>NC_090326.1:9166486-9912114 GCF_035084215.1 Heptranchias perlo | reverse complement strand
GGGGAATGTTAATGCTGTGCGTTGTCTGAACTGTGGGGAATGTTAGCGCTGTGCGTTGTCTGAACTGTGGGGAATGTTAGCGCTGTGCGATGTCTGGACTGTGGGGAATGTTAGCGCTGTGCATTGTCTGAACTGTGGGGAATGTTAGCGCTGTGCATTGTCTGAACTGTGGGGAATGATAGCGCTGTGCATTGTCTGAACTGTGGGGAATGTTAGCGCTGTGCAATGTCTGGACTGTGGGGAATGTTAGCGCTGTGCATTGTCTGAACTGTGGGGAATGTTAGCGCTGTGCAATGTCTGGACTGTGGGGAGCGTTAGCCCTGTGCAATGTCTGGACTGTGGGGAGTGTTAGCGCTGTGCAATGTCTGGACTGTGGGGAATGTTAGCGCTGTGCAATGTCTGGACTGTGGGGAATGTTGGCGCTGTGCATTGTCTGAACTTTGGGGAATGTTAGCGCTGTGCATTGTCTGAACTGTGGGGAATGTTAGCGCTGTGCAATGTCTGGACTGTGGGGAATGTTCGCGCTGTGCATTGTCTGAACTGTGGGGAATGTTAGCGCTGTGCAATGTCTGGACTGTGGGGAGTGTTAGTGCTGTGCGTTGTCTGAACTGTGGGGAATATTAGCGCTGTGCAATGTCTGGACTGTGGGGAGTGTTAGTGCTGTGCGTTGTCTGAACTGTGGGGAATGTTAGCGCTGTGCAATGTCTGAACTGTGGGGAATGTTAGCGCTGTGCGTTGTCTGAACTGTGGGGAATGTTAGCGCTGTGCAATGTCTGAACTGTAGGGAATGTTAGCGCTGTGCGTTGTCTGAACTGTGGGGAATGTTAGTGCTGTGCGTTGTCTGAACTGTGGGGAATGTTAGTGCTGTGCGTTGTCTGAACTGTGGGGAGTGTTAGCGCTGTGCGTTGTCTGAACTGTGGGGAGTGTTAGTGCTGTGCGTTGTCTGAACTGTGGGGAATGTTAGTGCTGTGCGTTGTCTGAACTGTGGGGAGTGTTAGTGCTGTGCGTTGTCTGAACTGTGGGGAATGTTAGTGCTGTGCGTTGTCTGAACTGTGGGGAGTGTTAGTGCTGTGCGTTGTCTGAACTGTGGGGAATGTTAGTGCTGTGCGTTGTCTGAACTGTGGGGAATGTTAATGCTGTGCGTTGTCTGAACTTTGGGGAATGTTGGCGCTGTGCGTTGTCTGAACTGTGGGGAATGTTAGCGCTGTGCGTTGTCTGAACTGTGGGGAATGTTAGCGCTGTGCGTTGTCTGAACTGTGGGGAGTGTTAGTGCTGTGCGTTGTCTGTACTGTGGGGAGTGTTAGCGCTGTGCGTTGTCTGAACTGTGGGGAGTGTTAGTGCTGTGCGTTGTCTGAACTGTGGGGAGTGTTAGCGCTGTGCGTTGTCTGAACTGTGGGGAGTGTTAGCGCTGTGCGTTGTCTGAACTGTGGGGAGTGTTAGCGCTGTGCGATGTCTGAACTGTGGGGAATGTTAGCGCTGTGCGTTGTCTGAACTGTGGGGAGTGTTAGTGCTGTGCGTTGTCTGAACTGTGGGGAATATTAGCGCTGTGCAATGTCTGGACTGTGGGGAGTGTTAGTGCTGTGCGTTGTCTGAACTGTGGGGAATGTTAGCGCTGTGCAATGTCTGAACTGTGGGGAATGTTAGCGCTGTGCGTTGTCTGAACTGTGGGGAATGTTAGCGCTGTGCAATGTCTGAACTGTAGGGAATGTTAGCGCTGTGCGTTGTCTGAACTGTGGGGTGCGTTAGCGCTGTGCAATGTCTGAACTGTGGGGAATGTTAGCGCTGTGCGTTGTCTGAACTGTGGGGAGTGTTAGCGCTGTGCGTTGTCTGAACTGTGGGGAGTGTTAGTGCTGTGTGTTGTCTGAACTGTGGGAAGTGTTAGCGCTGTGCGATGTCTGAACTGTGGGGAATGTTAGCGCTGTGCGTTGTCTGAACTGTGGGGAGTGTTAGTGCTGTGCGTTGTCTGAACTGTGGGGAATGTTAGCGCTGTGCGTTGTCTGAACTGTGGGGAGTGTTAGTGCTGTGTGTTGTCTGAACTGTGGGGAGTGTTAGTGCTGTGCGTTGTCTGAACTGTGGGGAGTGTTAGTGCTGTGCATTGCCTGAACTGTGGGGAGTGTTAGTGCTGTGCGTTGTCTGAACTGTGGGGAGTGTTAGTGCTGTGCGTTGTCTGAACTGTGGGGAATGTTAGTGCTGTGCGTTGTCTGAACTGTGGGGAATGTTAGTGCTGTGCGTTGTCTGAACTGTGGGGAATGTTAGCGCTGTGCGTTGTCTGAACTGTGGGGAGTGTTAGCGCTGTTCGTTGTCTGAACTGTGGGGAGTGTTAGCGCTGTGCGTTGTCTGTACTGTGGGGAATGTTAGCGCTGTGCGTTGTCTGTACTGTGGGGAATGTTAGCGCTGTTCGTTGTCTGAACTGTGGGGAGTGTTAGCGCTGTGCGTTGTCTGAACTGTGGGGAATGTTAGCGCTGTTCGTTGTCTGAACTGTGGGGAGTGTTAGCGCTGTTCGTTGTCTGAACTGTGGGGAATGTTAGCGCTGTGCGTTGTCTGAACTGTGGGGAGTGTTAGCGCTGTTCGTTGTCTGAACTGTGGGGAATGTTAGCGCTGTTCGTTGTCTGAACTGTGGGGAATGTTAGTGCTGTGCGTTGTCTGAACTGTGGGGAGTGTTAGCGCTGTGCGTTGTCTGAACTGTGGGGAGTGTTCGTGCTGTGCGTTGTCTGAACTGTGGGGAGTGTTAGCGCTGTGCGTTGTCTGAACTGTGGGGAGTGTTAGTGCTGTGCGTTGTCTGAACTGTGGGGAGTGTTCGTGCTGTGCGTTGTCTGAACTGTGGGGAATGTTAGCGCTGTGCGTTGTCTGAACTGTGGGGATTGTTAGCGCTGTGCGTTGTCTGAACTGTGGGGAGTGTTCGTGCTGTGCGTTGTCTGAACTGTGGGGAATGTTAGCGCTGTGCGTTGTCTGAACTGTGGGGAATGTTAGTGCTGTGCGTTGTCTGAACTGTGGGGAATGTTATTGCTGTGCGTTGTCTGAACTGTGGGGAGTGTTAGCGCTGTGCGTTGTCTGAACTTTGGGGAGTGTTAGTGCTGTGCGTTGTCTGAATTGTGGGGAATGTTAGTGCTGTGAGTTGTCTGAACTGTGGGGAGTGTTAGCGCTGTGCGTTGTCTGAACTGTGGGGAGTGTTAGCGCTGTGCGTTGTCTGAACTGTGGGGAATGTTAGTGCTTTGCGTTGTCTGAACTGTGGGGAATGTTAGCGCTGTGCGTTGTCTGAACTGTGGGGAATGTTAGCGCTGTGCGTTGTCTGAACTGTGGGGAATGTTAGCGCTGTGCGTTGTCTGAACTGTGGGGAATGTTAGCGCTGTGCGTTGTCTGAACTGTGGGGAATGTTAGCTCTGTGCGTTGTCTGAACTGTGGGGAATGTTAGCGCTGTGCGTTGTCTGAACTGTGGGGAATGTTAGCGCTGTGCGATGTCTGGACTGTTGGGAATGTTAGCGCTGTGCATTGTCTGAACTGTGGGGAATGTTAGCGCTGTGCAATGTCTGAACTGTGGGGAATGTTAGTGCTGTGCGTTGTCTGAACTGTGGGGAATGTTAGTGCTTTGCGTTGTCTGAACTGTGGGGAATGTTAGCGCTGTGCGTTGTCTGAACTGTGGGGAATGTTAGCGCTGTGCGTTGTCTGAACTGTGGGGAATGTTAGCTCTGTGCGTTGTCTGAACTGTGGGGAGTGTTAGCGCTGTGCGTTGTCTGAACTGTGGGGAATGTTAGCGCTGTGCGATATCTGGACTGTTGGGAATGTTAGCGCTGTGCATTGTCTGAACTGTGGGGAATGTTAGCGCTGTGCAATGTCTGAACTGTGGGGAATGTTAGCGCTGTGCATTGTCTGAACTGTGGGGAATGTTAGCGCTGTGCAATGTCTGGACTGTGGGGAATGTTAGCGCTGTGCATTGTCTGAACTGTGGGGAATGTTAGCGCTGTGCAATGTCTGGACTGTGGGGAATGTTAGCGCTGTGCATTGTCTGAACTGTGGGGAATGTTAGCGCTGTGCATTGTCTGAACTGTGGGGAATGTTAGCGCTGTGCAATGTCTGGACTGTGGGGAGCGTTAGCCCTGTGCAATGTCTGGACTGTGGGGAGTGTTAGCGCTGTGCAATGTCTGGACTGTGGGGAATGTTAGCGCTGTGCAATGTCTGGACTGTGGGGAATGTTAGCGCTGTGCATTGTCTGAACTGTGGGGAATGTTAGCGCTGTGCATTGTCTGAACTGTGGGGAATGTTAGCGCTGTGCAATGTCTGGACTGTGGGGAATGTTCGCGCTGTGCATTGTCTGAACTGTGGGGAATGTTAGCGCTGTGCAATGTCTGGACTGTGGGGAGCGTTAGCGCTGTGCAATGTCTGGACTGTGGGGAGTGTTAGTGCTGTGCGTTGTCTGAACTGTGGGGAATATTAGCGCTGTGCAATGTCTGAACTGTGGGGAATGTTAGCGCTGTGCGTTGTCTGAACTGTGGGGAATGTTAGCGCTGTGCAATGTCTGAGCTGTCGGGAATGTTAGCGCTGTGCGTTGTCTGAACTGTGGGGAGCGTTAGCGCTGTGCAATGTCTGAACTGTGGGGAATGTTAGCGCTGTGCGTTGTCTGAACTGTGGGGAGCGTTAGCGCTGTGCGTTGTCTGAACTGTGGGGAGTGTTAGCGCTGTGCGTTGTCTGAACTGTGGGGAGTGTTAGTGCTGTGCGTTGTCTGAACTGTGGGGAATGTTAGTGCTGTGCGTTGTCTGAACTGTGGGGAATGTTAATGCTGTGCGTTGTCTGAACTTTGGGGAATGTTGGCGCTGTGCGTTGTCTGAACTGTGGGGAATGTTAGCGCTGTGTGTTGTCTGAACTTTGGGGAATGTTGGCGCTGTGCGTTGTCTGTACTGTGGGGAGTGTTAGTGCTGTGCGTTGTCTGAACTGTGGGGAGTGTTAGTGCTGTGCGTTGTTTGAACTGTGGGGAGTGTTAGCGCTGTGCGTTGTCTGAACTGTGGGGAATGTTAGTGCTGTGCGTTGTCTGAACTGTGGGGAGTGTTAGTGCTGTGCGTTGTCTGAACTGTGGGGAATGTTAGTGCTGTGCGTTGTCTGAACTGTGGGGAGTGTTAGTGCTGTGTGTTGTCTGAACTGTGGGGGCTGTTAGCGCTGTGCGTTGTCTGAACTGTGGGGAGTGTAAGCGCTGTGCGTTGTCTGAACTGTGGGGAGTGTTAGTGCTGTGCGTTGTCTGAACTGTGGGGAGTGTTAGCGCTGTGCGTTGTCTGAACTGTGGGGAGTGTTAGCGCTGTGCGTTGTCTGAACTGTGGGGAGTGTTAGTGCTGTGCGTTGTCTGAACTGTGGGGAATGTTCGCGCTGTGCGTTGTCTGAACTGTGGGGAGTGTTAGCGCTGTGCGTTGTCTGAACTGTGGGGAATGTTAGTGCTGTGCGTTGTCTGAACTGTGGGGAGTGTTAGTGCTGTGCGTTGTCTGAACTGTGGGGAATGTTCGTGCTGTGCGTTGTCTGAACTGTGGGGAGTGTTAGCGCTGTGCGTTGTCTGAACTTTGGGGAGTGTTAGTGCTGTGTGTTGTCTGAACTGTGGGGAATGTTAGCGCTGTGCGTTGTCTGAACTGTGGGGAGTGTTAGTGCTGTGCGTTGTCTGAACTGTGGGGAGTGTTAGTGCTGTGCGTTGTCTGAACTGTGGGGAATGTTAGTGCTGTGCGTTGTCTGAACTGTGGGGAATGTTAGTGCTGTGCGTTGTCTGAACTGTGGGGAATGTTAGCGCTGTGCGTTGTCTGAACTGTGGGGAGTGTTAGCGCTGTGCGTTGTCTGAACTTTGGGGAGTGTTAGTGCTGTGCGTTGTCTGAACTGTGGGGAATGTTAGCGCTGTGCGTTGTCTGAACTGTGGGGAGTGTTCGCACTGTGTGTTGTCTGAACTGTGGGGAATGTTAGCGCTGTGCGTTGTCTGAACTGTGGGGAGTGTTAGCGCTGTGCGTTGTCTGAACTTTGGGGAGTGTTAGTGCTGTGTGTTGTCTGAACTGTGGGGAATGTTAGTGCTGTGCGTTGTCTGAACTGTGGGGAGTGTTAGCGCTGTGTGTTGTCTGAACTGTGGGGAGTGTTAGCGCTGTGCGTTGTCTGTACTGTGGGGAATGTTAGCGCTGTTCGTTGTCTGAACTGTGGGGAGTGTTAGCGCTGTGTGTTGTCTGAACTGTGGGGAGTGTTAGTGCTGTGTGTTGTCTGAACTGTGGGGAATGTTAGCGCTGTTCGTTGTCTGAACTGTGGGGAATGTTCGCGCTGTGCGTTGTCTGAACTGTGGGGAGTGTTAGCGCTGTGCGTTGTCTGAACTGTGGGGAGTGTTCGTGCTGTGCGTTGTCTGAACTGTGGGGAATGTTAGTGCTGTGCGTTGTCTGAACTGTGGGGAATGTTAGTGCTGTGCGTTGTCTGAACTGTGGGGAGTGTTAGCGCTGTGCGTTGTCTGAACTTTGGGGAGTGTTAGTGCTGTGCGTTGTCTGAATTGTGGGGAATGTTAGTGCTGTGAGTTGTCTGAACTGTGGGGAATGTTAGCGCTGTGCGTTGTCTGAACTGTGGGGAGTGTTAGTGCTGTGAGTTGTCTGAACTGTGGGGAATGTTAATGCTGTGCGTTGTCTGAACTGTGGGGAATGTTAGTGCTGTGTGTTGTCTGAACTGTGGGGAATGTTAGCGCTGTGCGTTGTCTGAACTGTGGGGAATGTTAGCGCTGTGCGTTGTCTGAACTGTGGGGAATGTTAGCGCTGTGCGTTGTCTG
Source organism: Heptranchias perlo (assembly GCF_035084215.1). Lineage (NCBI taxonomy): Eukaryota > Metazoa > Chordata > Chondrichthyes > Hexanchiformes > Hexanchidae > Heptranchias > Heptranchias perlo. Next base: position 9,905,354 of record NC_090326.1, on the reverse strand, counting down.
AACTGTGGGGAATGTTAGCGCTGTGCGTTGTCTGAACTGTGGGGAATGTTCGTGCTGTGCGTTGTCTGAACTGTGGGGAATGTTAGTGCTGTGCGTTGTCTGAACTGTGGGGAGTGTTAGTGCTGTGCGTTGTCTGAACTGTGGGGAATGTTAGTGCTGTGCGTTGTCTGAACTGTGGGGAGTGTTAGTGCTGTGCGTTGTCTGAACTTTGGGGAGTGTTAGTGCTGTGCGTTGTCTGAATTGTGGGGAATGTTAGTGCTGTGAGTTGTCTGAACTGTGGGGAATGTTAGCGCTGTGTGTTGTCTGAACTGTGGGGAGTGTTAGTGCTGTGAGTTGTCTGAACTGTGGGGAATGTTAATGCTGTGCGTTGTCTGAACTGTGGGGAATGTTAGCGCTGTGCGTTGTCTGAACTGTGGGGAATGTTAATGCTGTGCGTTGTCTGAACTGTGGGGAATGTTAGCGCTGTGCGTTGTCTGAACTGTGGGGAGTGTTAGTGCTGTGCGTTGTCTGAACTGTGGGGAGTGTTAGCGCTGTGTGTTGTCTGAACTGTGGGGAATGTTAGCGCTGTTCGTTGTCTGAACTGTGGGGAATGTTAGCGCTGTGCGTTGTCTGAACTGTGGGGAGTGTTAGCGCTGTGCGTTGTCTGAACTGTGGGGAATGTTAGCGCTGTGCGTTGTCTGAACTGTGGGGAGTGTTAGCGCTGTGCGTTGTCTGAACTGTGGGGAGTGTTAGTGCTGTGCGTTGTCTGAACTTTGGGGAGTGTTAGTGCTGTGCGTTGTCTGAATTGTGGGGAATGTTAGTGCTGTGAGTTGTCTGAACTGTGGGGAATGTTAGCGCTGTGTGTTGTCTGAACTGTGGGGAGTGTTAGTGCTGTGAGTTGTCTGAACTGTGGGGAATGTTAATGCTGTGCGTTGTCTGAACTGTGGGGAATGTTAGCGCTGTGCGTTGTCTGAACTGTGGGGAATGTTAATGCTGTGTGTTGTCTGAACTGTGGGGAATGTTAGCGCTGTGTGTTGTCTGAACTGTGGGGAATGTTAGCGCTGTGCATTGTCTGAACTGTGGGGAGTGTTAGCGCTGTGCGTTGTCTGAACTGTGGGGAGTGTTAGCGCTGTGCGTTGTCTGAACTGTGGGGAATGTTAGCGCTGTGCGTTGTTTGAACTGTGGGGAATGTTAGCGCTGTGCATTGTCTGAACTTTGGGGAATGTTAGCGCTGTGCGTTGTCTGAACTGTGGGGAGTGTTAGCGCTGTGCGTTGTTTGAACTGTGGGGAATGTTAGCGCTGTGCATTGTCTGAACTTTGGGGAATGTTAGCGCTGTGCGTTGTCTGAACTGTGGGGAGTGTTAGCGCTGTGCGTTGTCTGAACTGTGGGGAGTGTTAGCGCTGTGTGTTGTCTGAACTGTGGGGAGTGTTAGTGCTGTGCGTTGTCTGAACTGTGGGGAATGTTAGCTCTGTGCGTTGTCTGAACTGTGGGGAATGTTAGCGCTGTGCAATGTCTGAACTGTGGGGAATGTTAGTGCTGTGCGTTGTCTGAACTGTGGGGAATGTTAGTGCTTTGCGTTGTCTGAACTGTGGGGAATGTTAGCGCTGTGCGTTGTCTGAACTGTGGGGAATGTTAGCGCTGTGCGTTGTCTGAACTGTGGGGAATGTTAGCTCTGTGCGTTGTCTGAACTGTGGGGAGTGTTAGCGCTGTGCGTTGTCTGAACTGTGGGGAATGTTAGCGCTGTGCGATGTCTGGACTGTTGGGAATGTTAGCGCTGTGCATTGTCTGAACTGTGGGGAATGTTAGCGCTGTGCAATGTCTGAACTGTGGGGAATGTTAGCGCTGTGCAATGTCTGGACTGTGGGGAATGTTAGCGCTGTGCATTGTCTGAACTGTGGGGAATGTTAGCGCTGTGCAATGTCTGGACTGTGGGGAATGTTAGCGCTGTGCATTGTCTGAACTGTGGGGAATGTTAGCGCTGTGCAATGTCTGGACTGTGGGGAGCGTTAGCCCTGTGCAATGTCTGGACTGTGGGGAGTGTTAGCGCTGTGCAATGTCTGGACTGTGGGGAATGTTAGCGCTGTGCAATGTCTGGACTGTGGGGAATGTTAGCGCTGTGCATTGTCTGAACTGTGGGGAATGTTAGCGCTGTGCATTGTCTGAACTGTGGGGAATGTTAGCGCTGTGCAATGTCTGGACTGTGGGGAATGTTCGCGCTGTGCATTGTCTGAACTGTGGGGAATGTTAGCGCTGTGCAATGTCTGGACTGTGGGGAGCGTTAGCGCTGTGCAATGTCTGGACTGTGGGGAGTGTTAGTGCTGTGCAATGTCTGGACTGTGGGGAGTGTTAGTGCTGTGCGTTGTCTGAACTGTGGGGAATATTAGCGCTGTGCAATGTCTGGACTGTGGGGAGTGTTAGTGCTGTGCGTTGTCTGAACTGTGGGGAATGTTAGCGCTGTGCGTTGTCTGAACTGTGGGGAATGTTAGCGCTGTGCAATGTCTGAACTGTGGGGAATGTTAGCGCTGTGCGTTGTCTGAACTGTGGGGAGCGTTAGCGCTGTGCAATGTCTGAACTGTGGGGAATGTTAGCGCTGTGCAATGTCTGAACTGTGGGGAATGTTAGCGCTGTGCGTTGTCTGAACTGTGGGGAATGTTAGCGCTGTGCAATGTCTGAACTGTGGGGAATGTTAGCGCTGTGCGTTGTCTGAACTGTGGGGAGTGTTAGCGCTGTGCAATGTCTGAACTGTGGGGAATGTTAGCGCTGTGCGTTGTCTGAACTGTGGGGAGCGTTAGCGCTGTGCAATGTCTGAACTGTGGGGAATGTTAGCGCTGTGCGTTGTCTGAACTGTGGGGAGCGTTAGCGCTGTGCGTTGTCTGAACTGTGGGGAGTGTTAGCGCTGTGCGTTGTCTGAACTGTGGGGAGTGTTAGTGCTGTGCGTTGTCTGAACTGTGGGGAATGTTAGTGCTGTGCGTTGTCTGAACTGTGGGGAATGTTAATGCTGTGCGTTGTCTGAACTTTGGGGAATGTTGGCGCTGTGCGTTGTCTGAACTGTGGGGAATGTTAGCGCTGTGTGTTGTCTGAACTTTGGGGAATGTTGGCGCTGTGCGTTGTCTGTACTGTGGGGAGTGTTAGTGCTGTGCGTTGTCTGAACTGTGGGGAGTGTTAGTGCTGTGCGTTGTTTGAACTGTGGGGAGTGTTAGCGCTGTGCGTTGTCTGAACTGTGGGGAATGTTAGTGCTGTGCGTTGTCTGAACTGTGGGGAGTGTTAGTGCTGTGCGTTGTCTGAACTGTGGGGAATGTTAGTGCTGTGCGTTGTCTGAACTGTGGGGAGTGTTAGTGCTGTGTGTTGTCTGAACTGTGGGGGCTGTTAGCGCTGTGCGTTGTCTGAACTGTGGGGAGTGTAAGCGCTGTGCGTTGTCTGAACTGTGGGGAGTGTTAGTGCTGTGCGTTGTCTGAACTGTGGGGAGTGTTAGCGCTGTGCGTTGTCTGAACTGTGGGGAGTGTTAGCGCTGTGCGTTGTCTGAACTGTGGGGAGTGTTAGTGCTGTGCGTTGTCTGAACTGTGGGGAATGTTCGCGCTGTGCGTTGTCTGAACTGTGGGGAGTGTTAGCGCTGTGCGTTGTCTGAACTGTGGGGAATGTTAGTGCTGTGCGTTGTCTGAACTGTGGGGAGTGTTAGTGCTGTGCGTTGTCTGAACTGTGGGGAATGTTAGTGCTGTGCGTTGTCTGAACTGTGGGGAGTGTTAGTGCTGTGCGTTGTCTGAACTGTGGGGAGTGTTAGCGCTGTGCGTTGTCTGAACTTTGGGGAGTGTTAGTGCTGTGTGTTGTCTGAACTGTGGGGAATGTTAGCGCTGTGCGTTGTCTGAACTGTGGGGAGTGTTAGTGCTGTGCGTTGTCTGAACTGTGGGGAGTGTTAGTGCTGTGCGTTGTCTGAACTGTGGGGAATGTTAGTGCTGTGCGTTGTCTGAACTGTGGGGAATGTTAGTGCTGTGCGTTGTCTGAACTGTGGGGAATGTTAGCACTGTGCGTTGTCTGAACTGTGGGGAGTGTTAGCGCTGTGCGTTGTCTGAACTTTGGGGAGTGTTAGTGCTGTGCGTTGTCTGAACTGTGGGGAATGTTAGCGCTGTGCGTTGTCTGAACTGTGGGGAGTGTTAGCACTGTGTGTTGTCTGAACTGTGGGGAATGTTAGCGCTGTGCGTTGTCTGAACTGTGGGGAGTGTTAGCGCTGTGCGTTGTCTGAACTTTGGGGAGTGTTAGTGCTGTGTGTTGTCTTAACTGTGGGGAATGTTAGTGCTGTGCGTTGTCTGAACTGTGGGGAGTGTTAGCGCTGTGTGTTGTCTGAACTGTGGGGAGTGTTAGCGCTGTGCGTTGTCTGTACTGTGGGGAATGTTAGCGCTGTTCGTTGTCTGAACTGTGGGGAGTGTTAGCGCTGTGTGTTGTCTGAACTGTGGGGAGTGTTAGTGCTGTGTGTTGTCTGAACTGTGGGGAATGTTAGCGCTGTTCGTTGTCTGAACTGTGGGGAATGTTCGCGCTGTGCGTTGTCTGAACTGTGGGGAGTGTTAGCGCTGTGCGTTGTCTGAACTGTGGGGAGTGTTCGTGCTGTGCGTTGTCTGAACTGTGGGGCGTGTTAGTGCTGTGCGTTGTCTGAACTGTGGGGAATGTTAGTGCTGTGCGTTGTCTGAACTGTGGGGAATGTTAGTGCTGTGCGTTGTCTGAACTGTGGGGAGTGTTAGCGCTGTGCGTTGTCTGAACTTTGGGGAGTGTTAGTGCTGTGCGTTGTCTGAATTGTGGGGAATGTTAGTGCTGTGAGTTGTCTGAACTGTGGGGAATGTTAGCGCTGTGCGTTGTCTGAACTGTGGGGAGTGTTAGTGCTGTGAGTTGTCTGAACTGTGGGGAATGTTAATGCTGTGCGTTGTCTGAACTGTGGGGAATGTTAGTGCTGTGTGTTGTCTGAACTGTGGGGAATGTTAGCGCTGTGCGTTGTCTGAACTGTGGGGAATGTTAGCGCTGTGCGTTCTCTGAACTGTGGGGAATGTTAGCGCTGTGCGTTGTCTGAACTGTGGGGAATGTTAGCGCTGTGCGTTGTCTGAACTGTGGGGAATGTTCGTGCTGTGCGTTGTCTGAACTGTGGGGAATGTTAGTGCTGTGCGTTGTCTGAACTGTGGGGAGTGTTAGCGCTGTGTGTTGTCTGAACTGTGGGGAATGTTAGCGCTGTTCGTTGTCTGAACTGTGGGGAATGTTAGCGCTGTGCGTTGTCTGAACTGTGGGGAGTGTTAGCGCTGTGCGTTGTCTGAACTGTGGGGAGTGTTCGTGCTGTGCGTTGTCTGAACTGTGGGGAATGTTAGCGCTGTGCGTTGTCTGAACTGTGGGGAGTGTTAGCGCTGTGCGTTGTCTGAACTGTGGGGAGTGTTAGTGCTGTGCGTTGTCTGAACTTTGGGGAGTGTTAGTGCTGTGCGTTGTCTGAATTGTGGGGAATGTTAGTGCTGTGAGTTGTCTGAACTGTGGGGAATGTTAGCGCTGTGTGTTGTCTGAACTGTGGGGAGTGTTAGTGCTGTGAGTTGTCTGAACTGTGGGGAATGTTAATGCTGTGCGTTGTCTGAACTGTGGGGAATGTTAGCGCTGTGCGTTGTCTGAACTGTGGGGAATGTTAATGCTGTGTGTTGTCTGAACTGTGGGGAATGTTAGCGCTGTGTGTTGTCTGAACTGTGGGGAATGTTAGCGCTGTGCATTGTCTGAACTGTGGGGAGTGTTAGCGCTGTGCGTTGTCTGAACTGTGGGGAGTGTTAGCGCTGTGCGTTGTTTGAACTGTGGGGAATGTTAGCGCTGTGCATTGTCTGAACTTTGGGGAATGTTAGCGCTGTGCGTTGTCTGAACTGTGGGGAGTGTTAGCGCTGTGCGTTGTCTGAACTGTGGGGAGTGTTAGCGCTGTGTGTTGTCTGAACTGTGGGGAGTGTTAGTGCTGTGCGTTGTCTGAACTGTGGGGAATGTTAGCTCTGTGCGTTGTCTGAACTGTGGGGAGTGTTAGCGCTGTGTGTTGTCTGAACTGTGGGGAGTGTTAGTGCTGTGCGTTGTCTGAACTGTGGGGAGTGTTAGCGCTGTGCGTTGTCTGAACTGTGGGGAGTGTTAGTGCTGTGCGTTGTCTGAACTGTGGGGAGTGTTAGCGCTGTGTGTTGTCTGAACTGTGGGGAGTGTTAGTGCTGTGCGTTGTCTGAACTGTGGGGAGTGTTAGCGCTGTGAGTTGTCTGAACTGTGGGGAGTGTTAGTGCTGTGCGTTGTCTGAACTGTGGGGAGTGTTAGCGCTGTGCGTTGTCTGAACTGTGGGGAGTGTTCGCGCTGTGAGTTGTCTGAACTGTGGGGAGTGTTAGTGCTGTGCATTGTCTGAACTGTGGTGAATGTTAGCGCTGTGCATTGTCTGAACTGTGGGGAATGTTAGTGCTGTGCGTTGTCTGAACTGTGGGGAGTGTTAGCGCTGTGCGTTGTCTGAACTGTGGGGAATGTTAGCGCTGTGCATTGTCTGAACTGTGGGGAATGTTAGTGCTGTGCGTTGTCTGTACTGTGGGGAGTGTTAGTGCTGTGCGTTGTCTGAACTGTGGGGAGTGTTAGCGCTGTGCGTTGTCTGTACTGTGGGGAGTGTTAGCGCTGTGTGTTGTCTGAACTGTGGGGAGTGTTAGCGCTGTGCGTTGTCTGAACTGTGGGGAGTGTTAGCGCTGTGCGTTGTCTGTACTGTGGGGAGTGTTAGCGCTGTGCGTTGTCTGAACTGTGGGGAGTGTTCGCGCTGTGCGTTGTCTGAACTGTGGGGAGTGTTAGTGCTGTGCGTTGTCTGAACTGTGGGGAATGTTAGTGCTGTGCGTTGTCTGAACTTTGGGGAATGTTAGTGCTGTGTGTTGTCTGAACTGCTGGTAGTGTTCGTGCTGTGCGTTGTCTGAACTGTGGGGAGTGTTAACACTCTATGTTGCCTGAACTGTGATGAGTGTTAGTGGTGCGTGGTGTCTGAAATATGTTGAGTGTTAATGCTGTGTATTGTCTCATCTGTGGGGACTGTTAGCGCTTTACATTGATGGACTGTGGGGAATGTTAATGCTACGTGTTGTCTGAACTGTGGGGAATGTTAGTACTGTACATTGTCTGAACTGTAGGGAATGTTAGTACTGTACATTGTCTGAACTGTAGGGAATGTTAGTGCTGTACATTGTCTGAACTGTGGGGAATGTTAGTACTGTACATTGTCTGAACTGTAGGGAATGTTAGTTCTGTACATTGTCTGAACTGTAGGGAATGTTAGTACTGTACATTGTCTGAACTGTAGGGAATGTTAGTCCTGTACATTGTCTGAACTGTAGGGAATGTTAGTACTGTACATTGTCTGAACTGTAGGGAATGTTAGTACTGTACATTGTCTGAACTGTGGGTAATGTTAGTCCTGTACATTGTCTGAACTGTAGGGAGTGTTAGTCCTGTACATTGTCTGAACTGTAGGGAATGTTATTACTGTACATTGTCTGAACTGTGGGGAATGTTAGTCCTGTACATTGTCTGAACTGTGGGGAGTGTTAGTGCTGTACATTGTCTGAACTGTGGGGAATGTTAGTCCTGTACATTGTCTGAACTGTAGGGAATGTTAGTACTGTACATTGTCTGAACTGTGGGGAATGTTAGTGCTGTACATTGTCTGAACTGTAGGGAATGTTAGTACTGTACATTGTCTGAACTGTGGGTAATGTTAGTCCTGTACATTGTCTGAACTGTGGGGAATGTTAGTCCTGTACATTGTCTGAACTGTGGGGAGTGTTAGTACTGTGCATTGTCTGAACTGTGGGGAATGTTAGTCCTGTACATTGTCTGAACTGTGGGGAGTGTTAGTGCTGTACATTGTCTGAACTGTGGGGAGTGTTAGTACTGTACATTGTCTGAACTGTGGGGAATGTTAGTGCTGTACATTGTCTGAACTGTGGGGAATGTTAGTCCTGTACATTGTCTGAACTGTAGGGAATGTTAGTGCTGTACATTGTCTGAACTGTGGAGAATGTTAGTACTGTACATTGTCTGAACTGTGGGGAATGTTAGTACTGTACATTGTCTGAACTGTGGGGAATGTTAGTACTGTACATTGTCTGAACTGTGGGGAATGTTAGTCCTGTACATTGTCTGAACTGTAGGGAATGTTAGTACTGTACATTGTCTGAACTGTGGGGAATGTTAGTGCTGTACATTGTCTGAACTGTAGGGAATGTTAGTCCTGTACATTGTCTGAACTGTGGGGAATGTTAGTCCTGTACATTGTCTGAACTGTAGGGAGTGTTAGTCCTGTACATTGTCTGAACTGTAGGGAATGTTAGTGCTGTACATTGTCTGAACTGTAGGGAATGTTAGTACTGTACATTGTCTGAACTGTGGGGAATGTTAGTCCTGTACATTGTCTGAACTGTGGGGAGTGTTAGTCCTGTGCATTGTCTGAACTGTGGGGAGTGTTAGTGCTGTACATTGTCTGAACTGTGGGGAATGTTAGTCCTGTACATTGTCTGAACTGTGGGGAGTGTTAGTCCTGTGCATTGTCTGAACTGTGGGGAATGTTAGTGCTGTACATTGTCTGAACTGTGGGGAATGTTAGTCCTGTACATTGTCTGAACTGTGGGGAGTGTTAGTCCTGTGCATTGTCTGAACTGTGGGGAGTGTTAGTGCTGTACATTGTCTGAACTGTAGGGAATGTTAGTGCTGTACATTGTCTGAACTGTAGGGAATGTTAGTACTGTACATTGTCTGAACTGTAGGGAATGTTAGTCCTGTACATTGTCTGAACTGTAGGGAATGTTAGTACTGTACATTGTCTGAACTGTAGGGAATGTTAGTCCTGTACATTGTCTGAACTGTAGGGAATGTTAGTACTGTACATTGTCTGAACTGTGGGGAATGTTAGTTCTGTACATTGTCTGAACTGTAGGGAATGTTAGTCCTGTACATTGTCTGAACTGTAGGGAATGTTAGTACTGTACATTGTCTGAACTGTAGGGAATGTTAGTCCTGTACATTGTCTGAACTGTGGGGAATGTTAGTGCTGTACATTGTCTGAACTGTAGGGAATGTTAGTCCTGTACATTGTCTGAACTGTAGGGAATGTTAGTCCTGTACATTGTCTGAACTGTAGGGAATGTTAGTCCTGTACATTGTCTGAACTGTAGGGAATGTTAGTGCTGTACATTGTCTGAACTGTGGGGAATGTTAGTCCTGTACATTGTCTGAACTGTAGGGAATGTTAGTCCTGTACATTGTCTGAACTGTAGGGAATGTTAGTGCTGTACATTGTCTGAACTGTGGGGAATGTTAGTCCTGTACATTGTCTGAACTGTAGGGAATGTTAGTCCTGTACATTGTCTGAACTGTAGGGAATGTTAGTCCTGTACATTGTCTGAACTGTAGGGAATGTTAGTCCTGTACATTGTCTGAACTGTAGGGAATGTTAGTACTGTACATTGTCTGAACTGTAGGGAATGTTAGTCCTGTACATTGTCTGAACTGTGGGGAATGTTAGTCCTGTACATTGTCTGAACTGTAGGGAATGTTAGTCCTGTACATTGTCTGAACTGTAGGGAATGTTAGTCCTGTACATTGTCTGAACTGTAGGGAATGTTAGTCCTGTACATTGTCTGAACTGTAGGGAATGTTAGTCCTGTACATTGTCTGAACTGTAGGGAATGTTAGTACTGTACATTGTCTGAACTGTAGGGAATGTTAGTCCTGTACATTGTCTGAACTGTAGGGAATGTTAGTACTGTACATTGTCTGAACTGTAGGGAATGTTAGTCCTGTACATTGTCTGAACTGTAGGGAATGTTAGTACTGTACATTGTCTGAACTGTAGGGAATGTTAGTCCTGTACATTGTCTGAACTGTAGGGAATGTTAGTGCTGTACATTGTCTGAACTGTGGGTAATGTTAGTACTGTACATTGTCTGAACTGTAGGGAATGTTAGTCCTGTACATTGTCTGAACTGTGGGGAGTGTTAGTGCTGTACATTGTCTGAACTGTGGAGAATGTTAGTACTGTACATTGTCTGAACTGTAGGGAATGTTAGTCCTGTACATTGTCTGAACTGTAGGGAATGTTAGTCCTGTACATTGTCTGAACTGTGGGGAATGTTAGTCCTGTACATTGTCTGAACTGTGGGGAGTGTTAGTACTGTACATTGTCTGAACTGTGGGGAATGTTAGTCCTGTACATTGTCTGAACTGTGGGGAGTGTTAGTCCTGTACATTGTCTGAACTGTGGGGAGTGTTAGTACTGTACATTGTCTGAACTGTGGGGAATGTTAGTCCTGTGCATTGTCTGAACTGTAGGGAATGTTAGTCCTGTACATTGTCTGAACTGTGGGGAGTGTTAGTGCTGTACATTGTCTGAACTGTAGGGAATGTTAGTACTGTACATTGTCTGAACTGTGGGGAGTGTTAGTGCTGTACATTGTCTGAACTGTAGGGAATGTTAGTCCTGTACATTGTCTGAACTGTGGGGAGTGTTAGTGCTGTACATTGTCTGAACTGTGGGGAATGTTAGTCCTGTACATTGTCTGAACTGTGGGGAGTGTTAATGCTGTACATTGTCTGAACTGTGGGGAATGTTAGTCCTGTACATTGTCTGAACTGTAGGGAATGTTAGTGCTGTACATTGTCTGAACTGTGGGGAGTGTTAGTCCTGTACATTGTCTGAACTGTGGGGAGTGTTAGTACTGTACATTGTCTGAACTGTAGGGAATGTTAGTACTGTACATTGTCTGAACTGTGGGGAATGTTAGTCCTGTACATTGTCTGAACTGTGGGGAGTGTTAGTCCTGTACATTGTCTGAACTGTAGGGAATGTTAGTCCTGTACATTGTCTGAACTGTGGGGAATGTTAGTACTGTACATTGTCTGAACTGTGGGGAATGTTAGTCCTGTACATTGTCTGAACTGTGGGGAGTGTTAGTCCTGTACATTGTCTGAACTGTAGGGAGTGTTAGTACTGTACATTGTCTGAACTGTGGGGAATGTTAGTACTGTACATTGTCTGAACTGTGGGGAATGTTAGTACTGTACATTGTCTGAACTGTAGGGAATGTTAGTACTGTACATTGTCTGAACTGTAGGGAATGTTAGTCCTGTACATTGTCTGAACTGTAGGGAATGTTAGTCCTGTACATTGTCTGAACTGTAGGGAATGTTAGTCCTGTACATTGTCTGAACTGTAGGGAATGTTAGTCCTGTACATTGTCTGAACTGTAGGGAATGTTAGTACTGTACATTGTCTGAACTGTGGGGAATGTTAGTTCTGTACATTGTCTGAACTGTAGGGAATGTTAGTACTGTACATTGTCTGAACTGTAGGGAATGTTAGTCCTGTACATTGTCTGAACTGTGGGGAGTGTTAGTACTGTACATTGTCTGAACTGTGGGGAATGTTAGTCCTGTACATTGTCTGAACTGTGGGGAGTGTTAGTCCTGTACATTGTCTGAACTGTGGGGAGTGTTAGTACTGTACATTGTCTGAACTGTGGGGAATGTTAGTCCTGTGCATTGTCTGAACTGTAGGGAATGTTAGTCCTGTACATTGTCTGAACTGTGGGGAGTGTTAGTGCTGTACATTGTCTGAACTGTGGGGAATGTTAGTCCTGTACATTGTCTGAACTGTGGGGAGTGTTAGTCCTGTACATTGTCTGAACTGTGGGGAGTGTTAGTACTGTACATTGTCTGAACTGTAGGGAATGTTAGTACTGTACATTGTCTGAACTGTGGGGAATGTTAGTCCTGTACATTGTCTGAACTGTGGGGAGTGTTAGTCCTGTACATTGTCTGAACTGTAGGGAATGTTAGTACTGTACATTGTCTGAACTGTGGGGAATGTTAGTACTGTACATTGTCTGAACTGTGGGGAATGTTAGTACTGTACATTGTCTGAACTGTAGGGAATGTTAGTACTGTACATTGTCTGAACTGTAGGGAATGTTAGTCCTGTACATTGTCTGAACTGTAGGGAATGTTAGTTCTGTACATTGTCTGAACTGTAGGGAATGTTAGTACTGTACATTGTCTGAACTGTAGGGAATGTTAGTCCTGTACATTGTCTGAACTGTGGGGAATGTTAGTCCTGTACATTGTCTGAACTGTAGGGAATGTTAGTCCTGTACATTGTCTGAACTGTGGGGAATGTTAGTCCTGTACATTGTCTGAACTGTGGGGAATGTTAGTCCTGTACATTGTCTGAACTGTAGGGAATGTTAGTCCTGTACATTGTCTGAACTGTAGGGAATGTTAGTGCTGTACATTGTCTGAACTGTGGGGAATGTTAGTACTGTACATTGTCTGAACTGTAGGGAATGTTAGTACTGTACATTGTCTGAACTGTGGGGAATGTTAGTACTGTACATTGTCTGAACTGTAGGGAATGTTAGTCCTGTACATTGTCTGAACTGTAGGGAATGTTAGTACTGTACATTGTCTGAACTGTGGGGAATGTTAGTACTGTACATTGTCTGAACTGTGGGGAATGTTAGTACTGTACATTGTCTGAACTGTAGGGAATGTTAGTACTGTACATTGTCTGAACTGTGGGGAATGTTAGTGCTGTACATTGTCTGAACTGTAGGGAATGTTAGTCCTGTACATTGTCTGAACTGTAGGGAATGTTAGTCCTGTACATTGTCTGAACTGTGGGGAATGTTAGTCCTCTACATTGTCTGAACTGTGGGGAGTGTTAGTGCTGTACATTGTCTGAACTGTGGAGAATGTTAGTCCTGTACATTGTCTGAACTGTGGGGAGTGTTAGTGCTGTACATTGTCTGAACTGTAGGGAATGTTAGTACTGTACATTGTCTGAACTGTGGGGAATGTTAGTGCTGTACATTGTCTGAACTGTAGGGAATGTTAGTCCTGTACATTGTCTGAACTGTAGGGAATGTTAGTCCTGTACATTGTCTGAACTGTGGGGAATGTTAGTCCTCTACATTGTCTGAACTGTGGGGAGTGTTAGTGCTGTACATTGTCTGAACTGTGGGAAATGTTAGTCCTGTACATTGTCTGAACTGTGGGGAGTGTTAGTGCTGTACATTGTCTGAACTGTAGGGAATGTTAGTCCTGTACATTGTCTGAACTGTAGGGAATGTTAGTGCTGTACATTGTCTGAACTGTGGGGAATGTTAGTGCTGTACATTGTCTGAACTGTAGGGAATGTTAGTCCTGTACATTGTCTGAACTGTGGGGAATGTTAGTGCTGTACATTGTCTGAACTGCAGGGAATGTTAGTCCTGTACATTGTCTGAACTGTGGGGAGTGTTAGTCCTGTACATTGTCTGAACCGTGGGGAATGTTAGTCCTGTACATTGTCTGAACTGTGGGGAATGTTAGTCCTGTACATTGTCTGAACTGTGGGGAATGTTAGTCCTGTACATTGTCTGAACTGTAGGGAATGTTAGTGCTGTACATTGTCAGAACTGTGGGGAATGTTAGTGCTGTACATTGTCTGAACTGAAGGGAATGTTAGTGCTGTACATTGTCTGAACTGTCGGGAATGTTAGTACTGTACATTGTCTGAACTGTGGGGAATGTTAGTGCTGTACATTGTCTGAACTGTCGGGAATGTTAGTGCTGTACATTGTCTGAACTGTGGGGAATGTTAGTGCTGTACATTGTCTGAACTGTGGGGAATGTTAGTCCTGTACATTGTCTGAACTGTAGGGAATGTTAGTGCTGTACATTGTCTGAACTGTCGGGAATGTTAGTACTGTACATTGTCTGAACTGTGGGGAATGTTAGTCCTGTACATTGTCTGAACTGTCGGGAATGTTAGTACTGTACATTGTCTGAACTGTGGGGAATGTTAGTGCTGTACATTGTCTGAACTGTGGGGAATGTTAGTCCTGTACATTGTCTGAACTGTAGGGAATGTTAGTACTGTACATTGTCTGAACTGTGGGGAATGTTAGTCCTGTACATTGTCTGAACTGTAGGGAATGTTAGTCCTGTACATTGTCTGAACTGTAGGGAATGTTAGTTCTGTACATTGTCTGAACTGTGGGGAGTGTTAGTCCTGTACATTGTCTGAACTGTAGGGAATGTTAGTACTGTACATTGTCTGAACTGTGGGGAATGTTAGTCCTGTACATTGTCTGAACTGTAGGGAATGTTAGTCCTGTACATTGTCTGAACTGTAGGGAATGTTAGTACTGTACATTGTCTGAACTGTGGGGAATGTTAGTACTGTACATTGTCTGAACTGTAGGGAATGTTAGTACTGTACATTGTCTGAACTGTCGGGAATGTTAGTCCTGTACATTGTCTGAACTGTAGGGAATGTTAGTGCTGTACATTGTCTGAACTGTAGGGAATGTTAGTACTGTACATTGTCTGAACTGTGGGGAATGTTAGTACTGTACATTGTCTGAACTGTGGGGAGTGTTAGTCCTGTACATTGTCTGAACTGTGGGGAATGTTAGTGCTGTACATTGTCTGAACTGTGGGGAGTGTTAGTCCTGTACATTGTCTGAACTGTGGGGAATGTTAGTACTGTACATTGTCTGAACTGTGGGGAGTGTTAGTGCTGTACATTGTCTGAACTGTGGGGAGTGTTAGTCCTGTACATTGTCTGAACTGTGGGGAATGTTAGTACTGTACATTGTCTGAACTGTGGGGAGTGTTAGTGCTGTACATTGTCTGAACTGTGGGGAATGTTAGTGCTGTACATTGTCTGAACTGTGGGGAATGTTAGTACTGTACATTGTCTGAACTGTAGGGAATGTTAGTACTGTACATTGTCTGAACTGTGGGGAATGTTAGTGCTGTACATTGTCTGAACTGTGGGGAATGTTAGTCCTGTACATTGTCTGAACTGTGGGGAATGTTAGTGCTGTACATTGTCTGAACTGTGGGGAATGTTAGTGCTGTACATTGTCTGAACTGTGGGGAATGTTAGTACTGTACATTGTCTGAACTGTAGGGAATGTTAGTACTGTACATTGTCTGAACTGTGGGGAATGTTAGTGCTGTACATTGTCTGAACTGTGGGGAATGTTAGTCCTGTACATTGTCTGAACTGTGGAGAATGTTAGTACTGTACATTGTCTGAACTGTGGGGAATGTTAGTCCTGTACATTGTCTGAACTGTGGGGAATGTTAGTGCTGTACATTGTCTGAACTGTAGGGAATGTTAGTCCTGTACATTGTCTGAACTGTAGGGAATGTTAGTGCTGTACATTGTCTGAACTGTGGGGAATGTTAGTCCTGTACATTGTCTGAACTGTAGGGAATGTTAGTTCTGTACATTGTCTGAACTGTAGGGAATGTTAGTCCTGTACATTGTCTGAACTGTGGGGAATGTTAGTCCTGTACATTGTCTGAACTGTAGGGAATGTTAGTTCTGTACATTGTCTGAACTGTAGGGAATGTTAGTCCTGTACATTGTCTGAACTGTGGGGAATGTTAGTCCTGTACATTGTCTGAACTGTGGGGAATGTTAGTACTGTACATTGTCTGAACTGTGGGGAATGTTAGTGCTGTACATTGTCTGAACTGTAGGGAATGTTAGTACTGTACATTGTCTGAACTGTGGGGAATGTTAGTACTGTACATTGTCTGAACTGTAGGGAATGTTAGTGCTGTACATTGTCTGAACTGTGGGGAATGTTAGTCCTGTACATTGTCTGAACTGTAGGGAATGTTAGTTCTGTACATTGTCTGAACTGTAGGGAATGTTAGTCCTGTACATTGTCTGAACTGTGGGGAATGTTAGTCCTGTACATTGTCTGAACTGTAGGGAATGTTAGTTCTGTACATTGTCTGAACTGTAGGGAATGTTAGTGCTGTACATTGTCTGAACTGTGGGGAATGTTAGTCCTGTACATTGTCTGAACTGTAGGGAATGTTAGTCCTGTACATTGTCTGAACTGTAGGGAATGTTAGTTCTGTACATTGTCTGAACTGTAGGGAATGTTAGTTCTGTACATTGTCTGAACTGTAGGGAATGTTAGTGCTGTACATTGTCTGAACTGTCGGGAATGTTAGTACTGTACATTGTCTGAACTGTAGGGAATGTTAGTGCTGTACATTGTCTGAACTGTGGGGAATGTTAGTTCTGTACATTGTCTGAACTGTAGGGAATGTTAGTCCTGTACATTGTCTGAACTGTGGGGAGTGTTAGTGCTGTACATTGTCTGAACTGTGGGGAGTGTTAGTCCTGTACATTGTCTGAACTGTGGGGAATGTTAGTCCTGTACATTGTCTGAACTGTGGGGAATGTTAGTCCTGTACATTGTCTGAACTGTGGGGAATGTTAGTCCTGTACATTGTCTGAACTGTAGGGAATGTTAGTCCTGTACATTGTCTGAACTGTAGGGAATGTTAGTCCTGTACATTGTCTGAACTGTGGGGAATGTTAGTCCTGTACATTGTCTGAACTGTAGGGAATGTTAGTCCTGTACATTGTCTGAACTGTAGGGAATGTTAGTACTGTACATTGTCTGAACTGTGGGGAATGTTAGTCCTGTACATTGTCTGAACTGTGGGGAATGTTAGTTCTGTACATTGTCTGAACTGTGGGGAATGTTAGTGCTGTACATTGTCTGAACTGTGGGGAATGTTCGTACTGTACATTGTCTGAACTGTGGAGAATGTTAGTCCTGTACATTGTCTGAACTGTGGGGAATGTTAGTCCTGTACATTGTCTGAACTGTGGGGAATGTTAGTCCTGTACATTGTCTGAACTGTGGGGAATGTTAGTCCTGTACATTGTCTGAACTGTGGGGAATGTTAGTCCTGTACATTGTCTGAACTGTAGGGAATGTTAGTCCTGTACATTGTCTGAACTGTGGGGAATGTTAGTGCTGTACATTGTCTGAACTGTAGGGAATGTTAGTGCTGTACATTGTCTGAACTGTAGGGAATGTTAGTCCTGTACATTGTCTGAACTGTAGGGAATGTTAGTGCTGTACATTGTCTGAACTGTGGGGAATGTTAGTGCTGTACATTGTCTGAACTGTGGGGAATGTTAGTCCTGTACATTGTCTGAACTGTGGGGAGTGTTAGTCCTGTACATTGTCTGAACTGTGGGGAATGTTAGTCCTGTACATTGTCTGAACTGTAGGGAATGTTAGTCCTGTACATTGTCTGAACTGTAGGGAATGTTAGTCCTGTACATTGTCTGAACTGTGGGGAATGTTAGTGCTGTACATTGTCTGAACTGTAGGGAATGTTAGTCCTGTACATTGTCTGAACTGTAGGGAATGTTAGTGCTGTACATTGTCTGAACTGTGGGGAATGTTAGTGCTGTACATTGTCTGAACTGTGGGGAATGTTAGTCCTGTACATTGTCTGAACTGTGGGGAGTGTTAGTCCTGTACATTGTCTGAACTGTGGGGAATGTTAGTCCTGTACATTGTCTGAACTGTGGGGAATGTTAGTCCTGTACATTGTCTGAACTGTGGGGAATGTTAGTACTGTACATTGTCTGAACTGTGGGGAATGTTAGTCCTGTACATTGTCTGAACTGTAGGGAATGTTAGTGCTGTACATTGTCTGAACTGTGGGGAATGTTAGTACTGTACATTGTCTGAACTGTAGGGAATGTTAGTGCTGTACATTGTCTGAACTGTGGGGAATGTTAGTCCTGTACATTGTCTGAACTGTGGGGAATGTTAGTCCTGTACATTGTCTGAACTGTAGGGAATGTTAGTGCTGTACATTGTCTGAACTGTGGGGAATGTTAGTGCTGTACATTGTCTGAACTGTGGGGAATGTTAGTCCTGTACATTGTCTGAACTGTGGGGAATGTTAGTCCTGTACATTGTCTGAACTGTAGGGAATGTTAGTCCTGTACATTGTCTGAACTGTAGGGAATGTTAGTACTGTACATTGTCTGAACTGTAGGGAATGTTAGTACTGTACATTGTCTGAACTGTGGGGAATGTTAGTACTGTACATTGTCTGAACTGTAGGGAATGTTAGTACTGTACATTGTCTGAACTGTCGGGAATGTTAGTCCTGTACATTGTCTGAACTGTAGGGAATGTTAGTGCTGTACATTGTCTGAACTGTAGGGAATGTTAGTGCTGTACATTGTCTGAACTGTGGGGAATGTTAGTACTGTACATTGTCTGAACTGTGGGGAGTGTTAGTGCTGTACATTGTCTGAACTGTAGGGAATGTTAGTACTGTACATTGTCTGAACTGTAGGGAATGTTAGTACTGTACATTGTCTGAACTGTCGGGAATGTTAGTACTGTACATTGTCTGAACTGTGGGGAGTGTTAGTACTGTACATTGTCTGAACTGTCGGGAATGTTAGTACTGTACATTGTCTGAACTGTGGGGAATGTTAGTCCTGTACATTGTCTGAACTGTAGGGAATGTTAGTCCTGTACATTGTCTGAACTGTAGGGAATGTTAGTGCTGTACATTGTCTGAACTGTGGGGAATGTTAGTACTGTACATTGTCTGAACTGTCGGGAATGTTAGTCCTGTACATTGTCTGAACTGTAGGGAATGTTAGTTCTGTACATTGTCTGAACTGTAGGGAATGTTAGTCCTGTACATTGTCTGAACTGTGGGGAATGTTAGTCCTGTACATTGTCTGAACTGTGGGGAGTGTTAGTGCTGTACATTGTCTGAACTGTGGGGAATGTTAGTTCTGTACATTGTCTGAACTGTGGGGAATGTTAGTGCTGTACATTGTCTGAACTGTAGGGAATGTTAGTCCTGTACATTGTCTGAACTGTGGGGAATGTTAGTGCTGTACATTGTCTGAACTGTAGGGAATGTTAGTGCTGTACATTGTCTGAACTGTGGGGAATGTTAGTCCTGTACATTGTCTGAACTGTGGAGAATGTTAGTACTGTACATTGTCTGAACTGTAGGGAATGTTAGTGCTGTACATTGTCTGAACTGTGGGGAATGTTAGTACTGTACATTGTCTGAACTGTGGGGAATGTTAGTACTGTACATTGTCTGAACTGTAGGGAATGTTAGTGCTGTACATTGTCTGAACTGTGGGGAATGTTAGTGCTGTACATTGTCTGAACTGTAGGGAATGTTAGTCCTGTACATTGTCTGAACTGTGGGGAATGTTAGTACTGTACATTGTCTGAACTGTGGGGAATGTTAGTCCTGTACATTGTCTGAACTGTAGGGAATGTTAGTACTGTACATTGTCTGAACTGTAGGGAATGTTAGTCCTGTACATTGTCTGAACTGTAGGGAATGTTAGTCCTGTACATTGTCTGAACTGTAGGGAATGTTAGTACTGTACATTGTCTGAACTGTGGGGAATGTTAGTCCTGTACATTGTCTGAACTGTGGGGAGTGTTAGTACTGTACATTGTCTGAACTGTAGGGAATGTTAGTCCTGTACATTGTCTGAACTGTAGGGAATGTTAGTCCTGTACATTGTCTGAACTGTGGGGAATGTTAGTGCTGTACATTGTCTGAACTGTAGGGAATGTTAGTCCTGTACATTGTCTGAACTGTAGGGAATGTTAGTCCTGTACATTGTCTGAACTGTGGGGAATGTTAGTCCTGTACATTGTCTGAACTGTAGGGAATGTTAGTTCTGTACATTGTCTGAACTGTAGGGAATGTTAGTGCTGTACATTGTCTGAACTGTGGGGAATGTTAGTCCTGTACATTGTCTGAACTGTAGGGAATGTTAGTTCTGTACATTGTCTGAACTGTAGGGAATGTTAGTGCTGTACATTGTCTGAACTGTCGGGAATGTTAGTACTGTACATTGTCTGAACTGTAGGGAATGTTAGTACTGTACATTGTCTGAACTGTAGGGAATGTTAGTACTGTACATTGTCTGAACTGTAGGGAATGTTAGTCCTGTACATTGTCTGAACTGTAGGGAATGTTAGTACTGTACATTGTCTGAACTGTAGGGAATGTTAGTACTGTACATTGTCTGAACTGTAGGGAATGTTTGTCCTGTACATTGTCTGAACTGTAGGGAATGTTAGTCCTGTACATTGTCTGAACTGTGGGGAATGTTAGTTCTGTACATTGTCTGAACTGTGGGGAATGTTAGTCCTGTACATTGTCTGAACTGTGGGGAATGTTAGTCCTGTACATTGTCTGAACTGTGGGGAATGTTAGTACTGTACATTGTCTGAACTGTAGGGAATGTTAGTACTGTACATTGTCTGAACTGTGGGGAGTGTTAGTGCTGTACATTGTCTGAACTGTGGGGAGTGTTAGTCCTGTACATTGTCTGAACTGTGGGGAATGTTAGTCCTGTACATTGTCTGAACTGTGGGGAGTGTTAGTCCTGTACATTGTCTGAACTGTAGGGAATGTTAGTCCTGTACATTGTCTGAACTGTGGGGAATGTTAGTACTGTACATTGTCTGAACTGTAGGGAATGTTAGTACTGTACATTGTCTGAACTGTGGGGAGTGTTAGTCCTGTACATTGTCTGAACTGTGGGGAATGTTAGTCCTGTACATTGTCTGAACTGTGGGGAATGTTAGTCCTGTACATTGTCTGAACTGTGGGGAATGTTAGTCCTGTACATTGTCTGAACTGTAGGGAATGTTAGTCCTGTACATTGTCTGAACTGTAGGGAATGTTAGTCCTGTACATTGTCTGAACTGTAGGGAATGTTAGTCCTGTACATTGTCTGAACTGTGGGGAATGTTAGTTCTGTACATTGTCTGAACTGTGGGGAATGTTAGTGCTGTACATTGTCTGAACTGTGGGGAATGTTCGTACTGTACATTGTCTGAACTGTGGAGAATGTTAGTCCTGTACATTGTCTGAACTGTGGGGAATGTTAGTCCTGTACATTGTCTGAACTGTGGGGAATGTTAGTCCTGTACATTGTCTGAACTGTGGGGAATGTTAGTCCTGTACATTGTCTGAACTGTGGGGAATGTTAGTCCTGTACATTGTCTGAACTGTGGGGAATGTTAGTCCTGTACATTGTCTGAACTGTAGGGAATGTTAGTCCTGTACATTGTCTGAACTGTAGGGAATGTTAGTACTGTACATTGTCTGAACTGTGGGGAATGTTAGTACTGTACATTGTCTGAACTGTGGGGAATGTTTGTCCTGTACATTGTCTGAACTGTGGGGAATGTTAGTGCTGTACATTGTCTGAACTGTGGGGAATGTTAGTGCTGTACATTGTCTGAACTGTGGGGAATGTTAGTGCTGTACATTGTCTGAACTGTAGGGAATGTTAGTGCTGTACATTGTCTGAACTGTGGGGAATGTTAGTGCTGTACATTGTCTGAACTGTAGGGAATGTTAGTGCTGTACATTGTCTGAACTGTGGGGAATGTTAGTCCTGTACATTGTCTGAACTGTGGGGAATGTTAGTACTGTACATTGTCTGAACTGTGGGGAATGTTAGTCCTGTACATTGTCTGAACTGTAGGGAATGTTAGTGCTGTACATTGTCTGAACTGTGGGGAATGTTAGTACTGTACATTGTCTGAACTGTAGGGAATGTTAGTGCTGTACATTGTCTGAACTGTGGGGAATGTTAGTCCTGTACATTGTCTGAACTGTGGGGAATGTTAGTCCTGTACATTGTCTGAACTGTAGGGAATGTTAGTGCTGTACATTGTCTGAACTGTGGGGAATGTTAGTGCTGTACATTGTCTGAACTGTGGGGAATGTTAGTCCTGTACATTGTCTGAACTGTGGGGAATGTTAGTCCTGTACATTGTCTGAACTGTAGGGAATGTTAGTCCTGTACATTGTCTGAACTGTAGGGAATGTTAGTACTGTACATTGTCTGAACTGTAGGGAATGTTAGTACTGTACATTGTCTGAACTGTGGGGAATGTTAGTACTGTACATTGTCTGAACTGTAGGGAATGTTAGTACTGTACATTGTCTGAACTGTCGGGAATGTTAGTCCTGTACATTGTCTGAACTGTAGGGAATGTTAGTGCTGTACATTGTCTGAACTGTAGGGAATGTTAGTACTGTACATTGTCTGAACTGTGGGGAATGTTAGTACTGTACATTGTCTGAACTGTGGGGAGTGTTAGTGCTGTACATTGTCTGAACTGTAGGGAATGTTAGTACTGTACATTGTCTGAACTGTAGGGAATGTTAGTACTGTACATTGTCTGAACTGTCGGGAATGTTAGTACTGTACATTGTCTGAACTGTGGGGAGTGTTAGTACTGTACATTGTCTGAACTGTCGGGAATGTTAGTACTGTACATTGTCTGAACTGTGGGGAATGTTAGTCCTGTACATTGTCTGAACTGTAGGGAATGTTAGTCCTGTACATTGTCTGAACTGTAGGGAATGTTAGTGCTGTACATTGTCTGAACTGTGGGGAATGTTAGTACTGTACATTGTCTGAACTGTCGGGAATGTTAGTCCTGTACATTGTCTGAACTGTAGGGAATGTTAGTTCTGTACATTGTCTGAACTGTAGGGAATGTTAGTCCTGTACATTGTCTGAACTGTGGGGAATGTTAGTCCTGTACATTGTCTGAACTGTGGGGAGTGTTAGTGCTGTACATTGTCTGAACTGTGGGGAATGTTAGTTCTGTACATTGTCTGAACTGTGGGGAATGTTAGTGCTGTACATTGTCTGAACTGTAGGGAATGTTAGTCCTGTACATTGTCTGAACTGTGGGGAATGTTAGTGCTGTACATTGTCTGAACTGTAGGGAATGTTAGTGCTGTACATTGTCTGAACTGTGGGGAATGTTAGTCCTGTACATTGTCTGAACTGTGGAGAATGTTAGTACTGTACATTGTCTGAACTGTAGGGAATGTTAGTGCTGTACATTGTCTGAACTGTGGGGAATGTTAGTACTGTACATTGTCTGAACTGTGGGGAATGTTAGTCCTGTACATTGTCTGAACTGTGGGGAATGTTAGTACTGTACATTGTCTGAACTGTAGGGAATGTTAGTGCTGTACATTGTCTGAACTGTGGGGAATGTTAGTACTGTACATTGTCTGAACTGTAGGGAATGTTAGTGCTGTACATTGTCTGAACTGTGGGGAATGTTAGTGCTGTACATTGTCTGAACTGTAGGGAATGTTAGTCCTGTACATTGTCTGAACTGTGGGGAATGTTAGTACTGTACATTGTCTGAACTGTGGGGAATGTTAGTCCTGTACATTGTCTGAACTGTAGGGAATGTTAGTACTGTACATTGTCTGAACTGTAGGGAATGTTAGTCCTGTACATTGTCTGAACTGTAGGGAATGTTAGTCCTGTACATTGTCTGAACTGTAGGGAATGTTAGTACTGTACATTGTCTGAACTGTGGGGAATGTTAGTCCTGTACATTGTCTGAACTGTAGGGAATGTTAGTCCTGTACATTGTCTGAACTGTAGGGAATGTTAGTCCTGTACATTGTCTGAACTGTGGGGAATGTTAGTCCTGTACATTGTCTGAACTGTAGGGAATGTTAGTTCTGTACATTGTCTGAACTGTAGGGAATGTTAGTGCTGTACATTGTCTGAACTGTGGGGAATGTTAGTCCTGTACATTGTCTGAACTGTAGGGAATGTTAGTTCTGTACATTGTCTGAACTGTAGGGAATGTTAGTGCTGTACATTGTCTGAACTGTGGGGAATGTTAGTACTGTACATTGTCTGAACTGTAGGGAATGTTAGTCCTGTACATTGTCTGAACTGTAGGGAATGTTAGTACTGTACATTGTCTGAACTGTAGGGAATGTTAGTACTGTACATTGTCTGAACTGTCGGGAATGTTAGTACTGTACATTGTCTGAACTGTAGGGAATGTTAGTACTGTACATTGTCTGAACTGTAGGGAATGTTAGTACTGTACATTGTCTGAACTGTAGGGAATGTTAGTCCTGTACATTGTCTGAACTGTAGGGAATGTTAGTACTGTACATTGTCTGAACTGTAGGGAATGTTAGTACTGTACATTGTCTGAACTGTAGGGAATGTTTGTCCTGTACATTGTCTGAACTGTAGGGAATGTTAGTCCTGTACATTGTCTGAACTGTGGGGAATGTTAGTTCTGTACATTGTCTGAACTGTGGGGAATGTTAGTCCTGTACATTGTCTGAACTGTGGGGAATGTTAGTCCTGTACATTGTCTGAACTGTGGGGAATGTTAGTACTGTACATTGTCTGAACTGTAGGGAATGTTAGTACTGTACATTGTCTGAACTGTGGGGAGTGTTAGTGCTGTACATTGTCTGAACTGTGGGGAGTGTTAGTCCTGTACATTGTCTGAACTGTGGGGAATGTTAGTCCTGTACATTGTCTGAACTGTGGGGAGTGTTAGTCCTGTACATTGTCTGAACTGTAGGGAATGTTAGTCCTGTACATTGTCTGAACTGTGGGGAATGTTAGTACTGTACATTGTCTGAACTGTAGGGAATGTTAGTACTGTACATTGTCTGAACTGTGGGGAGTGTTAGTCCTGTACATTGTCTGAACTGTGGGGAATGTTAGTCCTGTACATTGTCTGAACTGTGGGGAATGTTAGTCCTGTACATTGTCTGAACTGTGGGGAATGTTAGTCCTGTACATTGTCTGAACTGTAGGGAATGTTAGTCCTGTACATTGTCTGAACTGTAGGGAATGTTAGTCCTGTACATTGTCTGAACTGTAGGGAATGTTAGTCCTGTACATTGTCTGAACTGTGGGGAATGTTAGTTCTGTACATTGTCTGAACTGTGGGGAATGTTAGTGCTGTACATTGTCTGAACTGTGGGGAATGTTCGTACTGTACATTGTCTGAACTGTGGAGAATGTTAGTCCTGTACATTGTCTGAACTGTGGGGAATGTTAGTCCTGTACATTGTCTGAACTGTGGGGAATGTTAGTCCTGTACATTGTCTGAACTGTGGGGAATGTTAGTCCTGTACATTGTCTGAACTGTGGGGAATGTTAGTCCTGTACATTGTCTGAACTGTGGGGAATGTTAGTCCTGTACATTGTCTGAACTGTAGGGAATGTTAGTCCTGTACATTGTCTGAACTGTAGGGAATGTTAGTACTGTACATTGTCTGAACTGTGGGGAATGTTAGTACTGTACATTGTCTGAACTGTGGGGAATGTTTGTCCTGTACATTGTCTGAACTGTGGGGAATGTTAGTGCTGTACATTGTCTGAACTGTGGGGAATGTTAGTGCTGTACATTGTCTGAACTGTGGGGAATGTTAGTGCTGTACATTGTCTGAACTGTAGGGAATGTTAGTGCTGTACATTGTCTGAACTGTGGGGAATGTTAGTCCTGTACATTGTCTGAACTGTGGGGAATGTTAGTACTGTACATTGTCTGAACTGTGGGGAATGTTAGTTCTGTACATTGTCTGAACTGTAGGGAATGTTAGTCCTGTACATTGTCTGAACTGTGGGGAATGTTAGTTCTGTACATTGTCTGAACTGTAGGGAATGTTAGTCCTGTACATTGTCTGAACTGTAGGGAATGTTAGTCCTGTACATTGTCTGAACTGTGGGGAGTGTTAGTCCTGTACATTGTCTGAACTGTCGGGAATGTTAGTACTGTACATTGTCTGAACTGTGGGGAATGTTAGTACTGTACATTGTCTGAACTGTGGGGAATGTTAGTCCTGTACATTGTCTGAACTGTGGGGAATGTTAGTGCTGTACATTGTCTGAACTGTGGGGAATGTTAGTCCTGTACATTGTCTGAACTGTGGGGAGTGTTAGTCCTGTACATTGTCTGAACTGTGGGGAATGTTAGTCCTGTACATTGTCTGAACTGTAGGGAATGTTAGTCCTGTACATTGTCTGAACTGTGGGGAATGTTAGTGCTGTACATTGTCTGAACTGTAGGGAATGTTAGTACTGTACATTGTCTGAACTGTGGGGAATGTTAGTCCTGTACATTGTCTGAACTGTAGGGAATGTTAGTCCTGTACATTGTCTGAACTGTGGGGAGTGTTAGTCCTGTACATTGTCTGAACTGTAGGGAATGTTAGTCCTGTACATTGTCTGAACTGTGGGGAATGTTAGTCCTGTACATTGTCTGAACTGTGGGGAGTGTTAGTCCTGTACATTGTCTGAACTGTGGGGAGTGTTAGTCCTGTACATTGTCTGAACTGTGGGGAATGTTAGTCCTGTACATTGTCTGAACTGTAGGGAATGTTAGTCCTGTACATTGTCTGAACTGTGGGGAATGTTAGTGCTGTACATTGTCTGAACTGTAGGGAATGTTAGTGCTGTACATTGTCTGAACTGTGGGGAATGTTAGTTCTGTACATTGTCTGAACTGTGGAGAATGTTAGTACTGTACATTGTCTGAACTGTGGGGAATGTTAGTCCTGTACATTGTCTGAACTGTAGGGAATGTTAGTCCTGTGCATTGTCTGAACTGTAGGGAGTGTTAGTACTGTACATTGTCTGAACTGTGGGGAGTGTTAGTCCTGTACATTGTCTGAACTGTGGGGAATGTTAGTACTGTACATTGTCTGAACTGTGGGGAGTGTTAGTACTGTACATTGTCTGAACTGTGGGGAATGTTAGTACTGTACATTGTCTGAACTGTGGGGAGTGTTAGTGCTGTACATTGTCTGAACTGTGGGGAGTGTTAGTGCTGTACATTGTCTGAACTGTGGGGAATGTTAGTCCTGTACATTGTCTGAACTGTGGGGAATGTTAGTACTGTACATTGTCTGAACTGTGGGGAATGTTAGTGCTGTACATTGTCTGAACTGTGGGGAATGTTAGTACTGTACATTGTCTGAACTGTGGGGAGTGTTAGTGCTGTACATTGTCTGAACTGTGTGGAATGTTAGTCCTGTACATTGTCTGAACTGTGGGGAGTGTTAGTCCTGTACATTGTCTGAACTGTAGGGAATGTTAGTACTGTACATTGTCTGAACTGTGGGGAGTGTTAGTGCTGTACATTGTCTGAACTGTGTGGAATGTTAGTCCTGTACATTGTCTGAACTGTGGGGAATGTTAGTACTGTACATTGTCTGAACTGTGGGGAGTGTTAGTGCTGTACATTGTCTGAACTGTGTGGAATGTTAGTCCTGTACATTGTCTGAACTGTGGGGAATGTTAGTACTGTACATTGTCTGAACTGTGGGGAATGTTAGTACTGTACATTGTCTGAACTGTGGGGAGTGTTAGTGCTGTACATTGTCTGAACTGTTGGGAATGTTAGTCCTGTACATTGTCTGAACTGTAGGGAATGTTAGTGCTGTACATTGTCTGAACTGTGGGGAATGTTAGTGCTGTACATTGTCTGAACTGTGGGGAATGTTAGTGCTGTACATTGTCTGAACTGTGGGGAGTGTTAGCGCTGTGAGTTGTCTGAACTGTGGGGAGTGTTAGTGCTGTGCGTTGTCTGAACTGTGGGGAGTGTTAGTGCTGTTCGTTTTCTGAACTGTGGGGAGTGTTAGTGCTGCGTGTTGTCTGAACTGTGGGGAGTGTTAGTGCTGCGTGTTGTCTGAACTGTGGGGAGTGTTAGTGCTGTTCGTTTTCTGAACTGTGGGGAGTGTTAGTGCTGCGTGTTGTCTGAACTGTGGGGAGTGTTAGTGCTGCGTGTTGTCTGAACTGTGGGGAGTGTTAGTGCTGTGTGTTGTCTGAACTGTGGGGAGTGTTAGTGCTGTGCGTTGTCTGAACTGTCGGGAGTGTTAATGTTGTGCATTGCCAGAGATATAAGGAAGTTGGTATTGTACATTGTGCATTGTGTGAACTCTGAAGGGTTATCCCTGCCGAGCAAATTGGCACAGGGTAAATAGGATTAGAGAGTTAAATTTGTGGCTCAAAGATTGGTGTGGGAGAAATGGGTTTCGATTCATGGGGCACTGGCACCAGTACTGGGGAAAGTGGGAGGTGTTCTGTTGGGATGGGCTTCATCTGAACCGTGTGGGGCCAGTGTTCTGGCGAATCATAAAACTAGGGTGTTAGATAAGGCTTTAAACTAAATAATGGGGGCGTGGGATCAAGTAAGGGGAGATGTGATAAATTAAAGAAAGAAAACAAGGCAAGACAGCAAGGTAGCAATAAGGGAAATGATAATCAGTGAGTGGCAGGAAGGGACTGCACATGCAAATTTAAGAGTGCACTAGCAGATAAGACTACAGGTTGCAAAAATAGTAAAGAGACAACACTAAAGGCTTTGTATCTGAATCCATGCAGCATTCATAACAAAATAGATGAATTGACAGGTCAAATAGAAATAAATATGTACGCTCTGATAGTCATTACAGAGACATGGCTACAAGATGACAAAGGCTGGGACCTGAATATTCAAGGGCACTTGACATTTTGGAAGGACAGGAAGCCGGGAAAAGGTGGAGGGGTAGCTCTGTTAATTAAGGCTGACATGAGTATAATAGAGAGAAATGACCTTAGTTCTAAAGACCAAGATGTAGAATCAGTTTGGGTAGAGATAAGAAATAGTAAAGGCAAGAAGTCACTTGTGGGAGTAGTTTATAGGCCCCCTAACAGTAACCACACTGTAGGACAGGGTATACAGGAAGAAATAATGGGGGCTTGCGAGAAAGGAACAGCGATAATCATTGGTGATTTTAATCTACATATAGATTGGAAGAATCTGACTGACAAAGGTAGCCTGGAAGATGAGTTCATAGAATGCTATGGGGACAGTTTCTTAGAGCAGCACATTCTAGAGTCAACCAGAGAGCAGGCTATTCTAGATCTGGTAATGTGTAATGAGACAGGATTAATTAATGACCTCATTGTAAAGGAGCCTCTAGGTAGCAGTGATCACAATATGATTGAATTTCGCATTCAGTTTGAGGGAGAGAAGAGTAAGTCTAAGACTAGTGTTTTAAACTTAGATAAGGGCAATTATGAGGGCATGAAGATAGAGCTGGCTAAAGTGAACTGGGAAAAGTCGGTTAAGGGATAGGTCAGTAGAGATGCAGTGGCAGACATTTCTAATGAGATATTTCATAACACTCAGCAAAGATACATTCCAGTGAGAAAGAAAGACTCTAGGGGAAGGATGTACCATCCGTACGAAGGAAGTTAAAGATAGTATCAAATTGAAAGAAAAAGCATACAATTCTGTGAAGATTAGTGGCAGGTCAGAAGATTGGTCAGAATAAAAAAAACTGCAAAGAATAATAATGAGGGAGAAATTAGAGTACGAGAGAAAGCTAGCTAGAAATATAAAAACAGATAGTAAGAGTTTCTACAGGTATTTAAAAAGGAAGAGAGTAAGTAAAGTGAGCGTTGGTCCTCTAGAGAGTGAGTCAAGGGAATTAATAATGGAGAATAAGGAAATGGTGGATGAATTGAAGAGATATTTTGCATCCGTCTTCACTGTATAGGATACAAATAATATGCCAGAAATAATTGTGGATCAAGAGGTGAAAGGGAGGGAGGAACTTAAAACATTTACAATCGCCAGGGAAAGGGTTCTGAAAAAAATATTAGAACTAAAAGCTGACAAGTCCCCAGGTCCTGACAGACTTCATCCTAGGATCTTAAAAGAAGTGGCTGCAGAGATAGTAGATGCATTGGTATTAATTTTCCAAAATTCCCTAGATTCTGGAAGGGTCCCATCAGATTGGAAAATAGCGAATGTAACTCCTCTATTCAAGAAAGGAGGGAGACAGAAAGCAGGAAACTACAGGCCAGTTAGCTTAACACCTGTCATAGGGAAAATGCTAGAATCTATTATTAAGGCGGTTATAGCAGGGCACTTAGAAAATCTCAATGTAATCAGGCAGAGTCAACATGGCTTTGTGAAAGGGGAATCGTGTTTGACTAATTTATTAGAGTTATTTGAGGAAGTAACAAGCAACGTGGATAAAGGGGATCCTGTGGATGTGGTGTACTTGGATTTCCAGAAGGCATTTGACAAGGTGCCACATCATAGGCTACGACACAAAATAAGAGCTCATGGTGTAGGGGGTAACATATTAGCGTGGATAAAGGATTGGTTAGTTAACAGGAAACAGAGAGTAGGCATAAATGAGTCATTTTCAGATTGGCAAGATGTAACGAGTGGAGTGCCACAGGGATCAGTGCTTGGGCCTCAACTATTTACAATCTATATCAATGACTTGGATGAAGGGACCGAATGTATGGTTGCTAAATTTGCTGATGACACATAGGTAGGTAGGAAAGTAAGTTGTGAAGAGGACATAAGGAGTCTGCAAAGGGATATAGATAAGTTGAGTGAGTGGGCAAAAATTTGTCAGATTGAGTATAATGTGGGAAAATGTGAACTTGTCCACTTTGGCAGGAGGAATAGAAAAGCAGTATATTATTTAAATGGAGAGAGATTGCAGAACTGTGAGGTACAGAGGGATCTGGGTGTCCCAGTACATGAATCACAAAAAGTTAGTATGCAGGTACAGCAAGTGATTAGGAAGGCAAATGGAATGTTGTCATTTATTGCAAGGGGAATGGAATATAAAAGTAGAGATGTTTTGCTACAGTTGTACAGGGCATTGGTGAGACCACATCTGGAATACTGTGTGCAGTTTTGGTCTCCTTATTTAAGAAAGGACATCATTGCTTTAGAGACGGTTCAGAGAAGGTTCACTCGACTGATTCCTGGGATGAGGGGGTTATCTTATGAGGAAAGGTTGGACAAGTTGGGCCTGGATACACTGGAGTTTAGAAGAATGAGAGGGGATCTTAGAATCATAGAAAATTTACGGTACAGTAGGAGGCCATTTGGCCCGTCGTGTCCGCGCCAGCTGAGAAATGAGCCACCCAGCCTAATCCCACTTTCCCGCATTTGGTCCGTAGCCCTGCAGGTTACGGCACTTCAGGTGCACATCCAGGTATTTTTAAACTGAGTTGAGGGTTTCTGCCTCTACCGCCCTCTCAGGCAGTGAGTTCCAGACCCCCACCACTCTCTGGGTGAAAAAATTCTTCCTCATTTCCGCTCTAATCCTTCTACCAGTTACTTTAAATCTATGCCCCCTGGTTATTGACCCCTCCGCTAAGGGAAACAGATCCTCCCTATCCACTCTATCGAGGCTCCTCATAATTTTGTACACCTCAATTAAATCACCCCTCAGCCTCCCCTGTTCCAAGGAAAACAACCCCAGCCTATCCAATCTGTCATCATAGCTAAAATTCTTCAGTCCTGGCAACATCCTCGTAAATCTCCTCTGCACCCTCTCTAGTGCAATTGCATCCTTCCTGTAATGTGGTGACCAGAACTGTACGCAGTACTCAAGCTGTGGCCTAACTAGTGTTTTATACAGTTCCAGCATAACATCCCTGCTTTTATATTCTGTGCCTCAGCTAATGAAGGAAAGCATTCCATATGCCTTCTTAACCACCTTATCTGCCTGTCCTGCTAACTTCAGGGATCTGTGGACATGCACTCCAAGGTCCCTCACTTCCTCTACACCTCTCTGTATCCTCCCATTTATTGTGTACTCCCTTGCCTTGTTTGCTCTCCCCAAATGCATTACCTCACACTTCTCCGGATTGAACTCCATTTATCACTTTTCTGCCCATCTGACCAGTCCATTGATTTCAGTGGGAAATAAAGTGGTGACAGAAACAAAAGGCAGTAAGGGAGAGTGCACAGAACATGACCGGACAGATGGTCTGAGAAAGCAGGGCAAAGACCAAGGGAAGTCTAGATTAAACTGCATTTATTTCAATGCAAGAAGTCTGATGGGCAAGGCAGATGAACTCAGGGCATGGATGTGTACATGGGACTGGGATGTTATAGCTATTACTGAAACATGGATAAGGGAGGGGCAGGACTGGCAGCTCAATGTTCCAGGGTACAGATGCTATAGGAAAGATAGAGCAGGAGGTAAGAGAGGAGGGGGAGTTGCGTTCTTGATTAGGGAGAACATCACGGCAGTAGTGAGAGGGGATATATCCGAGGGTTCGCCCACTGAGTCTATATGGGTAGAACTGAAAAATAAGAAGGGAGAGATCACTTTGATCGGATTGTACTACAGACCCCCAAATAGTCAACGGGAAATTGAGGAGGAAATATGTAAGGAGATTACAGACAGCTGCAAGAAAAAAATAGGGTGGTAATAGTAGGGGACTTTAACTTTCCCAACATTGACTGGGACAGCCATAGCATTAGGGGCTTGGATGGAGAGAAATTTGTTGAGTGTATTCAGGAGGAATTTCTCATTCAGTATGTGGATGGCCCGACTAGAGAGGGGGCAAAACTTGACCTCCTCTTGGGAAATAAGGAAGGGCAGGTGACAGAAGTGTTAGTGAGGGATCACTTTGGGACCAGTGATCATAATTCCATTAGTTTCAAGATAGCTATGGAGAAGGATAGGTCTGGCCCAAAAGTTAAAATTCTAAATTGGGGAAAGGCCAATTTTGATGGTATTAGACAGGAACTTTCAGAAGTTGATTGGGAGAGTCTGTTGGCAGGCAAAGGGACGTCTGGTAAGTGGGAGGCTTTCAAAAGTGTGTTAACCAGGGTTCAGGGTAAGCACATTCCTTATAAAGTGAAGGGCAAGGCTGGTAGAAGTAGGGAACCTTGGATGACTCGGGAGATTGAGGCACTAGTCAAAAAGAAGAAGGAGGCATATGACATGCATAGGCAGCTGGGATCAAGTGGATCCCTTGAAGAGTATAGAGATTGCCGGAGTAGAGTTAAGAGAGAAATCAGGAGGGCAAAAAGGGGATATGAGATTGCTTTGGCAGATCAGGCAAAGGTGAATCCAAAGAGCTTCTACAAATACATAAAGGGCAAAAGGGTAACTAGGGAGAGAGTAGGGCCTCTTAAGGATCAACAAGGTCATCTATGTGCGGAACCACAAGAGATGGGTGAGATCCTGAATGAATATTTCACATCGGTATTTACGGTTGAGAAAGGCATGGATGTTAGGGAACTTGGGGAAATAAATAGTGATGTCTTGAGGAGTGTACATATTACAGAGAGGGAGGTGCTGGAAGTCTTAACGCGCATCAAGGTAGATAAATCTCCGGGACCTGATGAAATGTATCCCAGGACGTTATGGGAGGTTAGGGAGGAAATTGCGGGTCCCCTAGCAGAGATATTTGAATCATCCACCGCTACAGGTGAGGTGCCTGAAGATTGGAGGGTAGCAAATGTTGTGCCTTTGTTTAAGAAGGGCGGCAGGGAAAAGCCTGGGAACTACAGACCAGTGAGCCTGACATCTGTAGTGGGTAAGTTGTTAGAGGGTATTCTGAGGGACAGGATCTACAGGCATTTGGAGAGGCAGGGACTAATTAGGAACAGTCAGCATGGTTTTGTGAGAGGAAAATCATGTCTCACGAATTTGATTGAGTTTTTTGAAGGGGTAACCAAGAAGATAGATGAGGGCTGTGCAGTAGACGTGGTCTACATGGACTTCAGCAAAGCATTTGACAAGGTACCGCAAGGTAGGTTGTTACATAAGGTTAAATCTCATGGGATCCAAGGTGAGGTAGCCAATTGGATACAAAATTGGCTTGACGACAGAAGACAGAGGGTGGTTGTAGAGGGTTGTTTTTCAAACTGGATGCCTGTGTCCAGCGGTGTGCCTCAGGGATCGGTGCTGGGTCCGCTGTTATTTGTTATTTATATTAATGATTTGGATGAGAATTTAGAAGGCATGGTTAGTAAGTTTGCAGATGACACCAAGATTGGTGGCATTGTGGACAGTGAAGAAGGTTATCTAGGATTGCAACGGGATCTTGATAAATTGGGCCAGTGGGCCGATGAATGGCAGATGGAGTTTAATTTAGATAAATGTGAGGTGCTGCATTTTGGTAGATCGAATCGGGCCAGGACCTACTCCGTTAATGGTAGGGCGTTGGGGAGAGTTATAGAACAAAGAGATCTGGGAGTACAGATTCATAGCTCCTTGAAAGTGGAGTCACAGGTGGATAGGGTGGTGAAGAAGGCATTCAGCATGCTTGGTTTCATTGGTCAGAACATTGAATGCAGGAGTTGGGATGTCTTGTTGAAGTTGTACAGGGCATTGGTGAGGCCACACTTGGAGTACTGTGTACAGTTCTGGTCACCCTATTATAGAAAGGATATTATTAAACTAGAAAGAGTGCAGAAAAGATTTACGAGGATGCTACCGGGACTTGATGGTTTGACTTACAGGGAGAGGTTAGACAGACTGGGACTTTTTTCCCTGGAGAGTAGGAGGTTAAGGGGAGATCTTATAGAAGTCTATAAAATAATGAGGGGCATAGATAAGGTCGATAGTCAAAATCTTTTCCCAAAGGTAGGGGAGTCTATAACGAGGGGGCACAGATTTAAGGTGAGAGGGGAGAGATACAAAAGGGTCCAGAGGGGCAATTTTTTCACTCAAAGGGTGGTGAGTGTCTGGAACGAGCTGCCAGAGGCAGTAGTAGAGGCGGGTACAATTTTGTCTTTTAAAAAGCATTTGGACAGTTACATGGGTAAGATGGGTATCGAGGGATATGGGCCAAGTGCAGGCAATTGGGACTAGCTTAGTGGTATAAACTGGGCGACATGGACATGTTGGGCCGAAGGGCCTGTTTCCATGTTGTAACTTCTATGATTCTATATCTTCCTGCAGTCTACAGCTTTCCTCCTCACTATCAACCACATGGCCTATCATTGCGTCATCCGCAAATTTCTTAATCGTGGCTCCTACATTTAAGTCCAAATCGTTAATGTACACCACAAAAAGCAAAGGACCTAGTACTGAGCCCTGTGGTACCCCACTGGAAACAGCCTTCCAGTCGCAAAAACACCCGTCGACCATTACCCTTTGCTTCCTGCCACTGAGCCAATTTTGGATCCATTTTGCCACATTCCCTTGGATCCCATGAGCCTTTACTTTTTTGACCAATCTGCCACGTGGAACCTTGTCAAAAGCCTTGCTAAAATCCATGTAGACTACATCAATTGCGCTACCCTCATCAATCCTCCTTGTCAGCTCCTCGAATAATTCAATCAAGTTAGTCAGACAAGACCTCCCCTTAACAAATCCGCGCTGACTGTCCTTGATTAGTCCGTGCCTTTCTAAGTGACGCTTTATCCTGTCCCTCAGAATTGATTCCAATAATTTGCCCACCACCGATGTTAGACTGGCTGGCCTGTAATTACTCGGTCTATCCCTCACTCCCTTTATCAACAACAGTACAACATTAGCAGCCCTCCAATCCCCCGGCACCATGCCTGTATCCAGTGAAGTTTGGAAAATGATTGTTAAAGCCTCCGCTATTTCCTCCCTGGTTTCTTTTAACAGCCTGGGATACATTTCATCCGGCCCTGGTGATTTATCCACTTTCAAAGATGCTAATCCCCTTAATACTTCCTCTCTCACTATGTTTATCCCATCCAATATTTCACACTCCTCCTCCTTAACTTCAATCCCTGCATCATCCCTCTCCTTTGTGAAGACAGATGCAAAGTATTCATTAAGATCCATACCCACATCTCCCGCCTCCACACACAGTTTACCTTTTTGGTCTCTAATAGGCCCTACTCTTTCCTTAGTTATCCTCTTGCTCTTAATGTATTTATAAAACATCTTTGGGTTTTCTTTGATTTTACCTGCTAATATTTTTTCATGTCCTCTTTTTGCTTTCCTAATTTCCTTTTTAACTTCACCCCTGCACTTTGTATACTCCTCTAAGCTTTCCGTAGTATTGAGTTCCCGGTGTCTGTCATAGGCTTTCTTTTTCTGCCTTATCTTACCCTGAATGCTTCTTGACATCCAGGGGGCTCTAGATTTGGCAGCCCCTCCCTTTTTGTTTGTGGGACATGTTTACCCTGAATCCCTTGAATCACCCCTTTGATTGTCTCCCACTGCTCTAACACTGATTTATCTTCGAGTAGCTGGTTCCAGTTTACTTCTGCTAAATCACTTCTCAGTTTAGTAAAATTGGCCTTTCCCCAATTGAAAACTTGAACTCCTGCTCTGTCTTTGTCCTTTTCCATAACTATGCTAAAACTAAGTGCATTATGATCACTACCACAAAAATGCTCCCCCACTGCTACTTCTTCCACCTGCCCCTCTTCATTTCCTATAACTAAATCCAGAACTGCCCCCCCTCCCTCTTGTTGGGCTTGCTATATACTGGCTAAAAAATTCTCCTGTATGTAATTTAAGAATTCTGCACCCTCTATACCATTCACACTGTTTGTATCCCAGTTAATATGAGGGTAGTTGAAATCCCCTACTATTACTGCCCTACTGTTTTTGCACTTCTCAGAAATTTGCCAACATATTTGCTGCTCTCTCTCCCTCTGACTGTTTGGGGGTCTATAGTACACTCCCAGTAGTGTGACGGCCCCTTTTTTTGTTCTTTAGCTCAACCCATAAGGACTCATTTGACGCTCCTTCTAAAATATCATCCCTCCTCACAACTGTAATTGTTATTGAAACATAGAAGATCCTGAGGGGTCGAGAAGGGGTAGATGCTGAGAGGACGTTTCCCCTTGTGGGAGAGACGAGAACTAGGGGCCACAGTTTAAAAATAAGGGATCTCCCATTTAAGACGGCGATGAGGAGAATTTTTTTCTCTCAGAGGGTCGTGAGTCTGTGGAACTCCCTTCCCCAGAGAGCGGTGGAGGCAGGGTCATTGAATATTTTTAAGGCTGAGTTCGATAGATTCCTGATTAACGAGGGAGTCAAAGGTTATAGTAGGTGGACGGGGAAAAGAAGGGTCGAGGTCACCATCAGATCAACCATGATCTTATCAAATGGCAGAGCAGGGTCGAGGGGCCGAATGGCTGCTCTTAATTCGTTATGTTGCTACCTGTACGGCAACCAGTGCTGGAAGGCTGCCTCCAGCCTGACTGCCAATGACTGGATCAAATAACCCATTCCAGGCTTGGTGGGCGGTTTCCAAAGTACACCTGTTCCCACTGCCCAACAGGCGTCTCCACAGCACAGAACACTGTACAGTACAGTCTGAATCCACTGTCTGACTGCCTGATCGCAGAGTCACATAGACAGACAGACAGAGAGAGAGAGAGAGGGAGAGAGAGGGGCGAGGCAGTCTGAGGTTCAGGTGAGCAACTCCAGAAAGACAAGAAGGAAACGCGACCCTTTGATTGTCGGGGAGGTTGAGATCAGCTTCTCTCCCGTTTACAGAGGCGGCTGGTATCGGTCAGACAGGTAGTTTATTCGCTGGTTTAATAATTAATCTGAAAAAGAAAGGCCAAATCTGTTGGGAGTGTTGCTTTTTTTTTCTGGGGTGGAGTTGACTCCCAAGTTTTCGGGCGGCCGGTTCCTTTTTCTTTTAATCAGAATTTCTTCCCTCTATCATTAACTCCTGTAATGGTGTGTTTAGTTCGAGCGGTGCCCAAGTAATCTCTCTGAGCTGGAAGCTTTGTACAAACCCGATCAGCCATTGCCCTCCCGCCCTCTCCTGTTCACCTGGTTTCACTCTTCAAACAAGATTGTGCTGCTGGAAGGTGTGGACTTTATCTCGGCTTCAGCTGCGGTTCGATATCCTTTTCCCTCTTGGGTTTTTCTCCTGGTATTTTCACTCAGATGGTTTGAGATTTCGGTCGTGGTTTTGTGGGGTGATTGGCGAGTGGTCTCGGGCTTTTGTGAACCTTCCCTCTCAACCTGGTGAAATGCATCCGCGGTGTTGTGATTTGGACAAAGTTGAATGGCCCCCCCGAGGATTCGAAACCTGCTTCACCTCGGACAAGGAGAGTGCACGGTCTCCCCCCCCAGGTGTGACCCCCGCCCCCCCCCCAGGTGTGACCCCCGCCCCCCCCCCAGGTGTGACCCCCGCCCCCCCCCCAGGTGTGACCCCCGCCCCCCCCCCAGGTGTGACCCCCGCCCCCCCCCCAGGTGTGACCCCCCTCTTCCCCCCCCCCCCCCATGTGTGACCCCCCCCCAGGTGTGACCCCCTCTTCCCCCCCCCAGGTGTGACCCCCTCTTCCCCCCCCCCAGGTGTGACCCCCTCTTCCCCCCCCCCCAGGTGTGACCCCCTCTTCCCCCCCCCCAGGTGTGACCCCCTCTTCCCCCCCCCCAGGTGGGACCCCCTCTTCCCCCCCCCCCAGGTGTGACCCCCTCTTTCCCCCCCCAGGTGTGACCCCCTCTTCCCCCCCCCAGGTGTGACCCCCTCTTCCCCCCCCCCAGGTGTGACCCCCTCTTCCCCCCCCCCAGGTGTGACCCCCTCTTCCCACCCCCCCAGGTGTGACCCCCTCTTCCCCCCCCCCCAGGTGTGACCCCCTCTTCCCCCCCCCCCAGGTGTGACCCCCTCTTCCCCCCCCCAGGTGTGACCCCCTCTTCCCCCCCCCCCAGGTGTGACCCCCTCTTCCCCCCCCCCAGGCGTGACCCCCTCTTCCCCCCCCAGGTGTGACCCCCTCTTCCCCCCCCAGGTGTGACCCCCTCTTCCCCCCCCAGGTGTGACCCCCTCTTCCCCCCCCCCAGGTGTGACCCCCCTCTTCCCCCCCCCAGGTGTGACCCCCTCTTCCCCCCCCAGGTGTGACCCCCTCTTCCCCCCCCAGGTGTGACCCCCTCTTCCCCCCCCCAGGTTTGACCCCCTCTCCCCCCCCCCCTAGGTGTGACCCCCTCTTCCCCCCCCCTAGGTGTGACCCCCTCTTCCCCCCCCCTAGGTGTGACCCCCTCTTCCCCCCCCCATGTGTCACCCCCTCTTCCCCCCCCCATGTGTCACCCCCTCTTCCCCCCCCACCCCAGGTGTGACCCCCTCTTCCCCCCCACCCCAGGTGTGACCCCCTCTTCCCCCCCACCCCAGGTGTGACCCCCTCTTCCCCCCCCACCCCAGGTGTGACCCCCTCTTCCCCCCCACCCCAGGTGTGACCCCCCTCTTCCACCCCACCCCAGGTGTGACCCCCCTCTTCCCCCCCACCCCAGGTGTGACCCCCTCTTCCCCCCCCAGGTGTGACCCCCTCTTCCCCCCCCCCAGGTGTGACCCCCTCTTCCCCCCCCCCAGGTGTGACCCCCTCTTCCCCCCCCCCAGGTGTGACCCCCTCTTCCCCCCCCCCAGGTGTGACCCCCTCTTCCCCCCCCCCAGGTGTGACCCCCTCTTCCCCCCCCCAGGTGTGACCCCCTCTTCCCCCCCCCCAGGTGTGACCCCCTCTTCCCCCCCCAGGTTTGACCCCCTCTCCACCCCCCCCCCTAGGTGTGACCCCCTCTTCCCCCCCCCCTAGGTGTGACCCCCTCTTCCCCCCCCCATGTGTCACCCCCTCTTCCCCCCCACCCAGGTGTGACCCCCTCTTCCCCCCCACCCCAGGTGTGACCCCCCTCTTCCCCCCCACCCCAGGTGTGACCCCCTCTTCCCCCCCACCCCAGGTGTGACCCCCTCTTCCCCCCCACCCCAGGTGTGACCCCCTCTTCCCCCCCACCCCAGGTGTGACCCCCTCTTCCCCCCCACCCCAGGTGTGACCCCCTCTTCCCCCCCACCCCAGGTGTGACCCCCTCTTCCCCCCCACCCCAGGTGTGACCCCCTCTTCCCCCCCACCCCAGGTGTGACCCCCTCTTCCCCCCCACCCCAGGTGTGACCCCCTCTTCCCCCCCACCCCAGGTGTGACCCCCTCTTCCCCCCCACCCCAGGTGTGACCCCCTCTTCCCCCCCACCCCAGGTGTGACCCCCTCTTCCCCCCCACCCCAGGTGTGACCCCCTCTTCCCCCCCACCCCAGGTGTGACCCCCTCTTCCCCCCCACCCCAGGTGTGACCCCCTCTTCCCCCCCACCCCAGGTGTGACCCCCTCTTCCCCCCCCACCCCAGGTGTGACCCCCTCTTCCCCCCCACCCCAGGTGTGACCCCCTCTTCCCCCCCACCCCAGGTGTGACCCCCTCTTCCCCCCCACCCCAGTGTGACCCCCTCTTCCCCCCCCCCCAGGTGTGACCCCCTCTTCCCCCCCACCCCAGGTGTGACCCCCTCTTCCCCCCCACCCCAGGTGTGACCCCCTCTTCCCCCCCCCAGGTGTGACCCCCTCTTCCCCCCCCCCAGGTGTGACCCCCTCTTCCCCCCCCCCCAGGTGTGACCCCCTCCCCCCCTCCCAGGTGTGACCCCCTCTCTCTCTCCCCTCCCCCCCCGCAAGGTGTGAACCCCCTCTCTCTCTCCCCTCCCCCCGCCCCCAGGTGTGACCCCCTCTCCCTCTCTCTCTCCCGGCCCCCAGGTGTGACCCCCTCTCCCCCTCCCCTCCCCGGCCCCCAGGTGCGACCCCCCTCTCCCCCTCCCCTCCCCGGCCCCCAGGTGCGACCCCCTCTCCCCCTCCCCTCCCCGGCCCCCAGTTGCGACCCCTCTCCCCTCTCCCTCCCCGGCCCCCAGGTGCGACCCCCTCTCCCTCCCCGGCCCCCAGGTGCGACCCCCTGTTCCCCCCTCCCTCCCCTCCCTCCCCGGCCCCCAGGTGCGACCCCCTCTCCCCCTCCCTCCCCGGCCCCCAGGTGCGACCCCCTCTCCCCCCTCCCTCCCCGGCCCCCAGGTGCGACCCCCTCTCCCCCCTCTCTCCCCGGCCCCCAGGTGCGACCCCCTCTCCCCCCTCCCTCCCCGGCCCCCAGGTGCGACCCCCCTCTCCCCCCTCCCTCCCCGGCCCCCAGGTGCGACCCCCCTCTCCCCCCTCCCTCCCCGGCCCCCAGGTGCGACCCCCCCTCCCTCCCCGGCCCCCAGGTGCGACCCCCTCTCCCCCTCCCCTCCCCGGCCCCCAGGTGCGACCCCCTCTCCCTCTCCCTCCCCGGCCCCCAGGTGCGACCCCCTCTCCCCCTCCCCTCCCCGGCCCCCAGGTGCGACCCCCTCTCCCCTCTCCCTCCCCGGCCCCCAGGTGCGACCCCCTGTTCCCCCTCCCTCCCTCCCTCCCCGGCCCCCAGGTGCGACCCCCTCTCCCCCTCCCTCCCCGGCCCCCAGGTGCGACCCCCTCTCCCCCCTCCCTCCCCGGCCCCCAGGTGCGACCCCCTCTCCCCCCTCTCTCCCCGGCCCCCAGGTGCGACCCCCTCTCCCCCCTCCCTCCCCGGCCCCCAGGTGCGACCCCCTCTCCCCCCTCCCTCCCCGGCCCCCAGGTGCGACCCCCTCTCCCCCCTCCCTCCCCGGCCCCCAGGTGCGACCCCCTCTCCCCCCTCCCTCCCCGGCCCCCAGGTGCAACCCCCCCTCCCTCCCCGGCCCCCAGGTGCGACCCCCTCTCCCCTCCCCTCCCCGGCCCCCAGG
This sequence comes from Heptranchias perlo, assembly GCF_035084215.1. Lineage (NCBI taxonomy): Eukaryota > Metazoa > Chordata > Chondrichthyes > Hexanchiformes > Hexanchidae > Heptranchias > Heptranchias perlo. The sequence goes on along the minus strand of NC_090326.1, from coordinate 9,864,393 downwards.
TGCGACCCCTCTCCCCTCTCCCTCCCCGGCCCCCAGGTGCGACCCCCTCTCCCCCTCCCCTCCCCGGCCCCCAGGTGCGACCCCCTCTCCCCTCTCCCTCCCCGGCCCCCAGGTGCGACCCCCTGTTCCCCCCTCCCTCCCCTCCCTCCCCGGCCCCCAGGTGCGACCCCCTCTCCCCCCTCCCTCCCCGGCCCCAGGTGCGACCCCCTCTCCCCCCTCCCTCCCCAGCCCCCAGGTGCGACCCCCTCTCCCCCCTCCCTCCCCGGCCCCCAGGTGCGACCCCCTCTCCCCCCTCTCTCCCCGGCCCCCAGGTGCGACCCCCTCTCCCCCCTCCCTCCCCGGCCCCCAGGTGCGACCCTCCCTCCCCGGCCCCCAGGTGCGACCCCCCCTCCCTCCCCGGCCCCCAGGTGCGACCCCCTCTCCCTCCCCGGCCCCCAGGTGCGACCCCCTCTCCCCCCTCCCTCCCGGCCCCCAGGTGCGACCCCTCTCCCCCTCCCTCCCCGGCCCCCAGGTGCGACCCCCTCTCCCCCCTCCCTCCCCGGCCCCCAGGTGCGACCCCCTCTCCCCCCTCCCTCCCCGGCCCCCAGGTGCGACCCCCTCTCCCCCCTCCCTCCCCGGCCCCAGGTGCGACCCCCTCTCCCCCCTCCCTCCCCGGCCCCCAGGTGCGACCCCCTCTCCCCCCTCCTCCCCGGCCCCCAGGTGCGACCCCTCTCCCCCCTCCCTCCCCGGCCCCCAGGTGCGACCCCCCTCTCCCCCCTCCCTCCCCGGCCCCAGGTGCGACCCCCTCTCCCCCCCCTCCCTCCCCGGCCCCCAGGTGCGTGTGGAGCCTGCTCTGTCTTTCGGGTGTGTTTTCTGTCTGTCTAACCTGCGGCTCGGGGACCCTGGGCCGTGACCAGACATCTGCCTCCACTGAACTCTGCCCTTGTGCCATTTTTTTGGCCACGCAAGCATGCTCTCCGGTCCCAAGTACGTTATTTGAATACCCCCCCCCTCACTTAATGAAGTGTGAATCTTTACTTCATTGGAATTTGTCTTTGGTTATTCCTAACATTTTCTTTTGCTCCAAATCCACTGGAAAACAATTTTTGCCCGTGGATAGAAAATACCGTGCCTGCTCACGAGGAGGGTGCTGAACAATTTCCAGCTATTTGTTCCAGTCCCAGATACTATGGGCGTTTTAAAGATGAGCTGGTTACAGAGAAACCCATCTTCTGCCAGTATTGTTCTTTGCTGGGATGTGCGAGAATGCCCTTGAAAAGGAATAAAACAGAAAGAATGCATCTCCAGAAGTTGTTCAAATTAAACAACATGTCAGTCGTCGCCCTTGATCTTGTCCAGTGACTTACTGAAATTAGGTTCAACTCTCTCATCACTTTTTTTTCCCCTCTGAAAATGTAGTATAACCTACTAGTCAGTTGTAGCAAAAAAAGCAGGGTGTTTTGCAAAATGGTTTAATTGTTTTTACATTGCATGGTTTTTATCATGTTTCAACCTGTCCTGCTGTTGAATTCTTCTAAAATACAAACTGAAATAAGGAAATGTAAATAGCAATCTTAATGTCATTTGAAAGAGGTACTACATTCTGGATTCTAGTATATGCACTGTTCAAATTTCCAGCAACCACTCAAATCTAATAATAGGAACAGGAATGAGCCATTCAGCCCCTCAAGCCTGTTTCGCCATTAAATTAAATGTAAGGAATCTTACAACACCAGGTTATAGTCCAACAGTTTTGTTTGAAAATCACAAGCTTTCGGAGCTTTCCTCCTTCGTCAGATGTGTGTGTGAAGGTTTCCATAAAAGCACCGCATATATAGTCACAGAACAATGCCTGGTGATTACAGATAATCTTTCCAACTGCCCGTTATCACACCTCTGCATGGATGGTGTTCAGACAGGGGAACATTACACCCAAGACCACTGAATACGCAAGCAGTCAGATTACAAAGACAGACAGAGAGAAAGAGAGAAACAAAGAATGGCCAGTTGTATCAAAAACAGATAACTTTTTTTCCCCCTGGTGGGATTACATGTAGCGTGACATGAACCTAAGATCCCGGTTGAGGCCGTCCTCATGGGTGCGGAACTTGGCTATCAATTTCTGCTCGACGATTTTGCGTTGTCGTGTGTCTCGAAGGCCGCCTTGGAGAACGCTTACCCGAAGATCGGAGGCTGAATGTCCTTGACTGCTGAAGTGTTCCCCGACTGGGAGGGAACCCTCCTGTCTGGCGATTGTTGTGCGGTGTCCGTTCATCTGTTGTCGCAGTGTCTGCATGGTCTCGCCAATGTACCATGCCCACATCATGGCCCCGGAGCATGGTACATTGGCGAGACCGTGCAGACACTGCGACAACGGATGAACGGACACCGCGCAACAATCGCCAGACAGGAGGGTTCCCTCCAGCAGTCAAGGACATTCAGCCTCCGATCTTCGGGTAAGCGTTCTCCAAGGCGGCCTTCGAGACACACGACAACGCAAAGTCGTTGAGCAGAAATTGATAGCCAAGTTCCGCACCCATGAGGACGGCCTCAACCGGGATCTTGGGTTCATGTCACGCTACATGTAACCCTACCAGGGGGGAAAAAAAGTTATCTGTTTTTAATACAACTGGCCATTCTTTGTCTCTCTCTTTGTCTCTCTCTGTCTTTGTAATCTGACCGCTTGCGTATTCAGTGGTCTTGGGTGTAATGTTCCCCTGTCTGAACACCATCCATGCAGAGGTGTGATAACGGGCAGTTGGAAAGATTATCTGTAATCACCAGGCATTGTTCTGTGACTATATATGCGGTGCTTTTATGGAAACCTTCACACACCTGACGAAGGAGGAAAGCTCCGAAAGCTTGTGATTTTCAAATAAAACTGTTGGACTATAACCTGGTGTTGTAAGATTCCTTACATTTGTCCACCCCAGTCCATCACCGGCATCTCCACATCATGGCCATTAAATTAGATCATGGCTGATCTGTATCTTAACTCCATCTGCCTGCCTTGGTTCCGTATCCCTTAATACCCTTGCTTAACAAAAATAAGGATCCTTTGTGAAGTCTTAAAGATTACTGTTTGTGACCAGTCAGGAAGACAAAATCTTTATTGCACTTTCAATCGGAACATTTTATTAAACATGGCACCAAAATTTGCAATGTAATTTCTAAAGGAATTTTAGGATACTTAAAGGGAATCATTACTTTTGCAGCAGAAATACTCTGTCCATCCCCAAAGTGGTTTACTGCAAAAGTTTCTTTCGCCTAATTTAGTTAAGGGGAATCTTGCTTTTAACCCCTTCCCATAGCATCTAGAGTCCTGACATTTCTAGTCAGGAAGTCGCCAGAGAGCTGCTAAGCTGACGGTACATATTTCTGTTGAATTAGTGGGATTGACACCCATTTCCATTCTCACTACCATTCCAGGCTAGTCAGCCATGTTGAAGTTCAGTACCACTCAAGTACCATGTAGTAAAGCTTTTTTTTAATTCATTCATGGGATGTGGGCGTCGCTGGTGAGGCCAGCATTTATTGCCCATCCCCAATTGCCCTCGAGAAGGTGGTGGCGAGCCGGCTTCTTGAACCGCTGCAGTCCGTGTGGTGATGGTTATCCCACAGTGCTGTCAAGAAGGGAGTTCCAGGATTTTGACCCAGCGACGATGAAGGAACGGCGATATATTTCCAAGTCGGGATGGTGTGTGACTTGGAGGGGAATGTGCAGGTGGTGTTGTTCCCATGTGCCTGCTGCTCTTGTCCTTCTAGGTGGTAGAGGTTGTGGGTTTGGGAGGTGCTGTCGAAGAAGCCTTGGCGAGTTGCTGCAGTGCATCCTGTGGATGGTACACACTGCAGCCACGGTGCGCCGGTGGTGAAGGGAGTGAATGTTTAGAGTGGTGGAAGGGGTGCCAATCAAGCGGGCTGCTTTGTCCTGGATGGTGTCGAGCTTCTTGAGTGTTGTTGGAGCTGCACTCATCCAGGCAAGTGGAGAGTATTCCATCACACTCCTGACTTGTGCCTTGTAGATGGTGGAAAGGCTTTGGGGAGTCAGGAGGTGAGTCACTCACCGCAGAATACCCAGCCTCTGACCTGCTTTTGTAGCCACAGTATTTATATGGCTGGTCCAGTTAAGTTTCTGGTCAATGGTGACCGCCAGGATGTTGATGGTGGGGGATTCGGCGATGGTAATGCTGTTGAATGTGATGGGGAGGTGGTTAGACTCTCTCTTGTTGGAGATGGTCATTGCCTGGCACTTCTCTGACGCAAATGTCACTTGCCACTTATCAGCACAAGCCTGGATGTTGTCCAGGTCTTGCTGCATGCGGGCTCGGACTGCTTCATTATTTGCGAATGGAACTGAACACTGTGCACTCATCAGCGAACATCCCCATTTCTGACCTTATGATGGAGGGAAGGTCATTGATGAAGCAGCTGAAGATGGTTGGGCCTAGGACACTGCCCTGAGGAACTCCTGCAGCAATGTCCTGGGGCTGAGATGATTGGCCTCCAACAACCACTACCATCTTCCTTTGTGCTAGGTATGACTCCAGCCACTGGAGAGTTTCCCCCTGATTCCCAGCTCTTTAGCATTCCACCTGGATCTAATGTTCCTTTAAATCCTGCTCATTTAAGTGGCGTCACTGAAAATGAAATCCTCTTTTCTTGGCTCATTCTGTATTGTGTAGCCATTATATTTACTCTTATTGCAGAACTACAGCTTGTACATTGTTTCTTGTCTTTGATAATAGAGATAGCAGTTGTATGTTGGCCACTCTGTCTTTTTGAATGGAGATTTGTCACCATGACAAAAATAATCTATGAAAAGCAAATATTTTATTCATAGAAAAAATCTTAATTCCCATTTTATGGTGGAATGCGTTACTGACTTATGGCAAAGTTGTTTTGCCATATGTAAAATATGGAGATGTATTTGGCACACTAAATATTCTAGTTGTACTCCTGAATAGAGAATAATTAACATTTTCTGGAACCAATTTCACTACTATCTTTTATTGCTAGTCTTTCTGTAACAATTATTAAAAGTTTTAATATCTTACGTCAAAGTTAGCTTGCTCCTTTTCACATAGTTTTTTGATAAATGTACTTCCTTTCATCTTCAGATTTGATGTGTGGACCTGGGAGCAAATGAAGCTGCAAAATGTCTGATTCAAGCAAATATGCAAGAAATTCTGACAGAAGTCGACCCTCTAATAGACCACATCGAGAAAGAAGACATCAAGACCGTTCGAATGCTGAGAGTAATCGTTCTGGTAGGCATGGTAGAGATCCCAGAGAGTCTCACCAAAGTAAACCATCTCCTTCTAGGCAATCGGACCCTTCGAGTGAAAGGTATGTTCTATTTTATAACTGTTTTCCATTCTGTCATGTAATAAATTCTTTATTTTAATAACCAAATGACATTGAGCAATTTAAATTTTGTACTGTGTGAGAATTCAAAGTGATCATGTCTATTGGATTCAGATTCACTTTAGAGAACTTGGAAATGATGCAGTTGTGCATTTTTATATAGGGTACTTTCCTGTTTAGTATAGAACAGTATGTGCTACTTTCCTTACCTCATCCTGTGCCGTTTGTGTGCATGTATTTTGGAATGAAAGAATATGTTGAAATACAAGGTTTAGGAGATCACAGTATTTATGATCCTTGGCGGGGATTTAAAAGATCTTGTGGCATTGTGAATTCAAAGGGGATAGTCTGTGGCTTCTGATGCGCTGTAGGGTTTATGGTATGTATGGTGTCAACTTAACTCAGTAGGTAGCCCTCGCCTCTGAGTCAGAAGTTTGTGGATTCAAGCTCCAGCATGGCTTTGACCACATGATCTGGGCTGACAGTATTGAGGGAGTGCTGCATCTTTCTGATGAGATGTTAAACCGAGCCTCCGTTCAGGTGGACATGAAAAGATTTTATGACTCTGTTCGGTGTCTTGACTAAGATTTATCTCTCTACCTACATCACCAAATACAGATTGTCTGGTCATTTGTTCATTTGCTGTTTGTGGAACCTTGCTGTGTGCAAATTGGCTGTCATGTCTACTTGCATAACAGTAACTATACTTCAATAGTAATTTGCTGTTAGTAAAGCCAATTGGAATGTTCAGAGGATGTGAAAGCTGTTGTAAATCGAGTTACATCGAAACTACAGCACAGAAACAGCTCAATTGGTCTGTGCCGACGTTTATGCTTCACATGAGCCTCCTCTCTCCCTACTTCATCTAACCCTATCAGCGTACCCTTCTATTCTTTTTTCCTTCATGTGCTTATCTAGTTTCCCCTTAAATGCATCTCTGCTATTTGCCTCAACTACTCCCTGTGGCAGCGTGTTCCACATTCTTACCACTCTCTGGGTAAAGAATTTAATGCTGAATTCCCTATTGGATTTATATTTATGACCTCTAGTTTTGGACTCCCCCACAAATGGAAACTTTTTTTTTTCTACGTCCACCCTATCAAACTCTTTCATTATCTTAAAGACCTCTGTCAGGTCACCCCTCAGCTTTCTGTTTTCTGGAGAGAAGAGTCCCAGTCTGTTCGGCCTTTCCTGATAAATATATCCTCTCGGTTCTGGTATCATCCTTATGAGTCTTTTTTGCACCCTCTACCGTATATCTATATCCTTTTCTATAATATAGATACCAGAACTGTTCACAGTACTCCAAATGTGGTCTAACAAAGGTTCTATACAAGTTTAACATAACTTCTCTGCTTTTCAATTCTATCCCTCTAGAAATGAAACCCAGTGCTTGATTTGCCTTTTTTATGGCCTTATTAACCTGCGACTCTACTTTTAATGATTTGTGTATCTGTACCCCTAGATCCCTTTGCTCCTATATCCCAATTAGACTCTTAGGGGTCGATTTTAGGGTGGCCGAGCGGGTGCATTGGGGGCGGGGTGGGGGGGCTCGTAAAATCGGGGAATCCCGGAGCGGGTCCGGAGCCCGGCTCCAACCCGCCCACTTCCCAATGACACGTTCGGGTGCGCGCGCAGCTCCCGCATGCGGGACTCCCACCAGCAATTAAAGCCGGCGGGATGACAATTTAAGAACTTACTTACCTAGTTAAGGTCCTTGACAGACCTCATTGACAGGAGATTTTGGCAGGGGTGCAATCTTCATGGATCCTCGGCATGTTTCCCGTGCTGTGGGAAACACTCCCTGTTGGAGCAGATGTGTTTCAGTCAGCAGCCAGTGGGAGATGCAAAGGATTATTTGACAGTTGGGGGGAAATATCTCATTTATTGCAGCAGGGCACTCTGTCACTTCAGACAAAGTTTTGGCTGCAACACTTTGTCTTTCCACTCAAAATTATTAGTTTATATCCTAAACTCTGCTGTGCAAACACATTTACCTACTTTGCGGACCCCCTCAAACTCACACTGTCAGGATGGGGGGGTGCCATGGCTGCATTCATCACTTCATCCGAGAACGAACAACATCACCAGCCTCGCCAGGCACGGCGTCCACCTCCGCCACGTGGAGCTCCACAACACAGTGCTGTACCACAGGCACCTGCACAAAGTAGTTGTGCAACCACACATACACCCACTGTAGGGTGACCCAGTGGGTGGCATCAAGTGTGGGTGTTCATGGTGAACCTCATGAAAGGGACTTATTGCACAAGTCAGTCAAGAATGGCCAAGACGTGGCAGTAGTGGTGACAATACAATATTTAATGTGGGTTGAACCAAAATCAAATATAAATAAAAAACATGACAAACCATCAAACACCCTTGTGCATCCCCTTTATGCTCACAAAACCTTTGCCTTACGCTTCCTACTACTCATACGTGATGCATCCCCTGTGGCTGCAGCAGAAGTAGTAGCAGGTTGGGTGAGGGTAACTGTGAAAGAGATGCATCAGAGGGTGAGTATGAAACAGAGCCATGAGATTGTATAAGGATTGGGTTGAGTGGTAGTGGTGGGATGAGTATTGGGGAGGTGAGTAAGTTGAGGATGAGGTTTGAGTGGGCGTGAGGAGTGATGTGATAGAGTAGTGTTGGCAGTGCAGAAGGAGTTGTGGGGTGGGGCAGTGATGTGGAAGACGGAGTGTAGGAGAATGAGTAAGTGTGCTCACTTTTGCTGACCTAGTTAGATCATTGAAGCGCTTCCTGCACTGTATCCAGGTGCGGGAGATGTTGCTGCTGCTGGTGACCTCCTCTGCTACCTCGAGCCAGGCCGCCTTGGTGGCAGAGGCAGGCCACTTCCTCCCGTCCACCAGGTAGATGATCTCTCTCTCTCCTCCTCCTCACCCCATCCAGTAAGACCTGGAGTGAGGCACCCTTAAATCTGGGAGCAGCCTTTTCCCTGGGCTGCTCCATTGTATAATTTTGATTTTTTTTGCTCCAGGAGCAGCATTGGAGGATTGCCCCTTTAAATAGGGCTCCTCCAGCTGACAGCCTGTGATGCGGGTGCGCAGTCCGCCCGCTGCGCAGGTTTCCAACGGGAAACCCGGAAGCCAAGGTAAGTGTCTTCAATTTACTCCCGATCACATGGGGAACCCACCGATTTGACTGGACGGGTTACCCACGCGCCCAGTCGACCCCCCCGCTGCCAACCCGCCTCCCTGGTAATATCGGGGCCTTAATATCCAAGCAGTCTGTGACCTCTTTATTCTTCCTACCAAAACGCAGTACCTCACTTATCTATATTGAAATTCATTTGCCAATTTCACATCCATTCTGCAAGTTTATTAATGTCTTCCTTTATTTCCTTTATGTTAATTTCCCATCCCTCTGCCCCCCCCCCCCCCCGCCCCATTTGGTGTCATTTGCAAATTTTGAAATTGTATTTTCGATTCCAGAATCCAAATTGTTAATGTAAATTATGAACAACAGTGGTCCCAGCACCGATCCCTGTGGAACACCACTTCCCACCTTTTGCTAATCTGAGTATGTACCCTTTGTACTCTCTGATTTCTGTTTAGTAGCCAACTTACTGTCCATTCTGCTATGGGTCCCCTTACTCCACATGCTCTGACCTTAGTCATGAGTCTACGATGCAGTACCTTATCGAAGGCCTTTTCAAAATCCAAATATATTACTTCTACTACATTACCCTTGTCTACCCTTTGTTACTTCTTCTAAGAATTCAATAAGGTTGGTCAAGTATGACTTTCCCTTCTGAAATCCGTGCTGACTATTCTTTATTATATTTTCATTCTATAGATGTTTCTCTATTACATCTTTGAATAAAGATTCCATTATCTTTCCTACTACCGACGTTAAGCTAACTGGTCTATAGTTCCTTGGACTTACTCTATCTCCCTTTTTAAATATAGGAATAACATTAGCTGTCAGTCAGTCCTCTGGCACTATTCCCGTTTCTAATGAATTTTTATATTGATGTAATAGTGCCTCTGCTATCTCCTCCCTAACTTCTTTTAATATTCGCAGATGCAATCCATCTGGATCAGGGGTTTTATCTCTCCCCTCTTTCTATCTTAAATGTTTTTATTTCTTTTTTGATCTCTTCTTCTAATGTCATGCCCACCTTGTTAGTCTGCCTGGTAAATACTGAGGCAAAGTAACTATGCAATATTTCTGCCATTTCTTGTGCATCCCTTAGTGCCTATCCCTATTCTGATTTTTCTTTTGTTAATTATGTGTCTGTAGAATACTTTTTCTTTTTTATATGTCCTTTTTTTTGAGGAACTCTAGAATTTCTGTTAGATAATACTTAGTTGGGGGAAAGATCCTAGTCCAGTATACCTGATCTCTTGGTATTTTTCACTTAGGAGGACTTAGTTGACTATTGGTTGATATAAACTTTAGTGATGATTTGCATTAAAAGTAACAATATTGTCAAGCTGTATGTAGAACGTGTTTTGATTCAATACAAAAGAATCTTGGCAATTGAAGATTTCAGTCGTGATGCAAGCCATTGCTTCTTGTTACTATAATGTATGGTGATACACTGTGCATTCATCAAAATGGCTTCCTCCTTCCTATTTTTGAACCTGTTACAAATCTTTAAAACTGATGAAAACTGGTAAAAAGTTTAAAAACAGTGGATGTCCAAAGGGACCTAGGGGTACAGGTACATAGACCATTGAAGTGTCATGAACAGGTGCAGAAAATAATCAAGAAGGCTTATGGAATGCTGGCCTTTATATCTAGAGGACTGGAGAACAAGGGGGCAGAAGTTATGCTGCAGCTATACAAAACCCTGGTTAGACCGCACCTGGAGTACTGTGAGCAGTTCTGGGCACTGCACCTTCGGAAGGACGTATTGGCCTTGGAGGGAGTGCAGCGTAGGTTTACTAGAATGATACCCGGACTTCAAGGGTTAAGTTACGAGGAGAGATTACACAAATTGGGGTTGTATTCTCTGGAGTTTTGAAGGTTAAGGGGTGATCTGATCGAAGTTTATAAGATATTAAGGGGAACAGATAGGGTGGATAGAGACAAACTATTTCCGCTGGTTGGGGATTCTAGGAGTAGGGGACACAGTCTAAAAATTAGAGCCAGACCTTTCAGGAGCGAGATTAGAAAACATTTCTACACACAAAGGGTGGTAGAAGTTTGGAACTCTCTTCCGCAAACGGCAATTGATACTAGCTCAATTGCTAAATTTAAATGTGAGATAGATAGCTTTTTGGCAACCAAAGGTATTAAGGGATATGGGCCAAAGGCAGGTATATGGAGTTAGATCACAGATCAGCCATGATCTTATCAAATGGCGGAGCAGGCACGAGGGACTGAATGGCCTACTCCTGTTCCTATGTTCCTATGTTCCTATGTTTCCTATGTTCCTAAAATTTGATAACTTAAAAATATGTTCTGTCTCTGTAGACATCCACATGATCCACCTGAAGAATCTTACTCCACACCACGTACTGCGAGACCTCCATCATCTCAACCAAACAGTAGGCCATCTTCTTCAGCACCTCCCTATTACAAGTCTGTATCACAAACTTCCCCAAAAGAATCCTTCGGGACAAAATGCTCATATTTGTGCTCAAGAAGAGGTATGTATAATATCGCTGACCTTAAACATTCATTTTTTTAAAATGCATCTTGCTATATTATTTTTAAATTCGTATGGAAAATGATTTTGCTGTAGGTGATAAGCTTGATGTAACGCAGCTTATCTACGATCGGTTTACTGTGACATTAGTTTGCTGAAAATATTTCCTGTTAAATATTCAGCTGCACTCCGTATTAATATATTGGCACGTGGATGTTCACAATACAGCGAGCCTATCAGATTTCATGTTCAGATCCACATAGTGTGACGGTTCAAAGGATTGCTATCCGTATTGTAATATTTTGATAAGCAATACAGTTGAATCCAGGCAAGCATAAACTAGTTTGAGAAAAGTGCTACCTTCTAGTACAGGGGTAATTTTACCATCTGTGATACCACATGCTCAGTGTTATTAACCGACAGTGATTTTTATTTTGCATATTGAAGTCTTTTTAATCTATCCTTATTACTATCCTCTCTATCTCTGACTATGGTGGATTGTGAACTTGTTTTGGACACTGCTTTATATTATGTGTAGGATGTTGAATTTCTCACCTGGAAGCACCTGATGTTCTGTGAGATGCTACAACTTTTTGCACCATCATTCAGTGGCAGTTCCAAAAAAGAATTGGCAGAGGATAGATGCATTTCAGAATGGATGAAATGGCAGAGGATAGATGCATTTCAGAATGGATGAATTGGCAGAGGATAGATGCATTTCAGAATGGATGAATTGGCAGAGGATAGATGCATTTCAGAATGGATGAATTGGCAGAGGATAGATGCATTTCAGAATGGATGAATTGGCAGAGGATAGATGCATTTCAGAATGGATGAATTGGCAGAGGATAGATGCATTTCAGAATGGATGAATTGGCAGAGGATAGATGCATTTCAGAATGGATGAAATGGCAGAGGATAGATGCATTTCAGAATGGATGAATTGGCAGAGGATAGATGCATTTCAGAATGGATGAAATGGCAGAGGATAGATGCATTTCAGAATGGATGAATTGGCAGAGGATAGATGCATTTCAGAATGGATGAATTGGCAGAGGATAGATGCATTTCAGAATGGATGAATTGACAGAGGATTGATGCATTTCAGAATGGATGAAATGGCAGAGGATAGATGCATTTCAGAATGGATGAAATGGCAGAGGATAGATGCATTTCAGAATGGATGAATTGACAGAGGATAGATGCATTTCAGAATGGATGAACGCTGATGTTTTTCCTTAATACTGAGATTTGCTGATTTGCATACGGAGTGATTTGACAAATCATAGGCCAGGAATTTGTACACTGAGTCACTACAAGTTAGAAGTGCTACTGGTTAAGTCTGCCACCTTTTTCTTAGTAATGTTCCATTACTGGATTCTTTTCCCCACCCACTCACCAAAGAAAACAGCACACTTACTTTTAGAAACTAAAGTATAAGAGTTAGCTTGAGGAAAATGGCAAATGCAATTGCAAAAACAGCTGTGTGGGGCATGCATGATATGGGCTTTTCTGGATGCACGAGATATCCAGGAGAAGTACACATGAATGAAATGTTGGAAGATTTTGTTGCTTGAGGACGAGTTGATCAGACTCTGCACCACACAGAAGGTTTGTGGAACGTAAGTCCCAGAAAGGGGTCACGTCACAGGCAGAGAAAAGTCAGAAGCAGAAGAAATGGGTGACCACTTGTAGGGCAGGAAGGAGTATCAGAGAGGAGCAGGAAACCCCTCTGCATCTGAAACAGTCCCAAATCCTGAGTACCTGCGATGAGGACAAGATTGGAGATACGGGGTGGGTGGGGTAGTGTGAATATAAGTAACATCATGGTACTGTTGAGCAAGTGGTTATGCAGGTCGACAAAAAGAAAGAGGAGAATGAGTAACTGGTAGAGGTGGCCGATTCGATTATTAGAGTGATGGGTGGCCTTTTTTTGCGGGTTCCAAATGTCGTATTGCCTCCCTGGTGCCAGGGTGAAGGATGTGGAATCATAGAATCGTACAGCACAGAAGGAGGACATTCAGCCCATCATACCTGTGCCGGCTCTTCGAAAGAGCTATCCAATTAGTTTCACTCCCTTGCTCCTTCCCCATAGCCCTGCAAATTTTTCCCCATCCCTTTTGAAAGTTAGTGTTGAATCTGCCTCCACCACCCTTTCAGACTTTGCATTCCAGATCATAACAACTCAGTGTTTTTCTAAAAAAAAAATTCTCCTCATCTCCCCTCTGGTTCTTTTGCCAATTAACTCAAATCTGTGTCCTCTGGTTATCGACCCTCCCGCCAACAGAAACATAACAGAGCGGATGGAAAAACCCTTGGAAAGGAATGGAGAGCAGCCAGACATCGTGGTCCACACGGGAATAGTATTGCCAACTCTGGTTGGACGTATTCCTGGAGGTTTGATTATATGACATTAGCCCAACATTTGCAAATCTTACTGCATTTACCATATAAAGATTGGGTACCCTGAGGTTGAGTGTCTTTGCTCGTGATTTCTTTCTTCTTAAACCTGAACTTGAGTTGGGTTTTTGCTGCTTTCAGCAACTCTGGAGACTAGCACAAACCCCTAAGCCATTTTCCTGGACCGGGGTAATTTCCCATGCAGGATAGGCTTCAGCCGAAATTCCTAATAAGAGGGAGCCCGTTGCTCAGCATCGGAAGAGGTGGCCAGGGATTTAAAGGGGGCTTTTGCCCAGAGAAGATTTCAAAAATTCCTTTTAGGCCTCCCCTGAGACTGAAGCCTAAAAAGGTCAAAGCTGGATTAAGAATTCTTGGGGCATTAATAAAACAAATCAGTAGTAGTAGCAGAGTTAGGAAGGCTGACCCCAGGCACGGTTGAAGAGACAGGTTTCGAAGCTGGGGAAGAGAAAGCCAGGCTGAGGGGATCCGTGAGAAAGTACATTTAAGAACAATGAGTTAAAATCATTTCAAAAGTTACTGTAATTTGCAACGTAATTCTAAAGCAGTGCTGCTAAACTACCTTGAGTACATTTTTGTTGCTCCTATACCTCTGCCAGCGGGAAAGACTTGATTTCCGTGTCGTGAATGAATATCATCAAGTGACAATCAGCCCCTGAGCGACACTCCATGGAGCATCACCGTCAGCCATTAGCTTCTTTCAAGCTGCCCATGTTTGGATAGCAGGAGGGGCAGGGCATTCTGGGAGTTATAGTTCTGCATTCTTGGAGACCTTCCACCACCAAATGGCAGAAGCAAGTTAAGAACTACATCTCCCAGGATACACAGCGCCCAGATGCACATACGCACTGAAGGGTCAGTTATTGGCTTGGCAAGGAGAGACTCCACAGGAGGACGCAAGAACCACGAATTCTACTTCCCTGTTTTCTCCTGGGTTGCTTACAGCAGCGCCCAAGAAATTAATCTTGCATTCCTGGAGACTCCAGGACAATCTGGAAGGGTTGGCAACCCTGTGTAGGAGCTAATGTCTTAAGAAAAAGTAGAAGGGAAGTCCTGCGGCGGCAGTATGAGGAGTTAGGGTCAAGTCTGAAGATCAAGACCTCCAGGAATAAATCGAGTGCGCTAGAAATGTTGGTACATAGAGAGGAAATAGAGGTAGGAGTGACTGAAACCTGATTGAAATCAAATGATGATTCGGGAGTTCGTTTTCAGGGTTTGATGTATATTAGGAAGGACCAGGAAGGAAAGCAGGAAATGGAGTGTCATTATTTGTTAGATAGGGACTAGTTATAGTAGAGTTGGGTGCTGGAAGTGGTACTGAGTCTCTTTCTATAGAATAATAGGAATATGCCATAGGCCACCAAATAATCAAAGGGAGACTGATTCCTTGTACTCCTTTCATTCATATAAGCACAATATTCCTACTCCCTCTTTCTTAATTTATGGTCTGTTCTGCTTTCTCCTCCCCTTGCCATACTAGTTTAAATCTACCCCCGCTGCCTTATCTAGCCTTCTTGCAAGCACATTGGTACCCCCCTGGTTCAGATAAATCGTCCATCCCGAAAAGCTTCCCTCTGCCCGAGAACTGGTCCCAAAGTCGTAGGGATCTGAAACCCTCCCTCTTACACCATCTGTCAAGACACGCAATAATGGATCTGATCAGTCCTTGTCTTGCCTACCCGACCAAGTACATAAGCACAGGAGATAATCCGGAGATTACCACCCTTGAGACTGATGCAATTTTGTGGGAGACAATAAGACAGATGAGTGCCAAGCATTCAGTGGGAATTCCTTGGGGAATTTCAATATTCCTCATATTGACTGGAGGGCGTAAAGGGAACAGTGCATGCGAGCAGGAATTTATTGATGTTTTGAGGGACTCGTTTCTAAAGCACGACATTCAGGAGCCCTCAAGGTAATGCAATATTGGATTTAGTTCTAAGGAATGAGGGGGAACGGTAAGCAAAGTAGAAGTAAGGGAATATTTGGGATCGAGTGACCATAATGTTTTGACATTCAGGGTAGACATGAAGGTAGAAAACAAAAGGAAGCCAATTCATAAGATAAATATTAAACAAGCTAATTATAAGTATGTGAGAGAATGCATGGGAATGGTCAAATGGGAAGGGATAATGGAAGGAAAGTGGAATAGTGTCAGAGATCATCCAACGTGTTGTGTGGCACTACCACCGTGCTAAATGGGATAGATTCAGAACAGATCTAGCAGCTCAAAACTGGGCATCCATGAGGTGCTGTGGACCATCAGCAGCAGCAGAATTGTATTCCAGCACAGTCTGTAACCTCATGGCCCGGCATATTCCTCACTCTACCATTACCAACAAGCCAGAGGATCAACCCTGGTTCAATGAGGAGTGTAGAAGAGCATGCCAGGAGCAGCACCAGGTGTACCTAAAAATGAGGTGCCAACCTGGTGAAGCCACAACTCAGGACTACATGCATGCTAAACAGCAGAAGCAACATGCTATAGACAGAGCTAAGCGATTCCACAACCAACAGATCAGATCAAAGCTCTGCAGTCCTGCCACGTCCAGTCGTGAATGGCAGTGGACAATTAAACAACTAACGGGAGGAGGAGGCTCTGTAAACATCTGCATCCTCAATGATGGCGGAGTTCAGCACGTGAGTGCAAAAGAAAAGGCTGAAGCATTTGCAACCATCTTCAGCCAGAAGTGCCGAGTGGATGATCCATCTTGGCCCCTCCCGATATCCCCACCATCACAGACGCCAGTCTTCAGCCAATTCGATTCACTCCACGTGATATCAAGATACGGCTGAGTGCACTGGATACAGCAAAGGCTATGGGCCCCGACAACATCCCGGCTGTAGTGCTGAAGACTTGTGCTCCAGAACTAGCTGCGCCTCTAGCCAAGCTGTTCCAGTACAGCTACAACACTGGCATCCACCCGACAATGTGGAAAATTGCCCAGGTATGTCCTGTCCACAAAAAGCAGAACAAATCCAATCCGGCCAATTACCGCCCCATCAGTCTACTCTCAATCATCAGCAAAATGATGGAAGCTGTCGTCGACTGCGCTATCAAGCGGCACTTACTCACCAATAACCTGCTCGCCGATGCTCAGTTTGGGTTCCGCCAGGACCACTCGGCTCCAGACCTCATTACAGCGTTGGTCCAAACATGGACAAAAGAGCTGAATTCCAGAGGTGAGGTGAGAGTGACTGCCCTTGACATAAAGGCAGCATTTGACCGAGTGTGGCGCCAAGGAGCCCTAGTAAAATTGAAGTCAATGGGAATCGGGGGGAAAACTCTCCAGTGGCTGGAGTCATACCTAGCACAAAGGAAGATGGTAGTGGTTGTTGGTGGCCAATCATCTCAGCCCCAGGACATTGCTGCAGGAGTTCCTCAGGGCAGTGTCCTAGGCCCAACCATCTCCAGCTGCTTCATCAATGACCTTCCCTCTGTCATAAGGTCAGAAATGGGGATGTTCGCTGATGATTGCACAGTGTTCAGTTCCATTCGCAACCCCTCAGATAACGAAGCAGTCCAAACCCGCATGCAGCAAGACCTGGACAACATCCAGGCTTGGGCTGATAAATGGCAAGTAATATTCACGCCAGAAAAGTGCCAGGCAATGACCATCTCCAACAAGAGAGAGTCTAACCACCTCCCCTTGACATTCAACGGGATTACCATCGCCGAATCCCCCAACATCAACATCCTGGGGGTCACCATTGACCAGAAACTTAACTGGACCAGCCATATAAATACTGTGGCCACAAGAGCAGGCCAGAGGCTGGGTATTTTGCGGCGAGTGACTCACCTCCTGACTCCACAAAGCCTTTCCACCATTTACAAGGCACAAGTCAGGAGTGTGATGGAATACTCTCCACTTGCCTGGATGAGTGCAGCTCCAACAACACTCAAGAAGCTCGACACCATCCAGGACAAAGCAGCCCGCTTGATTGGCACCCCATCCACCACCCTAAACATTCACTCCCTTCACCACCGGTGCACAGTGGCTGCAGTGTGTACCATCCACAGGATGTACTGCAGCAACTCGCCAAGGCTTCTTCGACAGCACCTCCCAAACCCGCGACCTCTACCACCTAGAAAGGCAAGGGCAGCAGGTACATGGGAACAACACCACCTGCATGTTCCCCTCCAAGTCACACACCATCCCGACTTGGAAATATATCGCCGTTCCTTCATCGTCGCTGGGTCAAAATCCTGGAACTCCCTTCCTAACAGCACGGTGGGAGAACCGTCACCACACGGACTGCAGCGGTTCAAGAAGGCGGCTCACCACCACCTTCTCGAGGGCAATTAGGGATGGGCAATAAATGCTGGCCTCGCCAGTGACGCCTCCATCCCATGAACGAATAAAAAAAAGATAGTTATTAAGATGCAAAAAATAATTTTTCGCTGAAATAGGTCAGGGACAGAATAAAAGAGTAGGACCAATTTGGCTTACTGACAACAGTTGTGAAAGACATTATAGAGAAAGCATACAAAAATTTTAAATGTTCAGAGAGGGAAATCGCTAAAGACAGGTTGAGGAGTGCCAAAAAAAACCAATAGACTGTAAAGAAGGATCATGAGGAAAATATCGCTGGAAACAAAGCAGGACAGTAAAGAATTCTTCACGTATTTTACAAGTAACAAAGGGTAGGGTTGCTCCGCTGAAGAAATAAATGAGAACGGAAAAAAGTGTTCTTCGAAGATAGAGAAATTGCTGAAGTACTTAACCGTTATTTTTCAATAGTGTTCGCAAAAGAAACGGGGGGAGAAATGCCAGAATTGGGGGGATAGTTCAAAGGTGAAAAAAATTAAAATCATGGGAGAACATATTTGGGAGGTTGTTGAAGCTCGTGTTAGATAATGTGGAGATGCCTTTATGTTAGATAAGGTCCTGTCACTGACAACTTTCATCCCAGGGTTTTGAAGGAATTGGCTCAAGCGATTGCGGGTCCTCTTGCGGATATTTTTCAGAGTTCACTGGACTCTGGTCAAACCCCAGAGGATTGCAAAATAGCAAATGTGATTCCCTTCTTCAGAAAAAGGATAAACCATCAAATCATTGAATAAATTCAAAGCAGAAATACAGTTTCCTAGAAGTGAAGGGAATTAGGGGTTACGGGGAGCGGGCAGGAAAGTGGACATGAATTTAGATTTGAGGTTAGGATCAGATCAGCCATGATCTTATTAAATGGCGGAGCAGGCTCGAAGGGCCAATTGGCCTACTCCTGCTCCTATTTCTTATGTTCTTATAAACCTGTAAGTGTTGCTTCCACTGTTGGGAAAGTGTTTGAAAGTATTACGTGGGTTAGTGTAAGAGAGCGTCTTGAGGGGGATGAGCGAATCCAAGACAGTTTTATCAGTAGGAGCTCATGCTTGACTAAATTATTCGATTTCTTTGAGGATATGACAGACCTGGTAGATAGAGGAGAGACAGTAGATTTTGGGAAGACATTTGACACTGTCCCACATAATAGATTACTACATAAGGGCCAAGCCCATGAGCTAGACGGGAATGTATTAAAATTAATTAGCAAATGGTCGACTGGTGGAGAACAAGTAGTAGTGTATGGGCAGATATCTGGTTGGCAGCTAGTTACCAATGGAGCGCCTCAAGGTTCAGCGTTGGGGTGGCTGTTGTTTATAAATGAGAGGAAGGAATGATGATCAAGGTGTCCGAATATATCAAATTGGGAGCGATGGCAAATGATGGCTACCAATGCACACTAATTCAAAAGGACCTTGATGAGCTCAATCATTTGGCGGAGAAATGGCAGATGCAATTTAATACATGGAAATATAAGATTTGGTAGAGGGATGGTTGATGTGAATTGTGGTTGTGGGAATGTACTTGAGGTTTTATTAGACAGATCACTAAAACCATCAGTACAATGTTCCCCGGCTGTATTTTTTTTGAAAAAAGCAAATAGAATGTTGGGATGCACCGCAAGGTGTATAACATGGAAATCGAGAGAGTTCATTGTAAAACTGTATTTGGTCCTGATCAGACCACATCTGGAGTACTGTGTGCAGTTTTGGTCTCCCTGTTTCAAAAAGGATGTTCAATTATTGGAGGGGTACAGAGAAGGACTACATGGTTGATCCCAGTGCTTAATTGAATGATGTATGAGGAAATATTGATTGCCCTGGGTCTTTTCTCTCTTGAAAATAGAAGGTGGACAGGAGGTATGGTAGGTGGTTTAAGGTTTGGACAAATTGAAATCTAAGTAATCTTTCTGCTGAGTACAGAATTTAAGCACAGGGGGTTATATTTACAATTAAGGACAACAAAAGAAAATCGGAAATGCAGGAGGAACTTTTTTTTAATTAAAAGGTGGTAAGAATGTGGAACAGATTACTGGCATGCGTGGTAGAACAAGAAACCTTTGTGGGTTTCAAGAAGGAGCTAGTCAGATTCTTGCTGATAAATGGGATTCAGGATTGTTAGAAATGCATCAAGGGAATGCTGTGGATAGGTGGGCTAGATGGACCGAAGGTCTTTGCCTGAAACTGTTACTACGCCGCCATGTCACAAAAATCCCACACAATTGGTACCAGACAATTAGAGGCAGTAATTCATTCTCTGGGTTTAGATGGTATTCAAGCTTCAAAGTTGAGGTTTATGATATAGAGACTGAATTACCAGGTTGCACTGCTGTTGGACTTTCAATTTTAAATACCGCAGCAAGATGGTTGGCATGAGCACAACAGAAGTGATGTGATGCAAGTGAACGGCTGAGCAAGCTAATTATGACTTGGGATCGGGCGAGTCATGCGACTATTTCAGTACTATAGCACCAATGTATAGTACTATGGTGTTATGAATTTTTGAACTGCACTGGATGTGCTCTCAGGCTCAGCATCACTGGTCTCTCCTATAAGTGGATCCTGTGTCCCTTTATGATCAGTAATTTAGTCTTGCAACCCAATATTTTCTCAGAAGATCATGGACCTGGGGCCGTAACAATGAAGCCCTGTGTTAAATTAACTGGATACTGTAATCTCTTGCGTGCCCTTCTTTTGTCTTCTGATTCATTCATCAGTGAGATGAGGCTGAATGCAAACCAACAAACTGGTTTATTTTAACAATTGCTTAGTGAATGTGCAGAGTAACATTTATAATAAATCTCACCTCACTTTGACATAATTCAGTAAACTGCCTTGTAGTACAGTATGGAAGACAACAAAACATATCATGATGTTCCCCATTAGCTGGCTAAGTATTCACTTTTTTTCTGGTCAACCCTTTCTCTGAATCTGACTGGCTCCATCTTCAGGAAAAGACACAGGCCTCTGCCCTGCTCTCATTCAGCAGACCTTCTGCAAGTGGCCCTGTGGAATGTGTACTTCTGTCTTTTTTTGTTTTCCTAGCTGGACAGGAAGCCAGCAGCTTGACCTCTGAACTTTTCCCTGTCAGGGTGTTGGCAGTAGGGCTTCCAGTTAAACCACTGTTACTGCTCTCAAAATGAGTAAGACGACCTTGACATAGCTCACAGGTCTCAACACTCCATTGTCCAGAAGCAACGTGGTATGCAAGAAGCCCATTTCACACCATTGTCCATCTTTTTTTTATTCGTTCATGGGATGTGGACAACGCTGGCCATGCCAGTATTTATTGCCTATCCCTAATTGCCCTTGAGAAGGTGGTGGTGAGCCGCCTTATTGAACCGCTGCAGTCCGTGTGGTGAAGGTTCTCTCACCGTGCTGTTAGGAAGGGAGTTCCAGGATTTTGACCCAGCGACGATGAAGGAACGGCGATAGATTTCCAAGTCGGGATGGTGTGTGACTTGGAGGGGAACGTGCAGGTCATGTTGTTCCCATGTGCCTGCTGCCCTTCTCGGTGGCAGAGGTCGTGGATTTAGGAGGTGCTGTCGAAGAAGCCTTGGCGAGTTGCTGCAGTGCATCCTGGATGGTGTCGAGCTTTTGAGTGTTGTTGGAGCTGCACTCATCCAGGCAAGTGGAGACTATTCCATCACACTCCTGACTTGTGCCTTGTAGATGGTGGAAAGGCTTTGGGGAGTCAGGAGGTGAGTCACTCGGTGCAGAATACCCAGCCTCTGACCTGCTCTTGTAGCCACAGTATTTATATGGCTGGTCCAGTTAAGTTTCTGGTCAATGGTGACCCCCAGGATGTTGATGGTGGGGGATTTGGAAATGGTAATGCCGTTAAATGTCAAGGGGAGGTGGTTAGATTCTCTCTTGTTGGAGATGGTAATTGCCTGGCACTTGTCTGGGGCGAATGTTACTTGCCACTTATTGTCCAGGTCTTGCTGCTTGCGGGCACGGACTGTTTCAGTTCCATTCGCAACCCCTCAAATAATGAACACTGCAATCATCAGCAAACATCCCCATTTCTGACCTTATGATGGAGGGAAGGCCATTGATGAAGCAGCTGAAGATGGTTGGGTCGAGGACACTGCCTTGAGGAACTCCTGCAGCAATGCCCTGGGGCTGAGATGCTTGGCCTCCAACAACCACTACCATCTTCCTTTGTGCTAGGTATGACTCCAGCCACAGGAGAGTTTTCCCCCTGATTCCCATTGACTTCAATTTTACTAGCACTGCTTGGTGCCACACTCAATCAAATGCTGCCTTGATGTCAAGGGCAGTTACTCTCACCTCACCTCTGGAATTCAGCTCTTTTGTCCATGTTTGGACCAAGGCTGTAATGAGGTCTGGAGCCGAGTGGTCCTGGCGGAACCCAAACCGAGGATTGGTGAGCAGGTTATTGGTGAGTAAGTGCCGCTTGATAGCACTGTCGACGACACCTTCCGTCACTTTGCTGATTGACGGTAGACTGATGGGGCAGTAATTGGCCGGATTGGATTTGTCCTGCTTTTTGTGGACAGGACATACCTGGGCAATTTTCCACATTGTCGGGTAGATGCCAGTGTTGTAGCTGTACTGGAACAGCTTGGCTAGAGGCGCAGCCAGTTCTGGAGCACAAGTCTTCAGCGCTACAGCTGGGATGTTGTCGGGACCCATAACCTTTGCTGTATCCAGTGCATTCAGCCATTTCTTGATATCACGTGAAGTTAATCGAACTGGCTGAAGACTGGCTTCTGTGATGGTGGGTATATCAGGAGGAGGCTGAGATGGATCATCGACTCGGCACTTCTGGCTGAAGATGGTTGGAAACGCTTCAGCCTTGTCTTTTGCACTCACATGCTGGACTCCGCCATCATTGAGGATGAGGATGTTTACAGAGCCTCCTCCTCCCGTTAGTTGTTTAATTGTCCACCACCACTCACGACTGGATGTGGCAGGACTGCAGAGCTTTGATCTGATCCTTTGGTTGTGGCATCACTTAGCTCTGTTTGTAGCATGTTGCTACCACCGTTTAGCATGCATGTAGTCCTGTGTTGTAGCTTCGCCAAGTTGGCACCTCATTTTTAGGTACGCCTGGTGCTGCTCCTGGCGTGCTCTTCTATACTCCTCATTGAACCAGGGTTGATCCTCTGGCTTATTGGTAATGGTCGAGTGAGGAATATGCCGGGCCATGAGGTTACAGATTGTGGTGGAATACAATTCTGCTGCTGCTGATGGCCCACAGCGCGTGATGGATGCCCAGTTTTGAGCTGCTAGATCTGTTCTGAATCTATCCCATTTATCACGGTGGTAGTGCCACACCACACGTTGGATGGTGTCCTCACTGTGAAGGCGGGACTTCGTCTCCACAAGGACTGTGCGGTGGTCACTCCTACCAATACTGCCATGGACAGATGCATTTGCGACAGGTAGATTGGTGAGGACGAGGTCAAGTGTTGGTTCGCTCACCGTCTGCCGCAGGCCCAGTCTGGCAGCTATGTCTTTCAGGACCCGGCCAGCTCGGTCAATAGTGGTGCTACTGCGCCACTCTTGGTGATGGACATTAAAGTTCCCCCACCCAGAATACATTCTGTACCCTTGCTACCCTCAGTGCTTCCTCCAAGTGGTGCTCAACATGGAGGGGGACTGAATCGTCAGCTGAGGGAGGGCGGTAGGTGGTAATCAGCAGGAGGTTTCCTTGCCCATGTTTGATGCCATGAGATTTCATGGGGTCTCCCGGAGTCAGTGTTGTGGACTCCCAGGCCACTCCCTCCTGACTGTGTACCACTGCACTGTCACATCTGGTGGTTCTGTCCTGCCGGTGGGACAAGACATACTGGCTTGAATGCACATCTCCTAGCCCTCTTGCTGGAGAATTTAGCCTCATAAGAGTAAAATTTAACTTCAGTAACATTTCAGTATAAATCACACCAAGCTCTTCCCATGGTGAAATTGTCAAAAATCCCATAACATGACACATCTCTTATTATTTTCTAGTAGATTTTAGAAAGATCTACTTGATCCTATTAATAAATTGTATATCCTGTAATACATCATTACTGCCGTCATGACACTCTTCATGAAGATTTAGAAGTTTTAAAAAGTATTAGCTACAATCAAAATAGTGAAAATAAACTCCAGGTAGACAAAGGGGAAAAATTTGAAAATCAAGTTTCTTTTTTGTTGCACTTTTTTGACTTTCTGGGTTCTATTGTGTTGTTAGTTTCTATACCTGCCCTTAAGAAACTACAGTGACCAAACTGGTTTTAACCAGCCTAGTTTCACAAGAGCTATAGAACCACACCCACTGGAAGCACTTTTTCAGTGATGCATGGTAAGCCTTGTGTTGTCATTGGAATGAAACCTGTGTTTCAAGATTCCACTGATAAACCCAAAGCCATTATGTTACAGCATATGCATGTGATGTGGTGATTTGTTTGTCAACCACGTTCTATAGCAATAAGGAGATGTCCTTGGACTTACAAATTTTCTTGGCGTCCCTTTTATTTAAGGCATAACAAAATTTATCTAAAATGCAGGAGATTTATTTTTAACCACTTGAAAAGTGAAGAATTTGGAATTTGCTTTAATTTTGTTTTGAGTGGAGAAGGAAGAGACGAGCGTGAGAAACACAGAGACACGGAAGCCTAGAACTTCTACTCCTTCCTGGGACAGAATTCAGGTGTAGTGGTCGCGGAGGGACCAGGAGTTTCTGCCCCATGGAAGAAGAAATAGCGAATTCTGGTGGCGGGGGGAGGAGTTCTTCCACCTGCTCCTCCAGGAATCGTGCCAGATATATTGCCGACAGAAGTTCTGCCCTGCAACGTTTCCTGTGGTGCAATGGTGGAATATCTAAGCTAGTTATTTTAAGTCTAGGCTTTCCTATTATTTTCCAAACTGAATTGACATCCAACTTTCTTCGAGTTTCGGAATTTCAGTAAAGAGGAATGGAGTAACTAGAGACTAAATTGTCTATATTTGTCACGCCTTTGTTGATACTGAAATTAGGTGCTCTGTAATGCCACAGAATAAACTCAACTCCATATTCCGAGCATTCATGGTATGGCTTTAATTGCATTCCAAACTCTTTGCAGAATGTGTTTTCGTTGCTCAACTCTACTGCAGGCAACCTCCGCAATACCAGCTAGACCTCAAGTAGCAGCCTTCTACCTATTCCACAACCACACGATATCTGTTGTACTTGCACAGAACTAGAGGGCAGGTAGTCAACTGTATTGCAGCAACGTTTAAATCCTTTCAAAGAAAAAAAACAGACTACCTAGTGATGTTTAACTAGTGTACCATGTGTTACTCGGGCATCACTATTTGATGGTTTTGCTTTCCTTTTCCTGACCCCCAAATTTATCGTAGTGCAAGTAATCTTTTAAATGGCTGTCCACCTTCGAAATCCAACCAAGAGCATCCATAAGCCTATTGAGATTCCATGGATTGCACATATCACTCCGCTTTTTAAGAAAGGAGAGAGGGGGGAAACCAGGGAATTATAGACCAGTTAGCCTAACATCTGTTGTGGGGAAAATGCTGGAGTCTATAATTATGGATAGGGTGACTGAACACCTTGAGAATTTTCAGTTAATCAGAGAGAGCCAGCATGGATTTGTGAAAGGTAGGTCATGCCTGACAAACCTGATTGAATTTTTTGAAGAGGTGACAAAATAGTGGACAGGGGAATATCAATGGATGTTATTTATATGGACTTCCAGAAGGCATTTGATAAGGTCCCACATAAGAGACTGTTATGATGTGGAGATGCCGGTGATGGACTGGGGTGGACAAATGTAAGGAGTCACACAACACCAGGTTATAGTCCCACAGCTTTATTTGAAATCACAAGCTTTCGGAGCTTTGCTCCTTCGTCAGGTGAAGTGAAGAGTTGCATAAAGGCACAGCATATATAGTTAGCAAAGATAGAAGCCCATGGAATTGAGGGAAAAGTACGGACTTGGTTAGGAAGTTGGCTGAGCGAAAGGCGACAGAGTAGGGATAATGGGAAGGTACTCACATTAGCAGGATGTGACTAGTGGAGTCCCGCAGGGATCTGTCTTGGGGCCTCAACTTTTCACAATATTTATTAACGACTTAGATGAAGGCATAGAAAGTCTCATATCTAAGTTTGCCGCTGACACAAAGATTGGTGGCATTGTAAGCAGCGTAGATGAAAACATAAAATTACAAAGCGATATTGATAGATTAGGTGAATGGGCAAAACTGTGGCAAATGGAATTCAATGTAGACAAATGTGAGGTCATCCACTTTGGATCGAAAAAGGATAGAACAGGGTACTTTCTAAATGGTAAAAAGTTAAAAACAGTGGATGTCCAAAGGGACCTAGGGGTACAGGTACATACAACATTGAAGTGTCATGAACAGGTGCAGAAAATAATCAAGAAGGCAAATGGAATGTTAGCCTTTATATCAAGAGGACTAGAGTACAAGGGGGCAGAAGTTATGCTGCAGCTATACAAAACCCTGGTTAGACCGCACCTGGAGTACTGTGAGCAGTTCTGGGCACCGCACCTTCGGAAGGACATATTGGCCTTGGAGGGAGTGCAGCGTAGGTTTACTAGAATGATACCCGGACTTCAAGGGTTAAGTTACAAGGAGAGATTACACAAATTGGGGTTGTATTCTCTAGAGTTTCGAAGGTTAAGGGGTGATCTGATCGAAGCTTGTAAGATATTAAGGGGAACAGATAGGGTGGATAGAGAGAAACTATTTCCGCTGGTTGGGGATTTTAGGAGTCGGGGGCACAGTCTAAAAATTAGAGCCAGACCTTTCAGGAGCGAGATTAGAAAACATTTCTACACACAAAGGGTTGTAGAAGTTTGGAATTCTCTTCCGCAAACGGCAATTGATACTAGCTCAATTGCTAAATTTAAATCTGAGATAGATAGCTTTTTGGCAACCAAAGGTATTAAGGGATATGGGCCAAAGGCAGGTATATGGAGTTAGATCACAGATCAGCCATGATCTTATTAAATGGCAGAGCAGGCACGAGGGGCTGAATGGCCTACTCCTGTTCCTATGTTCCTAATCTATGCTACTGTTCCTTCAAATCTCTTCTGTCCGTAGAACTGAAAAGGTGATTTTCTGGTTCTTCATACTTTGTGTGAATTTCTTTCAGTTTGGAGTACAGGATTCAGCAACATTCTACAACAGTTAAACGATGACGTTTGGTGTATTTATACAGATCATAGCTTTGTTCCAGTCTCCTGGTAGCATAAATGGATGAACAGTGTCACTATACCTGTATGTGTGGTGGTGGAGGGGGAGTTTTTGCTCCTGTTTGAATTGCTATCTTGACCTTTACACCGTTGCTTTTACTAGTTGCTGCCTAACTTCATACAGTCGTGCAGATCTCCGCTTTTGCTGACATGTTGGAGGATGGCTGGTTTTCATATGGTGTTTTTCCCAATCTGAATCCTTCATTTTCAAATATTCAAAACAAGTAATAAATAGATTTGCAGCAGATAGTAACATTTTAAAAAGTTTAGATATCAGTTTGGAGCCATGTTAAATGGTGAGAAAAAAATCATAACAACCACATGTGCTTATTCTTGTTATTATCCATGTTGATTATTCCTGTTTTCTGAGTCCTCAATATAATTGGCAATTCAAATAATGAATTGTTAAGAATTAGACTTGCATAACCTATTGCAGAATTATGTGGGGAAGTTCATGGGTACAAATTAAGTTATCAATTGTACAGAGTTCCTGGTATGATCAATTTTTAGTTGTATTGTCTGTAAAACAAATGAAAAGTTCTGCTGTTTAATAAGTCATGACTGCTTACTGGTAGTATTTTTGTCACACCTCTTTGTTGATCAAAGATTTTTAAGGATGCTTTCCAGTCAAATCCTAAACTAGGTACTAAAATACATTAATGAAGTGATATCAAGGCTGGAGTTCATTCATCTAAATATAGGATAATGGATCTTGCTATCAAACAGATGTATGTGTTGCTAGAACCCCAATTACTGCATTAAGCTGCTGCTTTGTGTATACTAGCTGAGGATTTGGGCGTTATGGGTAGTCTGGAGCATGGCTATGATGTTCAGTTGCAAGGTCATTGTTTTATGTCAAGAAGTGGTGTAAATAGATCCTGAAGTTAATTAAAGGTTATTGTCTGACATTTCCCTCACGTGGATGGTAAATGCCTGGTTGGGCTGAATGGCCTCTTTCCGTGCTGTAACTTCTGAGTATTTCCTTGCTTCCTCTCCATAGAAAGACCAAGTTATCTCAGGGCCTGGAGGAGATATTGCTTAGCCATCTATGACATTTGTACTCTGAAGTCCTTGAGAACACTAGCTCATTAATCATATTGAAGACAGGTGCCAGGATAAGGAATAAGATGATGTGCTGTATCTTGTACATTTTCCACGCCTACTGCTCCTGGTGAAAGCAATAGTAATCAGCAAAGTAGATTCAGAACCCCGTTCAGTGGGTATATCAGGGAAGGAGATAACTTGGTACGCATATTTTTTTTACCAATTGTAGATTACCCTGATTTCACAGCAGAAACCACATTAATCATACTTTGGGCTCACTTGGAACAGACTTTAATCACTGTTGGGGTGGGAGGGCAGTTAGCATTGTGTTGCAGTGCGATGGGAGTTGAAGGGACAGGGCAGATTAGAAGCTACCATGGACCTGCATCATAATAGCACGGTGGCAGAGGCCAAGCAAGAGAACTGTGGGAATGAAAACTGCAATTCCAAAGACGTAATGCTGTGCACTTTTCCAGTGTAACCTGAACTAGGTTTATGAACCAGATTTGACTTTACCAATGTATACTGTTTTGAAAACTGAAAATGCTGGAAACACTCGGCAGGTCAGGCAGCCTCTGGAGAGAACAGATGAGTTAACGTTTCTGTTGTGAACCCTTTGTCAAAGCTGTTTTCATAAAAGGTCCACGCCAGAAACGTTAAACTCATTCGTTCTCTCTGCAGATGCTGCCTGACCTGAGTGTTTCCAGCATTTTCTGTTTTTGTTTCACATGTCTGGAATCTGCAGTTTTTTGTTTACACTGTTTTAATATCGCCCATTAAATTGTACCACAACAAAAGAGCAGATTAATCAACCTGTAAGTTCTGTAAATTATATCTTGCTGTGTTTAATTAAACTTTTTAAAAAAAAGGCACCACTTTACATTGGAAAGGCGATAAAAATATCAGATTTCATTGGTATCACCTTAGAGTATCAAAAATACAAATTACATCCGAGGAAAGCAAACACACTTTAAATGCTGTGTCATATACGCAATAACATTGTTGCTTGAACCATAAATTTATTTATTAAAACCACATGGAAAATCTAATCTTTATAGCAATTTCTAAGTACTGTATATTCTAGCATTTATAACAATACATTCGTAACTGATAACACAGCTTAGTTGTGGACCGATTCTCAATGCACTCAATGGTCCTCCATTATGTCCTCTATTGGTCTGTTCTGGTGAGATGTTGGACTGAGTGTGCTGTAACTGCCCATTAACAACTTCCTCAATCTGGTTGTTGCAGGATTGTTGCAGATGTTTGAAATCATTCTCAACCTGGTGGTGCTGATCTGTGCTGCAGCAACCCAAAGTGCCTCTGCAGGCTTCGATAGTATTGGAGGCTTCGGGAGTGCCTATTATTACAACATGGGTTATGCCAACAGTGGATTTCTAAATCACGAAATACAGCAGGTCGGTCAACTAGATGTACAGTACAACCAGATGAAGTCGGCCACGGTGTACTGTGCAGTAGGGCTTAGTGTGCTTCTGTTTGCTTTTGCCTTGGCCTTCCTTGTAGTCGGATGTGTAATACAGCACAACAGATCCTCAATGCAGCACAGTGTATTCTCAAAGCTCCTGATTGTGGAATGTGCAGTAAAGATTCTCGCAGCTGTGGCCTACATCATAGGAGTGGCATTGTACCTTCATTTCATTCATAAAATTAATTCTACTGATATGTGCAAGGAGAGGGAATCGCTGTACAATCGACATGGCTACAGCTCGGTGAAATGTGCCATACTAGGCACAGAAGTTGCAGTTTCCATCTTTGCCGTGATGCTCATAATTGTTTACATTGCCAGTGTAGTTTTTGGAGTTCTGGCTTACCGAGAGATACAAGCGGCACAACCAGAAAATACAAAATCTCCAGGGCCTTCCACTGTGCGGAAAGGTGATACATCCCCTGAGATGGTGCCAATGAAATCTGATCTTTCATATATATAAGCTTGAGTTACTGGTCCACAATTAAGGCTATATTTTAATAATACAAACAGCAAGATATATTTGCCTAATTTTGTGGAATAAATTCTGTATGTGAACGTGGAAAAGCATAATCTTTGTGCATTCAGAACCTGCAAATCTGTTAAATTCCTGCCTGGGAGACTGTAGTTACTACCTGAGTCTTAAATAATGTTTTCACTTGGGCTTCACTTACAGGCTTAGTTTTGGCTTTAAAGAAAAAGGGAACTGTATTCCTGCACTGTTGAAGCATACTAAATGGCAGGACAGCTAAATTATGGCATTAATGTGTACGTGGGCTGGAGCAGGGTTGGGTATGTGAGGCTAATTAGGGAGAAAGGAAGAAAATCTACTGTAATCAAAATAGTTTTCCCTAACATTTGATTGAATACTGGCTGCAGGCTGATTAAAGATGATGTTTTGCCATCAACTATTCTTTTTTGCTTTGATGTCCTTTAGACTAAATCAGGGGTGTCAAACTAAATTTACTTGGTGGGTCTGATCTGACATCCTGACCCTTGGTGTAGCCCACATTCAGCAGAAGTTATTTAGATACACTAGGGTAGAAATTAGTATGTGTTTTGTCCAGTATTTGGGCGTAAAACGGGCGCATTGTGTACCAATTTCTGGGCGCGAGGTCCTCGCACCAAATCTGCGTGACGGCAGATTAAATCCCATTTGTACAAAAGCATTTTGGTCCTCGCTGTCTTTAGGCGTGCCCGGCGACTGACTGGAATCAGCGTTGGATCAATTTACATCTGCAAAGAAGGGTCCTGCGCCTGTTTCAGGACCTTCTGTAAAATGCATGAAAAGCATGGTTTAGCATGCGGTGTGCAACCTCCGTCTAGTTTTTCCAATTGTGCAATGATCCTTAAAGGGACCTCTGGAGGCCGCTGAAGAAATGGATGGGAAAGTTCTTTATTTACTTCCCCTTCTATGGAGCTTGGAGGAGCAGGAGAGCTCCTCACAGCTCCACTGCACTACTGTGACCCTTACTCGGTCCTCCTGCATCTCACTCCTCCTCCATGTATTGGAGTTTGTGATGTGAAATCAGGGCGTGCAGCTCCCTGCGGGCAGGGAGTACCTTCAGTTTCCATCCCCTCGTTCCCAATTCACTCAACAGTGGAAACAATCTTTCACTACTTACCGACTTCCCCCAGCCCCGATCTCTCGAGATCCGATCTCCTGAGGGTGCCACGAATGCTGCTCTTGTTACAGATACTGCGAGGTGTATAAGACAGTATAGGAATGCGTTTATTCAGTGACCCTATTTATTTATTCCCCACATCTGTGTGGAATAAATACCGCTTATAATGGAAAGACTCCCTCTTCACGATGCTGAAATTAAAAATAGTACAATACAATCAGGTGACAGATCACAAAATGGTGAATTTGAATTGATCGTAACACTTTAGCTAGGTATAACTAGACACATTCTGTTGATCCAACAAAGTGTAAAGGAAGTCAGTGCTGTGATATTGGGTATATTAGACACTGTTTTTTGCCCTTTGCTTCAAAACTAGATGTATATATGCCAGTAGCCTCTTGCATAGCTGCAATTTTGTTGCTAAAATGAACAAATTCATATATAAGCTATTAATTATAGAAGGGAAGTGATATATAATGTAAGTTTTAAGCATTTGTAAAAGCTGCATTTCTGCTTAAACTATTGAAGTTGGGATTCTGAAGGAGGTAGGTTAACCATTTAAATAGACTGGATACAGAATGATATAGTCATTATATTACTTTGTCATAGCTTATGCAGTTAATTTTATGTGAGATCACTCCAGTGAGGCTCCCCACTAGGAGTGCAGACTTGTGAAATTACCCCTTATATGTATAGATCCAACTATCATTTAACCTGCAGAAGCGGCACATTAACCTGATCCCTAGTCTTCTGTTGTTTCTCAAATCTAAATTGAGATTTGTTTTGTGTGGCCATCCTTTGTAATTGCTTAAAGTAGATGAGAATTCTCAGGAAAATTCAATCTGTGAAGTAACTGGCTTTGAAAGCTCTGCTGCAAACCAGTTGTGCCAGATGCCACTGGATGTTTACTCTCTGTGTTTCTATGTTTCTATGTTCCTTCTTCAGCAGGTGCTATATCTGAACGTAGTGCAGCTGAGCTACAGATGAATTTGTAGCCCTGGATGTAATTGACACTATAATATTGCTTGATCATGTCATTGTGTTCACCATTGTAACACTATCCCTTCAACTTGAATCATCAGGTGATGGCAAATATATTTTTAAAGGCCAAATTTCCTACAGGACAAAATAGTTAACAATTTCCAATGCCATTATACGTTGGAATCCTTTATAACTAGTATGTCTTGCTCTGATATTTCACTCTGTATCCTGAGCAATTTCAAACTGCTTTGTTACATTGGAACTTTCAACATACAGTCGAAGGAACTTTATTATAAGAGCAATGATGTAGACTTTTTTTAAAAAAATGAGTGCACATTATAATGGAATAAAAACAATGCTAGAAATGCATGTCATATGAAAAGGAAAAGGAAAAGTTAACTTTTTGGGCACAGACCCTTTGAAACTGGAAGGTAAGCAAGTCTCTTTATAAGGCTTAGTCACTCACCAAGAAAGAACATGCCGAAAGAGAAAATGATCCTTGGCATTTTGTTAGTTGTGTGTTTAGCAGTGAACTACAAGGAGGTAATTCAGTCATGCACTTCTGTTTAGGTTAACTACAAGAACAAAGTGTGACTCATTTATTAATATTATTGAAATCTTGAGACAGATCACTACCTTAAAGTTGATGCCAGCTATTTTGTTTACATTCTTTAGTTTTATTTGGCAAATATGTTGAGGCAATGTGATGTGTAGGTAAAAAACTAATGATTTAAGGACTAATAGGTATATGGAAATAATGTACTAGTATCGGCTGTTTTTTAAAAAAATGTTAGTGTCTGTTCATGAAGGGTTTTGCTGTATTTAAGTAGAAAGAAGTATTTTGGAAATTTACTGCTGCAGTAATACAAATATTTGACATCCTTGTTTACAGTTTCATTATGTTAGTAGTGGTTCTCTTACAATTGTAGCACAATGTGATTTATCTATGTAAGTTCAATGGGGGGGAGGGGAGACAAACTTGCTGTTTGGTATTAGCCTAGTAATGCTGGGATGTTGTTGAGTAGATTAAAAATTTCAGCCATTAATGCCAATTGAGAATTTTGGAAAAATTAAAGCATGAAAGTTCAAGAATGATGAAAATGTGCAATCAGCTGTTGGGAGGCAATGGAGTGCAGTATATAGTGATAGGATCCAGGTTTATTCCCTCAATTCTACAAGGAGCAAGTTTTCAATTTTGGGGGAAGGACGGAGGGAAAATTGGACATCTAGTCACCCTAGCTTCTTAATTGGTTTACTGAGGAATGTCAGAGGTCCTGGTCATTTTGGGAATGGTGTATAGTCCTGAAAGGATAAGGGAGAAATAAGACTGGACATATGTTACTGGATACAATAGTCTTGAGGCTTGATGCTGTTTTGTTTTTTTTAAGTATTTAACATTCACTGTTGAGATTTAGGACAGTAGAAATAATTAATTATGTTACAGTTCATTAATTATGTTACATCCATCAATTATGTTACAGTTTATATTGCTACAAAATATTACATTGTCCATCCCTATAATTTTAAAGACTTAATGCCATTCTACAGTGATTTGGAACTTTCTCATTGTCGAGGCTGTTTCTTGATACTTTTGCTCTTTCCATGTCTGTCTGCAATGGTACACGGCGAATACGTTTTTGTGCCAAATGTGCTGAATGTTCAATGATAGTGTCACATTGCACTGAATACAATTTTTTTTCCCCCCCCAAGAAAGAAAGAAAGGGGACACTTCAAAGAGATAAGAATTGCTTAATTCAAATGACCTATTAATTCAAATTGAAATCAATCAAAAAAAAACACCTCCAGTACTGTATTATTAAAATTGGTTAATTCAAACTACTAGATAATTTGATTTTTTTAATCAAGCAAAAAAACAATTTTGAATTAACAAGAGTAGACTGTATACACTCTATGGTGCCTTGGAGTGGAACCCAAGGCCTTAATCACATTCTTGCAGCACTTTCATTTGTGATTTAAAACTGGTTTACTTTAGTAACCACTTGACAGCGTTTTTCAATCCCACAGTTCACTCAGAACTGCATGTTTATATCTGTGTAGAGCGTTATAATTCTGTTACATACATTTTAAGTTAATATTATGATCTTGCAGAGCCAATGGAAAACACTTCATGGTGTAAAATTATTCGTACAAAATTATAGGTCAGTTTTCCACTTGGTTGTTGAAGCTCAAGAACCTAATTTTATTTATTGGTTTACATAAGTCCTTTTTTAATGGCAGCCTGATGGCAATACGGATTTGAGTTTGTTCTTGAATTGTGAGCATTACCAGACCAGAGTGGGTCATTTGATGAAGTGGAAAGAATGCCACTTTATCTGGGATTGTCTACCTTCCTGATCAAGAAGGATAGAATAGATAATGCAACTAGCTGAAGAGAAAAGTGGGGCAGTATTTCAAAATTTATTTCCACTGCTGTCCTGAAGCTTTTCTCCCGGTAACTTTAAGGCGCTGTCCCTTGTGGAGGTACAATTCTACAAGTGTTGCCTTCTTGAAGTAGCTACTCTTCATGTGTAAGCCTAGGTAATGAGTGTTGATAAACTGATCGACTGGGAAGGGCATCGCAGCTCAGCCCCATCCTGTTTTGCACAATGCTCACACATGGGTGTAGTTCCTGAAAATTGAGAGTAGGAACTCTGAATGGTTTTCGTTCCCCCTCCCTTTCTAGGCCAGGGGGACTGAGCTTTTAAAAGACAGGATAGTATAGCCTTGACTGGTGAAGGTGTGGTTTATTTTATTTTTTTATGTGCTTTTATAACCTGCAGATGAAACCACTACAACTTCAGATTAATGTTTTGAATCTTTTCCCCTACACTTTTATTGTCCGTGTGTCTGTATCATTAACTTGGCTATACTATATACTGAACAGGTTCTGAATCTGCTGTGGATTTCAAGTGTTTGAGTGAATTACATCAGCTCTGCTATATTTACTGATTTTTATAGTGCTTGAGTGAGATGCTCCAGAATGCACTTTTCAGTGATATATTAAAATCATTTGTATAATTGCATAATTAACAGCCCAGCCATTCAGAACCCCAACTTACTTTTAGTAGTACTTTGTTCTCAAAAATCACCCATTCCCAAAACATCAAGAAACCATACAGTGTGTGGGTTTAGTTTTGCTTGGTTCTGGCCTGTTTGGAGGTAGATCACTATGGTTACATAGCACTTTGGGAATGAATTTCAGATAACTTTGGTTCCCAAAGTACAGCATAACAAAGGTACTTTTAGCTGGCCAGTTACACTGAGTTTTCTACCGCTTGATACCAGTTTCTCAATTTGTAATTAGAGGTCGCTCTTGTAACATCTAGTGGCAGAAATTCAGTACTACATTATCTTCACTATTTCAGCTTTGTGACCAAGATAAGAACATATGTTTCTTCGCGATGCACTTAGCACTAATTTCATCGCAGTTACCCACTAACACCCCCCAACATATTAACCTATCTCTATCTGTTTACTCAAAACACAACTGAATGTTTTCTGAAACCAAACTGTTGCGTGCAGTATCTTTGTGAATTGTAGTAGTTGGATTAAGTTAGTTAAAGTGCAGCTTTAAAAGATTTTTGGACATGTAGATTATAACTATGGTGTATATTTTTAGAATATTGGTATCTTTTTTAAAAGGCTTCACAGTTTTCTGTACAGTGATATTGAAGATTACGTGGCATCTAGTTTTTTTGAGTAGTGTTTTGGTATCAAAATGCTCAGCTCAACTCTTCAGCCATCCCTCTTAACCACTGAGGATTATTTTAATTCTCTCATGTTTTGGTTAACTTTTTATAAAATTTGTACAGGATTGAACAGAACAATGCATAATCCTATGAAATGTGTTAGTATAAAATACAATTTTAGAAAAATGTTTGATTTTTGTATGCAATGAAGAAATGTTGCTACACTTTTCAAATGGGATAACAAGTCCAGTGTTTTTTGTAAACTGCAAAATGTGATGGGGAAAATGCAATTTTTTACAATAACGTGTTTAGTATGAAAGGGGGAAATTTGTTTTAAGGCTCACATGTTAAACTTGAGAGCATAAATGTAATATAGTAACTGAATACTTTTGGGTGATGGCGATATTTGTACTTTAACTTCACTGTATTTCATTTAAGAAAATAAATTGTCTGCTTTTTTCCTTTTATACGTGTTTCTTTATTACATCTTTTATGTAAAATTTAATGAATATACATTGTTGTCTCCTTAAAAGATCTTGCAAGAGCTAGGTGGAGTAAAAGTGATAGTAGTCTGCATACCAGTTACTGAGTTCTCCAAAACTTTTCATTGCCAAAACAACACATCTGTGCTAAAAATGAACTCCAGATTGAATTCCAGAATTCTAAAAATGGAATTAGAATTTTTTTCCAATTACTGGTATATAAAATGGAAAAATGTTCCAGTTTTGTTTTCCAGGAATCTGAACATAACAGTCAATGCAAGAACCAAAGGCACAAGACTGAAAGTGTGTGTGTGTGTGTGTGTGTGCGCGTATGTTTGTTTAAGAGGGAGAGAAATGGCAGGCTGTTTTCCACTGCATGTCTTGAATGAATGAAAGAAAGACTTGCATTTATATAGTGCCTTTCAGGACGTCCCAACGTGCTTTACAACCACTGAAGTCCTTATGAAGTGTAGTCACTGTTGTAATGTAGGAAACGCGGCAGCCAATTTACACACAGCAAGATCTCACAAACAGCAATGTGATAATGACCAGATAATCTGTTTTAGTGATGTTGATTGAGGGATAAATATTGGCCAGGACAGAATGAGGTGAGAATGTAATACTGTACCCCTCTAAAGAGCTATGCTGAATTCATCGGCTCTATGATCTACAGCTTGCTTTTACTTGTAACTCTTCAGATCATGAGCAGGCTGAGTGGGTAATAGTATTTTTTTAATAACAGAAATCTGTCACTTTTAGTGTTGCAAGTCAAGGATGAGAAAAAACGCATTATGGGTAGGTCACAATGAAATTAATAACATTGGTCCTTTTTTTTGTCACCAAGTTTCCAATTTAGTTGCAGTTATTAAACCAGCCTGTTTACATGTCTACGTAAAAGTTGACAAGCTTTGAAACTGTAGCTATTGTCAACAAATAGCTTTATCAAACCAAATTTGGGAATTAATTTTTTATTATTCGTTTATGGGATGTGGGCGTCGCTGGCGAGGCCGGCATTTATTGCCCATCCCTAATTGCCCTTGAGAAGGTGGTGGTGAGCCACCTTCTTGAACCGCTGCAGTCCGTGTGGTGAAGGTTCTCCCACAGTGCTGTTAGGAAGGGAGTTCCAGGATTTTGAGCCAGCGCCGATGAAGGAACGGCGATATATTTCCAAGTCGGGATGGTGTGTGACTTGGAGGGGAACGTGCAGGTGGTGGTGTTCCCATGTACCTGCTGCTCTTGTCCTTCAAGGTGGTAGAGGTCGCGGGTTTGGGAGGTGCTGTCGAAGATGCCTTGGCAAGTTGCTGCAGTGCATCCTGTGGATGGTGCACACTGCAGCCACTGTGCGCTGGTGGTGAAGGGAGTGAATGTTTAGGGTGGTGGATGGGGTGCCAATCAAGCGGGCTGCTTTGTCCTGGATGGTGTCGAGCTTCTTGAGTGTTGTTAGAGCTGCACTCATCCAAGCAAGTGGAGAGTATTCCATCACACACCTGACTTGTGCCTTGTAGATGGTGGAAAGGCTTTGGGGAGTCAGGAGGTGAGTCACTCGCCACAGAATACCTAGCCTCTGACCTGCTCTTGTAGCCACATTATTTATATGGCTGGTCCAGTTAAGTTTCTGGTCAATGGTGACCCCCAGGATGTTGATGGTTGGGGATTTGGCGATGGTAATGTCTTTGAATGTCAAGAGGAGGTGGTTAGACTCTCTCTTGTTGGAGATGGTCATTGCCTGGCACTTGTCTGGCACGAATGTTACTTGCCACTTATCAGCCCAAGCCTGGATGTTGTCCAGGTCTTGCTGCATGCAGGCTAGAACTGCTTCATTATCTGAGTGGTTGCAAATGGAACTGAACACTGTGCAATCATCAGCGAACATCCCCATTTCTGACCTTATGATGGAGGGAAGGTCATTGATGAAGCAGCTGAAGATGGTTGGGCCTAGGACACTGTCCTGAGGAACTCCTGCAGCAATGTCCTGGGGCTGAGATGATTGGCCTCCAACAACCACTACCATCTTCCTTTGTGCTAGGTATGACTCCAGCCACTGGAGAGTTTTCCCCCTGATTCCCATTGATTTCAGTTTTACTAGGGCTCCTTGGTGCCACACTCGGTCAAATGCTGCCTTGATGTCAAGGGCAGTCACTCTCACCTCACCTCTGGAATTCAGCTCTTTTGTCCATGTTTGGACCAAGGCTGTAATGAGCTCTGGAGCCGAGTGGTGCTGGCGGAACCCAAACTGAGCATCGGTGAGCAGGTTATTGGTGAGTAAGTGCGGCTTGATAGCACTGTCGACGACACCTTCCATCACTTTGCTGATGATTGAGAGTAGACTGATGGGGTGGTAATTGGCCGGATTGGATTTGTCCTGCTTTTTGTGGACAGGACATACCTGGGCAATTTTCCACATTGTCGGGTAGATGCCAGTGTTGCAGCTACTGGCTTCGAGGATCTGTTAAACCACGTATACACAAGCTAATCGTTTTATGAACCAATTTTAACACTCAATTAGTCAACCAGATTGGAGAATTAATTGTCAAACTCCTTGATCTTGATGTCTATACAATCATAGAAAGCACATTAGCATAAAGAAGTGGACATATTATTTGGTTTTCTTTGGATTTACCTAAATCTTTTTATATATCTTAGTTAATTTCTTTTGTATTTCTTATGTTCATTTACAGTTCACACTTTTGAAGGTGCCACCCTGCTTAAAAAAAATGTTGATCAGACTCTGCACGCACCCTTACGCGTGCATCCAAAAAGATTTATGTGCCATTAAACATGACCATGTGATCAGTCAGTACAGAGTCGAAGTAAAACTCTTAATCAGTATCCTCTCTCTATTCCACTCACCCCCTCACACACCATTTTAAGTAATTTAAAAATATTATCAAAACTATATATTGAGTACTTTTGCCTTTATCTTTTTTTCCGTATTGCTTTTCCTTGTGATTCTCTCATATTTCTTGTGCTCATCAAGGTCCAGAATTTCCGAGTTGGGGAATAGGTAACCTGTGTCAGCAAAATGCACTCCCAGGTCAAGAAGACTTTTCACCCTGTTAGAGAAGAGAGGCCTCTCCAAACGTATGAAGCACCCCTTATTATATTCAACATTTAAATTATGACTAATGGTTATTTCTGAATTTTTTTTTAAAAAGAAACTTTTTTTTTTAACCTTGCCATGTATCTGTGATCTGAAAAGCTAAGCTGGTAACTTGGTTCAAGTTTTTCCCAATATCACTCAAGAGCTGTCCACTCAAGTCTACAGCTCCCTAGGATGATTAATCAGTCATTCTTGTTTTTCTCCCAGTGGGGTGATAATGTGAACCAGTTGGGACATTTTGGTTGAAAGTATCCTACCACCTCCATCAGTATGGACAGCATTCAGCCCTTGGCCCAATGTGTTCTAGGAACATAGGAACAGGAGTAGGCCATTCAGCCCTTCATGCCTGATCCGCCATTTGATAAGATCATGGCTGATCTGTGATCTAACTCCATATACCTGCCTTTGGCCCATATCCCTTAATACTTTTGGTTGCCAAAAAGCTATCTATCTCAGATTTAAATTTAGCAATTGAGCTAGTATCTGGTCTACTACAACTGCCAGTTCCACACAATGGGCACAAATCTTAGTATTGGCCATCATCCTGGCTACAAACTCCAGAAGAAGCCACACTCTGCTATAATTTCAAAGTAAAAACAGCCACTGATTCATCAGATCACCTGTAACCAGTGGAATGTGAGGAAAATATTTACCCTTTACAAAATGTAAAGTTCTTTGTGTGATTGCATGGTTTTAAAATGTTTGCCTTTTGTTCGCAGGTGTCTTGCAGTTTTCTGAAATTGTAACCAATCTCATGGTCCTGATATGCGTGGCAGCCTCCCAGTCAGCAATATCTGGGTACACATCTATGGGAGGACTTGGGGCAGGTGCTTTTACCATTGATTCAGCATATAGCCCTTTCGAAGGCACTGAGCTGCAGCAGGTCCGGGAGCTTGATATGCAATTCAGTCAAATGAGAACCCCTGGAGTATACGGAGGGGTAACTCTTAGCATTGTTGGAGGTTCTCTCACCCTTCTCTTTCTGGTGGGCGGTGCTAAACCTCTTCACCGCCTTTCCTCAAAATTGCTCACGGCTGAATTTGTGTTTAATGTTCTTGCCTGTATAGTGTATATAGTGGGCGTTGGACTTTACCTGCATCTTATAATTAAGGTAAATAGCACAGAAGTCTGTAGATTAAGACAACGTTTGTATGCAGGCCGTGGTTACAACTTTATGAATTGTGACGTTCAGGGAGGAGATGCTGCTGTAGCTTTATTTGGCTTAATTACTGCTTGTTTGTATTGTGGGAGTGCAGTTGTGAGTCTCCTGACACTCAGAACTTTGAAGAAAATTACAGAAGATATGAATGAGAGCAATGCAGTCCAACATGATTTTGAGGAAGATGAATATAAAAAGCGTACAAACCATCAGGAGCATAAGGCTGATCAACAGCTGACAACCCTCGTTTAAAGTAGCCAATTTAAGTATATTTTATTTCCCCAGTGGCACAGCCAGTTTAGCCATATAGACCAGGAAGGTCCCATGTTCAATCTCTGGTCTGTGCTGAGTTAGTTAATCTCAGCTGGGTTAATGAAAGGACACTAAAGTTGGCCACCATTCCCAGAGTTAGAAAAAGAGGAAAATGGGTCAGGTTTTCCATCTCTGATAGCTACCCAGTAACCTTTGCAGGAAATATGCACATATGGATGTTGAGTGAGAACACAACCAGGCTTGATTATGATGACCCCCTGGGTCCAGTAGACTGCTGACACAAGTCAAAGCTCATGTGAATAATGACCACTGGAAGGTGACTCGGACCAGTGGAACTGTATGATAGCAAGGAGGGGGGGGGGGGGGGAAGCATTCTAATTTGTTCCATTAACATGATGAAAAAATGTGTTTTTTAAGAATTAAATTGTACAGCTGTGGTGAAGGTTTATAACCTATGCATATTTTTTAAAACAGGTAAATTTCAAAAGAAAATGTAGATCACATGCAGATGACTGTAGCCACATGTTCAGTATCTTAGCTAAGAAAATGAATTGGAAGGTATTAGGTTTTATAACATGTTGAAAATATTACATGCTGTAGAAGTTATGATATTCCTCTATACAAATCAGTAAAAATCAAATTTGAATATTGCTTAACAAGTCACTTGATTCAATTGTGGAAGCCTGCTGTCCATCATTGTCTGATATGGCAATGAAATTGCAAGAAGTCTAGTGTTCGTTCTGTATAAGATACAGGAATAATACATCTGGGATTTGAGTCAATATTAAACAGCTCAAGTTTCACTCTTTTTGTCTGTCGTTCTCTCAATCTTTTGTGTGTTCCTACCTCAATACAGTACAGAATATGCATGCAATGATGAGGCATGTCATGTTGCAACAGCTTAAAAATTGTGCAAAAAATCAGATTAATACAGTGCTTAAGTACTAAATTTACTGAAAGTAGTGTGCTTGCTACTAGAAGAAAGAACATTAATTTTGTTGTCTGATCGGGCATGTTCACAAATTGAGATAAATGGAAGATGCTTTGCAAAGAGCTCGATGTAAATGAGGAAGCCTAATGTCAAGTGTACTGTAAAATATTTGGTTTTGTATATGATCTTTATTATCTTAAGGCTTAGAAATAAAATATCCTGTCTTAAAAATTGTATTTTAATTAAACTGATCTTCTGAAGTCTGCCTTTCATGTGTGTTTGTAGTAATTGAGTCGATCAAACTGATAATTCTCTGTGGAAAAAGTATTGGTTCCCCATTTGGTCAAACTCCATATGTGAATGGGAACTTCCAATCATCCCACAGCGGGATACACGAGGTCACTCCCTACAAAAATGTTGCAGCTCTTGTTGCAATCTTGATCAAGAAACCTTCCACACTTTGCCAACTATAGGGCATTCTGGTCTGTGCATATAGTTTTCTCTTGTCATTGGCAGCAGTTTGCTGTATTGTTTTTCACATCAAAAACATTATTGAGCTTTTATCAATTGTTTTATGTGTTTTTTCCTGTTGTGTAAAACATTTCCACCATGAAATGTAGAGCTGTTTATCAAGTTTGGTGTATCTGAGAGGGAGAATCAACATGCTAAATTGAAGATTTTAAACGTAAAGAAAAATTAATCAAAATTCTAAAAATATGCCATCCAACATCAAACAAAAATTATGATTGTGCCAGGACTTGACATTGGATTCTAATGGGGCTGAAAAAACAGACCCCAAGG
The DNA here is from genome assembly GCF_035084215.1 of Heptranchias perlo. Lineage (NCBI taxonomy): Eukaryota > Metazoa > Chordata > Chondrichthyes > Hexanchiformes > Hexanchidae > Heptranchias > Heptranchias perlo. The sequence goes on along the minus strand of NC_090326.1, from coordinate 9,821,899 downwards.
CTAACAACTGTCAGGACCAAGACCAGTGAAGAACCACACGATAAGTTAGGACTCTGCAGCCTCAAAGAGCCATCTTAATGGGATACTGAATGGGATACAAAAGTAAATCTATACCTCTGCTTACAGATATACACCATGGCAGCAAGACAACAGGGCACGGGTTCATGAATTTTAGGATAGATGTCAAAGTATTTCTTTACAAGAGGAATAGGTACCAGGAAGGCTGTTTGAAACAAGGTCGATGTGTTCATTTTTTTAAAAAAAAGTCAGATCCTGTAATGGGAAGAAGGTTCTGAAAGGCTGCGATCAAATATAGGCTGAGGGGGCAAATTCACCCATGTAAACAACATGTAAGTTGAGTTATTGGGGAGGCCAAGTCGTGGAACTGGATCGACACAAATGCTGTAACAATATCAATTTAATTCGTTTAAGAGCACAGAGGTAAGTTTTGTTGACACTTTAAAAAAAAATTCGAGTCAACACTGAAATTGTTACCTGTTAAAACTTTGGGTTTTTGTAAGAGATGCGTCCAGCTTATTTGATAGGACGCTGTGGACAGAGCATTCCTACACTTGCTGAACTACTTTCTCACCTTGAACTACTTTCTCACCTGTCCCGACGAGCGCTCCCTCCTCTTTCTGTCCAAGTTCTGATGACGGGCTGGTGCAAGGAAAAACGAAGGTGAGGTCGTGAGGCGGCGAGTGGGGTAAAAGCGCAGCCAAAACCAGGGCAAGATGGAACTGGAAGAAGGGGAGCTAACAAACCTCAAAGAAGGGTAAGAATGATTAGACCCTCAATAAGTACAGAAAAAAAAGGGGAGGAGAGGAAATCCTAATTTTCGGTCTTAACAGCATCTTTAATTTGAAGTCTGATGTGACGTTTGCAGAAACAGTGTGGTCGGTAAGAATATAATTAGTGTTCGATATAGTGCGTTGCTAGAAATATTCTCAAAAGTGTAATCGACGTCAGCTGTATGGAAGAGGAGACAAGACACATCGGTAATGGTTTTTATCAGATTTACTTAGAATGTTTACCATCGACGAATGACAAAAAAATGTTTTTGTTGGAAACAGAAGACATTTTTGTTAAAAAGTTCTTGTGCTTTTCAAATAAGAGACTGAAGTTTGAAAGAGGAAGATTAGAAACTGATTTTATACTGGAATATTGACTGAAGCTGTGAACATGTGACACACCTTCACCATTTTATAAGTGAATGGGGGAATTGATTGATTATTTTCTGTTATGAGTAAGTTCAGTTAATGAGGTGGGTATGGGAAGGGAGAGAGTAAAGATAGTTTAAAAACAAGAAGTGGAGTATGATAGGAAGGCCACAGCAGGAAAGCTAAGCTGTTCGGTGGGGCAGGGGAAGTAGGGAGCTATGAAGCATGGGTCAGCGGTAGTGGTAACAAGGAACGGTTGATCAAACTGGCATAAAAGAATAAGTTCTCTTCTATTTGGATATTTAGTGAAAGTTGTGCTTGGGGAAAAAAAAACATAGAAGCAGCAGATGCACAGACAAGCTGTGAACAGGGCAATGTCACTCCCCCTGGGAAAGAGGAGTTCCAGTAGGTTTTCTCAAGCACCTTAGAGGACTTAGATATTTCCTGTTGCAAGTAAATCAGCCTGGATGAGGTCTACACCAAGCATCCAACAGGAAATGGAAACGTCATGAGTTCGTAGAAATTACAGTGTATTAAGCCATTGTGCCTGTGTTGCTGCCAGCACTTCAACTGGAACTATCTACTCTCATCCCATTTCCCTGTCTTTTATATTGCTTTCCATAGACCTATCCCCATTCCATTTTAAATGATGTTATAGTCTGACTGACTGGGAATGGTTCACAAGTTGCTATTCAATGACATGTGTGGGAGAAAAAATCTTCTAACATTGTTCATTCGTTCTTCTGGTGATAAGCCATTCATTACCAATTTCCCAACCAATGGAAACACTCTCTCACACATCTCAAAACATTTCCAGATTTTGAAAACCTCAACTTTGTTCTGATTTTTGAGCCTTTCCTTCATAATTATAACTTCTCTTTTCCAGTATTATTCTAGTGAATCTTTGCTGTACCATTTCCACATTTTTTTAATGCTTTTTTTCTATCTACACTCTTGCCCTTAAAGATCTGTGCATCTGCACCCTAGGTCGCCCTCTCTCTTCAGTTAAGGATTTTATAATATAAAAGAACTTGAAGAAAGTGTGGTGGAAGCAGATTCAGTAATAACTTTCAAAAGGGAACTGGATTAAAATCTTGAAGGGGGAAAAGTTTGCAAGGCTATGGGGAAAGAGCAGGGGAGTTGGGACTAATTGGATAGCTCTTTCAAAAGAGCCGGCACCGGCACGATGGACTGAATGGCCTCCTCCTGTGCTGTATCATTCTTTGATTCTCAGAAAATCTTGCATTTATATAGCATTTTTCATGACTTCAGGACATCCCAAAGCGCTTTACAGCTAATTAAGGACTTTTGAAGTATGGGAGCTGTTGTAATGTAGGGGAATGCGGTAACCAGTTTGCACACAGCACTGTTGTATTTTAAAATGGTGCAGATGTGTCACATGTTCACAGCTTCAGTCAATATTTTAGTATAAAATCAGTTTCTTTTTCAAATTTCAGTGTCCCCTATTTGAAAAACACTACAAAAACTTCTAACAAAATGCCTCGCCCATAAATGTCTTCTTTTTCCAACAAAAAAAAACTGTTGTCCGAAATCTCTTTTTTTTTTAGTGACATTGAGAGTAAATATTGACTGGCGAGAACTCCCCTCCTCTTCTTTGATGCCATGGGATCTTTTATGTCTATCTGAGAGGGCAGACAGGGCCTTGGTTTAATGTCTCATCCGAAAGACGGCACCACCGACAGTGCAGCACTCCCTCAGTACTGCACTGGGAGTGATCAAGTCTCTGGAGTGGGACTTGAACCCACAACCTTCTGACTCTGAGGTGAGAGTGCTACCACTGAGCCGAGGCTGACACTTCAATATACGTTTTCACTGCTCTTTTTACCAAAATGTACTATATATTTCTCTCCATTGAACAGCAACTATTTACCCACTCAACTAACCTGTTTATGGCCTTCTGCAATCTCCTGTATTTTTCCTCTCAGTTTGCCCTTGCCCTTAATTTGACATCAGCAAACTTCAATATCATTGTGTCTATGTCCAAATTTTTATGTAAGTGGAAAACAAATGAAGTCCCATCACAGACACTTAGGGTACACCATAATTACACCCTGCCAATCTGAAAAGTATCTTTTTATCCTTTGCCACCAAAGTACATGCAGCTACATTCGCATTAATATCATTTTCAAAACAAGCTTTTATGTGGCACCTTATCAAAAGCAGCAACAACTTACAATTATATAGTGCTTTTAAGAACATAAGAAATAGGAGCAGGAGTAGGCCAATCGGCCCCTCGAGCCTGCTCCGCCATTCAATAAGATCATGGCTGATCTGATCCGAACCTCAAATCTAAATTCATGTCCAATTTCCTGCCCGCTCCCCGTAACCCCTAATTCCCTTTACTTCTAGGAAACTGTCTATTTCTGTTTTAAATTTATTTAATGATGTAGCTTCCACAGCTTCCTGGGGCAGCAAATTCCACAGACCTACTACCCTCTGAGTGAAGAAGTTTCTCCTCATCTCAGTTTTGAAAGAGCAGCCCCTTATTCTAAGATTATGCCCCTTAGTTCGAGTTTCACCCATCCTTGGGAACATCCTCACCGCATCCACCCGATCAAGCCCCTTCACAATCTTATATGTTTCAATAAGATCGCCTCTCATTCTTCTGAACTCCAATGAGTAGAGTCCCAATCTAATCATCCTCTCCTCATATGTCCACCCCCTCATCCCCGGGATTAACCGAGTGAATCTTCTTTGTACTGCCTCGAGAGCAAGTATGTCTTTTCTTAAGTATGGAGACCAAAACTGTATGTAGTATTCCAGGTGCGGTCTCACCAATACCTTAGATAACTGCAGCAATACCTCCCTGTTTTTATATTCTATCCCCCTGGCAATAAAAGCCAACATTCCGTTGGCCTTTTTAACATAGAAAAACACCCCAAGGTGCTTCACAAAAGTATGATCAGACAAAAAATGGACGCTGAGCCAAAGACGGAGATATTAGGAAGGATGACCAAAAGCTTGGTCAAAGGGAGAGATTTTAAGGAGAGTCTTAAAGGAGGTAGAGGGGTTTAGAGAATGAACACCAGAGTGTGGGGCTTAGACGGCCTAACGCACATCCACCAGTGATGGGGCGAAAGGAGGCCAGAGTTCGGGGGGGGGGTGGGGGTTGGGACTAGAGGAGGTTATAGAGATAGGAAGATGCAAAGCCATGAAGGGATTTAAATGTGAGAATGATGTTTAAGTTGAAGGTGTTGGGGGAAATGGGAGCCAGTGTGAGTCAGCAAGGACAAGAGTGATGGATGAGAGGTACTTGGTGTGGGATAGAATGCGGGCAACCGATGTTTACAGAGGATGGAGATAGGGAGGCTGGCCAGAAGCGCATTTGGAACAGTTGAGACTGGAGATGACAAAGGCATGAATGAAAGTTTCAGCATAAAAAGGGCTGAGGTGGTGGTGGGGGGGGGAGGCAAATGATATTAAGGAGGTGGCAGTAGGATGTCTTTGTGATGGAGAGGATACGGGTTTGGAAGCTCAGCTCAGCTCAGGGCCGAATTCAAAACCAAGGTTGTGAGCAGGCTGGTTCAAGGGGCAGCGTGTAGATGAAGAGGAGGAGGGGGTCAATTGTAGATCCCTGGGAGACTCCAGAGGTGACAGTATAGGGATGGGAAGAGAAGCCATTGCTGCAGGTGCTCTGGCTATGATCAAATAAGTAAGAGTGGAACCAAGTGAAGGCAGTCCCACTGAGCTAGACAACGGAGGAGATGCATTGGAGGAGAATGGTGTTGTCGACTGTGTCAAAGGCTGGAGGGAGGTCGAGGAGGGAAAATGTACTATTTTCAGTCACAGAAAGTCATTTTTGACTTTGATTAGGGCTGTTTGTGCTGTTGCAGAGGTGGAAACTTGATGCGGATTTGTGAGGCGACAACACGTTCAAGGACTTAAGAGGAAAGCGAGGCTGGAGATGGGGCGGCAGTTTGCAAGGACAGAGGGGTTGAGGATGGGTTTATTGACGAGGGGGTGATGATGGTGGTTTTAAAAGGGAGAGGGAACCATTTACAATGCCAGCTAGCATGGGGGCCAGGAAGGGAAATTAGGTGGTCACCATTTCAGTGAGAATGAGGTCAGGGGAGCGGAAGGTGGATCTCATGGACAAAGTACGCTCAGAGAAGGCATGAGGGAAGATAGCAGAGAAACTAGAGAAAGATGTTGGTCCAGCACTAGGGTAGAAGAGAGGTTTGACTTGACGGACAAGGGAAAGGGGGTGGAAGCCGCAGAGACAGCTGAACAGATAGTCTCAATGTTAGTGATAAAGAAGTTCATAAGCTTGGTATTGAAAGTGATGGTGTAGTGGGCAGGCAAGAGGGGTTTAAGGAGACGTTAGTGGAGAAAGTCGGGGTTATCTTTGCTCTCCAGGATAACGCTGGAGTAGTGGGCGGGTTTGGTAGAGCAAGGTGAGGCCTGATTGTGAGTGTGTGCTGTGGTCCAGCCAGATCTGTTGATGGATGGCTAAGCCATCTATGCCGCAGATACTCAAGTCTGCATCCGGTGGACTTTACGGAACAAAATAGAGGCCATATCAAGGGAACGATGAGGACTGTCGAGAGTAAAGGTTTTACTGGGGACAAGGCGGTTGTGAGGGAGTGGATGAGAAAATCAACAGCTGGAGAACTATTGTGGTGAATGGGGCACAGGTTAAGCAGCTGGGAGTTTCAAAGTACAGTTATAATTGACATGGAGGAACTGGAGTTGGAAGGGAGTAGGGTGATTTAGGTGGTGAGGGATACAAGGAAGTGGTCAGATGGCCTTGTCCATCATCGAGACCATGAAAGTAAAGAGACCACGTGGGATAGCAAGGTCAGTGTGGTGGCCGTGACTTTGGGTAAGGGAGTTTATATGAAAGAAAAGGTTTAGGCAGGACGGGGCAGTGAAATCAAGGAGAGGGGGAGGTGAGATTGAAATCTCCATGGCTGAGGAGATGCTCAGGTAGGAAAGGAGCATATCTGAGGGAGAAATTGGATGGGGCTTGTGAGGTGTGGGAGAGAAGAAAGATTTCAAAAGAGAGGTGAGAGGGGTGAAGCAAAGGGAGGAGCTTGAAAGAGGAGAGGGTTCCAGACGAGTAGGGGGAGAAACCAAGGTGTGATTTGGTGATGAGGGGCACACTGCCACCATGGTGATTAGGGTGGAACAGGTGGTGGAAAATATAACTAGGCAGGGTGTAGTCACTGGTGAGTCAAGTTTTAGTCAAAGCCATGATGTCAATGCAATTATCCACAATAAGGTCATGGGTGGCAAGGGCTTTGTTCTTGGGTGAGTGGACATTCTAGAGAGAAATGCGGAGAGGGATGGTGATTGTTGATCCACTGGGAGAGTCCAAGGCGGCATTGCTGGATGGGGTGAGTGGAATGGGAAGAAAGTTGGTGAGATTACCCTCGCAGGTGCACTGGCTGGGAAGGTCAGCGAGAGAGGAGGATGGAGCAGTTACGATTGGCCTTCGTAATGAAGTCGCAATGGCTGCCTTGGACCCTTCCCGAGGTACCGAGGGTAGCTGTGGGTTATCCAAAGAGGATTCAAGCTTGGAACAGCAGCAGGGGGAGGAAGGTAGGGCAACTAAAGCCAGAGCTCCCTGGATGACAAAGGAGATAGAGAGTAAGATGAAGCAGAAAAATGGGGTGTATGACAGGTGTCAGGTTGATAACACAAGTGAGAACCAGGCAGAAGATAGAAAGTTCAGAGGGGAAGTGAAAAAGGAAATAAGAGGGGCAAAGAGAGAGTTTGAGAATAGATTAGCGGACAACATAAAAGGGAATCCAAAAGTCTTCTTCAGATATGTCAATAGTAAATGGGTAGTAATAGGAGGGACCATAATGGAGATCTGCTCATGAAGGCAGCAGGCATGGCTGAGGTGCTAAATGAGTACTTTGCATCTGTCTTTACCAAGGAAGAAGATTCTGCCAGAGTCTCGGTAAAGGAAGATATAGTTAAGATACTGGATGGGCTAAAAATTGAGAAAGAAGAGGTACTAGAAAGGCTAGCTGCAGTTAAAGTAGATAAGTCACCTGGTCCGAATGGGATGCACCCTAGGTTGCTGAGGGAAGTAAGCGGGGAAATTGCGGAAGTACTGGCCATAATCTTCCAAACATCCTTAGATACGGGGGTGGTGCCAGAGGACTGGAGAATTGCAAATGTTACACCCTTGTTCAAAGAAGGGTGTAAAGATAAACCCAGCAGCTATAGGCCAGTCAGTTTAACCTCAGTGGTGGGGAAACTTTTAGAAACGATAATCCGGGACAGAATTAACAGTCACTTAGATGAGTGTGGATTGATTAGGGAAAGCCAACACAGATTTGTTGAAGGCAAATTGTATTTAACCAAATTGATAGAGTTTTTTGATAAGGTCACAGAGAAGGTAGATGACGCCAATGCAGTTGATGTGGTGGATATGGATTTTCAAAAAGCGTTTGATAAAGTGCCACATGGTAGGCTTGCTATTAAGATTGCGGCCCATGGAATAAAGGGGGCAATAGCAACATGAATACAGAATTGGCTAAATGACAGGAAACAGAGAGTAGTGAATGGTTGTTTTTCGGACTGGAGGGAGGTGTACAGGGGTGTTCCCCAGGGGTCGGTGCTGAGACCACTGCTTTTCTTGATATATATTAATGACTTGGACTTGGGAGTACAGGGCACAATTTCCAAAATTTGCAGGTGACAAAAAACTTGGAAGGTTCGTGAAAAGTGAGGAGGATAGTGATAGACTTCAAGAGGATATAGACACACTGGTGGCATGGGCAGACACATGGCAGAAGGAGTTTAATGCAGAAAAATGCGAGATGATGCATTTCGATAGGAAAAATAAGGAGAGGCAATATAAACTAGAGGGCACAATTCAAAAAGGGGTAGAGGAACAGAGGGATCTGGGGGTATATGTCGTAAAAACTCATCTGGTTCACTAATGTCCTTTAGGGAAGGAAACCTGCCGTCCTTACCCGGTCTGACCTATATATGACTCCAGACCCACAGTAACGTAGTTGATTCTTAATCGCGCTCTGAAATGGCCTAGCAAGCCACTCAGTTGTACAATCTCACTACAAAAAGTCAGCATAAGAATAAAACCGGACGGACCACCCGGCATCGGACCACTAGGCACCGGACACGACAAAGGCAAACCAAGCCCAGTTGACCCTGCAAAGTCCTCCTCACTAACATCTGGCGACTTGTGCCAAAATTGGGAGAGCTGTCCCACAGACTAGTCAACCAACAGCCTGACATAGCCATACTCACAGAATCATACCTTTCAGTCAACGTCCCAGACACTTCCATCACCATCCCTGGGTATGTCCTGTCCCACCGGCAGGACAGAACAACCAGAGGTGGCGGTACAGTGATATACAGTCAGGAGGGAGTGGCCCTGGGAGTCCTCAACATTGACTCTGGACCCCATGAAATCTCATGGCATCAGGTCAAACATGGACAAGGAAACCTCCTGCTGATTACCACCGACCACCCACCCTCAACTGATGAATCAGTCCTCCTCCATGTCGAGCACCACTTGGAGGAAGCACTGAGGGGAGCAAGGGCATAGAATGTACTCTGGGTGGGGGACTTCAATGTCCATCACCAAGAATGGCTCGGTAGCACCACTACTGAACGAGCTGGCCGAGTCCTGAAGGACATAGCTGCCAGACTGGGCCTGCAGCAGGTGGTGAGCGAACCAACACGAGGGAAGAACCTACTTGACCTCGTCCTCACCAATGTACCTGTCGCAGATGCATCTGTCCATGACAATATTGGTAGGAGTGACCACTGCACAATCCTCATGGAGACGAAGTACGGTCCTGACACTAAGGACACCATCCAACGTGTGGTGTGGCACTACCACCGTGCTAAATGGGATAGATTCAGAACAGATCTAGCAGCTCAAAACTGGGCATCCATGAGGCGCTGTGGGCCATCAGCAGCAGCAGAATTGTATTCCACCACAATCTGTAACCTCATGGCCCGGCATATTCCTCACTCTACCATTACCAACAAGCCAGGGGATCAATCCTGGTTCAATGAGGAGTGTAGAAGAACATGCCAGGAGCAGCACCAGGCGTACCTAAAAATGAGATGCCAACCTAGCGAAGCTACAACACAGGACTACATGCATGCTAAACAGCGGAAGCAACATGCTATAGACAGAACTAAGTGATTCCACAACCAACGGATCTGATCAGAGCTCTGCAGTCCTGCCACATCCAGTCGTGAATGGTGGTGGACAATTAAACAATCAATGGGAGGAGGTGGCTCTGTACACATCCCGATCCTTAATGATGGTGGAGTCCAGCACGTGAGTGCAAAAGACAAGGCTGAAGCGTTTTCAGCCATCTTTACCCAGAAGTGCCGAGTGCATGATACATCTCGGCCTCCTCCCAATATCCCCACCATCACAGAAGCCAGTCTTCAGCCAATTCCATTCACTCCACGTGATATCAAGAAACAGCTGAGAGCACTGGGTAAAACAAAAACTATGGGCCCCAACAACATCCCGGTTACAACAGTACAGCTACAACACTGGCATCTACCCGACAATGTGGAAAATTGCCCAGGTATGTCCTGTCCACAAAAAGCAGGACAAATCCAATCCGGCCAATTACCACCCCATCAGTCTACTTTCAATCATCAGCAAAGTGATGGAAGGTGTCGTCGACAGTGCTATCAAGCGACACTTACTCATGAATAACCTGCTCACCGATGCTCAGTTTGGGGCCGCCAGGACCACTCAGCTCCATACCTCATTACAGCCTTGGTCCAAACATGGACAAAAGAGCGGAATTCCAGAGGTGAGGTGAGAGTGACTGCCCTTGACATCATGGCAGCATTTGACCGAATGTGGCACCAAGGAGCCCTGGTAAAATTGAAGTCAATGGGAATCGGGGGAAAACTCTCCGGTGGCTGGAGTTATACCTAGCACAAAGGAAGATGGTAGTGGTTGCTGGATGCCAATCATCTCAGCCCCAGGACATTGCTGCAGGAGTTCTTCAGGGCAGTGTCCTAGGCCCAACCATCTTCAGCTGCTTCATCAATGACCTTCCCTCCATCATAAAGTCAGAAATGGGGATGTTCACTGACGATTGCACAGTGTTCAGTTCCATTTGCAACCCCTCAGAAAATGAAGCAGTCCGTGCCCGCATGCTGCAAGACCTGGACAACATCTAGGCTTGGGCTGATAAGTGGCAAGTAACATTCGTGCCAGACAAGTGCCAGGCAATGACCATCTCCAACAAGAGAGAATCTAACCACCTCCCCTTGACATTCAACGGCATTACCATCACCGAACCCCCCCACCATCAACATCCTGGGGGTCACCATTGACGAGAAACTTAACTGGACCAGCCATATAAATACTGTGGCTACAAGAGCAGGTCAGAGGCTAGGTATTCTGTGGCGAGTGACTCACCTCCTGACTCCCCAAAGCCTTTGCACCATCTACAAGGCACAAGTCAGGAGTGTGATAGAATACTCTCCACTTGCCTGGATGAATGCAGTTCTGACAACACTCATGAATCTCGACACCTTCCTGGACAAAGCAGCCCGCTTGATTGGCACTCCATCCACCAACCTGAACATTCACTCCCTTCACCACCGATGCACCGTGGCTGCAGTGTGTACCATCCACAGGATGCACTGCAGCAACTCGCCAAGGTTTCTTCGACAGCAACTCCCAAACCCGCGACCTCTACCACCTAGAATGACAAGGGCAGCAGGCACATGGGAATAACACCTCCTGCACATTCCCCTCCAAGTCACACACCATCCCAACTTGGAAATATATCGCCGTTCCTTCATTATCGCTGGGTCAAAATCCTGGAACTCCCTTCCTAACAGCACTGTGGGAGAACCGTCACCAGACGGACTGCAGCGGTTCATGAAGGTGGCTCACCACCACCTTCTCAAGGGCAATTAGGGATGGGCAATAAATGCCGGCCTCGCCAGCGATGCCCACATCCCATGAACGAATAAAAAAAAGTGCACAAATCGTTGAAAGCGGCAGGACAGGTTGAGAAATCGGTTAAAAATCATACGGGGTCCTTGGCTTTATAAATAGAGGCATAGAGTACAAATGCAAGGAAGTCATTATGAACCTTTATAAAACACTGGTTCGGCCACAACTGGAGTATTGTGTCCAGTTCTGGGTGGCGCATTTTAGGAAGGATGTGAAGGCCTTAGAGAGGGTGCAGAGGATATTTACTAGAATTCTTCCAGGGATGATGGACTTAAATTGGGCAGATAGATTGGAGAAGCTGGGATTGTTCTCCTTGGAACAGACAAGGTTGCGAGGAGATTTGATGGAGGTATTCAAAATCATGAATGGTCTTGACAGAGTGGATAGAGAGAAACTGTTCCCATTGGCAGAAGGGTCAAGAACCAGAGGGCATCGATTTGAGGTGATTGGCAAAAGAACCAAAGGTGAAATGAGGAAAAACATTTTTACACAGCGAGTGGTTAGGATCTGGAATGCGCTGCCCGAGGGAGTGGTGGAGGCAGATTCAATCATGGTCTTCAAAAGGGAAGTGGATAAGTACTTGAAAGTAAAAAATGTGCAGGGCTATGGGGATAGGACGGGGGAGTGGGACTAGCTGGATTGCTCGTGCATAGAGCCCGCTCGATGGGCCGAATGGCCTCCTTCTGTGCTGTAACCTTTCTATGGTTCTAGGAGAGTAGGAAGGCAGAGGAGTAGTGATGGATTGGGGTAGCGATTGAGGGGCCGAGAGAGGAAATGTAAGGTGGCATAATGGGTGAAAAAAACAAGAGACAGAGAAGAGCCCAAGACGGGGGAGAAAACGGAGATAGAAGTGAAGTGCTTGGGTCCAGAATGGTAGCCAGAATGCACATGCAAATGGGAATAGAGGGACTTCAGGTCGTGTAGGCATGGCGGAGATTAGGAGAGACATGTCCTGGTAATAACCAGATGACAGGGAGGAGACAGTATGAGAGTCCAGAGTTAAAGCCTGAGGTCCTGTGGTGGGATGAGATTTACTCGTAGACTATTCTGTAACCTACTTCAGTCCTACGATCCACCCCGTATTCTCCAATTATCTGACTCTGGCCACTTTTGCACCCCCCTTCCCCCAACACACACACTTTTGCCTCACCGTTGGTGACCATGCCTTCAGCCCCCTAGATCCCAATTTCAGGAATTTCTTGCCTAAACCTCTTGTCTCTCCACCACCTTCTCTTCCTTGACACCCACTCCTTGACCTAGTCTTTGGTCACACCTCCAAATGTCTTTGACATTGCATCTGTTTTCCTTATGCTTCCGCAAAGAACCTTGTTATGTTTTTCTATATTAAAGGTGTTTTTCAATGCAAGCTTTTGCTCACGGCTTGCCTGCTTTTTGTTCTTTTTTCTAACCAATTAGTCTGGGTTCCCTTTCATCCCAATGAAATTAGCTAATTTCCAGTCCAACCTTTGACTTCTCCTTTTGTTTATTTATTTTAAATGCAAACCTAATTAGGTTATGGTCACTATTTCCCAAGCGTTCTCCTACATTCAGGTTGCTTACATGTCCTGCTTCATTGCCAAGAACCCGATCTAGCACTGTATCAAAAGCAAAATACTGCAGATATTGGAAATCTGAAATAAAAACGCAAAATACTGGAAATACTCAGCAAGTCAGGCAACATCTGTGGAGAGAGAAACAGAGTTAACATTTCAGGTCGATGGCACTTCGTCAGAATTGGAAGAAGTTGAAGATTTAACCGTTTTTAAGCAAGTACAGAGCCAGGGGAAGGGGAGGAGGAAAGAATAAAAGGGAAGGTCTCTGATAGGGTGGAGAGCAGGAGTGATTAAATGACAAAAGGGATGATAGTGCAAGGCAAGGAGGGTGGGAATGGGACAAGTAAAGAAACAAAAGATGGGTCTAGGGGAGCTGTAAATGGCAACAGCAGAACCATTACCAGCACCTGCTGTCCGAAAAAATGGGAGCAGTGATTGTGATCTGAAGTTATTGAAATCAATGTTGAGTCCGGAAGGTTGTAAAGTGCCTGATCGAAAGATACTGCTCCTCGAGCTTCCGTTGAGCTTCATTGTAACAGTGTAAGAGGCCGAGGACAGAGAGGTCAGAGTGGGAGTGGGTCGGAGAATTAAAATGGCAAGCGACCGGCAGGTCAGGGTCACATTTGCAGACTGAGTGGAGGTGTTCAGCAAAGCGATCACCCAATCTACTTTTGGTCTTCCCAATGTAGAGGAGACCACATCATGAGAAGTGAATACAGTTTACTAAATTGAAAGAAGTACAAGTAAATCGCTGTTTCACTTGGAAGGAGTGTTTGGGGCCCTGGACGGTGGGAAGGGAGGAGGTGAAAGGGCAGGTGTTGCATTTCCTGTGCTCGCACGGGAAGGTGCCGTGGGGAGGGGAGCAGGTGTTGGAAGAGTGGACCAGCACTGTACTTGTTAGAATCCAACATACTAATTAATGAGACAACAACTGCTTGCATTTATATAGCTCCTTTAACGTAGTAAAACTAAGGCGCTTCACAGGAGCGATTTTCAAACAAAATTTGACACCTAGTGTTAGCGTGGATTTTGGACTGTTGAATTAAGGGCAACGGTGAAGTGACAAATGGGTACATAACAGTGGTATTTACCCTAAAACCACATTGAAATGCGTTATCATACTGTGGCGGGGTAAAACTGATAGGCGTTTAATACCCTGTGTCAGTACATAGCTCAAGTAATGGACTTCCAATTGTTTAACATATGCTTTCTTTTGATACGATTTGTTTTACATTTCTTTCTTATCAATTTTTTTCACTGTAGCATTGTCTGGGTGCCTTTGACATTTCCAAGTAATTGGGTCAACTTTAATAATATAACCTATATCAATTGTTACCTCATGTTCATCTGTGTAATGGTTAGCCTCAGACAGTTCTCAACTGACTGGGTCATTTCTATCTGTTTGAACTGCTCTTGGCATGACAGTCTGGCTTCTTGGGATGGAAGGGGTTAACATTAACTTGCTCTTGTGGTCGGAGTAATTTGATACTACTCCCTCTGAGATTAAGTTTGCACAATCAAAATTTCTCTTCACACAGTTTTGACTGATTTTTTTCACTTCTCACATTTGTGGATTGCTTTCACTTTATCTTTTTACACTATTTTTGAGATTTATTTTAATCATAGTGTTTAATCAATCACAATAGCACAAAATGCTTCGAAGATCAGTTTAATTTATAACTAGAGATCATCCTGCAATTGTAACTTGTAATTCTTTAAATCTGCACTTTATCTTTCTTTTTTACAATTAAAACCTCATTTTGTCTTGGTGAATTGGAAACAGATATCGGTGTCCTTGGGAAGGTTAAACTTTTCTAAGCATACGTCAACGTAATTTTCACATAAATTCTTTTTTTTAAAAAATTCATACTGGGAAACAACATCTTCCATCGTACATTTTAGTTTATAGTTAGTCTTCGTACGTTTTATAATTTGCTCGTCATACACAACTATAGCTTTCCAATTCATTTTTTTTTACACAGTTTTAGTGGGTTTGATTATAACCAACTCTCTGAGCTGTTCCAGGTTTCCGACTTTTCCTATCACGGTGATACCAGATAGCTTTTTTTTTATTTGTCCCGTTATTTTTTTTTAACCTTTTTTTTTTAACCACAGCCAATCACAAGATAAAATTCAAAATGCCAATTTTTAGAAGATCCCATGTCTGGAATTTGACATGCTCACATTTTATAAGAATCAGAATTTAATCGGTCACTTAACCTCAATAACTCCAATTTTAATTCAGCAATCTCAGAATTAAACACAAGACAAAACAAATACATAAACACGTAAGACGCAGTAAGAAGGGGCGTGGCCCACAACACCGAAAAAAAAACACTCACAATCAGGACAGGCTTTTTAAAGAGACAGTACACCCTTTCTTTTCCGGGTCTCTGTCTTTTAAACATTTTAATTGATTCTTTTTTTTCTAATTCCCTTATCCTAGTTTCTAATTCCCTATTTTATCTTTGTCGTCACTCCACTTTTTAGTAGAGGTTCCTACTTGCCCTATTAGTCCCGCTAGTTGGTGGACTAGTAATACTCCTGCCTTTTTTGTTTTATCCTTCTTTTCCCCGTCTATCCACTTTCTCTGTTGTTCTAAGGTCTGAGAAATATCCCAGCCATCCTTTTGCATCTGTTTAATTAATGAGTGTCTGTCTGTCATATACTTCTCGATGAGGGAACCTGCAGGTCCCCATCTAGGTTGTTCACTTGTCATCTTTACTATCGTGCTCTGTTCTCGCTATATCCTTCGGGTCACGGTCTAACCACCGGGTTTTCTTTTCACTTGAACCTTCCGTGTCCCGGTCTAACCACCGGATTTTCTTTTCTGATATATCAGCCTCTCGCTATATCTTTCATTCGGGTCCCGGCTTTTTTTTTTGCCGGATTTTCTTTTCTTTCAACTTTCGGGTCCTGGCCCCGGGACTTGCCGGTACTTAATCACCGATCACTGTCGGTATGTGCTGGTGTACAGCCAGCCGTAATCACCGGTCACTGCCGGTCACGCCAGATTTCCTTTTCCCTCCCAAACTTTCTAAACCTTCTTAACTCCCAGCCTGAACTCCACTCCAGATTTTACTCTCAGTTGCAACTATATACTCACGGTCACAATTATCAGTTTGATAATGTGTTTCCTCCCATGGGGTTCGGTTCTAGGTTGTATGATCAGACAATACACATCGTAAATCAACTTATGCTTTAACTTATGCTCTAATCTCTGCGTTTGTTCGCCACTACAGAGTTTGGTACCGGATGGTTCTGGTTGCTCGTGCTTCACAATCACAAGTGCCCCTGTTTTTGTATCCACTTCAAAATCCTGACCTTCGCGTGGGGGATCTCCCCTCTTAACAGCCAGTCTAAGGCAGAATACAAAAGAGACACTTCCTTGTCCTTAGTCGATCAGCACAATCAACCAGCTCTTAGTTATACCCAACAGTCCCATAAATTCTCTTAACTTACCCCCCCGTGTTAACTGCACTGTTGGCTTAGTCTGACTCCCACAGTTCAATGATCTCTACTCCAGTTCGCTGATCGAGGCCAACCGATCAGCTCACCAGTAGTGAGATCCTGCCGACTACGCCATCTCCCAAAGCTTTGTCCAATAAACTGCATGTTGAATCTTTAAGTCTGACTCCGAGTGGTGATTTTTTCCAACAACACCTAGCCATATAAGGAGATATTAGGACAGGCTTGGTCAAACACATAGGTTTTAAGGAGCGTCTCAAAGGAGGATAGAGAGGCGGAGAGGTTTAGGGAGGGAATTCCAGAACTTAGGGCCTAGGCAGCTGAAGGCACGGCACGGTGGAGCGATTAAAATCGAGGATGCCAAGAGGCAAGAATTGGAGGAGCGCAAAGATCTCAGAGTGTTGTAGGGCTGGTGGAGGTTACAGAGGCAGGGAGGGATGAGGCCCTGGAGGGATTTGAGTGTGAGAATTTTAAATTTGAGGCGTTGGTGGACCAGGAGCCAATGTAGGTCAGCGAGCACAGGGGTGATGAGTGAGCGGGACTTAGCGTGGGTTGAGGCAATTTTGTCCAATACATTAGCCACTAGCCACATGTGGATAATTGGGAATCCAGATGTGGATAATAGCATTTCTCATTAATAAATAAAAAATGAGTAATAAACACAGTCTTTGGGCATGTGATCTCTCTACTCATGGATGGATGTACGCTTTAACCGTTTGAGCGTTTGTTGGTAAAATGGTAGGATGAAAAGCATAGTGTTTTTGGATCATTGCAAGTGTTTTATTTCCTTAGTTACTGGTTGCAAATAGTCTGGTTCAGCCTGAGACAGTAGCCAGAGAGGGAGATGGAATCAGAGTTTGTGGCGGGGACCAAAGATAATAGGGATGTGGAAAACCATAAAGAAATGCCTGACCAAATTAACTTTCTAATACACCTAAACCATAAAGCTGACCATATTAATGTAGAAATACTGAACAGTTACTTGACCATAAAAGAAGCAAAGCATGATGGATAAGTTGACCATGTTAGCTGACCGGCTGAATATAATAGAAAGCTTATGTTTTAAGTTCTCACCAAAGACACATAGAAGAGCTATTGTCTGCTTATAAGATAACTGTCTGACTAATAGAAGTGAATGACCATATAGCCTTGAGACTGAGTACAGAACTGATAATAAAGACAGTTTCTTAGGGGAAAGGCATTTTCCCAGGACAGTGTTCAACATCACGAGACAGGCATGGGAAACTAGAGGGTGGGTTCCCTATTTTTGATTGACTAACCACTTGAACCAATGAGAGTGTACATGTACGCCCATATTCAATGATAGACAGACATTACTGAATTAACTGTATAAAAGTTAACTGCTTTCTTTGTTCGAGGAAGATGTAGCCTCAACCATTGTTTGAGGTACACTTCCACTTGTACAAGTTTCTTAATAAATTCTTACTTGTCTGAAAATAAGTGTTTGGAGTTAATGCATTGTGTATAATAGGTAATTAAGTTTTCGACAGGGGAGTTTCAACCCCCCCCCCCACGACGGGCAGGAGGGGTCGGGGGGTGGAGTTAAATTGGTAAATATGTGAAACCCGACCCCAGCCCCCCGCGAACGGGCCAGCTTCCAGTTTAACCACGGTGGGTTTGGGGGTGTCCAAGTAACCCGCTCTGGAGAGGCGGGTCAGTGATTATAATATTTAAATGGGACATCGTTCCTCAGATTTTGGGCACCATTTGAATTTAGGGCTCAGGAAACCCGGCAGTTGAAGGGAGGTGGGAACAGCCGGCTTTTGCAAGTAAGTACTTTTCCAGCACTGCTTGTGGGCCAGGAGGAGCAGGATGCTTGCCCCGGGTCTCTCAATCCAACCCCTCCCGCGATCTGCCAACCCTCTCGTGCGATCTGCCGGCCCTCCACAGCGATCTCTCCCTCCCTCTTCACTGCTCCGAGCCCCTCCTCAATGACCCCCGATCTTCTCCGATTGCCGGGGACCGTCCCCAGTGGTCCATGGCTGTGGCCTCCTACAGCAGGCTTTCCCGCCCGGCAGCCGGTCAGCCTTTCAATCTGGCCGGCTGCCGGGCGGGAAACGGAGGAAAAAAAATGCTGATGTTAGATTCGGCAGGACCTCCGCCTTCCCGCAGACACGCTCCCCCGCTCCCTCCATGTGAATATTGGGGCCAATGGCTTTAGTCTTCTCAATGTTTAATTGGAGGATTTTGCAGCTCATCCAGGACTGAATGTTGGACAAGCAGGCTAACAACTCGGAGTCAGTGGAGGGGTCGTGAGAGGTGGCGGTGAGGAAGAGCTGGGTGTCATCGGCATACGTGTGGAACCTGATGTCATGTCTTTGGACAATGTCACCGAGGGGAAGCATATAGCTGAGAAATAGGAGGGGGCCAAGTATAGATCCTTGGGGGTCTCCAGAAATAATGGTGCTGGGGCCTGAAGAGAAGATATTGCAGGCGATTTC
The DNA here is from genome assembly GCF_035084215.1 of Heptranchias perlo. NCBI lineage: Eukaryota > Metazoa > Chordata > Chondrichthyes > Hexanchiformes > Hexanchidae > Heptranchias > Heptranchias perlo. The sequence goes on along the minus strand of NC_090326.1, from coordinate 9,803,307 downwards.
CTGGCTACGAGTGGATAGGTAAGAGTGGAACCAGGCGAGGGTAGTCCCACTCAACTGGACAATGGAGTTGAAGCACTGGAGGAGGATGGTGTGGTCAATCGTGTCAAAGGCTGCAGGGAGGTTGAGAAGAATGAGGAGAGATAGTGCACCACGGTCACATAGGATGTCATTTGTGACTTTGATTAGGGCTGTTTCAGTCAGGGGTAGAATCCTGATTTTAGATGTTCAAATATGGAGTTGTGGGATAGATGGGCACGAATTTAAGAGGCGACAACATGTTCAAGGATTTTAGAGACGAAAGGGAGGTTGGAAATGGGGCCGTAGTTTGCAAGGACAGAGGGGTCAAGGTTGGGATTTTTGAGGAGCGGGATGATGACGGCAGATTTGAAGAGGAGGGGGACAGTACCTGAGGAGAGGGGACCATTATCAATATCGGCTAACATGGGGCCAGGAAGGGAAATTGGGTGGTCAGCAGTTTAGTGGGAATAGGGTTGAGGGAGCAGGAAGTGGGTCTCATGGACAACATGAGCTCGGAGAGGGCATGAGGGGAGATAGGAGAGAAACTGGAAAAAGATGCAAATTCAGGGTTAGGAAGGAAGCTTGGTGGGCAAGGAGAAGGTGCAGCAGAGGCAACTGAACAGATGGTCTCAATCTTAGCAACAAAGAAATTTGTGAACTCCTTGCACTTGTTGGAGGTGCAGAGGAGAGGGTTTTAAGGAGACAGTTGGTATTGGAGAAAAGAAGCCGGGGATTAACTTTGCATTCCAGGATGATCCTGACAGAGGAGAGCAGATTTGGCGATCAACGGCTAAACCAGTTGTGTGCCATACACGTTCAAGTCTGTGCCCCTTAAGGGAGCGGAGATAGGGGCCGTACCCGGGGAACAATCGTGGTGGGAGAGAGTAAGGGTTTTACGGGGGACAAGGGCGTTAAAGGCGGAGGCGAGGGAGTGATTATCAGATCAACAGTTGCAGAAATACCTTGGTGAATGGAGGGCCAAAGGTTAGACAGTTGAGAGTTTGTCTGCCTGGTCTTAGTGACTCAGACCGACTGGCCTCGATATTAACCCCCGCCTTGGTGTGGGGGGGGGGGGGGGGGGGAGGGTTCAAACCTAAAAAACAGGGAACGTGTCCCCAATCCACCGCGTCTGCACACGTGGCTATTTTTACGGCGGTGTGTTTCACGGCATCCAAGTGTCCTGCCGTGGAGAGGTGGGACACTTCATCAACATATTTAAATCAGGCTCCCACAGTGCAGTTGGGAGCCTGATTTAAATGTAACAGTTGCCACGCGGGTTTCCCAAGGTTCGGGAAACCCAGCAATGAAAGGGAGGCAGGAGCTGCCAGCTGCAGAAGGTAAGTGCTTTTTCTAGCACTCCTTGTGGGCCAGAAGGAGCAGGACTGCTTCCCCCACGGCCCCTCAAGGAAGTCTTCGGCCCAACCCTCTGCCGATCATGGCCTCTCTCTCCCCCCCCCCCCCATGCTGCGATCGTGGCCAACCCCTCCCTTCCTCAACTGATGGCTGATTCACGATCTGCCGACCTCCCCCCGCCAACTGATGGCTGATCCACGATTTGCACTTGCCGGGGACTGTCCTCAAGGGTCCCCGGCTATGGCTTCCTGCCGCTGGTTTTCCCGCCCTGTCAATCTAGCCGGCTGCCGGATGGGAAACCGAAGAAAAAAATTATAATGAGGTCCTGCCATCAAATTCGACAGGACCTCTGCGTCCCCGACCTTGCCGGGTTTCCCCCGCGCTACCCCACTCCCCCCGCGCCTCCCCGTAAATATTGGGCCACTCTGTCTCAGAGCTGAACTCCTGAACTCCATCTCTCAGAAAAAACTCACACAGTCAGCCTCTCACTGCTTAAAGAGCTCTACAGTATATGTGTTAGGTATGAACCCATAAAATCATGTGCCTTAAGATGGACATATTCTGCTGCTCTGCTACGAGTTTTTTGCATTTCTCACATGTCATCCTTTGGCGACTCCTGAAGAACTTTGTACCAATTTTTGCTTAACTGGGAATTTTTTTTCTGCAGACTTGCATTGCTTTAAATTGGGTTAAAATTCTCCACACTCATTTTATATGGGCTCTTGCTTCTTACGGAGATTGGACGTCCATGTCATCAATCTGGCTGGGTTTGAATCCAGATTCCAGAAGTAAATGTAATCCACTGTATGACCCAGTTTCTCTGAGAAATGTTGACTCAATTTTTTTTCTTGTGCTCATACAAAAATTTAAATGTATGGATAGTGTAACTACTTTCCACCAAAAGAAGCATATCACATATAAGTTGTAAGTATTGTTACCATATTCCTTCAGGTAATGAAATCCTGTTCTTGTTCTGCATAGGGTTGATTAACTCCAAACATTATATAAAATCCTTAACTGTTTGTAATTTTTTTAAAATTGCAGTCCATCTGATTCTAATCAAGATTTCCAAAACTTGCAAGGTGAAATGGAGACAGAATTGAATAATACAAAATCTGAGGAAGCAGTTATGAGTAGCGCGTTCAACGGGACAACGGTTACTTCAAAATCCACGTCAAGTCATAAAAATGCTGTGACGGACCTCCGCAAGAGAGAGGAACATCAAAAGAAGAGCAAGGAGTTGAGTTCTACCACCAGAAAACCAATATCCTCTGTTACAAGTCATACTAAGGCTGTACAGAGCTCTTGCGGAGTCAAGAACCATGCATCAGTAAGCCAGACATCTGCAGGATCCAATCAGATGGATTTGCAGCCTTCAATATTAGGAAGATCTCTTCAGACAGGGGGGATTTTATCTTCAATCACTGTACCCATGCGTCTGGATGCTCTTGCCTATTTGCTGAATCATGCTGTTATGAGCCCTTATAATGTGATGCCCCAGGTGCCGTGCTTTGCTAACCAGTGCAGTATAGCTGCATGTAGAAATGCTAACACCAGCCCTTATAGCCATATCCCTCTGACCTACTGCTCCTGTCATGGGGGAACTCCTAGTGCAGTACCTACATACTTGACCCAACAACATAATTCTACAAATGCAATTTATCCCAATCACACAAGCATTAATACAGGATATCATCCTGCTTCAATGAACTCAGTGCAAGGTCAGAATTATAGTCATGCCGATCAGCATGTTGCTAATAGAGAAACGGCAGTTCATTCAGACAGAAGACTGGAACAAATCAACTCTTCACCCTCCACAATTAGTACAAAGAAATGGGAAGATACTTCCAGACCAATGCAAACCTTTGATGAAGCTTCCTATACTGAAAGACGCAATAGTAGTCTTAATCAGGCAAGGTGTTCTTTCACAAGAAATGATTTCAGAAGTACTTCGCTTCAAGGAAGCTCTGGGAATTGGAAAAGTAGTCAGCATGATGGTCGTGAAAGGCAAGGCAGAAGTTTTGGTAGGTCCACAGGAAAGTTTAATGACGATTCAGGTTCCAATTATAGGAGGGGAGGTGCAGGAGATCATTATAAAGGGAGCGGTTTTGACAGAGGAAGATCATTTGGGTCAGACTTCAGAAGCAGGAAGAGAAATGAAGAAGAAAGCTCATGGTCCTCTGGTCAGGATTCTTTTTCAGCTCCCAAACAAGTGTGCTGGTCAGGGATAGCAGAAGGCAGCTGGCAGCAAAGAGGAGGACAACCTGGCTCCACAAAACAAGAGCAATATGAACATTTGGGAGAGAACTGTAGGTCCAAAATGATTGAATCTCCAGATAAAGGGAAGAAATCAATCTTCGCTGGAAAAAGAATTGCATCTGTAGAAGATTGGGATGCAGAATACGACACAAAGCAATCAAAATCAGATGGTCAAGAAGAAAAATCATCTATACTTCAACATGCTAAATACCAGAACAGATCAAAACATGAAGACTGGGAGACTGAATATTTTGAGGAAAAGGATCCTAAGCAAGAGGGCTCATTACAGCTTCAGCACGCTGAAGAGGAAACTATAGATATTGGAAAAGAGGACATTGATGAGCCTGCCAAGAAATGTCAGTCTTCGCTGGGCTCCATCACTTGTGTCCAGAGCAGCATATCATCTGAAGTGGATAACATATTTAAGATTATGGAAAAAGATGCTGCATTTGCTGCTACAGTCAGTGTGTCTGGAGAAAAAGCACACACAGTAGAACTACATGCTATCTCTGGAGCAGTAGATTCAAACATTGATCACCAAAAACCCATAATGGAAACAAGTGAAAGGGACAACCACAGACCGTCTGCAGAGACTTATGAGCAGTCTGCAAATGATGTAATGAAGACTGCTAAAGAACATGGGTATATTGAAGATACCAACAAAGGACATCATGAAGAAAGTCCAGTAATGCAGAATGTTAGTGGTCCTGTAACTTTGATCGTGCCCTCGGAGAAATGTGAATCGATGATTTTTTTTGAAGTGGTGGAATCCGATGTGCCAACAGTGGGTGAAAATGTGGTTGAATCCATCAGTCTGGCAGAGCATAAAGATCTAGCAAACATACTGGATTGATAACTTGAGTTTTTTTTTAAAAAGATTAGAATGAACAAAACCTGGAATAAATATTCCATGCACGAGAATTATTTTTTGTTTTATTTACTTTGTAAAATCTTAAATAATAGCTTCAGTTTTTTTTTAACAAAAAAAAGCAGTTAAGAAATGGGGAATTTTAGCTTGTAATCTGTGATGAGAAAATTTTACAAAAAAATGAAACGCAAAGGCCGGGAATTTTCTTGTAGCTGCTCCCGCTCCACCAATGTAACTTTGTCGGATGTGTAGCAGAAATCCCGTTTACGCGTGTAAACAGGTTCCGCTGCACCGCTGACAAAGTTATGGCAGAGGAACGGAAGCAGTCACGAGGAAGTTCCTGGCCGAAGTATGAGACAGTGTCTGGTCTTGTGTGTTGGATGCATGTCAGAATTATCATCAGTGCATCTTGTTCCAGTAAAAGGGAAGACTTATTATTTCCCAGTCACTACAAGTTTGATAGGAACACAACTATTCAGTTTGGCACTAGTTCTGCCCTAGATGTTTTACATGGATATATCCTTTCAGAATGGTAGTTTTGCTTTACAGTGCTCCACCCATTATTTTTGACCATACTAATAATGTTCATTTTATATGCAGCACACTAGACAGTCAAAAAGGGATAACATTTTGATTATTTAAGTCTGCAATTTTTCAGTAATTTGGTGAGAGGGATTGTAATTTGTTAAGTCTGCAGTTAAACCTGAGTCTTACATATTGATGACATTTTGATTGCTGGTGTCAAAGTGCTATTGCTATCATTGGTACCCCTTTTTTTTTAAAAAGCACAGCTACAAGAGTCAAGTTTAACATCCCTTTTGCCTGTTTGCTGATTTACTTTGGGGAACACTAACCATTGTACTTTAGTGTCCAGTGCACATGTCAATTTAGGGCACTTGTTTTCACAGAGTTTCTACAAGCCTGTTTGCTTTAGAATACAATTAGTACTCACTTTTTGAACAATCATTTAATTAAAAGGATATTAACAATTTTCGTGACTGATATTTTTCAAAGAAGATCTAATACTAACAGCCAAAGTGTGAGTCAGAAAATACTTATTTTGATCTTCACTATCTTTTTTTTCTATGATATTTTGAGATTTAATAATATTCCTCATGTGGGCAAGTTGTGCAATGAAACCCAAACAGGAATTATAGAACTGAGGGGCCCACCTAAAATACTATAGATTCCAGAACTCTTGGGGCAGATAGCTTGAATAAGTAAACCTAAATTGACCTACTTGATATTTGACCACTTGACGCTTTAAATGATTACAGACTAATTCTTTTTGCTTAAATAGAGTTGGGAATATTCCTGGTGCAAATACCATGCAAAAGCTTTGTAGTGGAGGGGAAACCATATCCATTTCAGTCATAAGTAGCATTGTCTGCTCGAGCTACCTGACCGAACAAGGGTTTTCATTTGTTCTGGTGGCCATGTAGGAAGTAGTACCACAGAGAAAGATTGGAGCAAAGAGCTAAAAGTAAGCACTCAGGCAACTGGAGAATTTTTTTTTAAAAACGAGCAAAACTTTCTACTCGGAGTCTAGTTGTAAATCAAGACAGAAGCTTAGCTTTTGTATTTGTTAACACCAACTCTCAACCAGTGCTACTTGCACTAAAATATTTGAAACAACTTCTGATAGAGGAAAAATTGCCTTGCCTGTCAAAGGTTAGCTCCTTGACATATCCAGGGGGAGGTGAAAAGTATTTGTTAATGGAGTGAATCCATTTGCATAAAGTCTAAAATGCATTGGGAATAGTTTTCACAATCACTGTACCAAGTCTTTAGTTTTACTCTACATTTTGCTAGAGTGTGAATTTGGAAATTTTGGGTAAAAACTTTATCTTGTTTCCCATTGTTCCTTAGCTAGCTGCAGGTGCAACATTTGAATTATTTAGAGAGAATACATGTACAATATAGTATTTGTAAGCTCTGGTTTGTGTGGAGCTAAATTTTACTCCCTAAACTGTATTTATGGGGAGCTGTTGTTTCTGTTATCAACCATTCTGCAGTATACCATTTTGTTTTTCTGTTGGCTCAATGACTCTGAGAATTGGGATCAAAATCAACAAGATGGAAAGTTTTTTGATCTCGAAGTTCTAGCCTCAGATGATTTATGCTTTTATTTTCACGTGTCAGAGATGCAACACTAATGCTGTGTGACTTAAACTTGCTGATACTGTTTTGAAATTTAAAATCGACAAACCACTCAGTCAGCATGACATATTCAAAGGAAAAATCAGGTTATGTAGTTAATTGGCTCATTACAGCTTTTGCTTCAGAAGTGCTGCATTAGCACAGCAATGAGAAAGAATCACAAGAGAAAGAATGGCAATGATATAATATCATTCGATGTTATTTATGTAGCAGTTTGCGCCAGCCTTAATATAGTCAAATGTATTATGTTTGAGTTTTTTTATTTGTTTTTACTGTAGATGATGTTCATTGCTTTTTTTCTTCTGTTGGATGTAGAACTTCAAAAACAAGCAAAAATAAAACTTGCTTATGTGCTGTTTTATTCCATGATATAATTTGGTTCTGATTATATATATTTCACTTTCTGCTATTGAAGAGTAGCGTACTAGTCGCACCTGCACCACCTCATGGTAAGTGCTAGTCATTGCTTACACCCATACATAAGTCACACACAAGTTCACAGTTCTTAAAACTCTACATGAAGGTGCAAGTTGTGGACCAAATTTTAAAATACCTTATTCAATCAACAATCTGCAAATACATCCCAGTCAAATGTATTATGACTCCTACCATTGTTAATCTTGTATAGCAGACTAATTTGTTGTTTTGGGCTCCTTGGTGTTCTATGATCTTGCATACTCCAAGTTTAGCAAATGGCGTGCTATCCCATGCATATTTGTTAACTTCTGGTCATTAATGTTGTTGCATCCCTGGTGATTTCTACATTTGAACAGAGAACATTACCTATTCGCAAAAGGCATTTTAATTCAATACTACTTCACTAATGAACATTCAGAACAATGACTGGTTTTGTTACAGTGGTAGATTGTGTAAACCCTCTTTGATAAGGTATTGTAACCATTTGTTTTTATGTGTAAGAATAAATAATTTGGTGGAAAATATTGTCTTAAGTATTGTGTTGTCCTAACATTTGGTTAAAAGCATATGTCACTGTGTACATTAGAAAGTTGTAAATTATGCACCAATAATTACCCCTCATATTGTCACCAGTGCAATAATTTGATCAGCGTGAACAGACTCCTGAATCCTCTAAGAAGTTATCAAGAGCTTAGGGCTCCTGATATTGCCTCTAAAGTGTCATGCACATGCATTTGACCTAACTTCAATGTTCTACCTCACCACTGGCTAAAAATCAGCCTGTGAGATTGGTTTGCAGCTCCAGAGTAAACTGTGGACATTGGAGACATAGGACAATGGGTAAGATAAGAACTTAAAATAAATACATTCAAAATAAACCAAAGTAGAGAATATAGAAGAGAGAACAGGAGCAAAAATAAGAGTGATAGAGTAGAAGAAACATTTTTAAAACTATTTAATGTAAGATTTTTAAAGTATGTAATAATATCATCTTAACATTACAGTAATAAAAATGATTCTGACATCTCTGCCAGTACTGTAATATTTGATTCTTCAGTGTCAGTGTATGTGAACTGAAATTTGTTTTTATTCGTTCATGGGATGTGGGCGTCGCTGGCAAGGCCAGCATTTATTGCCCTTGAGAAGATGGTGGTGAGCTGCCTTCTTGAACCACTGCAGTCCGTGTGGTGAAGGTTCTCGCACAGTGCTGTTAGGAAGGGAGTTCCAGGATTTTGACCCAGTGACGATGAAGGAACGTCAATATATTTCAAGTTCGGGATAGTGTGTGGCTTAGAGGCGAATGTGCAGGTGGTGGTGTTCCCATGTGCCTGCTGCCCTTGTCCTTCTAGGTGGTAGAGATCGCGGGTTTGGGAGGTGCTGCAGTACATCCTGTGGATGGTACACACTGCAGCCACTGTGCACCGGTGTTGAAGGGAGTGAATGTTTAGGGTGGTGGATGGGGTGCCAATTAAGCGGGCTGCTTTGTCCTGGATGGTGTCGAGCTTCTTGAGTGTTGTTGGAGCTGCACTCATCACACTCCTGACTTGTGCCTTGTAGATGGTGGAAAGGCTTTGAGGAGTCAGGAGGTGAGTCACTCACCGCAGAATACCCAACCTCTGACCTGCTCTTGTAGCCACAGTATTTGTATGGCTGGTCCAGTTAAGTTGACCCCCAGGATGTTGATGGTGGGGGATTCGGCGATGGTAATGCCATTGAATGTCATGGGAAGGTGGTTAGACTCTCTCTTGTTGGAGATGGTCATTGCCTGGCACTTGTCTGGCGCGAATGTTACTTGCCACTTATCAACCCAAGCCCGGATGTTGTCCAGGTCTAGCTGCATGCGGGCACGGACTGCTTCATTATCTGAGGGGTTGCGAATGGAACTGAACAGTGTGCAATCATCTGCGAACATCCCCATTTCTGACCTCATGATGGAGGGAAGGTCATTGATGAAGCAGCTGAAAATGGTTGAGCCTAGGACACTGCCCTGAGGAACTCCTGCAGCAGTCCTGGGGCTGAGAGGATTGGCCTCCAACAACCACTACCATCTTCCTTTGTGCTAGGTATGACTCCAGCCACGGGAGAGTTTTCCCCCTGATTCCCATTGACTTCAATTTTACTAGGGCTCCTTGGTGCCACACTCGGTCAAATGCTGCCTTGATGTCAAGGACAGTCACTCTCACCTCACCTCTGGAATTCAGCTCTTTTGTCCATGTTTGGACCCAGGCTGTAATGAAGACTGGAGCCGAGTGGTCCTGGCGGAACCCAAACTGAGCATCGGTGAGCAGGTTATTGGTGAGTAAGTGCCGCTTGATAGCACTGTCGACGACACCTTCCATCACTTTGCTGATAATTGAGAGTAGGCTGATGGGGTGGTAATTGGCCGGATTGGATTTGTCCTGCTTTTTGTGGACAGGACATACCTGGGCAATTTTTGTTAATAGTTTTGTGTATGAAGATTACTTTCTGTTGTCCTGACTTTTGAATTACACTTTTTATGTCAACATTTACCATTGAAACTGACTAAACAATTGCCTGTCATGCAGTTGCAGGCCTCTGGCCACTAGGTAGCACTATTGTGCCTTCTATTCCCATCACCCAACTTTTGTCCCTATCTTGACTTACTAAGCTTTTGTATAACATTAACGTGCAGAAATTGTTAATTCATTGTGAGTGTTAGCGTGGATTTTGGACTGTTAAGTCTGACTCCGAGTGGTAACTTTTTCCCACAACAGTGAGCTTGTTCCCTGAATTTGTTTCAGTTAAACTCTCTGGCAATTAGTCGAGTACTGGATGTTCAGCCTCATACAAAAACAGGGACTTGACCTTTTTGTTAATTTAACGCTAACAGGGGGTTCATGCGTTGGGCCTTGCTGCTTAATTTTTTGCTGCCTAAGGCTGTAGTCCCCCATTCATTTGTTCTAATTTAGCTGCTCCTAGTTCAAGTTCCACTGGGCCTCTATTGGAGCTTCTGACTTCCATCACACTCTTTCAGTTACCATATGCGGCTGGGCATCCAAAGTGTGCTCTCCAACAGCCTAGAGGTAATTCAGCTGTGTGAACTCCACTGCAGCCCGCATCAATTCCTTCATCACCTCACTAATCAGACCCTCAGACAGCTGCTAGGGCCTGCACCACCACCTACTTGTTTTTGCTGCTCCCATTGGTGGCTCCCACACACACCATCCTCCCTCCTTCCGCTGCCTTGCTCCCCTGCTGTGGCTCAGCCCATTCTGAGTTATTGCTGTAAGATCCCATGGGGTCCTCCACTTTCTCCATTCCCCACATCTTTGCTACAGTAGTTGCTCAGTCCATTTCTCTTCACTTTCGACATTAATTTCTCCCATTCACCACCATAGGATCACAGCAGCCTCCAAAGAAATAAAAGATTAAATTTGAAGAGTGAAGAGGGAGAATGTCGTAATTTGCAAGATGCTCCTGATACCAGAATTACAAAGTCGAATTTTCTTTAAAACTTCATATACCATCCCTCAAAAAGCTGCCCGTTTCCACTCATTCTATGCAACTTGTTCCTATCTGCTCATTGCATTATCTGGCATTCCCATAAAACATTAATAATCAATATTCTTTAAAACCATTGCTCTCAACTTTTTCTTTGTATGCATAAATGTATCTCTTCAACATTCCTCAAATTCACTGGGAACAAAACCATGGGAGAGCCACTAGTTTGGAAGAAACTGTCAGCCCCAGGGAGAACTGCATTCCCTGGAACGGCCAGCAGTGTACAGGTTAAGGATGTTACGGTAAATTGATTATTTGAGATTGACACAAAGTCAAGATTAGTTTATGGTTGGACTCTTGATAGCTGATAGGTTAATAGCTTTAAATGGCAAGTCTATTGGACGTATAAAAAGTTTGGTTCAGCTTATTACTGATGCGCTTGTAGCTTTAGCAATGATTCCAGGTGCTTATGGAACCTCATCCTTCTGCTTTGGCATAGTAGGGTTGGTTGCCATCCTTTCATCTGGGATTATTGTGTCAGCCTTCCGGCAAGTCAGAGTAATGAACCTACATCCCTAGGTGTGCAATATATTGCCTTTTAGATTGTCTGTTTCCTGGGTAGGTCCATCATAAGTGACGGTAAGTATATCTGGACGAGAGCTAGTTAAAATCTTGCTTCCCTTATTCTCAGGGAAACTCCTTGTACATTTAAATGACACTTTTAAACGTGCCTATTTTTGGCTTGTAAATTGCTTTAATGGGAAGCCCTAAGATCCCTTTTTCACCGGATTTATATCAAAAACACCATATTTTCTACCTTTGGTTCTCAAATAATTGATTTTATCATTAACCAATCTGAGTGACACGTACTGCAAAGTTCAGCCCCTTTAGGTCTCAATCACTTTAAATATGAAACGTCAAGGAATTGTAATGATGCCATGTAAACTGTGAAAAAAGCATGTATCAGGCTTGCTCCCATAACTTCACAGCCTTCACAGGAGCCTAATGAATACTCACTGGAGTCCCATGAATACTCACTGGAGTCCCATGAATACTCACTGGAGTCCCATGAATACTCACTGGAGTCCCATGAATACTCACTGGAGTCCCATGAATACTCACTGGAGTCCCATGAATACTCACTGGAGTCCCATGAATACTCACTGGAGTCCCATGAATACTCACTGGAGTCCCATGAATACTCACTGGAGTCCCATGAATACTCACTGGAGTCCCATGAATACTCACTGGAGTCCCATGAATACTCACTGGAGTCCCATGAATACTCACTGGAGTCCCATGAATACTCACTGGAGTCCCATGAATACTCACTGGAGTCCCATGAATACTCACTGGAGTCCCATGAATACTCACTGGAGTCCCATGAATACTCACTGGAGTCCCATGAATACTCACTGGAGTCCCATGAATACTCACTGGAGTCCCATGAATACTCACTGGAGTCCCATGAATACTCACTGGAGTCCCATGAATACTCACTGGAGTACCATGAATACTCACTGGAGTACCATGAATACTCACTGGAGTACCATGAATACTCACTGGAGTCCCATGAATACTCACTGGAGTCCCATGAATACTCACTGGAGTCCCATGAATACTCACTGGAGTCCCATGAATACTCACTGGAGCCCCATGAATACTCACTGGAGCCCCATGAATACTCACTGGAGCCCCATGAATACTCACTGGAGCCCAATGAATACTCACTGGAGCCCAATGAATACTCACTGGAGCCCAATGAATACTCACAGGAGCCCAATGAATACTCACAGGAGCCTAATGATACTGAGGAGTCCAATGAATGCTCACAGGAGTCCAATGAATGCTCACAGGAGTCCAATGAATACTCTCAGGAGTCCAATGAATACTCTCAGGAGTCTAATGATTACTCACTGGAGTCTAATGATTACTCACAGGAGTCTAATGCTTACTGAGAGGAGTCTAATGATAATGAGAGGAGTCCAATGATAATGAGAGGAGTCCAATGATAATGAGAGGAGTCCAATGATAATGAGAGGAGTCCAATGATTACTGAGAGGAGTCCAATGATTACTGAGAGGAGTCCAATGAATACTCACAGGAGCCTAATGATACTGAGAGGAGTCCAATGAATACTCACAGGAGTCCAATGATTACTGAGAGGAGTCCAATGAATACTGAGAGGAGTCCAATGAATACTCACAGGAGCCTAATGATACTGAGAGGAGTCCAATGATTACTCACAGGAGTCTAATGATACTGAGGAGTCCAATGAATACTCACAGGAGTCCAATGAATACTGAGAGGAGTCCAATGATTACTCACAGGAGTCCAATGATTACTCACAGGAGTCCAATGAATACTGAGAGGAGTCCAATGAATACTGAGAGGAGTCCAATGATTACTCACAGGAGCCTAATGATACTGAGAGGAGTCCAATGATTACTGACAGGAGTCCAATGATTACTGAGAGGAGTCCAATGAATACTGAGAGGAGTCCAATGAATACTGAGAGGAGTCCAATGAATACTCACAGGAGTCTAATGATTACTGAGAGGAGTCCAATGATTACTGAGAGGAGTCCAATGATTACTGAGAGGAGTCCAATGATTACTCACAGGAGCCTAATGATACTGAGAGGAGTCCAATGATTACTGAGAGGAGTCCAATGATTACTGAGAGGAGTCCAATGATTACTCACAGGAGCCTAATGATACTGAGAGGAGTCCAATGATTACTGAGAGGAGTCCAATGATTACTGAGAGGAGTCCAATGATTACTCACAGGAGCCTAATGATACTGAGAGGAGTCCAATGAATACTCACAGGAGCCTAATGATACTGAGAGGAGTCCAATGATTACTCACAGGAGCCTAATGATACTGAGAGGAGTCCAATGATTACTGAGAGGAGTCCAATGATTACTCACAGGAGCCTAATGATACTGAGAGGAGTCCAATGATTACTGAGAGGAGTCCAATGATTACTCACAGGAGCCTAATGATACTGAGAGGAGTCCAATGATTACTGAGAGGAGTCCAATGATTACTCACAGGAGCCTAATGATACTGAGAGGAGTCCAATGAATACTCACAGGAGCCTAATGATACTGAGAGGAGTCCAATGATTAAAGAGAGGAGTCCAATGATTACTCACAGGAGCCTAATGATACTGAGAGGAGTCCAATGATTACTGAGAGGAGTCCAATGATTACTCACAGGAGCCTAATGATACTGAGAGGAGTCCAATGAATACTCACAGGAGCCTAATGATACTGAGAGGAGTCCAATGATTACTCACAGGAGCCTAATGATACTGAGAGGAGTCCAATGATTACTGAGAGGAGTCCAATGATTACTGAGAGGAGTCCAATGATTACTCACAGGAGCCTAATGATACTGAGAGGAGTCCAATGATTACTGAGAGGAGTCCAATGATTACTGAGAGGAGTCCAATGATTACTCACAGGAGCCTAATGATACTGAGAGGAGTCCAATGATTACTGAGAGGAGTCCAATGATTACTGAGAGGAGTCCAATGATTACTCACAGGAGCCTAATGATACTGAGAGGAGTCCAATGAATACTCACAGGAGCCTAATGATACTGAGAGGAGTCCAATGATTACTGAGAGGAGTCCAATGATTACTCACAGGAGCCTAATGATACTGAGAGGAGTCCAATGATTACTGAGAGGAGTCCAATGATTACTCACAGGAGCCTAATGATACTGAGAGGAGTCCAATGATTACTGAGAGGAGTCCAATGATTACTGAGAGGAGTCCAATGATTACTCACAGGAGCCTAATGATTACTCACAGGAGTCCAATGATTACTGAGAGGAGTCCAATGATTACTGAGAGGAGTCCAATGATTACTGAGAGGAGTCCAATGATTACTCACAGGAGCCTAATGATACTGAGAGGAGTCCAATGATTACTGAGAGGAGTCCAATGAATACTCACAGGAGCCTAATGATACTGAGAGGAGTCCAATGATTACTGAGAGGAGTCCAATGATTACTCACAGGAGCCTAATGATACTGAGAGGAGTCCAATGATTACTGAGAGGAGTCCAATGATTACTCACAGGAGCCTAATGATACTGAGAGGAGTCCAATGATTACTGAGAGGAGTCCAATGATTACTGAGAGGAGTCCAATGATTACTGAGAGGAGTCCAATGATTACTCACAGGAGCCTAATGATTACTCACAGGAGCCTAATGATACTGAGAGGAGTCCAATGATTACTGAGAGGAGTCCAATGATTACTGAGAGGAGTCCAATGATTACTCACAGGAGCCTAATGATACTGAGAGGAGTCCAATGATTACTGAGAGGAGTCCAATGATTACTCACAGGAGCCTAATGATACTGAGAGGAGTCCAATGATTACTGAGAGGAGTCCAATGATTACTGAGAGGAGTCCAATGAATACTCACAGGAGCCTAATGATACTGAGAGGAGTCCAATGATTACTCACAGGAGTCCAATGAATACTGAGAGGAGTCTAATGATACTGAGGAGTCCAATGAATACTCACAGGAGTCCAATGAATACTCACAGGAGTCCAATGAATACTGAGAGGAGTCCAATGATTACTCACAGGAGTCCAATGAATACTGAGAGGAGTCCAATGAATACTGAGAGGAGTCCAATGATTACTCACAGGAGTCCAATGAATACTGAGTGGAGTCCAATGAATACTGAGAGGAGTCCAATGATTACTCACAGGAGTCCAATGAATACTGAGAGGAGTCCAATGAATACTGAGAGGAGTCCAATGATTACTCACAGGAGTCCAATGAATACTGAGAGGAGTCCAATGAATACTGAGAGGAGTCCAATGATTACTCACAGGAGCCTAATGATTACTGAGAGGAGTCCAATGATTACTCACAGGAGCCTAATGATACTGAGAGGATCCGCCCAATCTATCCAAGTACCAGTGGGAGAAGGTCGAGTGGGGGGGGAGAGGGGGGGGAGGGGGGGGAGGGGGGGGGAGAACTCCAATGCCCACAATCCATTGCGAGGGAGCGCCGCGCCGCCGCGCGCGTAGTTTTTTGAAAATAACCGACAGCGGGGCCGCGCGCGCAGTAACCCGCTTCCGGCGGTTGGCCGTTGACGTCACATCCAGGCGGAAAGGGCCTTCTTTGGAGACTGGTTGAGGATGGGGGAAGAGTTTGTGGGCGGCCGGACTGTGACCCAGATCAGAGCGGCTCTGCTCCCACACTAGAGCTGCTGCTGCGGTGGTGGTTAGGGGTTAGGTTCAGTTAGGGTAGGGTAGGGTGGGGAGGGGAGGGGTGAAGTTAGGTGCCTGTGGTGTGGTTTACTATCAGCTCTTGTTTGGGTTTTTTTTTTGATCAGATAATGTTGCAGTGCTCGAATAGGTGAAGTGTCCCAACATGTTTGGGTTGAAGAGGACCTCTTTCACCACCCTGATTGTCGGGGTCTTTATTGCCTATGTGTTGCACACTTGCTGGGTGATGTATGGCATAGTTTACACCAAGCCCTGTGCTAATCCCAAGACCAAGAATTGCATCAAGCCTTACCTAGCTGGTAACCCTAGACTTCAGGTCAGTGCCTTCCACTACAATATTGTAATGTGTCAGCTGAGTTTCTTCTAGATGTTGCATATCTAGATCAGGATATCAACATGATGTGGCTTAAACTTTAATTTTTTTTTTTAAGAATATCATTTGAGCTGTTATTTTGCCAGCTGGTTTTTTGATAGTTGGACATTTCCATTAATTTATTGCGCTGATTTGAAATATTGAGGGGGAATGCATCGAATCAGTTTAAAAATGTGTAGTTTTACAGGGTGAAGCTTGTACTCAGCAATGTTATACTTAGTCACTCCTGTTGCTGTAGCAACTATTCCATTTAAGTTATGGGGAGGTTCACTTTAAAACTACTGTGTCTGTGCAGTTGTTTTAAACCACAGTGATTATTTTGGCACGAGTTGGTGATTAATTGCGAGGTAGGAGACAGCGTAGAGATAAGGGAGATGTTCTTTGATTAGCAGGATGTGACAGGTAAAGTTCAGCTTTTCACTATATTTATTAATGACTTAGATGAAGGAATAGAGAGTTGCAGATCCAAATTTGCCGATGACACTAAGTTAGAAGGCGCTGTAAATTGTGCGGACAGGAGCAGGAAGTTAGAAAAGGACATAGTCAGACTAAGTGAGCGGGCAAAACTGGCAGATGGAGTTCAGTGTGGGAAGTGTGAGGTCATCCACTTTGGATGTGAGAAAAACAAATCAGGATATTTTCTTAATGGTGAGAGACTAGGAATTATGGAAGAACACAGGTAAAAAGAATCAAAAAGGCTAATGGAATGTTGGTCTTTATTTGAAGGCGTCTGCAATCCAAAAATGAGGAAGTAATGCTTCTTGTACAGAGCCCTGGTCAGACCCCATCTGCAGTACTGTGTTCAGTTTCGGGCACTGCACCTCAAAAGATATATTGGCCTTGGAGGGGGTACACTGCAAATTCACCAGAATGATACCAGGGCTTAAAGGGTTAAATTATGAAGACAGGTTGCAGAAACGTGATGTGTATTTTCTTGAGTTTGCAAAGTTGAAGGATGATCTAATTGAGGTGTTTAAAATAATAAAGATTTGATAGGGTAGATAGAGAGAAACTGTTTCCTTTGCTGGGGGAATCATGAACAAATGGGCATAATCTTAAAATTAGAGCTAGGCCATTTAGTAGTGAAATCAGGAAGCACTTTTTCACACACAGGGTAGTGGAAATCTGAAACACTCTTGTTCCTAAAGTGGATCTGGCTGCCTTGAGACCACCTTGCTCCAGAACTAGTTGCGCCTCTAGCCAAGCTCTTCCAGTACAGCTACAACACTGGCATCTACCCGACAATGTGAAAAATTGACCAGGTATGTCCTGTCCACAAAAAGCAGGACAAATCCAATCCGGCCAATTACCACCCCATCAGTCTACACTCAATCATCAGCAAAGTGTCGTCGACAGTGCTATCAAGCGGCACTTACTCACCAGTAACCTGCTCACCGATGCTCAGTTTATGTTCCGCCAGGACCACTCGGCTCCAGACCTCATTACAGCCTTGGTCCAAACATGGACAAAAGAGCTGAATTCCAGAGGTGAGGTGAGAGTGACTGCCTTTGACATCAAGGCAGCATTTGACCGAGTGTGGCACCAAGGAGCCCTAGTAAAATTGAAGTCAATGGGAATCAGGGGGAAAACTCTCCCGTGGCTGGAGTCATACCTAGCACAAAGGAAGATGGTAGTGGTTGTTGGAGGCCAATCCTCTCGGCCCCAGGACTGCTGCAGGAGTTCCTCAGGGCAGTGTCCTAGGCCCAACCATCTTCAGCTGCTTCATCAATGACTTTCCCTCCATCATAAGGTCAGAAATGGGGGTATTCGCTGATGACTGCACAGTGTTCAGTTGCATTCGCAACCCCTCAGATAATGAAGCAGTCCATGCCCACATGCAGCAAGATCTGGACAATATCCAGGCTTGTGCTGATAAGTGGCAAGTAACATTCGTGCCAGACAAGTGCCAGGCAATGACAATCTCCAACAAGAGAGAGTCTAACCACCTCCCTTTGACATTCAACGGCATTACCATCACCGAATCCCCCACCATCAACATCCTGGGGGTCACCATTGACCAGAAACTTAACTAGACCAGCCACATATATATATACTGTGGCTACATGAGCAGATCAGAGGCTGGGTATTCTGTGGCGAGTGACTCACCTCCTGACTCCCCAAAGCCTTTCCACCATTTACAAGGCACATGTCAGGAGTGTGATGGAATACTCTCCACTTGCCTGGATGAGTGCAGCTCCAACAACACTCAAGAAGCTCGACACCATCCAGGACAAAGCAGCCCGCTTGATTGGCACCCCATCCACCACCTTAAACATTCACTCCCTTCACCACTGGCGCATAGTGGCTGCAGTGTGTACCATCCACAGGATGCACTGCAGCAACTCGCCAAGGCTTCTTCGACAGCACCTTCCAAACCCGCGACCTCTACCACCTAGAAGGACAAGAGCAGCAGGCACATGGGAACAACACCACCTGCACGTTCCCCTCCAAATCACACACCATCCCGACTGGGAAATATATCGCTGTTCCTTCATCGTCGCTGGGTCAAAATCCTGGAACTCCCTTCCTAACAGCACTGTGGGAGAACCTTCACCACACAGACTGCAGCGGTTCAAGAAAGCGGCTCACCACCACCTTCTCAAGGGCAATCAGGGATGGGCAATAAATGCTGGCCTCGCCAACGACGCCCACATCCCATGAACGAATAAAAAAAAATATATGGAATGGTTTCTTCAGCAACAGTAGTAGCAGCCAATATAAATTTCGCATTACTCCATTCATTTCTTGCTTTTAAAAGCTTAAATAGATTTCATTATATAGTGCAACAATTTCTGTTTTTTTTTGTCAAACCAAGTATCTGAATGACTGAATAATATTTGGTGGGTTAACACTCTGTCTTTTCATTTCTAGTGCCTTCAGCTGCCTAGGCCTTGAGCTCTGGAATTCCCCCCCCAAACCTCTCCACCTCTCTACTTCTCTCCTCCTTTTAAGATGCTCCTTAAAACCTACCTCTTTGACCAAGCTTTTGGTCACCTGTCCTAATATCTCCTTATGTGGTTTGGTGTCAACTTTGTTTGATAACACTGCTGTGAAGCGCCTTAGGACATTTTACTGCATTAAAGGCGCTATATAAATGCAAGTAGTAGTAGTAGTAATAGTAGTAGTTGTAGGTCTTGGGTTTGAATGCATAATGTTTTGTTTCACCCAGTGAGAGCATCAGGTTGACATCAATTGAAAATAATGTTTCATCTCCCCAGTTACCCCACAGCCTGACACTAAACCTGTGCTTGTAACTTCAACTGACAGTGTCAAAATAATTTTATTTTAAAAGATGTATATAGTATTCTAAATATAATAAACCACTAGGGATCAGTGGCTCACAGAGTGCAAACTACTGGTAGTGGCCATGTAACTCACTTGTCTCCAGTGTTTGTGAATTATGTAGCCACTCCAATGGTTTATTTTCCAACACTTGAGATGGATCCTCTACGTTCCAATTTTGAATCGGGTTAATTGGTGTAGGCAAGGGTTCTCCAGAATACTAGTGTAACCTACCTGGGTTAAAAACGGCTGCTGTCAGGCTTGTACTGTGGATACTGTGCATCAGGTGACTGTTTCCCAGCACAATGCTGTAGCTGACCTCAGTAGTTTGACACACAGTATTACAAAGTTGACTTTTTTAAAAAGGCGAGGAAAAAGAAAGCTGAAATCTATTAACTGTTTGAGCCAATATATACTTAGCTTTAATGGAGCTTGAGAAATTCTAGTGTTTTTTTTAAATAACAACTACAAATTAGTTTAAACAATTAATGGATTACAGCTTGCTTTCTTCCTTGGCTTTTTAAAAATCAACTTCGTATGTGTGTCAAACTGTTCATAGCATCATAGTAGGTAATGCGCGGGAGGAGGCCATTCGGCCCATCATACCTGTGCCAGCTCTTTGAAAAAGCTATCTTAAAGCCTAGATTTTGTGCTCAAGTCTCTGAATTGGGGCTTTAATCCATGTCCCACTCCCCTGCTCCTTCCCCATAGCCCTGAAAATTTTTTCACTTCAAGTATTTATCCAATTTCCTTTTGACAGTTACTATTAAATCTGCTTTGACCACCCTTTCAGGCAGTGCATTCCAGATCATTACAACTCGCTGCGTAAAAAAATGTTTCCTCATGTTGCCTCTGACTCTTTTGCTGATCACCTTAAATCTGTGTCCTCTGGTTACTGACCCTCTGCCACTGGAAACAGTTTCTCCTTATTTACTCTAAGAACCGTTCATGATTTTGAACACCTCTATCAAATCTCCCCTTAACATTCTCTGTTCTAAGGAGAACACCCTCGGCCTCTCCACGTAACTGAAGTCCCTCATCCCAGGCACTATTCTAGTAAATCTCTTCTGTACCCTCTCTAAGGCCTTGACATCCTTCCTAAAGTGTGGTACCCAGAATTGAACACATACTAATCCAGCTGAGGCCTAACCAGTGTTTTATAAAGATTTAGCATAACTTCCTATGCCTCTATTAATAAAGCCCTGGATCCCATATGCTTTTATAACTGCTTTCTCAACTTACCCTGCCACCTTCAAAGATTTGTGTATGTGCACCCCCTTTAAAATTGTACCATTTAATTTATATAGCCTCTCCTCATTCTTCCTTCCAAAATGCATCAACTCATACTTCTGCATTAAATTTCATCTGCCCATTTCACCAAGTGTGTGTCTGCCCATTTCACCAGTGTCTATGTCCTCCTGAAGTCAGTTACTACACTTCCGAGTTTCGTGTCATCTGCAAACTTTGAAATTATACCCTGTATACCCAAGTCCAGGTCATGAATATATATCAAGAAGAGCAGTGGTCCTAATACTGACCCCTGAGGAATACCACTCTATACTTCCCTTCAGTCTGAAAAACAACCGTTCACCACTACTTTCTGCCCTCTAGCCAATTTTATATCCACGCTGCCCTTTAATTTTGCTAACAAGTCTATTATGTGGTACTTTATCAAATGCCTTTGGAAAGTCCATATACACATCAACCTCCGCACTACCCTCATCAACCCTCTCCGTTACTTCATCAAAGAACCCTAAATCAGGTTAGTCAAACATGATTTTTCTTTAACAAATCCGTGCTGACTTTCATTTATTAACCCATACTTTTCCAAGTGCCAATTAATTTTGCCCCGGATTATTGTCTCTAAATGTTTCCCCACCACCGACGTTGGGCTGACTGGCCTGTAATTGCCGGGTTTATCCCTCTCTCCTTTTCTAAACAGGGGTGTGACATTTGCAGTCCTCTCATCATCCCCATATCTAAGGAGGATTGGAAGATTATGGCCAGAGCCTCTGTTATTTCCACCCTTACTTCCGTCAGTAACCTAGGATGCATCCCATCTGGACTGGGTAACTTTTCTACTTTGAGTACTGCCAAACTTTTAAGTACCTCCTTTATTTTTATCCTGTCCAATATCACTGCTACCTCCTCCTTTACTGCTACAATGGCAGCATCCTCTTCTCTAGTGAAGACCGATGCAAAGTATTCACTTAGTACCTCAGCCATGCCCTTTCCCTCCTCGAAGATCTTTTTTGTCTCTAATCGATCCCACGCTTCCTTTGACTACCCTTTTTACTATTGAGGTCAGCTACAGCATTGTGCTGGGAATAGTCACTTAATTCTCTTCTGGACTCAACATTGATTTCAGTAACGTTAGATCATAACCACTGCTCCCATTTTTTCAGACAGCAGGTGCTGCTAATGGTTCTGCTGTTACCAATTACTGCTCCTCTAGACCCATCTTTTGTTCCTTTACTTGTCCCATTACCACCCTCCTTGCCTTGCACCATTGTCCCTTTTGTCATTTAATCACTCCTGCCCTCCACCCTATCACAGACCTTCCCTTTTGTTCTTTCCTCCCCTTTCTCTCTCTCTTTCCCCCCCCCCACTTTACCTGGCTCTATACTTTCCCTGGTTCTGTATTTTCTTGAAAACTGCTTAATCTTCAACTTCTTCCAGTTCTGACGAAGGGTCATCAATCTGAAATGTTAACTCTGTTTCTTTCTCCACAGATACTGCCTGATTTGCTGAGTATTTCAAGCATTTTCTGTTTTTATTTCAGATTTCCAGTAGCTGTAGTATTTTGCTTTTGATCCAACAAAGCACGAGGGTCCAAGCTTTTTGTCTTTGTGGGCTCCACAGATGCGTACCGTGGAGTCTCGGGAACCTAATAAAGTTTAAATCCATGTTTCTGTTAATTTGCTTACATATCAGGTTGCTAACGCTAACCAATCTTGGTGTTCTGATTTATCCACTAAAAACAGGCCTTTCCAGACCAGTAGTGCTAAAAATAACCCTTTTCAAGCTTCTAGAACCACATAAATACCGTGGCTACAAGAGCAGGTCAGAGGCTGGGCATTCTGTGGCGAGTGACTCATCTCCTGACTCCCCAGAGCCTTTCCACCATCTGCAAGGCACAAGTCAGGAGTGTGATGGAATACTCTCCACTTGCCTGGATGAGTGCAGCTCTAACACCACTCGAAGCTCGACACCATCCAGGACAAAGCAGCCCTCTTGATTGGCACCCCATTCACCACCCTAAACATTCACTCCTTTTACCACTGGCGCACCGTGGCTGCAGTGTGTGCCATCCACAGGATGCACTGCACCAACTTGCCAAGGCTTCTTCGACAGCACCTCCCAAACCCGCGATCTCTACCACCTAAAAGGACAAGAGCAGCAGGCACATGGGAACAACACCACCTGCACGTTCCCCTCCAAGTCGCACACCATCCCAACTTGGAAATATATTGCCGTTCCTTCATCATTGCTGGGTCAAAATCCTGGAACTCCCTTCCTAACAATACTGTGGGAGAACCTTCACCACACAGACTGCAGCAGTTCAAGAAGGCGACTCACCATCACCTTCTCGAGGACAATTAGGGATAGGCAATAAATGCTGGTCTTGCCGGCAACGCCCACATCCCATGAACAAATTTTTTTTAAAATTCAAACATCTCAAACCCGCAAATAAGAAATATATTTGCAAATAGGACCAAGTTGCCTGGTCTTTAAGGGCTGGATTGCCAGGATTTAGGGGCAGGTTAGATACCCCCCTACATGACTTTTACTCCTATCCTTCCTCCAGAGCAGCTAGAGTCATGCTGAGCCTATCCGAGCACCATGTGCTTCCTGGGAAATTTGTCAGGCTGTCGATGAGCTGAGATGTGCAGCTGAAACCTGATCAGATCATCTACGGACTATGTGGGTTTTTTTTTATTAGAAGTTAGCCTCCTTATATTTTCCTTCCAAAGCTGACCAAAGGATGTTTGTGGCTTCCTCTCAAGCCATCTCTGTTCTTACTCTGAGCCAAGTTCTTGGAGTTGCTAGAGAATGCCCTGGGAATGACAATCTTCCCTCCTTGTCAGGAAGTACCTGGCTTCCAATCGATCCATCGGGAAGCCGGTGGTAAGGGCCGTTTGAACTTGCATTCCATCTCTCTGCAGCACCATATGTTGGTTCTCCAGTGAAATGTAGCACATAGATGAAAAAAAATGAGGCTGTATGATTTATTAATTATCAAATTGTTAGTGGTGAAATTAAAATGTTATTGATTTTGCTGCCAACAGTCTAACAATTAGGACATTCTTTTAAATACTTGTCATTTTCAATTCTTTGCCGCTCAGTGTTGTGATGCTCTTTGTTTACACCAAAATGTTGTTTGATATGCCTTTTTTGGCATTGCTTGTATGATTGATGCTAACATTGGCATTTTATTAACATAGTTCAGTTTTGCACCCTTGAAATAATAATAGTGTATATGATTTTTTTTAAAGTTTGCTTACAGTTTTGAACTTGTATTTTAGCTGAGCATCTATACTTCAACAAAAAGCAGTGTTACTGACGGAGCCAATCTAAACCTCATGTTGAACATAGAACACTTTGATGTGAACTCTAAATTTGAGAGGTAACTTTTTTTATAAGTTTATATAACTATTTTTGCCGATTAATTCACAGAGTTCAAATACTGCTTCCTGCTGGTGTGCCACTAAGAGTTATGTTCAACAGATTCTTACAAAATATGACCATCTGAGTTTGAATGTAGTATCTGGGGGAGGATACATGGGGGAACAGAAGGAAGGATAAATAATCCCTTAGAAGATTAGTAGGGTTCATGCTTTATGTGATTGCTGTATGCAAACCCCCATAGTGCTCTAAATAGGCTGTGTTTGAACTTTCGGGAGTAATTATAAAAATGTTAAATAACTACCAATGTTTACTTGTATTAAAATACAATCTACTCTTAATTCAAAGTCATTTAATTCGAATCAGTTAATTTGGATTTTTTTTTAGTACAAAATGCTTGTCCCGTTTTATTTATATTGCTTAATTTGAATTATTGGGAAATTCACATTTTTCATGTAAAAAATGACTTTGATCAGGAGTAGACTACCTGCTTACTCGTTAAGACAAGCATTCTAATATATTTGGGCGTAGGCTCAAAAAAAAATGAATGATTAATTCTGCCTAAACATTCTAGCTAGAAGTTCTCTTGTAGCATTTTCCACTCTTCTAACATTGAACGGTTCTTGGCCAAATCCTCTTATTATTCCAGGATCATTCAGGAGGGCAAGGACAATCCAAGCTGTGAGGAGTTTATGGACTCCCAAGTCAAGGCCATCTGTTCAGCTGTCTCTACCATAGTGTAGTCAATTTGACTCTGTTTAATTGTTCGAGACTGACACCATAATGGTTAATAGTCATATGAGTTTATTTAGCACAAGCAAGAATCAATACATTACAGTATTTAAGTAGTAATTTACAAAGCACAATTGAGAATTATATTACCCCGTTGTCCTTTGGGTAGAAACCGCGACCTCGTTCCCCGTTCCTTCATGCAAGTGTTCTCGTTCTCGTTTACCTGCCTGGTACTCTCTCTTCTGTCCTCTACACTTAACAAAGGCTGAGGCTCCCCAGCTATATCCCAAAAAAATGGAACTGCAGCAAAATACATCAAATCAGGTATTTTCCAAAATACTCCCTTTAATTTACCTAATCCAGAAGAGACAGTGCCTTGTGGGACCCCCTTATCTCTCCTTATCCTTAGTACAATGTTCCTCAGTCCATGCAGTTGATAAATCACCCTATAGGCCTCAAAGGTGACAGGAGATATCTAGCTTCAGCATTCCAGTAGGTCTGAAGGAGTGGGGGTACCGTTATGTTTGTCCCTTAGTTTGCAGTATCAAGATTCTCATGGCTGTTAGTTCCTGTAGCTGCAGTAAGTTAATTTAAAAGCAGTCTGTGTTAATAGTACAGTAGTTTCAGCTAAAGCTTTGACTAGTTAACCCTTTCAAGCCTGGTTCCCCTAAATACCTTAACTTAGATTTCCTTACCATAGCCCCCACTTTTCTAAGCCTCGTTCCCATACTCTGTAGCTCCTTCCCAATTTCCGTTGCAGCCCTCATCAGATTTATTTTCTCCAAGAAGCCCACTACTTGGTCCTTCAACCAGCTTCGGACCATCCAGCTTCCCTTTCTCAGCTTCATACTTTCTGACGTGGTCAACCTCACATCCTTCCAGCACTGTTCCCATATGTTTTAAAACTTTAGCTTTCAACCCTTTATTGATAGTCCTGTGCTCGACCCTTCTATTGCCACTCTGTCTCCAGTTTTCCCTTTCTGTCCAAGCTCCTTGGGCATATCCCCAAGTGCTTACTACTCACTGAGTCTCAAGTTTCAGTTTATGACCGGGCAACAGCACTCTGGTCAAAGTCACCAATGACATGCTCTGTGAATATGACCACAGCTCACTGCCTCTTTCCCCTTCTCAACTTCTTTGCTATCTTGACACTGTTGACTATTCCATTCTCCTCAACTGTTTCTCCTTCACACTTCACCATTATAGCACTGCACTTTTGTGATTCTAATCCTATGTGTACTAACACAATTGGTGCATCTCATGTTATAGATTCTTGTCCTGTAACCACACAGTCACCTCCATTGTTTTCTAGGGCTCTCTCTTTGATCTGTCTTTATGGATAACTGCAGGTGAGAGAAGATTTTGGTGATGGACTGAATGTGGGGCAGAAAGCTCAGTCAAACAGAACATTAAAGTTGGTTTATGTGATGAGTGCTATTAAAACTGCAAATTGTTGACTTCAAAAAAGGTCACAATTTCTTGGTTACTCTTCAGTGCCAGATATAATCAGCTTTTAGGGTGTGGAGTGCACATTTCAACTTGGCTAACTGTGCATTGAATAGAATGTGCCATTTGCTAAGTAATTTATGTTTTTAATTTGGGTTAGTATGGATGAGGCATTTGATGACCATTTCACAGATCCATTCAGTAGTTTCCTGGCTATAGTAGATAAAGGTTCAGCACCTTATGGAAGAGCTGCTCGGTAGTGTCCAGTTCTGGGCACTGCACTTTAGGAAAGATGTGAAGGCCTTAGAGAGGGTGCAAAAGAGATTTACTAGAATGATTCGAGGAATGAGGGACTTTAGTTACGTAGATAGACTGGAGAAGCTAGGGTTGTTCTTCTCTGAGCAGAGAAGGTTGAGGAGATTTTATAGAGGTATTCAAAATCATGAAGGGTCTAGATAGAGAGAAACTGTTCCCATTGGCGGAAGGGTCAAGAAGCAGAGGACATAGACCTAAGGTGATTGGCAAAAGAACCAAAGGCGACATGAGGAGAAACTTTTTTACACAGCGAGTGGTTATGATCTGGAATGCACTGCCCAAGGGGGTGGTGGAGGCAGATTCAATCGTGGCCTTCAAAAGGGAATTGGATAAGTACCTGAAGGGAAAAAAATTGCAGGGCTACGGGGATAGGGCAAGGGAATAGGACTAACTAGATTGCTCTTGCAGAGAGCTGGCACGGACTCGATGGGCCGAATGGCTTCCTTCCATGCTGAAACCATTCTATAATTCTATAGTGGGAACTTACCAACTGAGAGATAGCAAGAAGTTGAAGAATTTGTGGATTAACTTTTTTAGCAAACCTTTCCATCAACCCTAATGCATTGGCTTGGGTGGTGCAGTATATGAGAACGCTTTTCTTCCACCTCCGAAGCCTAGGTTTCCATCCATCCTAGAACAATCAAAAGTTTTTTTTTTCTGTCATAATTGCAATGGTGCTAAGTGAAATGTGTTGAGGGCTTATCTCTATTCCTACTGGATGTGAGTCCACAGTACAAAACTGTCCTTAAAGAGAGCACAAAATCACTAATATGGGAAATGTCACAGTTTTGTCACCTGCTCCCTTGGTGAGAATACTCTGTCAATCTATTTAGGTCATTTTGTGTTGCTGCGACATTCCTTTTTCAGGTGTTAATTATAGATGTAGAGGATAAACACCAATACGGATTGGTTGGCCAGTTTCAGTGTTGTAATTTCTATGTAAATGCAAGTTCGTTCTTTTTTAAATGTCCCCCATTCCACAATATCATTCACAGTAAAGTAATTGAATCTGTGTGGGAAGAGGCATGTACTTTATGCAAGAACCATGAAATCTTCATTGTGTTGTTTAATTCTTAAAACAAAGAATTCTTGGTAGAATGAGTGAAACAAGTACTTTCTCGCAAAACATGTAGCCCAAATGAATGAGCATAGAGCTTTTTAAAAGAATAAGAAATAGAGAAACCCCCATCACAGAACTCAGGAAGATTTTGTTACGAGCTTTTAGTACACTGCATGTTTCAGTATTTGTCTGCTTTTATATAGAGAAGCGATGACTGTGGCTAAATTCACACAGTAGTCTGGTAAATGATGTGTTCTTTTGAATTTCAGCAATAACAGTCAATATCATTAGAGATAATTAGGTGGAATGAGTTTTTCATTTGGATTTAATTTCACTTTAACAGTCCCCTGATTTTTTTTTTTGAATTCTACATCCTTTGAAATTCAAACTTGGTTGATCATAACAGATGTTGTCATAAAAGATGTTATCATTTTATTAATGTTATCGAAACTTGTATATATGTGTGCACCCATTTCTTCTGTGAATCATTCTATTTAACATACTCTTATTTATCTTGTTAAAGGGCCGTCAATGTTTCATTACCAAAGAAAACTCGTAGCAATGGGACACTGTACACTCATTTATTTCTCCACCATGTTGGTATGCTACCTTGGCATGACAGTAAGCATGTGTATGCCATTGGTCACCTTACAACATACATGATCCCTAAACCTGAGGAAATCAACCTAATTACAGGAGAGGCTGATGCCCAAGTACGTGTTGTTTTATATATTTGGGGGGTGGGGGGAATTAAAATTACAAATAAAATTAGAAAAGTAGATTTTTTTTGTTTGGACAATAGATTGAAAACATGTAGTACGTTCAGACTGGACTGCTGTTGATGACTAGCTCCAAAATTGGTAGCAAACTGACATTGTAAACAAGGAAAGCTTATGTATTTGGAAATGGTGCACATTGTGAGAAGAGGTGATTTCAGCAAAAGTGGTGGGTTTTTTTTGGTTGTCGATAGGCTGAGCAGCTGAAGTGCTCATACCTGCACTACACAAGCCAGGGAAGTGGTTAGAATATCTCATTTCCAATCACTGGCGATGGTAGCAGCCCCACCCCTGGCAAATAGTTGCTGTTTCTGACTTCAAAGTAGCCTGTGTTTTTGATAAAATTATTGCCATGTATTTTGCATTTCCCATTTGCTGTGCTATATAGCCTAATTGGTGCTGCTAGTGGTGACGCCTCACCCTGATTTTTCAGAAGACTTTAGTGTTTGAATGCAATGTAGTGATGCCTACAATACTGAACTTGCTGCTTTGTAAAATAAAATCTCATTATACATTGCCTTCATGTCAATGCAGTTCATTTTTGTTTTATAAACTTTCTTTGCACTCAACAACTTGAGTGCCTAGAAGGTTGAGAGAACTAGTGCTGGAGTACTAAGGAAATGGTCAAAAGTGTTCTGCGGGCACATTGTGGATGAGTCTGAAGTTCTTGTTTTTCTCGGCATTGGCAAGACCAGAACCATCCTGTTTGGCCCCCACTGGAAACTCTACATATTAATTCCTGATATTCCCTTTCCTGGGTATCTGCTTGAGCTAAACCCATTGGTACACAGGCTTGGTGTCTTCTTCATCCCTGAGCTTTGAGCCCCATAAGAACATGAGAAATAGGAGCAGGAGTAGGCCATACGGCCCCTCGAGCCTGCTCCAACATTCAATAAGATCATGGCTGATCTTTGACCTCAACTCCACTTTTCCGCCTGATCCCCATATCCCTTGATTCCCCTAGAGTCCAAAAATCTATCGATCTCAGTCTTGAATATACTCAACGACTGAGCATCCACAGCCCTCTGGGGTAGAGAATTCCAAAGATTCACAACCCTCTGAGTGAAGAAATTTTCCTCATCTCAGTCCTAAATGGCCAACCCCTTATCATGAAACTAAGCCCCCTGGTTCTAGACTCTCCAGCCATGCGTAACAGTCTCACAGCATCTAGCCTGTCAAACCCTCTCAGAATCTTATGTTTCAATGAGATCACCTCTCATTCTTCTAAACTCCATACAGTATAGGCCCATTCTACTCAACTTCTCCTCATAGGACAGCCCTCATACCAGGAATCAATCCTTTGATAAGGAGACCAAAACTGTACACCGTACTCCAGGTGAGGTCTTACCAAAGGCCTGTAGAATTGCAGCAAGAGTTCCTTACTCTTGTACTCCAACCCCATTGCAATAAAGACCAACATACCATTTGCCTTCCTAATTGCTTGCTGTATCTGCATGTTAACTTTCTGTATTTTGTGTACAAGGATACGCAAATCCCTCAACATCAACATTTAATAGTTTCTCACCGTTTTAAAAAATATTCATCACCAGTACTGCCCACTTCCACCTTTAAACGTCACATGTCTCTGTCCCTAACTCAGCCCCACTGCAGCTGAAACTCTCAAGCCACACCTTTATGTTGAGACTTTATTTTTCCAATGCTCTCTCCACTGGCTTCCCAACCTCTGCATTACATAAACCATAACTCTTCGAGAACTCCCCTGATACAAATTCCTGTTTACCGATCATTTGGGTTCTTACCGACTTCCATTGACTCCCCATCCTCAGTGCCTCAATTTTAAAATTCTCATTCTTGTCATCAAATTTCTCTATGACCTGCTTTTCCTCCATGACATCCTCAACCCTTACTCTCTGCTTTCCCCCCCCCTCTGGTCTTTTGCATTATCTCCCTTCCCTTTCTTCCCCCTCCTCCCTGGGCTCTACTATCAGTGGCAGAGCCTTCAGCCATCTTGCATTCACTGACTGGAACTTTGTCCTTAAACCCATTTGACATGCTACATCTTCAAAAGCCTCCTTAAAATTCTTTGGCTGCAATTTTGGTCACCCTAACCCTCACCTCGTCTTCTTGCTTGCATCTAAGACTCCTCTTGGGAAGCTTTGCTATGTTAAAGGCACTATGTAAATATAAGTTGATGCTGTAGCTGAATGTGTGCTCCAGCAATCCTGGTTCAGTGGCTGACCGTCAGTATTCAAATTTCTGTGCATGAGGGATTGAACTCTGGGTAGCAACACTATTTGTGAGAATTTGAAACTTTGGTGGTATTCTGTGAAGAGTTTTAATGCAGGTACATCCTTAAGATTCCAGTTTTTATTGTGTAAACCTGATTTAAGTACTGTTGTGATGATGTTCTGGTCATCTGTTTCAGAGAACTGACAAACTAGCGATATCTCGGTAGTCTTATTAAGGGTCAACTGTAGCAAGGAGTAGGCCGTATTCTGTGTTTTGTTGCACAGATAGTTCAACAGACTAAAAGAGTGGTTCCCATGGTAGTTAATCCACAAGATTGACTGACAAAGATTCGGGCATGCTATAATTGTTGTTGTAGCATAATGTTGCCACTGGTATGTTTCCCTGGATATTCATCTGAATAATAAAGGGATGTTATGGATTAATCAAATCCCTATGTCCTTACTAACTTATTTTAACGGTTTGTTACCTTTTAGAGTTTGTTAAATTCTATCTTTTGGTTATTCTTGAGTTTCTCATTGAGCAAGATTAACTACTGTTTTCCTTTGCAGAGTCATTTTTGACCTTTTTTCCTTTTTCCCCACCAAACCAGGAAACAACAGCTAACACTGAAGCTAAAGTTCTAGACCATCCTGTTGCGCATTGGCGATCGAAACTCACCATCAGTATCATGGCAGACAACTTCACTTTTGATGGATCTGCACTTCCTGCTGATGTACACA
The DNA here is from genome assembly GCF_035084215.1 of Heptranchias perlo. Lineage (NCBI taxonomy): Eukaryota > Metazoa > Chordata > Chondrichthyes > Hexanchiformes > Hexanchidae > Heptranchias > Heptranchias perlo. The sequence continues at coordinate 9,771,969 of NC_090326.1, read as the reverse complement.
GATATTTACGACTGTAAGTTTATAACAACTAATTGTACATATTCCAAACAAACCTTAATATTGTTAAGTACATTTATATTTATCTAGTTGATGGGTTCTGTAAAATTTAAAGAAAACTGTTAGAATTACTGCACATTGTAACGCTTGTTTTTTTTAAAGTTTCTTTTAGCGCTCAGTAGAATGACATTTATCTGCATATGGATGTAATGTGTACAATTTTACGCATGACGTACCTTCCCAGATCTTTAAGGAAGACTGCTGCTGAGGTGCTCACTGCCACAGCCATTACTCCCTAATCCCCACTGAACGCCAACTAACTATTGCTTGGCACAATATGAAATACATGCATTTCACTGGAAGACTGCATTCTGTTCATTTAATATTTCATGTAAAATAAACCAATTAGCCTTGTCTTAGAGTGCTTCTCAGTATGTTTTCTGAAAGATGAGAACACCTACTGGTGGCATGTGTGAAACCACAGTATCCAGCACACCTAGCGAGCGGCCTTATTGTTACGGTCCCCACTCCATGCTATCATCGAACTAGATATTTGGCAGTAAAGCTACTCTCCAGATCACAAGGTCTGCTTACTATGAGCATGATGCTGAACCCAAGAGAATATTTAGTGCAGATCTAAAATTTATAACAAATAAGTTCAGCTATGATGCTTCCCATAGTGAAATAGCTTGCCGACATTCACTGCCAAGACTGAGACGTGACCACTTGGTATGATGTACTGGAGGGTGCCCGGCATCCATGGAGTAGTACCCCAGCAGGAGCTAAAAGCTTCAGGAAATGAGTGGGTGAAAGAGAAAACTAGCAGAATAAACCTTTTTTTAAAAAATAAAGCTCTCCATCCAGAGGACAAGGTAGAGAATGTATCAAGGAGAAAATGCAAGCTGTTAATCTATTAAGATATTTTGATTCATTGGGTACACTTACAGGAAAAGAAAGTCTATGCAATAAGTTTTATTTTGATCTCTCTGTATTTTCTTTCTGTCTCTCAAAATATGAGTATGAAGACAGACTCTGTTTAGTCTCTTACTGGCCAAAAGCCTCTAATTCTCTTATTTTAGCTGTGGCTTAAAATCCTATGTACGTAGCTTACGTGCTGCCCTATTAATTCTTACTGTCAGTGGATTGACATGAGGGATTCATAATGAATGTTATCTGTTGAATTTGAGATTTTGTGTTTAGAGCTCTGATATTCCTCAGATAAAGAGACCCATTAATTTTCAGAGTTTAACTACTATAACTGTAAAATAAAATGCTATCTCATTCAAAACACACAGTTGCACATTCAAATATTGTCGTAGCCAAATTTAGCAACTAATTGGCTGCTGAGTCTGAAGTACTTGAGCACATATAAACACAAGGATTTGCTTTAAAAAGGAAGTATCATTCTGTGCTTTTCAAAAGGCTTAGATGACCAAGATCCAGTTCCTTTTAACACTGTTGTGATGTTTGGTATCTTAGGATGCAGCATGGAAAGTCTGTGCAGTATCTTCCTATACTGTTTGTTGATGAGCTGAGCAACCGAGTGAGAGATTTGATGGTGAGTTCATTTTTTTCCCCCAGTAACAGGGAAGACTTTTGTTACAACACTTGACTGTATGGCTGTGCTTCATTCCATTTTCTGCAGTGCCAAATTTAATCTTATGACAATATTTAAAAACGTTTTTTTCCCCAACTTTTTTTTTTCCTCCTCCCCTGTTTTTCCATGACCCTCACCATGCCTGGTCGAGAGGGTAGGAGGCAGCCTGCCCTACTGCTCTGTAACTACCCACTGGGAGGTGCCCTATAGTTCCTCAGGCGCTCCAACCTTATGTAGGAGCATCTGGCATCCCCATGATGATATGTTTGAAATATGTAACGCATCATGTGGGAAATCATAGATGCAAACCCCCAGCTTACCAATCTGTGGTTCAAAGCATTGATGTTCCAATTTACTGCCTATGATATTTTCATAAACGTGCATTTTGTTAGTCTCTGGTCCACTCGCTATGTAAGTAAATGGCAAAGCTAAAAATAAAGGAACATTGGCCACCAATATAGCGGGACATCTTTAGAGGCCCAGTAAATTATACCCAGTAACAATTTACTAATCAACAGAGGGAAGCAATGATTGGATTAGAATGGATGTCTGAGTCCTTCGTGTACTAGTGTGTGTTGTGAAATTCTGCTGGATTATACTTTCAATCAGAAAATGGCTGTAAATTTGACATTTTAGTGCAAAATTGCATTCATGGTTCCCTTGAACTAAACTCTTTGAATGCTCCAATACCGTTGCACCCTTCAAAACAATCTGCTTTCTGTTGTCTAATATTTACAAACTTTCTATTGCAGATTATAAATACTACTTCAATTACATTACCTCTTACGATCTGTTATGATGCAATATCACTCGGGAAGCTGCGGTTTTGGACCCACATGCAAGAGGCTGTCTTTTCATTACAACGGTTTGGTATGCTTTTTGTCCTTCAAAATGCCCAGCTAATTTCTGTTATTTTTAAAGTATCCCTTTTGTTATGAAATTGAGGGATATCAGTACTGGGGAATGGGACTCTCTTCCATTTTGGATGCCCATGCAAATATTCAATACACTAGGATGACCTATCTCACCGAGCAAAACTTCTTCAACAGAGTAGGAATAAACGGGTCATTTTCGGGTTGGCAGGTTGTAACTAGTGGGGTGCTGCAAGGATCAGTGCTTGGGCCTCAGCTGTTTACGCTCGGTCCCCTCATCTAAGAATTGTAATGTATCCAAGTTTGTTGACAATACAAAGCTAGGTGGGAAAGTAAGCTATGAGGATGACTCAGAGACTGCAACGGGATATAGACAGGTTGAATGAGTGGGTTAGAAGGTGGCAGATGGAGTATAATGTGGGGGAAAAGTGAAATTATCCCCTTTGGTAGGAAGAATAGAAAAGCAGAATATTTTTTAAAAGGTGAGAGACTAAGAAATGTTGGTAGTCAGAGGGATTTGGATGCCTTTGTACATGAATGACAGAAAGTTAGCATGCAGGTACAGCAAGCATTTAGGAAGGCAAATGGTATGTTAGCCTTTATTGCAAGGGGGTTGGAGTATAAGAGTAAAGAGGTCTTGCTGCAATTATGTAGGGCTCTGGTGAGTCCACACCTGGAGTACTGTGTACAGTTTTGGTCTCCTTACCTGAAGAAGGATATACTTGCCTTAGAATGAATGCAAATGAGGTTCACCAGATTGATTCCTGGGATGAGAGGGTTGACCTATGAGGAGAGATTGAGTAGGATGGACCTATATTCTCTGGAGTTTAGTAGAATGAGAGGTGATCTCATAGAAACATGTAAAATTCTTAGAGGGCTTGCCAGGGTAGATGCTGAGAGGCTGTTTCCCCTGGCTGGAGATTCTAGAGTAAGGGGTCGGCCATTTAACACTGAGATGAGGAGGAATTTCTTCACTTGGTGGATTGTGATTCTTTGGAATTCTCTACCCCAGAGGGCTGTGGATGTTCAGTCGTTGAGTATATTCAAGGCTGAGATTGATAGATTTTTGGACTCTAAGGGAATCAAGGGATATGGGGAATGGGCGGGAAAGTGGAGTTGAGGTCAATGATCAGCCATGATCTTGAATGGCGGAGCAGGCTCGAGGGGCCGTTTGTCCTACTCCTGCTATTTCTTATGTTCTTATAACTGCTGCAACAATGTGCCTTAACACCAATCTCCGATGCGCACCCTTTACTGTACCAGTTTTGCATTTCCATTTCCCACATCAACTATCCCTTGCCACCTCTTTTAATATTGCTGATTTAGAGCTGTGTTATGGACAGTTTTCTGCTGCAGGTCATTATCACTGGGACCTGGGTTAGAGCTACCCGATATTTCAAAGGTAGACAGTATTATTACTGAACTGTGCAGTAATGTGTGATGAATGCTTCTCAGTAATTTGGCAGTATTTATAAGAATGCTTTTGTAGGTATTTTTGTAGACCAGTGGAATTCACATGAACTGCTTCAATTATACTTTGAATTAAAATCATACTGTTTTGTTTTGCAAGCCATGCAAATACTGGAATATTGTTATTATAACCCTCCATTTGATTACTACATTTATCACATCTCTTGTATGTCAGTTCACTGAGTTAAGAAAATAAGTTTGGAATAAGAAAGGGCCATTTAGTCATGAAAACTCATCCTTGCATCTAGTCATATTTTAAATAACCCTGAAATTTTTAAGTCTCTTCGCTTATGTGATTATGTCAAAGCACTTGGCATTCTGAGCAAAGAAGTGTTTCTGAGATGTTCTAAATTTACTTTTCACTAAAAGGAAGTTAACATAATTCTGTGCTTAATTGTTTTGTGAATGATGGTAACGAAGTGTACAATGGAATGTTGAATATTTCAAATCTCATAGTTTATTTCTGATTTTTGTTGCTTTGGATGTAGTGATATACAGTAATTGTCTGCAATTATTTCCTGCTGGGGGCACTTCCTTCTTCAGCACAGGAAATCCCTGTCCACAGCTACGTCAGCTCATCTAAAGAAGACCCAGCTGGTGAATTATTTTACTGGAATTGTAATAGTGCTAATTATTTTGTATTAGTTGCCAGCATCTTTACCCCCCGGACTAGGAATAGGAACGAATATTCTTTACTTTACTGAAAAATTCAATTTGTTAATTTTCTTTTAAATTATCTTTTCCTCTTTCCATGGTGTGCATTTTAGGATTCACAGAAAAAGATGTTGATGAAGTAAAAGGGATCTTTGTAGACACCAACCTCTACTTCTTAGCATTAACATTCTTTGTTGCTGCATTCCATGTAAGTTTTATAGTTAAAACAGGAGCTTTATTCTCTTGGGGCCATTCTGTATGTTGTTTAATATATTTAGACTTGGGGACACTTCTTGGTGAGATTGAATCAAGTGCATAGTTAAGGATTGTTTCTTTTGGGGTGTTTTGTGGAATTTAATGTCTTCTGTCTAATGCAAGAAGCCAATGCACATAAAATAATTGTTTTTTGGGGGAGTGGGGGAGACTTTTTTAAGATCCATGGGGTCAGTATTCGGACTGCTGCTCTCTGCTATATATTGATGACCTGGACTTGGGTATACAGGGCATAATTTCAAAGTCTGCAGATGACACAAAACTCAGAAATGTAATAAACAATGTGGAGGATAGTAACAGACCTCAGGAGGACATAGACAGACTGATGAAATGGGCAGATATGTGGCAGATGAAATTTAATGCAAAGAATGAGGAGAGGCAATATAAACTAAATGATACAATTTAAAGACTGCAGGAACAGAGACACCTGGGGGCGTATGTACACAAATCTTTTTATGTGACAGGACAAGTTGAGAAGGCTGTTTTTTTTCAAAAAAGCAATTGGGATCCTGGGCTTTATTAATAGAGGCACAGAATATGAAAGCAAGGAAGTTGTGCTAAACCTTTATAAAACACTGGTTAGCTGAAGTATTGTGTTCAATGCTGGGCACCGCACTTTGGGAAGGATGTCGAGAGCGTACAGAAGAGATTTACTAGAATGGTACCAAGAATGAGGGACTTCAGTTATGTGGAGAGATTGGAGAAGCTGGGGCTGTTCTCCTTAGAACAGCGAAGGTTAAGGGGGGATTTGAGAGGTTTTCAAAATCATGACCGATTTTGATAGAGCAAATAAGGAGAAGCTGCTTCCAGTGGCAGAAGGGTTGGTAACCAGAGGAGACAGATTTAATGTGATCGGCAAAAGAGCCAGAGGCGACATGAGAAAACATTTTTTTACACAGCGAGTTGTAATGATCTGGAATGTACTGCCTGAAAGGGTGGTGGGAGCAGATTCAACAGTAACTTTCAAAAGTGAATTGAATAAATACTTGAAGGGAAAACATTTACAGGGCTATGGGGAAAGAGCAGGGGAATGGGACTAATTGGATAGCTCTTTTAAAGAGCTGGCACAGACAAAATGGGCCAAATAGCCGCCTCCTGTACCTGCTATGATAATGCTGGTGTTCAATAATTTTGCAGGCCAGGTTTTAAAATGAGGAATGACAGCAGCTGATTCTGTACGTTTTTATTTTACTGGTGTTGCCTTTAAGACCTATGAAATGTTTCCTGGGTAGTATTCAAAATTTTACAAACTATAAAAGTAGTTAATTTAATGTTATTGTTTTCAAAGGAAAATGTTTTTATTCTAAGCAATTCCTGTGGATGAATGCATGTATGAACAAATGAGCGTACAAATTAAAAGCATTCTCCATCCCACAGGTGCTATGTACATTTCCAATCTTTCTCCCAGACCCCTGCCATTGCTGCTGAGTATCCAGCTGCTAGAGGGTGGGCCACAGTGCCTCGTCTGCTGATTTCCCAGCCTTTTCTGTGGAAAATGCTTCACCGGAAGGGATTTTTTAGGTGTGGCAAATCATGGGCATAATCCTGTATGGGATGCTCATGCTTACCACGTTCAACAATTTGGTGAAATTAAATTTAAAGTAGTGCAGTAACGTGGAATTGAAATACTCAGCATCTAACTTGAGAAAAAAGCTGAATCTACAAGCATGGTTTATGCTTTTATTGCTTTGAGATAGCCCTTCAACTGTGCCTTCAGTTACCAATGCCAGATTTCCTCTCAAGCTTCTGCACAGTGTTCAGTTCCTCTTATAAAGTGACATTTTCCTACATTAAAGAGGCAATATAAATGTGAGTTATTGTTGCAGTCATACATTAAATATCTATTTGCCTTTTTGTGCAGCTCCTGTTTGATTTCTTGGCTTTTAAAAATGATATTACCTTTTGGAGGCGAAAGAAAAACATGGTTGGCATGTCCACTAAAGCGGGTAAGTGTTAAATGCAATTTAGTGAACAGTACACGCATGTGTGTAGACAGGCAACAAATACCGTATTGTTTTGCTTTAGTGCCTTTAGACATCCCATTTTAGCTTGCGGTGGTGATTGAACACTTAGTTCCTAGGACGGAAAGGTTTTTGCCTTTTTTTGCCCCTCCCAGGAGATCGCATGGCATGGGGTGGGAAGAGAATGTATCGTGATACACTGTGTATCGCGATTGCGTGGGACAGGCTGGATGGACCAGAGGGTCTTTTTCTTAACCATCATTGTTCGTATGTTCCTGTTGATCTCTGCTTCAGCAAAATGTGAATAGAAATGCACATTAATAGGCGTACAGATTCTTTTTACATAGCCTATGTTGTAGTACAGTCCCCATTATATGAAGTGTGAGGTAATGCTTTTGGGGAGGGTAAACAAGGCAAGGGAATATACAATAAATGGGAGAATTCTGAGGGGTGAGGAGGAACAAGGAGATCTTGGAGTGTGTGTCCACAGATCCATGAAGGTAGCGGGACAGGTAGATATAATGGTTAAAAAGGCATATGGGATACTTTCCTTTATTAGCCGAAGCATAGAATATAAGAGCAGGGAGGTTATGCTTGAACTGTATAAAACATTGGTTCGGCCACAGCTTGAGTACTGCGTACAGTTCTGGTCACTACATTACAGGAAAGATGTGATTGCACTAGAGAGGGTACAGAGGAGATTTACGAGGATGTTGTCAGGGTGGGAAAATTTTAGCTATGAGGAAAGATTGGATAGGCTGAGGTTGTTTTCTTTGGAACAAAGGAGGCTGAGGGGAGATTTAATTGAGGTGTATAAAATTATGATGGGACTAGATAGAGTGGATAGGGAGGACTTATTTCCCTTAGCAGAGGGGTCAGTGACCAGGGGGCATAGATTCAAAGTAATTGGTAGACGGATTAGAGGGGAGCACAAATGAGTCAGCAATAAGCGGTGGGGACTGTTGCACTATTTGTTAGCATACGGAAGAAGAAAGATCCAGGTTCAATTTCTGATCTGTATCGGGTTAAACTGAGATGGAACAGCAGGGGCAATTGGCTTTAGTGATCCCTAGACTAATGAGGGGGCAGAATCAACCAAAGTTCCTGCTCTTGATCACTGGAAGTGCCGAGGTATATTATGGGCTTGTATATAATGGCCTCACAGTCCAACAGTTTGCTCACTGTTTAGATTGCTGACTGCTTAGTCTCAGAACTGGAAGGCTCCTGCCTTCAGAAGACAAGAATTAAGGAGAGAAAATTGGAGGAGAATTTTTTAAAAATTAAAACCTTATTATAGTCCTTGTCTCAGCTTTCTTCTTTATGTCTTGAACTTAGCCACGCAACTAAGTCAAACATTTGACCTTTTGATGGTAGCTAGTAATTTAACTTGAGGTTATAACTATCAGGAAAGATTGAGCAGGCTGGGGCTCTTTTCTCTAGAAAAGAGAAGACTAAGGGATGACTAGATCGTTAAGATTATAAAAGGGTTTGATAGGGTAGACATAGAGATGTTTCTAATTGTGGGGGAGACCAGAATTAGGGGCCATAAATATAAGATAGTCACTAATAAATCCGATAATGAATTCAGGAGAAACCTCTTTACCCAGAGAGTGGTGAGAATGTGGAACTTGCTACTACAAAGAGTAGTTGAGGTGAATAGCATAGATGCATTTAAGGGGAAGCTAGATAAACACATGAGGGAGAAAGGAATAGAAGGATATGTTGATAGGGTTAGATGAAGTAGGGTGGGAGTTGGCACGTGTGTAGCGTAAGCACTGGCATAGACCTGTTGGGCCGAATGGCCTGTTTCTACACTGTAAATTCTATGTAATTCTATGTTTTTAAAATAAAATCTAACTTTTTCCCCCTCTGGTTCTCTTTTCTGCAGTGCATTGGCGATGCTTTAGTACTATTGTGGTATTTCTTTTCCTTTTGGATGAGCAAACCAGTTTATTAGTCCTTATTCCAGCTGGCATTGGTGCAGTCATAGAGGTAAAGTGAAAATCAAAAATTACAAATCAAAAATCAGTATCTACTCTTGGATATTGGATCAATTTTTAAAGGGCTTAAAATATTTGAATTCCTTTTTACTTTTGAGACTTTTCTCAGTATTTGTTTTTAGTTTGCATGTAAATAGAGAGTAACTTAGTTATATGCTCATTTATTCTGTAGGTCTGGAAAGTTAAGAAAGCCTTTAAGATGACCGTGAAATGGCATGGCTTAAAACCAATATTTCAGGTGAAGTATGAAAGAAAACAGGAATGTATGTTTACATATGCAATGGGGGTGACTTTAATTTATGTTAATTGCGTATTAGTGTTTGCATGGGCTAGCTTTTAAGTTGTGAGGTCAGCTAAGTCTTTCAAATGTTAAAAAGAGTTAAGGGTTCAACATGAATGGCTTCCTACATGCATTCAATGTTGTTGTTCACCTATTTTTCATTCCGTGTGTTTTTTGTTATTTTAGAGCCATCATTAAAACTTGTGGGTCTAGTATCGTAACCACTAAGGTATGGTAGCCTAGTAGTTATGGAACTGGGTTAGAAATGCAAAAGTCATGAGTTCAAGACCCCCCGTCTCATGGCAAGTTCTGAAATAACCATAAAAGTTTGCAAATTGTCATCCTCACCAACCTACCTGTCACAGATACGTCTGTCTACAATAGCATTGGTTGAAGTGGCCACTGCACTGTCTTCGTAAAAATAAAGTCACGACTCCATTGCAAGGGCATCCTCTATCGTGTAGTGTGGCACTACCATTTTGCTAATTATAGGATCATAGAAAGTTACGGCACAGAAGGTGGCCATTCGGCCCATCGTGTCCGTGCCTGATTGGGACATACTAAGCAAAACTCGGCATCCATGACACGTTATCGGTTGCAACAGAATTGTATACCACCACAATATGTAACCTCGTGGCCCGGCACATCCCTCATTCCTTGATCACCATCAAGCCAGGAGTTTTGGTGCTGTAGCAGGGGTGGAAACCTGTTTGGAGAGCTTCAAATAAGGAGCTGCGGGAAAGTTTGGCACAGATTTGGGAGATGACCACATATTTAAGGATGTTGAAGAAGAAAAGGAGATTAGAGATGGGGTGGTAGATTCCAAAGTCAGAGGAGTCGAGAGTAGGTTTTTTTGAGTTGGGGGTGAATGAAGGTTTCAAAAGGGAGGGGGCGGTACCTGAGGCTAGGGAACTATTTACAATGTCAGCTAGCATAGGGCCCAGGAAGAGAGGTTGGCTGCTCAACAGCTTAATGGGAATGGGGTCAAGGGAGCAGGAGGTGGATCTCACTGGGAGAGATGAGCAAATAGAAATGGGGGAGAAACTAGAGAGATGAGGGATCAGGACTAGAGCACGGAGGAGTGGGGGGTGGTGTTGGCTATCAGAATTTGGCTGAACCCAATCCTTTCGTCACCAATTCTCCACGGGAACTTTTGGGCAAGGCCTGCTTGATAGCAGGAATCTAAGCTAATATTTCTCCTCCCAAGCCCAAGGAAGCTATGGCTAGATTTTTGCCCCGCACCATTCAAACTGAAGTAAGGTATCTTTGCCTATACCAGGGCATTCCTTTTTATGTACACTTACAAGTTGTCTATGAAAAATATAAATTTAGATGGACAGCAAAATAGATTACTTTGGATATCCTTTTTGCAGTTTGGAACATTTGATGAATCTGAAAAAAAGACTGAAGAATATGATACTCAGGTATTTGACTTGTATGTGCTATTCTACCTGTGCTTGACATGGTTGTTTAAGAAAATAAATATAATATTCCATTGAAATTACATGGACAATTGCGCATAGACCTCACAGGCTATGCTTGGGATAATGCAAAATGCATTATCCCAATGTGAGCTCATGTTGACTAGTGTAAGTCTGCTAACTGAATCAAAATCAAAGTAAAAGTGAAATATTTAAGAGCTTGTTGCAGTTTTTAAGAAATATATATATATTCATTTTCATAATTTATAGTGGATATGGTTATCACTTTGTATGTTCGAAACCTGTTCTGATTGTGGATTTTTCTCCCTCACTGTTTAGGCAATGAAATACTTGTCCTATGTACTTTATCCACTTTGTTTTGGTGGAGCTGTATACTCCTTATTAAATATGAAGTACAAAAGGTGAGTATTAATGGCCCTTGAGTCAAACTTAAGTTATTTTTGATTCTTCAGGAAAAGGTTATCTGTAATGTATTGGATTTACAATAGTTCATTTTTTTTTCAGTTGGTACTCATGGTTGATAAACAGTTTAGTTAATGGTGAGTGCCTCTCATACATTGTTTTCTAACTTTTTCTGAGTGTTTTTCTAGATCCAGTCATTTATATATTTGCTAAATGCTTGTTTTTTGGCATGACCATTAAAATGCCTGTGTGGTTGTTGCAGGTGTCTATGCTTTTGGATTCTTATTTATGCTGCCCCAACTGTTCGTTAATTATAAGGTTAGTGATCAGACAATACAATCCTGTGTGTTTATAGCTATTTTAGGAAAAATCTGCTATTCTTAATTGGAAGTGGAATGATCCAGATACCATTTTTATAGAATCTAAATGTTTCTCTCTTTTCCCCTCTCTGCATTAATTATGTATTATAGTCTCCCTGTCTCTTTTGGTCATCTCAAATGTGCGCTTTCTTTCTGAGCAGGCAGGCTGGCTGCTAGAAGTGTGAGGCAGTGGCCTTGGGTGCCCTGTTTGTTTTGTTGTTTTACATCCTGTGGGAAAGCCATGAATAAGATCAAGGAACTATAGGTATGAACCTGCATCTGGCACCACATATTGGAACATCTATGTACCACGCGCATCTATTAAAGTTTCCCTGAACACTCAGTTGGTTAATCCACCATTTTGATAGAGTAGTGTCATAAAAAACAAGAAGTTTCGAGCCCCCTGCCTCTGTTTTGTGCTGTTAGCTTATTTCAGCTGTAGCAGCAGTGGGCTAGGGGAGGGGGTGGTAAATCGTTTAGGGTACCTGCTCAAGACCACTGGTGAACTGTGGTAGAAACTGCATGTGTTAACATTGATGTGGAAAGGATCAGACTTGGCTGTGATTCTCCATGGTCACGTAGCCTGTCAGGACTCTCAGTACAAGTCCACACATGAAGAACGATATGGACAAAGTACCAGAGGGCTGCTGGCACAATTGGAGCCCCACCCCAATAAGAGTCAAGGAAACAGTTTTTGTAAACTTTGTGTATCCAAAATAAAGAAAAGTTCTCTTGTACATCAGCACTTCAAAACGTTTGCATTGATTTAGAAACAGTGACGCTGGGATACTGCAACACTAGTCCTCCGATCCCTTTAGTGGATCCATGTCAGTGACATTTGCAAATATTGAGTATGTTCTAAGGTACAAAAAATTGGGTAATTTTTTTTTATAAGTAAGTGGTTTTGTGTTAGATTTGAAAACTACAAAACATTTTATACGGCATTACAGTTTTATGTAGTAATCAATGTACACAATGTTACATTAGGGACACCGGAAGATTCTAAATTCAGAATTCTGATAGGCAGTCTTTAAGCTCATTCTTTGTCTTTGCAAGGTGATGATACTGTCTCTATACATTTTGAGCCTTAAAGAGGAGCAAAACTATTTTGGGAAGGAAGTACTTTAAAGTACAGTCAGAAATATCAGCACTTTCCTTTTTTTAAAAAAAAGGCTCCATTCTTGCGGGAAAAAAAATAGCTTTGTGAAGGCATGCTACATTGACTGTTGTAGCTGAAAATGGTCCAATTTGAATGAATTATTTGGCAGGTTCATCTGCCACCTTCCACGGAGGTGACTGGGGGGTTGGTAGTCTTCCCAATCCCAATAAGTATTGTTCCCCTTTAAAGTACTTTGACATTTGGTAAACAAGTTTTAATAAATATCAGACTTTCACGGCATTTACCACTTAATCTAGCCTGCAGTTTAATCTCTTTCTACATCATGTTCCTAAAAGACTGGATTTGTGTAATAGGGCAAGGTTGGTAAAGTACTCATTTGATACGCTCAATCAAACTCAGCTTGTACTTGAGGATACCCATCAGCTAGACAGATATTCAGAGTTATGTCTGATCATTATTTTTTGCTATTTTGCCGTACTGGGTTATAGTTCCGCAATCACTGGTAGCCTTCTCGTATCTTACTCAAGTGGCCGTTCTTCAAGTGTAAACTTGGACAATGAGTGTCAGTATGGGAATTTATTTATGGTGGGAACCACAGTTGAGCCCAATCCTATTCTCAAGGTCCACACATCTGCACTTGAGCATGGGATCCTGGCTGCTTTTTACACTCCTCTTGGGAGGTATACCCAACAACAGCATTCCAGCTGAGATCCTGGGACTTCCTTATCTATGTGGCTTAGTGCTATACCAGATGATGTCTTTAACCACTAACCCATCAGGGGAGCTAATGACCATTACCTCTAATGGGAATGAAACTTGCTTGCTGAATATGACACTTTTTTAACTTGGACAACTGCAAATTAATGTTTTTTGTTTACTTGCAGCTGAAATCTGTGGCACACTTACCATGGAAGACTTTTATGTACAAAGTAAGCTATTTTAATTTTATTTGCAAATCTAAACAGACTGATTCAAGTGTTACATGTATAATATTGAAAGGAACAAGTTAAAACAACCCAATTCCTCTTACACGGTATCTGTGATCTATCACCTATAACTTGGGAATTTCACATTTTTGGCAGCACCTATTTGCTATCCACCATCTTGTAAAGCACTCTGAAACATCTCTTTGCACATGATGAGTACAATAGAAATGTAAATTATTGTTGCTAATGGTGTCACATTTATAACTGTATCTCTGAAAATGAAATTCTGCATGCAACCCCAAATTGCATCATCGTGTGCTTGTTGGTGATATGTGATGGCTGGATGACTATTTCCAAATCTAAGAAAGTTGCAATTCTCTAAAACATAGAATCATAGAATGATACAGCACAGAAGGAGGCCATTCGGCCCATCCTGCCTGTGTCGGTTCTTTGAAAGAACTATCCAATTAGTCCAACTCTTCTGCTCTTTTCCCATAATGCTGCAGACTTTCCCCCTTTAAATATTTATCCAATTCCCTTTTGAAACTTATTATTGAATCTCCTTCTAACAGCCTTTCAGGCAGTGCATTCCAGATCATAACAACTCGTTGAGTTTTTTTTTAAATTCCTCATGTTATCTCTGGTTCCTTTGCCAATTACCTTAAATCTGTATCCTCTGGTTACTGATCCTTCTGCCACTGGAAACAATTTCTCCTTATTTACTCACCAAAACCCTTCGTGATTTTAAACACCTCTATCAAATCTCCCTTTAACCTTCTCTGCTCTAAGGCGAACAACCCCAGTTTCTCCATTCTCTCCATGTAACTGAAGTCCCTCATCCCTGGAACCATTCTAGTAAATCTCTTCTGCACCCTCCCTAAAGCCTTGACATCATTCCTAAAGTGTGGTGCCCAGAATTGGCCACAATACTCCAGCTGGGGCCTAACCGGTATTTTATAAAAGTTTAGCATAACTTCTTTGCTTTTGTACTCTATGCCGCCACTTATAATGCCATGGATCCTGTATGCCTTTTTAACAGCCTTCTCATCTTGTCCTGCCATCTACAAAGACTTGTGTATGTACACCCCCAAGTCTCTCTGTTCTTGCACCCCCTTAAAATTGTGACATTTAGTTTATATTGCCACTCATTTTTCCTACCAAAATGCATCATGTCACACTTCTCTGCGTTAAATGTCATCTGCCCATTTCGCCAGTCTGTTTATGTACTCCTGGTGTCTGTTACCATCCTCTTCGTTGTTTACTAATTTCTGAGTTTCATGTCATATACAAGCTTTGAAATTGTGCCCTGTATAGCCAAGTCCAGGTCATTAATATATATCAAAGAGCAGTGGTCCCAACACTGAACCCCTGGGGAACACCACTGTATACTTCCCTCCACTCTGAAAAACAACCGCTCACCACTACTCTTTTTGTGTCCCTCAGCCAATTACATATCCACACAGCCACTGTCCCTTTAATCCCATGGGCTTCAATTTTGCTAACAAATCTATTATATGGTACTTCATCAAACACCTTTTGAAAGCCCATATAAACATCAACCGCACTACCCTCATCAACCCTCTCCATTACTTCATCAAAGAACTCAATCGAGTTAAACATGATTTGCCTTTAACGAATCCATGCTGGCTTTTATTTATTAGCCCATATTTTACCAAGTGCCAGTTAATTTTGTCCCAGATTATTGTCTCTAAAAGTTTCCCCACCAATGACGTTAGACCGACTGGCTTGTAATTGCCGGGTTTATCCCTCTACCCTTTTCTGAACAGGTGTGTAATATTTCCAATCCTCCAGTCCCCTGGCACCGTCCCCATATCTGAGGTGGATTGGAAGATTGTGGCCAGAGCCTTTGCATTTTCCAGCCTTACTTCCCTCAGTAACCTCGGATGCATCCCGTCTAGACCGGGTGACTTTTCTACTTTGAGCTTACCTTTTCCTTTTGAGAGATCAGAGAATTATCCTACCCTCAAAACAAATATAAATAATTTAATTATAAATATTTTACAGCATTAACTTGACTAATTTAATTTTTAAGCATCTTTTTAAAAAAAAAAAATTAGAATTGATTGTGCATTGGTTGAGAGGGTGGCTGGGTGGCCTCCTCCCAGACCTTTGCCAGTGCCACTCCTGATGTAGCAAAGTATGCCAGGGTAGCCTATCGCAGTCAGACAGCACTCGTCATCTTCAACTCTTCCCTCCGAAAACCCAGCCAAGGTAGGGAACCGGAACTTGCTGAGGGGTCATCATGGGTATGGATTCTATATCCTACTACTTTATAACACGGTGGCTTATATTATCCCCAGCATTTGTGATCGTATATTGTACCCATTTACAAATCCAAGAAAATAGATTTTTGGAGATTAATACAGGGGTTGAAAAGATGCATTCTGTCATGAAATATTTCAGTAGATTCACTAAAACAAGTATGCATTGGATTGTTCAGTGACAGCGTGAATATATTTTCATAAGCACTGAAAACACTTGTTGCAAGTTTTGGATCTTGCCTGAAATATTCTATCAGGTACAGCAGTGCTATTCACTCTTCTAAACAGTCTGTGAGTATCTTGTTTAGGGGTGTGCCGGTACTACCCAATATCGAACTATACGATAGTGTAATCCAAGGGTGGAACAATAGGGACCCCCTTGTGATCTGAACTGCATATTCATGTTTTTCACACATCCTCATGTTCCTCTCTCATCTTCTCTATGGTGGACCAAGAAAACACCTGGTACGTTGAGGTCATATACGAATTGTTACGCTGCTTTATTTCACAGCAAGTGAAAAAAGAGACAGCTATGATCAGAGTTAAATCAGTACAACTTATCTTCCTGTAATACTACAAAATAATGCCCCAGCTTTTGCTGTCAAAATAACGGTGAGGGTAATGGCACTCGCTATTATTTATGCGTAAATGGTGCAGCAACTTCAAGCGAGGGGCAGATGCTCAGTTAAACTCAAATATCCAAAAGTTGCCTTTCCATGATGCGCCATTCCACCGTTAGCTTCTCGAAAACGGCATTTCACCGTCTCATCAAATGCATTGAATGGCGTGAAGTTGCTGTATTTGTGCGGTAGATACGAACTAAACTTGCCACAGAAAGTTAAGTCTTGCCCATTCCAGTCTGATTACCCTTTTAATGACGTGCTATGTGTTAATTACCGCCAACCTCTCTGGCACTGAAAATTTACTATTACAAGTGTGGAGTCTCATTCCTTCAAGTTTTAATTATTGGTGATTTAAAAAATTTTGAATTTTTTTTTTTACTTTTGCTTTATGTCTCTTTTCTCTATCCTAATCCAGTCTTTCTTTCCCTCTCTTTATCTCTCTGTACCTGATTTGACATTGAATTCATCCACTCTAATTCACCCTCGTTCTCAGTCCTTACACTGTTAATTTCACAATCCTTCAATCTGATTGATTAAGTAGATACCCAGTTGTTTACCCTGTTCACTCGGGTCCCAGATGCCCTGTTTCCCTCACTGCAGCGTTATCAGCTCACGCTGTCAGCAACTTGCCACGCAAAAAAATTAAAAACTTAAACTTTTCAAGGGCAAGTCTAACTAATGGCAGACACCATTATATGCCCTGCCACAGCAAATTATGGCCCACTGAAGAAGCTATTAGTGAGTTACATTAGTGGGTTGTCTTACTTGACTTAAACAAAATAACTCTAACGATCCTTCCGCATTCTCCTCAGAGCCTGGACAGAGCTCGACTTCACAGCTTTCTGTTTGAAAATCTGATTGGCTGCCTGCTTGTGTCTCTCTTTCTGTTTTTAACATTCTCTGTTCATAGTCAGAAGAGAGAGCCTGCCAGGTCCCTCCCACCCCCTCCCCAGCTGTGTTCCTGGGGCCAACATAATGGGTGTGAGGTGTTTGCTAATTACGGAGAAAGGCCAATGAATTCCTTATCGTTTACAGACTCTGAGAGGCAATGTCAAAGCTTGGCTCATTAGAATTTTAACCACCTTTCGTCTCAGTACATTTTTTAAAACCTGTTTGAAATACATCTTGCTTTTTAAAACCCAACATTTAAGTTAAGCTCCCCCTCCCCCCCCCACCCCTCAAATCTTTTCTATGGAAAAATCAGCAAAAGTCCCAAAGCATGACACTGGCAAAAGTATTTAAGGTGCTGGTATTACTTCCTGGTTTCATTTTGTTGCCTTCAAGATTGGCTCCATTCTGTTCATTTATATCAATGTTTATTCATGCGCCGCCAAACACAAACTTCTATTCCGGAATTGCTGTTATATAGTTCACTAGATTGATTCTTGGGATGAGAGGTTTGGCCTAGGAGAGATTGAGTAGAATGGACCTATACTCACTCTGGAGTTTAGAAGAATGAGAGGTGATCTCATTGAAACATATAAGATTCTGAGAGGGCTTGACAGGGTAGATGCTGAGAGGATGTTTGCCCTGACTGGAGAGTCTAGAACTAGTGGGCATAGTCTCAGAATAAGAGGTCGACCATTTAGGATTGAGATGAGGAGGAATTTCTTTCCCCAGAAGGTTGTGAATATTTGGAATTCTCTACCCCAGAGGGCTGTAGATGCTCAGTTGTTGAGTATATTAAAGACTGAGATCGATTAGATTTTTAGACTCTAAGGGAATCAAGGATTATGGGGATCGGCCGGGAAAGTGGAGTTTGTCGAAGGTCAGCCATGATCTTATTGAATGGCGGAGCAGGCTCAAGGGGCCGTATGGCCAACTCCTGCTCCCATTTCTTATGTTATATTTCCATTTGAAAACAGTGGAACTTCCTAGAATTGTATTATTACTATAGAGGCAAGTCAATCCAAATGCCTGGACGTACAGTGGATTGAGAGGCTATTACTGGATAAATTGTAAAGGAAAAGCTATATCAATATATCTGAGGTGTAACCTGAAAATATTTTAGTCATAACTTCTTTCAACAAAGAGAGCAAGCAGGTGTCCTGTTTTGTAACCAGTTATGTGTATAAAGCCCAGGATGAGTCTCTTTCTTGTCAACCACTCCTCTCCCCAATGAAAACAAAACACAAACCAAATCTCTATTATCCACCTCCTTGTTATAGCCTAGTAGAGATAATTAAAAATCGAAACATAGACTTGTATCCGATCATTATCATGTTGGCTCAACAACTTCTATTGTCACCAGATAGCCGTAACAATTTAATATGCATTCACAGAATCATAGAACGTTACGGCACAGAAGGAGGCCATTCGGCCCATCGTGTCCGTGCCAGCTGAAAAAGAGCTATCCAGCTTAATCCCACTTTCCAGCACTTGGTCTGTAGCCCTGTAGGTTACAGCACTTCAAGTGCACATCCAAGTACTTTTTAAATGAGTTGAGGGTTTTTGCCTCTACCACCCTTTCAGGCAGTGAGTTGCAGACCCCCAGCTCCCTCTGGGTGAAAAGATTTCTCCTCAGCTCCGTTCTAATCCTTCTACCAATTACTTTAAATCTGCGCCCCTGGTCACTGACCCCTCTGCTAAGAGAAATTGGTCTTCCCTATCCACTCTATCTAGTCCCGTCATAATTTTATATACCTCAATTAAATCTCCCCTCAGCCTCCTTTGTTCCAAAGTAAACAACCTCAGCCTATCCAATCTTTTCTCGTAGCTAAAATTCTCCAGCCTTGACAACATCCTTGTAAATCTCCTCTGTACCCTCTCTAGTACAATCACATCTTCCCTGTAATGTGGTGACCAGAACTGTACGCAGTACTCAAGCTGTGGCCTAACCAATGTTTTATACAGTTCTAGCATAACCTCCCTGCTCTTATATTCTGTGCCTCGGCTAATAAAGGAAAGTACCCCGTATGCCTTTTTAACCATCTTGCGTACCTGTCCTGCTACCTTCAGTGATCTGTGGACGTGCACTCCAAGGTGTCTCACTTCCTCTACACCTCTCAGTATCCTCCCATTTATTGTGCACTCCCTTGCCTTA
The DNA here is from genome assembly GCF_035084215.1 of Heptranchias perlo. Lineage (NCBI taxonomy): Eukaryota > Metazoa > Chordata > Chondrichthyes > Hexanchiformes > Hexanchidae > Heptranchias > Heptranchias perlo. The sequence goes on along the minus strand of NC_090326.1, from coordinate 9,752,668 downwards.
TTTGCCCTCCCCAAATCCATTACCTCACACTTCTCCGGATTGAATTCCATTTGCCACTTTTCTGCCCACCTGACCAGTCCACCGTCTACAGCTTCCTTCCTCACTATCAACCACATGGCCAATTTTTGTATCATTGTCGAATATCTTCCACAATTCTGACTTGGAAATAATGTTCCTCTTTTATTGTCACAACCTATCTTTTGTTGCAGGCATTCAATACTTTTATTGATGATGTCTTTGCTTTCATCATCACCATGCCAACATCACACCGACTAGCTTGCTTCAGAGATGATGTAGTGTTTCTTGTTTACCTGTACCAGAGATGGTAAGCCTTTCAAATATACATTAATGTGATATATTAATTTGAGATACATATTTATTTAAACATTGCTATATATTCCTAATTTCAAGCAGAGGTGTCATTAGAAAGATATGGGGATGCAGTAAGTTGCATCCCTGTTCTTTCATTCCCTGAACTTGAATTCAGCCCAAACTAACACAGTTTTCTTTCTAATATAATAACAGAAAATGCTGGAGAAGCTCAGCAAGTGAGGCAGCATCTGTGGAGAAAGAAACAGAGTTAACGTTTCAGGTCAAAGACCTTTCTGCTGTCTGAGAATCTCGACTCAAATGGATTTGAGCTTTCTCAACTCTTTTCCTGCAAAACATATTTTGGCACTAAACTGGCTGTTTAGTGGCTGATATAAGAGATGAAAATGCCACACTGCACTGCAGGTTTTTTTAAGACTTGGCATTAGAGAATCAGACAGGCAGTGCATGACTTGAGAATACTGACACTGAAAACAAAAAGTAGAAGTAGTGTTTCTTTCATTAGTACAAATGTTTATCATATTAAGCCGTAAACTACTTTGATAACATTTTTAAATCAAGTAAGCAAGGGAGAAAGTTGACTCAAGAACTTTCTTGTGTGAATACACTGCTGCCTCTTAAACATCTACTGGAATAACCAGATATATTTACCTTTAAATTTCCTTAATTCTGAAATTCAATATTATTTTTTATTGCAGGCTTTACCCAGTGGATAAAACCAGAGTAAATGAGTTTGGTGAATCATATGATGAAAAAGAGACTGCAGGAAAACTGCATAAAGAGTGATTTCAGACTGGACTTCATCTGCAAGCAGCCACTGTTCAGCTGCTGAGCTGAACCTTTAAGAGCTCTGCTGCCTGCAGCCTGGCCACTTCATCATTGATCTTTTCCTTTTTGTGACTGCAATATGAATCTATTTCCAGCAGTGCCAACCTTTTTTGGATTTATAATTCTGGGTCATGGCTCATGAGGGTTAAACAGTATTACTCTTATAAAGAAGATATAGATTGAAAACTATAATGTTGCTGTATGACAGCACAGTTCAAATTTGTAACTTAATGTCATTTGTTTCAAGGGCCCATTTAACTGAAAGAACGCCTTTGGGGTGTTAACTGATCGGAATGGAAGATACAGTTAGTCAAGGACAATGTTGCAACTCCATTAAGGACTGGTGTACTAAGTGTCCTTGCACAGTACTCTTCCTGGCTTGCTTTTAGTTTACTGGTCTGCAAACTTTTTTTGAGTTACAACATTAACAATATGAATGGCTTATAGCGACTTTAATAAGTGTCATTGTTTTTGTGTGACTACGGTTAATAATTACAGAAGCTGCAGTTCTGCATTCCATTTATTGTATTAGTAAACTGTGATTTGGCCAAATGAATGATTGCTAAGTCAGATTAGTTTGAACTGTTTCACAGAGTGTAGCCTTTTTTAAAAAAAAATTTCAAATCAGATGTTAAACTTGACCACATTGTTGATTAGTAAAGGGTACAATAAATATTTTGCGAGTTAAATGTTTAAAAGGTTAAAGGGGACAATAATTTGCTTGAATTTGTTGGGCTGGATTTTCAAACATTCAAATCGAACCTCCAGAACATTTACTTTTTTCAGCGATATCACTTTAATTCAATGGGTTTTTTTTAAGAACATTTTTTAGCCAAATAAGATAAAATGGATATAATAGGAAAAAATTGTGCCTCATGCTAAAACTTGGTAATATATTAACATTTAAATTGTCTCTTTAGAACTTCTGATTTCTTTTCGGCTAGTGGGTGGTCATCTCAGGCTGATGAAAGTAAACATTGTCTCTTTAAGTTGAAAAAGGCTCCATGTCTCTGTTAATTTAATAATTGACAGTGCTGGCTAATCTGCTCGGCTGAAGGTTGTGCTTTGCCTAGGCTTTTTTGACTATTGGTAAAATTTGCTTTGATTTGCTGAACAGATGAAATGATCTCTCAATTGAATATGCATTCCTTTTTTGTGACTGGTTATAAAGATATTTTTTAATAATACTCACCGAAGGCGTTTTCTGCAGTTTTTAATGTGGCAGTGGTGAAGGTTGATGCATCTTTTTCCAACTTTAAAGCTTATTGGTACTTCGCAATGAGATAGCCAACCTTTTGTAAAGGAGCAAGTCCCAGAGCTTAGAGTACTGAACACTGCTAGGTATGCTTTTAACTTTTTTTTAGTGACACCACATGTACTCTTCTGCTCTGGATTGCACCATTACAACCACTCCTTCCAGATCAGCTGGAGTGACAGATATAATCTGCTCACGATCGTGGTTGTTGCTGTGCTATGAGCTTGGGCTTCAGGTAGGTGTTTTTCTAATTTAGTTGGTAGTAGAATTACAATATTGGTGATCCTAATACCAGCTAAAATACCACCCCTTTAGGGAATGTCATCGCAAGCATCTTTTTTCCCCTTTTACATAGGAAGTGGTGAATCCAGGTTGTAGAGCAAATAATGTCTTCAGAATCAGGTCAACACCAAAATTTTGGGTCAACAGAAATGTTGAGTGCACTTATCTGATGCACAGTTGCTGGCACTATGGAGCTGGTCCCCCGACCGGATGGGATGCATCCTAGGTTGCTGAGAGAAATAAGGGTGAAAATTGCAGAGATGCTGGCCATAATCTTCCAAACATCCTTAGATACGGGGGTGGTGCCAGAGGACTGAAGAATTGAAAATGTTACACCCTTGTTCAAAAAAGAGTGTAAGGATAAACCCGACAACTACAGGTCAGTCAGTTTAACCTCGGTGGTGGGGAAACATTTAGAAACGATAATCCGGGACAAAATAAAGTCATTTGGACAAGTGTGGATTAATAAAGGAAAACCAGCATGGATTTGTTAAATTGTGTTTAACTAACTTGATACTTCATCAGAAAACTAACAGAGAGGGTTGATGAGGGCAATGCGGTTGATGTTGTGTATCTGGACTTTCAAAAGGCATTTGATAAAGTGCCTCATAATAGGCTTGTCAGCAAAATTGACGCCCATGGAATAAAAGAGCCAGTGGCAGCATGGATACGAAATTGGCTAAGTGACAGGAAACAGAGTAGTGGTGAACGGTTGTTTTTCGGACTGGAGGAAGGTGTACAGTGGTGTTCCCCGGGGTAGGTACGAGGACCACTGCTTTTTTTGATATATATTAATGACTTGGGTGTACAGGGAATAATTTCAAAATTTGTAGATGACACTAAACTTGGAAGTGTAGTAAACAGTGAGGAGGATAGTGATAGACTTCAAGAGGATATAGACAGGCTGGTGGAATGGGCAGACACGTGGCAGATGAAATTTAATGCAGAAAAGTGCGAAGTGATACATTTCGGCAGGAAGAACGAGGAGAGGCAATATAAACGAAATGGTACAATTCTAAAGGAACAAAGACCTGCGGGTATATGTGCACAAATCTTTGAAGGTGGTAGGACAAGTTGAGAAAGCAGTTTTAAAAAAAGCATATGGGATCCTGGGCCTTATTAATAGAGGCAGAGAGTACAAAAGCAAGGAAGTTATGTTGAACCTTTATAAAACACTGGTTGAGCGAACAACTGAAGTATTGTGTCTAATTCTGGGTACCATGCTGTAGGAAGGATGTGAAGGCCTTAGAGAGGGTACAGAAAAGACTTACGAGAATGGCTCCAGGGATGAGGGACTTCAGTTACATGGATAGACTGGAGCAGCCGATTCTGGAAAGGTCCCAGCGGATTGGAAAACCGCAAACGTAACACCCCTATTCAAGAAGGGAGCAAGACAGAAAGCAGGTAACTATAGACCAGTTAGCCAAACATCTGTCATTGGGAAAATGCTAGAATCCATTATTAAGGAAGTAGTAGCAGGACATTTGGAGACTCATAATACAATCAAGGAGAGTCAACATGGTTTTATGAAGGGGAAATCGTGTCTGACAAATTTATTCGAGTTCTTTGAGGAAGTAACGGGCAGGGTGAATAAAGGGGAACCAATGGATGCAGTATATTTGGATTTCCAAAAGGCATTCGATAAAGTGCCACATAAAAGATTACTGCACAAGATAAGAGCTCATGGTGTTGGGGGTAATATACTGGCATGGATAGAGGATTGGCTAACCAGCAGAAAACAAAGAGTCGGGATAAAAGGGTCATTTTCAAAATGGCAATCTGTAACTAGTGGGGTGCTGCAGGGATCAGTGCTGGGGCCTCAACTATTTACAATATATATCAATGACTTGGATGAAGGAACGGAGTGTCTTGTGGCCAAATTGCTGCTGATACAAAGATAGGTGGAAAAACAAGTTGCGATGAGGACACAAAGTGTCTGCAAAGGGATATTAACAGGTTAAGCGAATGGGCAAAACTTTGGCAGATGGAATATAATGTGGGAAAATGTGAAGTCATCCATCTTGGGAGGAAAAATAAAAAAGCAAAATATTATTTGAATGGAGAAATACTACAAAATGCTGCGGTACAGAGTGATCTGGGTGTCATCGTACATGAACCACAAAAAGTCAACATACAGATGCAGCAGGTAATCCGGAAGGCAAACTTAATATTGGCCTTTATTTTGAGGGGGATGGAGTATAAAAGCCGGGAAGTCATGCTACAACTGTACAGGGTGCTGGTGAGAGCACACCTGGAGTACAGCGTACAGTTCTGGTGCCCTTATTTAAGGAAGGACATACTTGCATTGGAGGCAGTTCAGAGAAGGTTCACTAGGTTGATTCTGGGTATGGAAGGGTTGCCTTATGAGGAAAGATTGAACAGGTTGGGTCTATACTCATTGGAGTTCAGAAGAATGAGAGGAGATCTTATTGAAACATACAAGATTCTGAGTGGACTCGATAGGGTAGATGCTGAGAGGCTGTTACCCCTCATGGGGGAATCTAAAACTAGGGGGCATAGTCTCAGAATAAGGGGTTGCCCGTATAAGACGGAAATGATGAATTTCTTCTCCCAGAGGGTCGTGAATCTTTGGAATTCTTTACCCCAAAAAGCTTTTTTCTCCGTTCATGGGATGTGGGCGTTGCTGGTGAGGCCGGCATTTATTGCCCATCCCTAATTGCCCTTGAGAAGATGGTGGTGAGCCGCCTTCTCGAACTGCTGCAGTCCATGTGGTGACGGTTCTCCCACAGTGCTGTTAGGAAGGGAGTTCCAGGATTTTGACCCAGCAACGATGAAGGAACGGCGATATATTTCCAAGTCGGGATGGTGTGTGACTTGGAGGGGAACATGCAGGTGGTGTTGTTCCCATGTGCCTGCTGCTCTTGTCCTAGTTGGTAGAGGTTGCGGGTTTGGGAGGTGCTGTCGAAGAAGCCTTGGCGAGTTGCTGCAGTGCATCCTGTGGATGGTACACACTGCAGCCACAGTGCGCCGGTGGTGAAGGGAGTGAATGTTTAGGGTGGTGGATGGGGTGCCAATCAAGCGGGCTGTTTTATCCTGGATGGTGTTGAACTTCTTGTGTTGTTGGAGCTGCACTCACCCAGGCAAGTGGAGAATATTCCATCACACTCCTGACTTGTGCCTTGTAGATAGTGGAAAGGCTTTGTGGAGTCAGGAGGTGAGTCACTCGCTGCAGAATACCCAGCCTCTGACCTGCTCTTGTAGCCACATTATTTATATGGCTGGTCCAGTTAAGTTTCTGGTAAATGGTGACCCCCTAGGATGTTGTTGGTGGTAGATTCGGCGATTGTAATGCCGTTGAATGTCAAGGGGAGGTGATTAGACTCTTGTTGGAGATGGTCCTTGTCTGGTGCGAATGTTGCTTCAGCTGTGGAGGCTGAGTCATTGAATACATTCAAGGCTGAGTTAGACACACTTTTGATCAGCAAGGGAGTTAAAGGATATGGGGAAAAGGCGGGAAAGTGGAGTTGAGGTAAAAATCAGATCAGCCATGATCTCGTTGAATGGCGGAGCAGGCTCGAGGGTCTGAATGGCCTGCTCCTCCTATCTTTTATGGTCTAGCTGGGGTTGTTCTCCTTGGAGCAGAGAAGGTTGAGAGAAGATTTGATAGAAGTGTTCAAAATCATGAAGGGTTTCGATAAAATAAATAAAGAGAAACTGTTCCCATTGGCAGAAGGGTCGAGAACCAGAGGACACAGATTTAAGGTGATTGGCAAAAGGTATGAGGGAAAAACTCTTTTATGCAGCAAGTAATTATGATTTGGAATGCGCTGCCTGAAAGGGTGGTAGAAGCAGATTCAATTGTGCCTTTCAAAAAGGAATTGGATAAATACTTGAAGGGAAAAAATTTGCAGGGCTACGGAGAAAAAGCGGGGGAATGGAACTAACTGGATTGCTCTTAGAAAGAGCTGGCACGGGCTCGATGGGCAGGATGACCACCTTCTGTGCTGTAACCATTTTATGATTCTAAGTGGTGATAACAGAAATTGCACTCAAGACTTGCATAAGTTGTTGTTTCTTATCTAACTTATTTTTTATGAAAGTTTATTTAAAAATACATGTATATGCACCCGTACGTATTGTGACACCATGCAGCTATTTAAAGTGACAATGTTTTTCATCCCCATCTACAAAATTGTTAGGTAACAGTCTTGAGCCACAACTACTACATTTGTGAACAAATCTAGTCTGGGACTGGATCCATCAAGGACATAGCCCAGTGCCACTCAGCTCAGTATATTTTGCCCAGATGCCATTCCTGATTGGGGTCTATGCAGTAAAAATGTGGAAAAGTGCTTCATGCCTCATCCTGATAGCAGGCTGAGATTTCCAAATGATGTGGGGAATCACAGCTGTGTTTTTTATGGGCTAGTCAGTGGAATGTGCAGATGGGTGACAGGTGCCATTTAATGTGGAAGAGCGAGGTGATGCATTTTCGGAGGAAAAACAAGCAATGGGAGTACCAACTCAATGGAAAGAAGCTGAAGGGTGCGGAGCAACAGAGACCTAGGGGTTCAAATACATAAGTCCTAGAAAGTGCAAATGCAGGTAGATAGTAAAACCACAAAAAAGGCCAATAGCATTTTGTGTGTTCTAAATAGGGGCACAAAATACAAGAGCAAAGATAAATTTGTAGATGGCAATGTTTAGGCCACAGTTATTTTAGGTGCTCCATCTGGGATTTGGTGTCCATGCTGAGGGAGCTGTCCTACAGACAGTCAAGCAATAACCTGATAGTCATACTCTCAGAATCATACCAATATCAGTAAAGATCCCAGACTCATCCATCCCTGAGTACGCCCTTGCCCATGGGCAGGACAGGCCCACCAGAAGTGGGGGCACAGTGGTATACAGATTTTGGGGGGGGGGTGGGTGGTGACGCTGGGAACCCCCTCCATTGACTCCACACACCATGAAGTCTCATGGCTTTAGGTCAAACGTGAGCAGGGAAACCTCCTGCTGATTGCCATCACTCAGCTGATGAATCACGTTAAACACCAAATGGAGGGATCACTGAGCGTAGCAAGGGCATAGAATGTACACTGGGTGGGGGACTTCAATTTCCATCACCAAGTGTGGCTCGGAACGAGCAGCTCAAAACTGGGCATCCATGAGGTACCGTGGGCCATCAGCAGCAGCAGAATTATATACCCCCACAATCTGTAATCTCATGGCCTGGCATATTCTCACTCCTCCATCACAATCAAGCCAGATGACTACCCCACTGTAAGGTATTTGTTTTAACTCTCAACTCTTTAGGGTAATCAGAGGCGAGATTAACCAAGACTTAAAACCATTATTTTGGAAAAGTTTAATTAACATTAAAATACAATAAATTTTACCGATAGAGATTCATACAACCTCTAAATAAGTAGTACAACTCAATAGTCAGAATGGCCAATTCATCTGTTTTGGGGCCTAAGGTCAATTTGCCATCGACATCCTGCGCGCCGTTCTTGTGGCCTGTGTCCCCCAACTTACTCAAATGGCTGGTTTTATACCCATCTTGCTGGTGCAAAACAAGTTTCTAGTACTTTTCCACTCCCTTTCCCGTGATTTAAAAGAAGTTGATGCGACAGCACCTGATGTTTATAACAGATTTTCAAGGCCTCGCAGCTGTCTTGTCTTTATACTTCTAGAGAGTCTGCTGAATAAGACTTTTCCAATGTGGCCAACCTTCTCAGCATGCTGCCTTGAACAGTCAGTTTCCTTAAAATTAGTATTTTGGTTTTATATTGAAAAGTCCGCTATCCTTCAGTTACTCCTCAAGCAAATGTGAGAGATCAAACAACTCACTTTAACCATTCATTGACTCTGAATTGCACTCACCACACATAAGGTTAAGGCATTGTTGTTACAAGAAGCACGATCACTGTGCCATCTATGCGAAAGTTACTTATATTTTTTTCTTTTTAAAATTATTTTATTTCCTTAAATCTACTTTGACTTGACTATATTACTCCAGCTTAGGCTGCTTCACCCTGTCGAATAGCAGCCATCTTCTACTTTCCCAACAGTGGGTAAGTTCTGTATTCCAACCTTCATAATTCCCTATTCAGCTGCCTCAGGGTACAGCATAATCAGCAAGTAATAATTAGTAAGATTATAATGAAGCCTGCCTGAAGAATAACAAAAGCTTTAAATCCAAATTCTAACCATGTTCCTTCCATCAAATTAGTGTAATCTCCCTCATGGAGCAGTTTATTCAATCGTTGACCAGCTGTACGCGTGTCATTGCTAATCAAAACCAGGTGTGTGTCTTTCCTTGCCAATAACGTGTGTAAATCCAGCGGGAGGAGCTGAATAAGTGTGTCGAAAGTGGGGGTATACTCCTTGGGGTCGCTATATAGGATGGTCTTGCTTTCATAGACAATTATGGGGATAATGACAACCTCCCCAATCACTACCGTCTGAAGCAAAAATTTGGCATCAGCACCAGGCAACTCATAGGGTCGTAGGCATAGCTCTTAACATTGGTTACGACACAGTATCACCCTTCGGCGTCGTAAGTCACCTTAACCATTTCTTGTTGCCATTGTGTCACCATCACTGGGCATATTTCCAAACTCCTGGTACGGATCACTTTTGGACAGCCCACAAACAGATTGAGTAACCTCAAGCACATCACACCGACGCACATACTCATGCTCAGTTACTGAACGACAATCAGTGCATGGTGCTGTCCATTGCCCTTGGTGGTCATTATAAACCAATAATCATGGCAGGTTTGTTCTCTATTTATAAACATCCTTTTCAAGGACCCCCTACTGCACGCACCCTGACCGGCTTCGTGAACACGGACGTTTCCATGTTCAGGACTGGTAAGGATAGGGTGAAGGAAATGTACATTAAATCCTTCACTAAACAGCCTCCAGTCGCACATCCATTACGTTCACCAGAATGTGGTGTGACAAACCCCAGGTTCCTTACAGTGGTTAGACCGCACCTGGAGTACTGTGAGCAGTTCTGGACACCGTACCTTCGGAAGGACATATTGGCCGTGGAGGGAGTGCAGTGTAGGTTTACTAGAATGATACCCGGACTTCAAGGGTTAAGTTTCAAGGCGAGATTACACAAATTGGGGTTGTATTCTCTAGAGTTTAGAAGGTTAAGGGGTGATCTGATCGAAGTTTATAAGATATTAAGGGGAACAGATAGGGTGGATAGAGAGAAACTATTTCCGCTGGTTGGGGATTCTAGGAGTAGGGGGCACAGTCTAAAAATTAGAGCCAGACCTTTCAGGAGCGAGATTAGAAAACATTTCTACACACAAAGGGTGGTAGAAGTTTGGAACTCTCTTCCGCAAATGGCAATTGATACTAACTCAATTGCTAAATTTAAATCTGAGATAGATAGCTTTTTGGCAACCAAAGGTATTAAGGGATATGGGCCAAAGGCAGGTATATGGAGTTAGATCACAGATCAGCCATGATCTTATCAAATGGCAGAGCAGGCACGAGGGGCTGAATGGCCTACTCATGTTCCTATGACACCCAAGGTATTTCACAGCCTCCTGCCCCATAATACAGTCTCCTCAGATCCTTATCCTTAAATAGGTCTTGGATAATCCCCCTGGACACATACTGCAGGAGGTCACTCAGGGTCTGGAGTACACAGGACCCATAAGCAGTACAATTGGAGTAGCTGCTAATTTCTGGTTCTTTGTTCTCTCAATATTCTCATCGATTTTATTTTGTGTCTCATTGAACAAGTTAGCAATGTTATGTTATACACCGTAAATAATTCTTCCAGTGCTAACCCACTAATCCCTTGTAACATCGGCCTCACAATACTGTCGGCAAGGCTGTTCTCAAAATAGTATAGGTGTCTCTTTATGGTCTCTGCATCCACCCAGTTCCAGACTGACATCCCCATGCCAAATAATTTTGACACAGCTCCTTCTAGCCCCGTTATATCTATCCGTCTTCAACCGGAGTGATCTGAACACCACCCCCACCCCCAACTCCCCGCCCCTCCTGACCATCTTCCTTGGCTCATTGGGGGATCCCTAGTCTTCTTCTGATCAATTCTCCGCATGTTTACCAAGGCTATATTGGAAAATAAAGAAACTGCACTAACATTAAAACAGTAGGTGTTATGATTAGCCCAAGCTGAAAAATTAAACACTGCAGGTACTTGGAGAAACTGCACGTTATTAATCAAAGTCCCCAGAATCGGGGTGGCAGCCAGCCCACATTATAGACTATCTCCCACCATTCAGGTTTCCCAAGGGTAGATATCTCCTTTTCAATGTCAGCGTTACATTGTCTCATAAGCACTGTCAGTCTTTCAATATTAGGATTTTTAAACTGCGGAAGTAATCCAAGAAAATGGTTTCCTTTACAATGTCTCAGTCTTTAATCTCCAACAGCCTCCTCACTCACTGCAAAGTCCTCCTCACTAACATCTGGCAACTTGTGCCAAAATTGGGAGAGCTGTCCCTCAGACTAGTCAAGCAACAGCCTGACATAGCCATACTCACAGAATCATACCTTTCAGCCAACGTCCCAGACTCTTCCATCACCATCCCTCGGTATGTCCTGTCCCACCGGCAGGACAGACCCACCAGAGGTGGCGGTACAGTGATATACAGTCAGGAGGGAGTGGCCCTGGGAGTCCTCAACATTGACTCCGGACCCCATGAAATCTCATGGCATCAGGTCAAACATGGGCAAGGAAACCTCCTGCTGATTACCACCTACCGCCCTCCCTCAACTGATGAATCAGTCCTCCTCCATGTCGAGCACCACTTGGAGGAAGCACTGAGAGTAGCAAGGGCACAGAATTTAGTCTGGGTGGTGGACTTCAATATCCATCACCAAAAATGGCTCAGTAGCACCACGACTGACTGAGTTGGCCAAGTCCTGAAGGACATAGATGCGAGACTGGGCCAGCAGCAGCTGGTGAGCAAAACAACACGAGGGAAAAACCTACTTGACCTTGTCCTCACCAATCTATCTGTTGCAGATGCATCTGTCCATGACAACTTTGGTAGGAGTGACCACCGCACAGTCCTTGAAGACAAAGTCCCATCTTCACACTGAGGACACCATCCAATGTGTTGTGTGGCACTGCCACTGTGCTAAATGGGATAGATTCAGAACAGATCTAGCAGCTCAAAACTGGGCATCCATGAGGCGCTGGGGCCCATCAGCAGCAGCAGAATTGTATTCCAGCACAATATGTAACTTCATGGCCCGGCATATTCCTCACTCTACCATTACCAACAAGCCAGGGGATCAATCCTGGTTCAATGAGGAGTGTAGAAGAGCATGCCAGGAGCAGCACCAGGCGTACCTAAAAATGAGGTGCCAACCTAGTGAAGCTACAACTCAGGACTACATGCACGCTAAACGGTGGAAACAGCATCCTATAGACAGAGCTAAGCGATTTTTCCGGGTGGCAGGCAGTGACTAGTGGGGTACCGCAGGGATCAGTGCTTGGACCCCATATCTTAATGCTAAAGGGATCAAGGGATGTGGGAAAAAACGGGAACAGGGTACTGAGTTAGACGATCAGCCATGATCATTTTGAATAGCGGAGCAGGCCCGAAGGGCCAAATGGCCTACTCTTGCTCCTATTTTCTATGTTTCTATTCCACAACCAACAGATTAGATCAAAGCTCTGCAGTCCTGCCACATCCAGTCGTGAATGGTAGTGGACAATTAAACAATTAACGGGAGAAGGAGGCTCTGTAAACATCCCCATCCTCAATGATGGCAGAGTCCAGCATGTGAGTGCAAAAGACAAGGCTGAAGCGTTTGCAACCATCTTCAGCCAGAAGTGCCAAGTGGATGATCCATCTCGGCCCCCTCCCGATATCCCCACCATCACAGAAGCCAGTCTTCAGACAATTCGATTCACTCCACATGTCATCAAGAAACGGCTGATTGCACTGGATATAACAAAGGCTATGGGCCCCGACAACATCCCGGCTGTAATGCTGAAGACTTGTGCTCCAGAACTAGCTGCGCCTCCAGCCAAGCTGTTCCAGTACAGCTACAACACTGGCATCTACCCAACAATGTGGAAAATTGCCCAGGTATGTCCTGTCCACAAAAAGGACAAATCCAATCCAGCCAATTACCGCCCCATCAGTCTACTCTCGATCATCAGCAAAGTGATGGAAGGTGTCGTCGACAGTGCTATCAAGCGGCACTTACTCACCAATAACCTGCTCACTGATGCTGAATTTGGGTTCAGCCAGGACCACTCGGCTCCAGACCTCATTACAGCCTTGGTCCAAACATGGACAAAAGAGCTGAATTCCAGAGGTGAGGTGAGAGTGACTGCCCTTGACATCAAGGCAGCATTTGACCGAGTGTGGCACCAAGGAGCCCAAGTAAAATTGAAGGCAATAGGAATCAGGGGGGAAAACTCTCCAGTGGCTGGAGTCATACCTAGCACAGAGAAAGATGGTAGTGGTTGTTGGAGGCCAATCATCTCAGCCCCAGGGCATTGCTGCAGGAGTGCCTCAGGGCAGTGTCCTTGGCCCAACCATTTTCAGCTGCTTCATCAATGACCTTCCCTCCATCATAAGGTCAGAAATGGGGATGTTCGCTGATGATTGCAGTGTTCAGTTCCATTCGCAACCCCTCAGATAACGAAGCAGTCCGTGCCCGCATGCAGCAAGACATGGACAACTTACGGGCTTGGGCTGATAAGTGGCAAGTAACATTCACGCCAGACAAGTGCCAGGCAATGACCATCTCCAACAAGAGAGAGTCTAACCACCTCCCCTTGACATTCAATGGCATTACCATCGCCGAATTCCCCCACCATCAACATCCTGGGGGTCACCATTGACCAGAAACTTAACTGGACCAGCCATATAAATACTGTGGCTACAAAAGCAGGTCAGAGGCTTGGGATTCTGCGGCGAGTGACTCACCTCCTGACTCCCCAAAGACTTTCCACCATATACAAGGCACAAGTCAGGAGTGTGATGGAATACTCTCCACTTGCCTGGATGAGTGCAGCTCCAACAACACTCAAGAAGCTCGACACCATCGAGGACAAAGCAGCCCGCTTGATTGGTACCCCATCCACCACCCTAAACATTCACTCCCTTCACCACCGGCGCACAGGATGCAATGCAGCAACTCGCCAAGGCTTCGTCGACAGCACCTCCCAAACCCGCGACCTCTACCACCTAGAAGGACAAGAGCAGCAGGCACATGGGAACAACACCACCTGCACGTTCCCCTCCAAGTCACACACCATCCCAACTTGGAAATATATCGCCTTTCCTTCATCGTCGCTGGGTCAAAATCCTGGAACTCCCTTCCTAACAGCACTGTGGGAGAACCTTCCCCACACGGACTGCAGCGGTTCAAGAAGGCGGCTCACTACCACCTTCTCAGGGGCAATTAGGGATGGGCAATAAATGCTGGCCTTGCCAGCGATGCCCACATCCCATGAATAATAAAAAAGCCCCCGGTGGCTCTGCCTGTCCCCCTCCCCCCGCTTCTTTGTGAGATCTTCGGGGCCTTATCTAAGGTCTGCATCGTGTTAAAATCACATATCTATCTCAAGCCAATTGTTCTTATAATCTAAGTTTCATTTGGTTAATATTACACTACATGAACAGACAAAGAATATCATAATACATTGTACAGAAAGCTACGATGTACCATATTATCAAGAAATCATGAACTTAAAAGATCGTCCCGCTCTCCTTTTACCATTATCCATCTTGTGGATAATTCTGTCTAAATATTAATTCTCTCTAGCCCTCAGTTGTCCCAATTTCATTGTTATCTCAAAGGATCCCATCCCTGAATTTGGAAATCCAAATTATATGTCCCTCTTTACTTTAATTTCAATCCCTCTGATAGGTACCAGTGTTTAACTCTATCCTGATTGTTCCATTAACTAGTTGGTTTCTCTATGGAGCATGTGTTAGTGCCTTGATTGACAAGTTCAAATCAGTAGTGATACAGTATATGTCCTCAATCTCCTGAGCACATTAACCATTTCATGCAGTGGTGTTGTCTACGTGACTGAGCATATCTGAAACCCGTTCTTCTGTGCATCTTCGTCATGATTCCAGGGATGAGGGATTTTAGTTAAGTGGATAGAACGGAGAAGCTGGAGTTGTTCTCCTTGGAACAGAGAAGGTTGCGAGGAGATTTGATAGAGGTGTTCAAAATCATGAAGTGTCTAGACAGAATAGATAGAGAGAAACTGTTCCCATTGGCAGAAGGGTCAAGAACCAGAGGTCACAGATTTAAGGTGATTGGCAAAAGAACCAAAGGTGACATGAGGAAAAACTTTTTTACACAGCGAGTGGTTAGGATCTGGAACGCACTGCCCGAGGGAGTGGTGGAGGCAGATTCAATCATGTCCTTCAAAGGGGAACTGGATAAGTACTTGAAAAGAAAAAATTTGCAGGGCTACGGGGATAGGGCAGGGGAGTAGGACTAGCTGGATTGTTCTTGCATAGAGCCAGCGCAAACTCAATGGGCCAAATGGCCTCCTTCCATGCTGTAACCTTTCTATGATTCTATGCATTCCACATACTAGTTGCCTCACGCACATATGACATTTGCACACACAGCAGCATCCCAAGATCATGCCACGCATGACATCAGATACAAGCCAGTCCTGAGCTTTCAGGCTACCTTATCAACAGATCAGGGGGTGTCCGGAGTTCTTTGCTTATCTTCCCCCCTGCGCGGCCCCGATGTCACTGGAAAGTGGCCGGGCTATCAAATGCATTTTTTTTCACTGTTCAGTATGGACAAGGGCTCAACCATCTCCAAGCGAAAGCTATCAATTAACTACTCTTAACTACATTTTCCTGGCTTTTACTAGATTGTACATTGATACTAGATTAATATCTTTTGGTGAATCACACCCAGATGATTTATGTTACTTGTGAGTGGACTCACACATCTTTCCCTAACCCCTTTGGTTTGGGTTCCTGAAATTCACCCATAATCATCTAGGGCAATGACCTTCGACCCCATTTGGTGGTGTAATTTTCCTGTTTCTATCTTATACCCTTTATCACTTCCTCTCATCCAATACACATCCCATTATATTACCATTCCATCTCATTCACGAGTCCTGGACCAACACAATATCATTACCCCTTAAAACATAGATTGAAAGTTTCCAACTTGGTCCAAGTTATCAACACATTTTTATTTATTGTACTTAAACTCTTCTTGGACCTCTTTCAAAATATCCCACTATAATGTGCATTATATGTTCATTTTATCTTTCCAAAATTATCCCAATTCCAGAGACAGCCCAGTCTGCAAGATGAGGAATGTTAGTTACCTTAACTCAACAGTATCCCCGCCCACCACCCCCCCCCACCCCCACCCCCTGACACAGGAATAGGTTCAGACTGGACTGTTGGACTGACAGGACTTTCTTCCTTGATATACAGCATTGGGCAAGAACCACCTAGGCGGGACTTCTCCTCCTCCCCCCCCCCCATAAAAATGTGATTATTCCCTGTTAAATTTTTACCCTTCTCGAGTGCTTGAATAGCAACTCATATCAATATAATCTTAACAATTTCAATTTCACAAACAAATAATGCCCAGGCTTGGTGGTTTTACAGCAGAGACAGAAGTGCTTGCAATTACCTTTGGAGGTACCTCCCATGTTCTCCCCCCTCCCCCACCTCGAGCATTCTGTCTCGGAAGATAACAAAGGACCCTGAAAGGGTTAAAGCCGAGCCTTTGAGAGACTAAGCTTTACTCCAGCTTATCACCATGTCATGACATTTGATATCTGCTGATGTCTGCAGACCTGATTTTAAATTCTTAACACCGTTGGATCTCCTCCTTGCACCAACACCTTTCCAGCGAAGGCTGCACCCTAACTCTGTGGAGCTACTTTCACGTGAAAGCAATCCTGTGCCAGCACCACTGACACGGTCCCAAAAACCATGGTCACCTGTTAAAAAATAAGAAAATCCACCGTGGCTCTTCCTGAAACCCAATCGGTTAATTGCGTAATATGCATTTGTCAATTCCTGATTCCCTTCTGTCACCATGGTGAAATAGTCACTCAAATTAAGAAACTTAAAATTTAATAATGCCTGATATATGTTCACATTCAGCAATGCAAAAGTTGTTCCTTAGTGAGCATTTAAAGAAAGAATTTGCATTTATATAGCACCTTTCACAACCTCAGGACGTCCCAAAGCGCTTCACAGCCAATGAAGCACTTTTGAAGTGTAGTCATTGTTGTAATATAGGAAACCTATTTGCACACAGCAAGTCCCATGAACAGCAATGTGATAATGACCAGATAATTTGTTTTTTAGTGATGTTGGTTGAGCAATAAATACTGGCCAGGACACTGGGGAGAACTCCCTGCTCCTCTTCAAATAGTGCCATGGGATCTTTCACGTCCACCTGAGAGGGCAGACGGGGCCTCGGTTTAACATCTCATCTGAAAGATGGCACCTCTGACAGTGCAGCACTCCCTCAGTACTGCACTGAGAGTGTCAGCCTAGATTATGTGCTCAAGTGTCTGGAGTGGGACTTGGACCCACAACCTTCTGACTCAGAGGCAAGACTGCTACCAACTGAGCCATGGCTGACACCTAAACAGAGTTAATCTGATACTCGAAAAATTAAAATCAGCTGCCTGTGGAAGGGATAACTTCTTTGCTGTGAAAAGAAGGGCGGAGCCAGCCAGCCTGGAGACTCATGCAGATTTCATGCAAACCTAAAGAAACTTTGATCTCAAAATCTCACAGATATGCTTTGTTCAAAGTCTTTGTGCATTTAACAGTTATGCTGTGGATCTATTAAACTTTCTGCTATCAATTTTACTTAAAATAAAACTTGCACAAAGATCCCAATACAATCAAATTCTGGCAACTAAATTTCTGTTCTTCTTTGACTTCCAAGGAACCTTACATGAGCCATGAAGACACAGAAATATTATCAATTATTACCACTGCTTCCTTGGGAATTGCAAATCCGCCAAAACAAGCAGAAATCATTACTATTAACTTTCATATTTCTGTGAAACAATTCTGTTGAGGAAAACAGGATTTTAGTTCATTCATATCATTTTTAAAAAAAGAGTAGGTTTCTCCTGGCCTTGAACCTACAATTCAGATTAAACCCCCTTTTTTATTAAATCACTTCTCATTTACTTACGAGATGTCCAAAACCCCTTACATTATAAACTCTTTGGTGATTAGTAGATTCCAATCAAAAGATGTCTCCAGGTTGCTTGCCATGGAGATGACAGTAGATCCTTTAATCATTCTTTTTATTAACTCCGGTCACTTTTTTTTTGACCATAGTCAATCATCGAAGGGTGCTGTCAGCTTCCACTACAACCAAGATGATTAAACAAGCAGATTCACCTCAAATCTCCCAACATTTTAGAGGCACCAAACCAAGTTAAAATTGATGCCCTGTACTGTACCAGCCCACCCAGATAACAACAGTATTCATGCTCTCCAATACTCAACACAACTCCAAACACATCAATTACACTCAACATTAACTCCTTATCTACCTCAAATCATTGAGTCCTTGGCATGGATGAGAAATTCAAAAATGCCAATTTTGTTTATGTGATACTCTCATGTCCGGAACTGGAGACTCTCCCATAATTTACAATTACCAGAATTTTACCGTGGCTTCAATAAAAGTCTGGTTTTCACAATTTAATAGGTTAGTTAACCTCAATAACTCTAATTTAATTCAAACCCAAAAACAGAAGTCCTCACTATCCCAAAGCAACATAAGACACAGGCAAAGGTTTAAAATAGCATGTGCTTATATTAAAAAACCTAGTACATAATAAATCATCTTCCTGTTGTTCTTTCTTCAGGTGCCTTTCCAAATGACTGTAAAAATTCTCACTATAACTGAAGGAAAAGTTAACTGCCACAGTTATAAAAAATCTTTGTAACATTCTTACACATAATAAGCAATGAAAGGGGGCATAGCCACAGCCAGTGGCACCAGCACATTCACACAGGCTTTTTAAAGAAACAGTCCACTGAAATCTTGCAGCCTTTCACATTTTATCCTTTTTCTCTCCAACCAATTTTCAATTTCTGATATTTGCTACTTAACTCCATTCTCTACTGATTCAAAGTCTCAAACTCACAGTCTATGTCCTCACCCAGGCCTGGTGTGGTGAAGGTCCAGGCAATAGAATCATAGAACGGTTACAACACAGAAGGAGGCCATTTGGCCCATCGAGCCCGTGCCGGCTCTTTATAAGAGCAATCCAATTAGTCCTATTCTCCCGCTCTTTCCCACTAGCCCTGCAAATGTTTTCCCTTCAAGTATTTATCCAATTCCTTTTTGAAAGCCACAATTGAATCTGCTTCCACCACCCTTTCAGGCAGCACATTCCAGATCATAACTACTCGCTGCGTACAAAAAATGGTTCCTCATGTCGCCTTTGGTTCTTTTGCTGATTACCTTAAATGTGTGTCCTCTTGTTCTTGACCATTCTGCCAATGGGAACAGTTTCTCTTTATTTATTTTAAGTTAACCCTTCATGATTTTGAATACTTCTATCAAATCTCCTCTTAACCTTCTCTGCTCTAAGGAGAACAACCCCAGCTTCTCCAGTCTATCCATGTAACTGAAGTCCCTCATCCCTGGAATCATTCTAGTAAATCTTTCCTGCACCCTCTTTAAGGCCTTCACATCTTTCCTAAAGTGCGGTGCCCAGAATTGGACACAATACTCCAGTTGTGGCCAAACCAGTGTTTTATAAAGGTTCATCATGACTTCCTTGCTTTTGTACTCTACGCCTCTATTTATAAAGCCCAGGATCCTATATATAGTTTTTTAACCACTTTCTCAATCTGTCCTGCCACCTTCAAAGATTTGTGCACATATACCCCCAGGTCTCTCTGTTGCTGCACCCCCTTTAGAATTGTACCATTTAGTTTATATTGCCTCTCCGCATTCTCCCTGCCAAAATTTATCACTTCGCACTTCTCTGCATTAAATTTCATCTGCCACATGTCCGCCCATTCCACCAGTCTGTCTATATCCTCTTGAAGTCTATCACTATCCTCCTCACTGTTCACTACACTTCCAAGTTTTGTGTCATCTGCAAATTTTGAAATTGTGCCCTGTACACCCAAGTCCAAGTCATTAACATATATCGAAAAAAATATATAAAAATATATATAGCCTTGAGGAATTTTAATTTCTTCCTCTTTTTCCTAATTCTTTTGTTACTCTTGGCTTGTCTAACCAGGGGAAGTTTTCACAACTCCTTCACAGCCTCTGTCTGCTGTGGAAGGACTATTCTTGCTGCACAATTCTTAACACTCTTCTCTGTTGGCATACGGAAATGGGGTAATGAAATAGAAGAAAGGGAAAAGGGGACGCTAAGGATCCAGTAGAGAGCCCCAGTCCATTTCTCGGTTCACCCTCTGGAACTGATGTATCTGCCTCTTTCACCGCTGGTATCAACATCCCAACTCCCATTCTGCATCCCTTTAGACCTTGTTTACAACTCCCACATTTTTGCTTTTCACTGAATATCTTATCAGTTTTGAGGCGGCCCATTCCGACAGAAACTTTAAGTGCTTCTCAGCAAGCTGTTCCTCCACTTTCATCTCTAGCTGTTTCAGCATCAATTTCTAATTTTTAAAAATTCTTAAATGAAACTGTTAACAGCCAGACCATCTTTGTCTTCCTATCCTTGAGTTTCTTTTCCTGTTTCAGCTCCCCGAGCCAAATTTTGCACCAACACGCTGCTTTGAGTCCACAAATTGTTCCTATCCTCTTGGGAGTATGAAAGACTCCATTGCTATAAGCCCCCCGAGCTTGTCTAATGTTCATCATTTCCAGAACCGCTAAATGCTCCTCGAGCTTTACTGAATCTCTTACTTTAGTTGCACCAGCCAACTTGGCACTAATATCACTCAAAGCAACTAAACTCTTGGTTGACTGAATGCTCTGTCCCATTTGGTAGTTGAGAGGAGTTCAATCCGAGGGAAGATCAGACACAAACATAAGTCAACTTATTGCTAAAATTAAACTTCTACCAATTACTTAATAAACATTTAAACAATAAAAATCTGTTATTGTTTCTCCCATTTCTGTTTTTACTCTAGTTGGAGAATCCGAACTTTGTTACACCAGCTGGAGAATCCTACCTTTGTTACACTAGTTGGAGAATCCTACCTTTGTTACACGAGTTGGAGAATCCGACCTTTGTTAAACCAGCTGGAGAATCCAACCGTTGTTACACAAGTTGGAGAATCCTACCTTCGTCACACTAGTTGGAGAATCCTACCTTGGTTACACGAGTTGGAGAATCCTACCTTTGTTACACGAGTTGGAGAATCCTACCTTTGTTACACTATCTGGAGAATCCGACCTTTGTTACACTAGTTGGAGAATCCAACCTTTGTTAAATTAGCTGCAGAATCCAACGTTTGTTACACTAGTTGGAGAATCCTACCTTTGTTACACTAGTTGGAGAATCCTACTTTTGTTCCACCAACTGGAGAATCCAACCTTTGTTACACTAGTTGTAGAATCCTACCTTTGTGACACTAGTTGGAGAATCCTACCTTTGTTACACTAGTTGGAGATTCCTACCTTTGATAAACTAGTTGGAGAATCCTACCTTTGTTACACTAGTTGGAGATTCCTACCTTTGTTACACTAGTTGGAGAATCCTACCTTTTTTACACTAGTTGGAGAATCCAACCTTTGTTTCACCAACTGGGGAATCCTACCTTTGTTACACGAGTTGGAGAATCCCACCTTTGTTACACTAGTTGGAGAATCCAACCTTTGTTTCACCAACTGGAGAATCCTACCTTTGTTACACTAGTTGGAGAATCCTACCTTTGTTTCACCAACTGGGGAATCCTACCTTTGTTACACTAGTTGGAGAATCCCACCTTTGTTTCACCAACTGGAGAATCCTACCCTTGTGACACCAACTGGAGAATCCTCCCTTTGTTACACTAGTTGGAGAATCCTACCTTTGTTTCACCAACTGGAGAATCCTACCTTTGTTACACTAGTTGGAGAATCCCACCTTTGTTACACTAGTTGGAGAATCCTACCTTTGTTACATGAGTTGGAGATTCCTACCTTCGTTACACTAGTTGGAGAATCCTACTTTTGTTACACTGGTTGGAGATTCCTACCTTTGTTGCACTAGTTGGAGAATCCTACCTTTGTTACACTGGTTGCAGATTCCTACCTTTGTTACACTAGTTGGAGAATCCTACCTTTGTTGCAGCAACTGGAGAATCCTACCTTTCTTACACTAGTTGGAGAATCGAACCTTTGTTACATTAGTTGGAAAATCCTCCCTTTGTTACACTAGTTGGAGAATCCTACCTTTGTTACACTAGTTGGAGATTCCTACTTTTGTTACACGAGTTGGAGAATCCTACCTTTGTTACACTCGTTGGAGAATCCTACCTTTGTTACACGAGTTGGAGAATCCTACCTTTGTTACACCAACTGGAGAATCCTACCTTTGTTACACTAGTTGGAGATTCCTACCTTTGTTACACTAGTTGGAGATTCCTACCTTTGTTACACGAGTTGGAGAATCCTACCTTTGTTACAATCGGTGGAGAATCCTACCTTTGTTACACGAGTTGGAGAATCCTACCTTTGTTACACCAACTGGAGAATCCTACCTTTGTTACACCAGTTGGAGAATCCGACCTTTGTTGCACCAACTGGAGATTCCTACCTTTGTTACACTAGTTGGAGAATCCTACCTTTGTTACACTAGTTGGAGAATCCTACCTTTGTTACACGAATTGGAGAATCCTACCTTTGTTACACTAGTTGGAGAATCCTACCTTTGTTACACTAGTTGGAGAATCCTACCTTTGTTACACCAACTGGAGAATCCTACCTTTGTTACATTGGTTGGAGATTCCTACCTTTGTTACACTAGTTGGAGATTCCTAGCTTTGTTACACTAGTTGGTGAATCCTACCTTTGTTACACCAACTGGAGAATCCTACCTTTGTTACATTGGTTGGAGATTCCTACCTTTGTTACACTAGTTGGAGATTCCTACCTTTGTTACACGAGTTGGAGAATCCTACCTTTGTTACACTAGTTGGAGAATCCTACCTTTGTTACACCAACTGGAGAATCCTACCTTTGTTACATTGGTTGGAGATTCCTACCTTTGTTACACTAGTTGGTGAATCCTACTTTTGTTACACTGGTTGGAGAATCCTACCATTGTTGCACCAACTGGAGAATCCTACCTTTGTTACATTAGTTGGAGAATCCTACCTTTGTTACTCTAGTTGGAGAATCCTACCTTTGTTACACCAACTGGAGAATCCTACCTTTGTTACACTAGTTGGAGAATCCAACCTTTGTTACACTAGTTGCAGAATCCAACCTTTGTAACACCAACTGGAGAATCCAACCTTTGTTACACTAGTTGCAGAATCCAACCTTTGTTTCACCAACTGGAGAATCCTACCTTTTTACACCAACTGGAGAATCCTACCTTTGTTACACCAACTGGAGAATCCTACCTTTGTTACACCAACTGGAGAATCCTTCCTTTGTTACACTAGTTGGAGAATCCTACCTTTGTTGCACTAGTTGGAGAATCCTACCTTTCTTAAACTCGTTGGAGAATCCAACCTTTGTTACACTAGTTGGAGAATCCTACCTTTGTTACACCAGTTGGAGCATCCTACCTTTGTTCCATTAGTTGGAGAATCCTATCTTTGTTACACGAGTTGGAGAATCCTACCTTTGTTACACCAACTAGAGAATCCAACCTTTGTTACACCAACTGGAGAATCCAACCTTTGTTTCACCAACTGGAGAATCCGACCATTTTACACCAACTGGAGAATCCTACCTTTGTTACACCAACTGGAGAATCCTACCTTTGTTACACCAACTGGAGAATCCTTCCTTTGTTACACTAGTTGGAGAATCCTACCTTTGTTACACTCGTTGGAGAATCCTACCTTTGTTACACCAACTAGAGAATCCAACCTTTGTTTCACCAACTGGAGAATCCTACCTTTTTTACACGAGTTGGAGAATCCTACCTTCGTTACACCAACTGGAGAATCCTACCTTTGTTACACTATTTGGAGGATCCCACCTTTGTTACACTTGTTGGAGAATCCTACCTTTGTTACACTAGTTGGAGAATCCTACCTTTGTTACACTAGTTGGAGAATCCTACCTTCGTTTCACCAACTGGAGAATCCTACCCTTGTTACACCAACTGGAGAATCCTCCCTTTGTTACACTAGTTGGAGAATCCTACCTTTGTTACACCAACTGGAGAACCCCCTTCGTCAGGTCACATCGTTCACCTGACGAAGGGGGAAGCCTCCGAAAGCTTGTGAATTTAAAATAAAATTGCTGGACTATAACTTGGTGTTGTAAAATTGTTTACAATTTTCTTGCACAAGTTGGAGAATCGAACCTTTGTTACATTAGTTGGAAAATCCTCCCTTTGTTACACTAGTTGGAGAATGCTACCTTTTTTACACGAGTTGGAGATTCCTACCTTTGTTACACTAGTTGGAGATTCCTACCTTTGTTACACGAGTTGGAGAATCCTACCTTTGTGACACGAGTTGGAGAATCCTACCTTTGTTACACTAGTTGGAGAATCCTACTTTTGTTACACTGGTTGGAGATTCCTACCTTTGTTACACCAACTGGAGAATCCTACCTTTGTTACATTGGTTGGAGATTCCTACCTTTGTTACACGAGTTGGAGATTCCAAGCTTTGTTACACTAGTTGGTGAATCCTACCTTTGTTACACTGGTTGGAGATTCCTACCTTTGTTACACTAGTTGGAGATTCCAACCTTCGTTACACTAGTTGGAGACTCCTACTTTTGTTACACTGGTTGGAGATTTCTACCTTTGTTGCACTAGTTGGAGAATCCTACCTTTGTTACACTGGTTGCAGATTCCTACCTTTGTCACACTAGTTGGAGAATCCTACCTTTGTTGCACTGGTTGCAGATTCCTACCTTTGTTACACTAGTTGGAGAATCCTACCTTTGTTGCACCAACTGGAGAATCCTACCTTTGTTAAACCAGTTGGAGAATCCTCCCTTTGTTGCACGAGTTGGAGAATCCTACCTTTGTTACACTAGTTGTAGAATCCTACCTTTGTTGCACCAACTGGAGGATCCTACCTTTCTTACACTAGTTGGAGAATCGAACCTTGGTTACATTAGTTGGAAAATCCTCCGTTTGTTACACTAGTTGGAGAATCCTACCTTTGTTACACTAGTTGGAGATTCCTACCTTTGTTACACGAGTTGGAGAATCCTACCTTTGTTACACTCGTTGGAGAATCCTACCTTTGTTACACGAGTTGGAGAATCCGACCTTTGTTACACTAGTTGGAGAATCCTACCTTTGTTACACCAACTGGAGAATCCTACCTTTGTTACATTGTTTGGAGATTCCTACCTTTGTTGCACTAGTTGGAGATTCCCAGCTTTGTTACACTAGTTGGTGAATCCTACTTTTGTTACACTGGTTGGAGAATCCTACCATTGTTGCACCAACTGGTGAATCCTACTTTTGTTACATTAGTTGGAGAATCCTACCTTTGTTATTCTAGTTGGAGAATCCTACCTTTGTTACACCAACTGGAGAATCCTACCTTTGTTACACTAGTTGGAGAATCCAACCTTTGTTACACTAGTTGGAGAATCCAACCTTTGTAACACCAACTGGAGAATCCAACCTTTGTTTCACCAACTGGAGAATCCTACCTTTGTTACACCAACTGGAGAATCCTACCTTTGTTACACCAACTGGAGAATCCTTCCTTTGTTGCACTAGTTGGAGAATCCTACCTTTGTTAAACTCATTGGAGAATCCAACCTTTGTTACACTAGTTGGAGAATCCTACCTTTGTTACACGAGTTGGAGAATCCTACCTTTGTTTCACCAACTGGAGAATCCTCCCTTTTTTACACAAGTTGGAGAATCCTACCTTTGTTACACCAACTAGAGAATCCAACCTTTGTTACACCAACTGGAGAATCCAACCTTTGTTTCACCAACTGGAGAATCCGACCATTTTACACCAACTGGAGAATCCTACCTTTGTTACACCAACTGGAGAATCCTACCTTTGTTACACCAACTGGAGAATCCTTCCTTTGTTACACTAGTTGGAGAATCCTACCTTTGTTACACTCGTTGGAGAATCCTACCTTTGTTACACCAACTAGAGAATCCAACCTTTGTTTCACCAACTGGAGAATCCTACCTTTTTTACACGAGTTGGAGAATCCTACCTTCGTTACACCAACTGGAGAATCCTACCTTTGTTACACTATTTGGAGGATCCCACCTTTGTTACACTTGTTGGAGAATCCTACCTTTTTTACACCAGTTGGAGAATCCTACCTTTGTTACACTAGTTGGAGAATCCCACCTTTGTTACACTAGTTGGAGAATCCGACCTTTGTTACACCAGTTGGAGAATCCTACCTTCGTTTCACCAACTGGAGAATCCTACCCTTGTTACAACAACTGGAGAATCCTCCCTTTGTTACACTAGTTGGAGAATCCTACCTTTGTTACACCAACTGGAGAACCCCCTTCGTCAGGTCACATCGTTCACCTGACGAAGGGGGAAGCCTCCGAAAGCTTGTGAATTTAAAATAAAATTGCTGGACTATAACTTGGTGTTGTAAAATTGTTTCCAATTTTCTTGCACAAGTTGGAGAATCGAACCTTTGTTACATTAGTTGGAAAATCCTCCCTTTGTTACACTAGTTGGAGAATGCTACCTTTTTTACACGATTTGGAGATTCCTACCTTTGTTACACTAGTTGGAGATTCCTACCTTTGTTACACGAGTTGGAGAATCCTACCTTTGTGACACGAGTTGGAGAATCCTACCTTTGTTACACTAGTTGGAGAATCCTACTTTTGTGACACTGGTTGGAGATTCCTACCTTTGTTACACCAACTGGAGAATCCTACCTTTGTTACATTGGTTGGAGATTCCTACCTTTGTTACACCAGTTGGAGATTCCAAGCTTTGTTACACTAGTTGGTGAATCCTACCTTTGTTACACTGGTTGGAGATTCCTACCTTTGTTACACTAGTTGGAGATTCCTACCTTCGTTACACTAGTTGGAGAATCCTACTTTTGTTACACTGGTTGGAGATTTCTACCTTTGTTGCACTAGTTGGAGAATCCTACCTTTGTTACACTGGTTGCAGATTCCTACCTTTGTCACACTAGTTGGAGAATCCTACCTTTGTTGCACTGGTTGCAGATTCCTACCTTTGTTACACTAGTTGGAGAATCCTACCTTTGTTGCACCAACTGGAGAATCCTACCTTTGTTAAACCAGTTGGAGAATCCTCCCTTTGTTGCACTAGTTGGAGAATCCTACCTTTGTTACACTAGTTGTAGAATCCTACCTTTGTTGCACCAACTGGAGGATCCTACCTTTCTTACACCAGTTGGAGAATCGAACCTTGGTTACATTAGTTGGAAAATCCTCCCTTTGTTACACTAGTTGGAGAATCCTACCTTTGTTACACTAGTTGGAGATTCCTACCTTTGTTACACGAGTTGGAGAATCCTACCTTTGTTACACTCGTTGGAGAATCCTACCTTTGTTACACGAGTTGGAGAATCCGACCTTTGTTACACTAGTTGGAGAATCCTACCTTTGTTACACCAACTGGAGAATCCTACCTTTGTTACATTGTTTGGAGATTCCTACCTTTGTTGCACTAGTTGGAGATTCCTAGCTTTGTTACACTAGTTGGTGAATCCTACTTTTGTTACATTAGTTGGAGATTCCTACCTTTGTTGCACTAGTTGGCGAATCCTACCATTGTTGCACCAACTGGTGAATCCTACTTTTGTTACATTAGTTGGAGAATCCTACCTTTGTTATTCTAGTTGGAGAATCCTACCTTTGTTACACCAACTGGAGAATCCTACCTTTGTTACACTCGTTGGAGAATCCAACCTTTGTTACACTAGTTGGAGAATCCAACCTTTGTCACACCAACTGGAGAATCCAACCTTTGTTTCACCAACTGGAGAATCCTACCTTTTTACACCAACTGGAGAATCCTACCTTTGTTACACCAACTGGAGAATCCTACCTTTGTTACACCAACTGGAGAATCCTTCCTTTGTTGCACTAGTTGGAGAATCCTACCTTTGTTAAACTCATTGGAGAATCCAACCTTTGTTACACGAGTTGGAGAATCCTACCTTTGTTACACGAGTTGGAGAATCCTACCTTTGTTTCACCAACTGGAGAATCCTACCTTTTTTACACAAGTTGGAGAATCCTACCTTTGTTACACCAACGAGAGAATCCAACCTTTGTTACACCAACTGGAGAATCCAACCTTTGTTTCACCAACTGGAGAATCCGACCATTTTACACCAACTGGAGAATCCTACCTTTGTGACACCAACTGGAGAATCCGACCTTTGTTACACCAACTGGAGAATCCTTCCTTTGTTACACTAGTTGGAGAATCCTACCTTTGTTACACGAGTTGGAAAATCCTACCTTCGTTACACCAACTGGAGAATCCTACCTTTGTTACACTATTTGGAGAATCCCACGTTTTTACACTTGTTGGAGAATCCTACCTTTTTTACACAAGTTGGAGAATCCTACCTTTGTTACACTAGTTGGAGAATCCCACCTTTGTTACACTCGTTGGAGAATCCTACCTTTGTAACACTCGTTGGAGAATCCTACCTTTGTTTCACCAACTGGAGAATCCTACCCTTGTTACACCAACTGGAGAATCCTCCCTTTGTTACACTAGTTGGAGAATCCTTCCTTTTTTACACCAGTTGGAGAATCCTACCTTTGTTTCACCAACTGGAGAATCCTACCTTTGTTACACTAGTTGGAGAATCCCACCTTTGTTACACTCGTTGGAGAATCCTACCTTTGTTGCACTAGTTGGAGAATCCTACCTTTGTTTCACCAACTGCAGAATCCTACCCTTGTTAAACCAACTGGAGAATCCTCCCTTTGTTACACTAGTTGGAGAATCCTACCTTTGTTTCACCAACTGGAGAATCCTCCCTTTGTTACACTTGTTGGAGAATCCCACCTTTGTTACACTAGTTGGAGAATCCTACCTTTGTTTCACTAGTTGGAGAATCCTACCTTTGTTTCACCAACTGGAAAATCCAACCCTTGTTACACCAACTGGAGAATCCTCCCTTTTTTAAACTAGTTGGAGAATCCTACCTTTTTTACACGAGTTGGAGAATCCTACCTTTGTTACACCAACTAGAGAATCCTACCTTTGTTACACTAGTTGGAGAATCCAACCTTTGTTACAACAACTGGAGAATCCAACCTTTGTTTCACCAACTGGAGAATCCGACCATTTTACACCAACTGGAGAATCCTACCTTTGTTACACCAACTGGAGAATCCAACCTTTGTTTCACCAACTGGAGAATCCTACCTTTTTTACACGAGTTGGAGAATCCTACCTTCGTTACACCAACTGGAGAATCCAACCTTTGTTACACTAGTTGGAGAATCCTCCCTTTGTTGCACTAGTTGGAGAATCCTACCTTTGCTACACTAGTTGGAGAATCCTACCTTTTTTACACTCGTTGGAGAATCCTACCTTTGTTTCATCAACTGGAGAATCCTACCTTTGTTGCAATAGTTGGAGAATCCTACCTTTGTTACACTCATTGGAGAATCCCACCTTTGTTACACTAGTTGGAGAATCCTACCTTTGTTACACTAGTTGGCGAATCCTACCTTTGTTCCACCAACTGGAGAATCCTCCCTTTGTTACATTAATTGGAGAATCCTCCCTTTGTTACACCAGTTGGAGAATCCTACCTTTGTTACACGAGTTGGAGAATCGTACCTTTGTTGCACCAGTTGGAGAATCCTACCTTTGTTACACTAGTTGGAGATTCCTACCTTTGTTACACCAGTTGGAGAATCCTATCTTTGTTACACTAGTTGGAGAATCCTACCTTTGTTGCACCAACTGGAGAATCCTACCTTTGTTACACGAGTTGGAGAATCCTACCTTTGTTACACTCGTTGGAGAATCCTACCTTTGTTACACCAACTGGAGAATCCTACCTTTGTTACACTAGATGGAGAATCCAACCTTCGTTACACGAGTTGGAGAATCCAACCTTGTTGCACCAACTGGAGAATCCTACCTTTTTTACACCAACTGGAGAATCCTACCTTTGTTCCACCAACTGGAGAATCCTACCTTTGTTACACCAACTGGAGAATCCTATCTTTGTTACACTAGTTGGAGAATCCTACCTTTGTTGCACCAACTGGAGAATCCTACCTTTGTTACACCAGTTGGAGAATCCTATCTTTGTTACACGATCTGGAGAATCCTACCTTTGTTGCACCAACTGGAGAATCCTCCCTTTGTTACACTCGTTGGAGAATCCTACCTTTGTTACACTCGTTGGAGAATCCTACCTTTGTTGCACCAACTGGAGAATCCTACCTTTCTTACACAAGTTGGAGAATCGAACCTTTGTTACATTAGTTGGAAAATCCTCCCTTTGTTACACTAGTTGGAGAATCCTACCTTTGTTGCACTAGTTGGAGATTCCTACCTTTGTTACACCAGTTGGAGAGTCCTACCTTTGTTACACTGGTTGGAGATTCCTACCTTTGTTTCACTAGTTGGAGAATCCTACCTTTGTTGCACTTGTCATAGATTCCTACCTTTGTCACACTAGTTGGAGAATCCTACCTTTGTTACACGAGATGGAGAATCCTACCTTTGTTTCACCAACTGGAGAATACTACCTTTTTTACACGAGTTGGAGAATCCTACCTTTGTTACACCAACTAGAGAATCCAACCTTTGTTACACCAACTGGAGAATCCAACCTTTGTTTCACCAACTGGAGAATCCGACCATTTTACACCAACTGGAGAATCCTACCTTTGTTACACCAACTGGAGAATCCTACCTTTGTTACACCAACTGGAGAATCCTACCTTTGTTACACTCGTTGGAGAATCCTACCTTTGTTACACCAACTAGAGAATCCAACCTTTGTTTCACCAACTGGAGAATCCTACCTTTTTTACACGAGTTGGAGAATCCTACCTTCGTTACACCAACTGGAGAATCCGACCTTTGTTACACTATTTGGAGGATCCCACCTTTGTTACACTTGTTGGAGAATCCTACCTTTTTTACATCAGTTGGAGAATCCTACCTTTGTTACACCAGTTGGAGAATCCCACCTTTGTTACACTATTTGGAGAATCCTACCTTTGTTACACTAGTTGGAGAATCCTACCTTTGTTTCACCAACTAGAGAATCCTACCCTTGTTACACCAACTGGAGAATCCTCCCTTTGTTACACTAGTTGGAGAATCCTACCTTTTTTACACTAGTTGGAGAATCCTACCTTTGTTTCACCAACTGGAGAATCCTACCTTTGTTACACTCGTTCGAGAATCCCACCTTTGTTACACTAGTTGGAGAATCCTACCTTTGTGACACTAGTTGGAGAATCCTACCTTTCTTACACAAGTTGGAGAATCGAACCTTTGTTACATTAGTTGGAAAATCCTCCCTTTGTTACACTAGTTGGAGAATCCTACCTTTGTTACACTAGTTGGAGATTCCTACCTTTGTTACTCGAGTTGGAGAATCCTACCTTTGTTACACTAGTTGGAGAATCCTACCTTTGTTCCACGAGTTGGAGAATCCTACCTTTGTTACACTAGTTGGAGAATCCTACATTTGTTGCACCAACTGGAGAATCCTACCTTTCTTACACAAGTTGGAGAATCGAACCTTTGTTACATTAGTTGGAAAATCCTCCCTTTGTTACACTAGTTGGAGAATCCTACCTTTGTTACACTAGTTGGAGATTCCTACCTTTGTTACACCAGTTGGAGAGTCCTACCTTTGTTACACTGGTTGGAGATTCCTACCTTTGTTGCACTAGTTGGAGAATCCTACCTTTGTTAAACGAGTTGGAGAATCCTCACTTTGTTACACTAGTTGGAGAATCCTACCTTTGTTGCACCAACTGGAGAATCCTACCTTTCTTACACTCGTTGGAGAATCGAACCTTGGTTACATTCGTTGGAAAAACCTCCCTTTGTTACACTAGTTGGAGAATCCTACCTTTGTTACACTAGTTGGAGATTCCTACCTTTGATACACGAGTTGGAGAATCCGACCTTTGTTACACCAACTGGAGAATCCTACCTTTATTACATTGGTTGGAGATTCCTACCTTTGTTACACTAGTTGGAGATTCCTAGCTTTGTTACACTAGTTGGTGAATCCTACCTTTGTTACACTGGTTGGAGAATCCTACCTTTGTTGCACCAACTGGAGAATCCTACCTTTGTTGCACTAGTTGGAGAATCCAACCTTCGTTACACTAGTTGGAGAATCCAACCTTTGGTACACCAACTGGAGAATCCAACCTTTGTTTCACCAACTGGAGAATCCTACCTTTTTTACACCAACTGGAGAATCCTACCTTTGTTACACCAACTGGAGAATCCTCCCTTTGTTACACCAACTGGAGATTCCTTCCTTTGTTGCACAAGTTGGAGAATCCTACCTTTGTTAAACTCATTGGAGAATCCAACTTTTGTTGCACTTGTTGGAGAATCCTACCTTTTTTACACCAGTTGGAGAATCCTACCTTTGTTACAGTAGTTGGAGAATCCTACCTTTGTTTCACCAACAGGAGAATCCTACCTTTTTTTACTATAGTTGGAGAATCCTACCTTTGTTACACCAACTAGAGAATCCTACCTTTGTTACACTAGTTGGAGAATCCAACCTTTGTTGCACCAACTGGAGAATCCTACCTTTGTTACACCAACTGGAGAATCCTACCTTTGTTACACTAGTTGGAGAATCCTTCCTTTGTTACACTAGTTGGAGAATCCTACCTTTGTGACACTCGTTGGAGAATCCTACCTTTGTGACACTCGTTGGAGAATCCTATCTTTGTTACACGAGTTGGAGATTCCTACCTTTGTTCCATTAGTTGGAGAATCCTACCTTTGTTACAGTAGTTGCAGAATCCTACCTTTGTTTCACCAACTGGAGAATCCTACCTTTTTTTACACGAGTTGGAGAATCCTACCTTTGTTACACCAACTGGAGAATCCTACCTTTGTGACACTAGTTGGAGAATCCTACCTTTGTTACACGAGTTGGAGAATCCTACCTTTGTTACACCAACTGGAGAATCCTACCTTTGTTACATTAGTTGGAGAATCCTCCCTTTGTTACACTAGTTGGAGAATCCTACCTTTGTTACACGAGTTGGAGAATCCTACCTTTGTTACACCAGTTGGAGAATCCTATCTTTGTTACACGAGTTGGAGATTCCTCCCTTTGTTACACTAGTTGGAGATTCCTACCTTTGTTACACCAGTTGGAGAATCCTATCTTTGTTACACGAGTTGGAGAATCCTACCTTTGTTGCACCAACTGGAGAATCCTACATTTGTTACACCAGTTGGAGAATCCTATCTTTGTTCCACGATCTGGAGAATCCTACCTTTGTTGCACCAACTGGAGAATCCTCCTTTTGTTACACTCGTTGGAGAATCCTACCTTTGTTATACTCGTTGAAGAATCCTACCTTTGTTGCACCAACTGGAGAATCCTACCTTTCTTACACAAGTTGGAGAATCGAACCTTTGTTACATTAGTTGGAAAATCCTCCCTTTGTTACACTAGTTGGAGAATGCTACCTTTGTTGCACTAGTTGGAGATTCCTACCTTTGTTACACCAGTTGGAGAGTCCTACCTTTGTTACACTGGTTGGAGATTCCTACCTTTGTTGCACTAGTTGGAGAATCCTACCTTTGTTACACTGGTCATAGATTCCTACCTTTGTCACACTAGTTGGAGAATCCTACCTTTGTTACACGAGTTGGAGAATCCTACCTTTGTTTCACCAAATGGAGAATCCTACCTTTTTTACACGAGTTGGAGAATCCTACCTTTGTTACACCAACGAGAGAATCCAACCTTTGTTACACCAACTGGAGAATCCAACCTTTGTTTCACCAACTGGAGAATCCGACCATTTTACACCAACTGGAGAATCCTACCTTTGTTACACTCGTTGGAGAATCCTACCTTTGTTACACCAACTAGAGAATCCAACCTTTGTTACACCAACTGGAGAATCCTACCTTTGTTACACTCGTTGGAGAATCCTACCTTTGTTACACCAACTAGAGAATCCAACCTTTGTTTCACCAACTGGAGAATCCTACCTTTTTTACACGAGTTGGAGAATCCTACCTTCGTTGCACCAACTGGAGAATCCTACCTTTGTTACACTATTTGGAGGATCCCACCTTTGTTACACATGTTGGAGAATCCTACCTTTTTTACACCAGTTGGAGAATCCTACCTTTGTTACACTAGTTCGAGAATCCCACCTTTGTTACACTAGTTGGAGAATCCTACCTTTGTTACACTAGTTGGAGAATCCTACCTTTGTTTCACCAACTGGAGAATCCTACCCTTGTTACACCAACTGGAGAATCCTCCCTTTGTTACACTAGTTGGAGAATCCTACCTTTTTTACACTAGTTGGAGAGTCCTACCTTTGTTTGACCAACTGGAGAATCCTACCTTTGTTACACTAGTTGGAGAATCCCACCTTTGTTACACTAGTTGGAGAATCCTACCTTTGTTACACTAGTTGGAGAATCCTACCTTTGTTTCACCAACTGGAGAATTCTACCCTTGTTACACCAACTGGAGAATCCTCCCTTTGTTACACTAGTTGGAGAATTCTACCTTTGTTTCACCAACTGGAGAATCCTCCCTTTGTTGCACTCGTTGGAGAATCCCACCTTTGTGAAACTCGTTGGAGAATCCTACCTTTGTTACACCAACAAGAGAATCCTACCTTTGTTACACCAGTTAGAGAATCCTACCTTTGTTTCACCAACTGGAGAATCCTCCCTTTGTTACACTAGTTGGAGAATCCTTCCTTTGTTACATTAGTTGGAGAATCCTCCCTTTGTTACACTAGTTGGAAAATCCTACCTTTGTTACACTAGTTGGAGAATCCTACCTTTGTTACACTAGTTGCAGAATCCTACCTTTGTTACACCAACTAGAGAATCCAACCTTTGTTTCACCAACTGGAGAACCCTACCTTTTTTTACACTACTTGGAGAATCCTACCTTTGTTACACCAACTAGAGAATCCTACCTTTGTTACACGAGTTGGAGAATCCTACCTTTGTTACACCAACTGGAGAATCCTACCTTTGTTACACTAGTTGGAGAATCCTTCCTTTGTTACACTAGTTGGAGAATCCTACCTTTTTTACACTAGTTGCAGAATCCTACCTTTGTTACACCAACTAGAGAATCCAACCTTTGTTTCACCAACTGGAGAATCCTACCTTTTTTACACGAGTTGGAGAATCCTACCTTCGTTACACCAACTGGAGAATCCTACCTTTTTTACACCAGTTGGAGAATCCTACCTTTGTTACACTAGTTGGAGAATCCCACCTTTGTTACACTAGTTGGAGAATCCTACCTTTGTTACACGAGTTGGAGAATCCTACCTTTGTTACACCAACTAGAGAATCCTACCTTTGTGACACTAGTTGGAGAATCCTACCTTTGTTACACGAGTTGGAGAATCCTACCTTTGTTACACCAACTGGAGAATCCTACCTTTGTTACATTAGTTGGAGAATCCTCCCTTTGTTACACTAGTTGGAGAATCCTACCTTTGTTACACGAGTTGGAGAATCCTACCTTTGTTACACCAGTTGGAGAATCCTATCTTTGTTACACGAGTTGGAGATTCCTCCCTTTGTTACACTAGTTGGAGATTCCTACCTTTGTTACACCAGTTGGAGAATCCTATCTTTGTTACACGAGTTGGAGAATCCTACCTTTGTTGCACCAACTGGAGAATCCTACATTTGTTACACCAGTTGGAGAATCCTATCTTTGTTCCACGATCTGGAGAATCCTACCTTTGTTGCACCAACTGGAGAATCCTCCTTTTGTTACACTCGTTGGAGAATCCTACCTTTGTTATACTCGTTGAAGAATCCTACCTTTGTTGCACCAACTGGAGAATCCTACCTTTCTTACACAAGTTGGAGAATCGAACCTTTGTTACATTAGTTGGAAAATCCTCCCTTTGTTACACTAGTTGGAGAATCCTACCTTTGTTGCACTAGTTGGAGATTCCTACCTTTGTTACACCAGTTGGAGAGTCCTACCTTTGTTACACTGGTTGGAGATTCCTACCTTTGTTGCACTAGTTGGAGAATCCTACCTTTGTTACACTGGTCATAGATTCCTACCTTTGTCACACTAGTTGGAGAATCCTACCTTTGTTACACGAGTTGGAGAATCCTACCTTTGTTTCACCAAATGGAGAATCCTACCTTTTTTACACGAGTTGGAGAATCCTACCTTTGTTACACCAACGAGAGAATCCAACCTTTGTTACACCAACTGGAGAATCCAACCTTTGTTTCACCAACTGGAGAATCCGACCATTTTACACCAACTGGAGAATCCTACCTTTGTTACACCAACTGGAGAATCCTACCTTTGTTACACCAACTGGAGAATCCTACCTTTGTTACACTCGTTGGAGAATCCTACCTTTGTTACACCAACTAGAGAATCCAACCTTTGTTTCACCAACTGGAGAATCCTACCTTTTTTACACGAGTTGGAGAATCCTACCTTCGTTGCACCAACTGGAGAATCCTACCTTTGTTACACTATTTGGAGGATCCCACCTTTGTTACACATGTTGGAGAATCCTACCTTTTTTACACCAGTTGGAGAATCCTACCTTTGTTACACTAGTTCGAGAATCCCACCTTTGTTACACTAGTTGTAGAATCCTACCTTTGTTACACTAGTTGGAGAATCCTACCTTTGTTTCACCAACTGGAGAATCCTACCCTTGTTACACCAACTGGAGAATCCTCCCTTTGTTACACTAGTTGGAGAATCCTACCTTTTTTACACTAGTTGGAGAGTCCTACCTTTGCTTGACCAACTGGAGAATCCTACCTTTGTTACACTAGTTGGAGAATCCCACCTTTGTTACACTAGTTGGAGAATCCTACCTTTGTTACACTAGTTGGAGAATCCTACCTTTGTTTCACCAACTGGAGAATTCTACCCTTGTTACACCAACTGGAGAATCCTCCCTTTGTTACACTAGTTGGAGAATTCTACCTTTGTTTCACCAACTGGAGAATCCTCCCTTTGTTGCACTCGTTGGAGAATCCCACCTTTGTGAAACTCGTTGGAGAATCCTACCTTTGTTACACCAACAAGAGAATCCTACCTTTGTTACACCAGTTAGAGAATCCTACCTTTGTTTCACCAACTGGAGAATCCTCCCTTTGTTACACTAGTTGGAGAATCCTTCCTTTGTTACATTAGTTGGAGAATCCTCCCTTTGTTACACTAGTTGGAAAATCCTACCTTTGTTACACTAGTTGGAGAATCCTACCTTTGTTACACTAGTTGCAGAATCCTACCTTTGTTACACCAACTAGAGAATCCAACCTTTGTTTCACCAACTGGAGAACCCTACCTTTTTTTACACTACTTGGAGAATCCTACCTTTGTTACACCAACTAGAGAATCCTACCTTTGTTACACGAGTTGGAGAATCCTACCTTTGTTACACCAACTGGAGAATCCTACCTTTGTTACACTAGTTGGAGAATCCTTCCTTTGTTACACTAGTTGGAGAATCCTACCTTTTTTACACTAGTTGCAGAATCCT
The DNA here is from genome assembly GCF_035084215.1 of Heptranchias perlo. Lineage (NCBI taxonomy): Eukaryota > Metazoa > Chordata > Chondrichthyes > Hexanchiformes > Hexanchidae > Heptranchias > Heptranchias perlo. The sequence goes on along the minus strand of NC_090326.1, from coordinate 9,715,167 downwards.
ACCTTTGTTACACCAACTAGAGAATCCAACCTTTGTTTCACCAACTGGAGAATCCTACCTTTTTTACACGAGTTGGAGAATCCTACCTTCGTTACACCAACTGGAGAATCCTACCTTTTTTACACCAGTTGGAGAATCCTACCTTTGTTACACTAGTTGGAGAATCCCACCTTTGTTACACTAGTTGGAGAATCCTACCTTTGTTACACTAGTTGGAGAATCCTACCTTTGTTTCACCAACTGGAGAATCCTACCCTTGTAACACCAACTGGAGAATCCTCCCTTTGTTACACTAGTTGGAGAATCCGACCTTTTTTACACTAGTTGGAGAATCCTACCTTTGTTTCACCAACTGGAGAATCCTACCTTTGTTACACTAGTTGGAGAATCCCGCCTTTGTTACACAAGTTGGACAATCCTACCTTTGTTGCACTAGTTGGAGAATCCTACCTTTCTTACACCAACTGGAGAATCCTACCTTTGTTACATTAGTTGGAGAATCCTCCCTTTGTTACACTAGTTGGAGAATTCTACCTTTGTTACACTAGTTGGAGAATCCTACCTTTCTTACACAAGTTGGAGAATCGAACCTTTGTTACATTAGTTGGAAAATCCTCCCTTTGTTACACTAGTTGGAGAATCCTACCTTTGTTACACTAGTTGGAGATTCCTACCTTTGTTACACGAGTTGGAGAATCCTCCCTTTGTTACACTCGTTGGAGAATCCTACCTTTGTTGCACCAACTGGAGAATCCTACCTTTCTTGCACAAGTTGGAGAATCGAACCTTTGTTACATTAGTTGGAAAATCCTCCCTTTGTTACACTAGTTGGAGAATACTACCTTTGTTACACTAGTTGGAGATTCCTACCTTTGTTACACCAGTTGGAGAGTCCTACCTTTGTTACACTGGTTGGAGATTCCTACCTTTGTCACACTAGTTGGAGAATCCTACCTTTGTTACCCTGGTTGTAGATTCCTACCTTTGTTACACTCGTTGGAGCATCCTACCTTTGTTGCACCAACTGGAGAATCCTACCTTTGTGAAACGAGTTGGAGAATCCTCACTTTGTTACACTAGTTGGAGAATCCTACCTTTGTTGCACCAACTGGAGAATCCTACCTTTCTTACACTCGTTGGAGAATCGAACCTTTGTTACATTCGTTGGAAAAACCTGCCTTTGTTACACTAGTTGGAGAATCCTACCTTTGTTACACTAGTTGGAGATTCCTACCTTTGTTACACGAGTTGGAGAATCCGACCTTTGTTACACTAGTTGGAGAATCCTACCTTTGTTACACGAGTTGGAGAATCCTACCTTTGTTACACTAGTTGGAGAATCCTACCTTTTTTACACCAACTGGAGAATCCTACCTTTGTTACATTGGTTGTAGATTCCAACCTTTGTTACACTAGTTGGAGATTCCTAGCTTTGTTACACTAGTTGGTGAATCCTACCTTTGTTACACTGGTTGGAGAATCCTACCTTTGTTGCACCAACTGGAGAATCCTACCTTTGTTACACTAGTTGGAGAAACCTACCTTTGTTACACTAGTTGGAGAATCCTACCTTTGTTACACCAACTGGAGAATCCTACCTTCGTTACATTGGTTGGAGAATCCAACCTTTGTTACACCAAGTGGAGAATCCAACCTTTGTTTCACCAACTGGAGAATCCTACCTTTTTTACACCAACTGGAGAATCCTACCTTTGTTACACCAACTGGAGAATCCTTCCTTTGTTGCACAAGTTGGAGAATCCTACCTTTGTTAAACTCATTGGAGAATCCAACTTTTGTTACACTTGTTGGAGAATCCTACCTTTGTTACACCAGTTGGAGAATCCTACCTTTGTTCCATTAGTTGGAGAATCCTACCTTTGTTACAGTAGTTGGAGAATCCTACCTTTGTTTCACCAACTGGAGAATCCTACCTTTTTTTACACTACTTGGAGAATCCTACCTTTGTTACACCAACTAGAGAATCCTACCTTTGTTACACGAGTTGGAGAATCCAACCTTTGTTGCACCAACTGGAGAATCCTACCTTTGTTACACTAGTTGGAGAATCCTTCCTTTGTTACACTAGTTGGAGAATCCTACCTTTGTTTCACCAACTGGAGAATCCTCCCTTTTTTTACACAACTTGGAGAATCCTACCTTTGTTACACCAACGAGAGAATCCTACCTTTGTTACACGAGTTGGAGAATCCTACCTTTGTTACACCAACTGGAGAATCCTACCTTTGTTACACTAGTTGGAGAATCCTTCCTTTGTTACACTAGTTGGAGAATCCTACCTTTGTGACACTCGTTGGAGAATCCTACCTTTGTTACACCAACTGGAGAATCAAACCTTTGTTTCACCAACTGGAGAATCCTACCTTTTTTTACACTAGTTGGAGAATCCTACCTTTGTTACACCAACTAGAGAATCCTACCTTTGTTACACGAGTTGGAGAATCCAACCTTTGTTGCACCAACTGGAGAATCCTACCTTTGTTACACCAACTGGAGAATCCTACCTTTGTTACACTAGTTGGAGAATCCTTCCTTTGTTACACTAGTTGGAGAATCCTACCTTTGTGACACTCGTTGGAGAATCCTACCTTTGTTACACCAACTGGAGAATCCAACCTTTGTTTCACCAACTGGAGAATCCTACCCTTCATACACCAGCTGGAGAATCCTCCCTTTGTTACACTAGTTGGAGAATCCTACCTTTTTTACACTCGTTGGAGAATCCTACCTTTGTTTCACCAACTGGAGAATCCTACCTTTGTTGCACTAGTTGGAGAATCCTACCTTTGTTACACTCGTTGGAGAATCCCACCTTTGTTACACTAGTTTTAGAATCCTACCTTTGTTACACTAGTTGGAGAATCCAACCTTTGTTACACCAACTGGAGAATCCTACCTTTGTTACATTAGTTGGAGAATCCTCCCTTTGTTACACTAGTTGGAGAATCCTACCTTTGTTACACTAGTTGGAGAATCCTTCCTTTGTTACACCAGTTGGAGAATCCAACCTTTGTTTCACCAACTGGAGAATCCGAACATTTTACACCAACTGGAGAATCCTACCTTTGTTACACCAACTGGAGAATCCTACCTTTGTTACACCAACTGGAGAATCCTACCTTTGTTACACTAGTTGGAGAATCCCACCCTTGTTACACTAGTTGGAGAATCCTACCTTTGTTACACTAGTTGGAGAATCCTACCTTTGTTTCACCAACTGGAGAATCCTACCCTTGTTACACCAACTGGAGAATCCTCCCTTTGTTACACTAGTTGGAGAATCCTACCTTTGTTACACTAGTTGGAGAATCCTACCTTTGTTTCACCAACTGGAGAATCCTACCCTTGTTACACCAACTGGAGAATCCTCCCTTTGTTACACTAGTTGGAGAATTCTACCTTTGTTTCACCAACTGGAGAATCCTCCCTTTGTTGCACTAGTTGGAGAATCCCACCTTTGTTACACTCGTTGGAGAATCCTACCTTTGTTACACCAACAAGAGAATCCTACCTTTGTTAGACTAGTTGGAGAATCCTACCTTTGTTACACCAACTGGCGAATCCTCCCTTTGTGACACTAGTTGGAGAATCCTACCTTTGTTTCACCAACTGGAGAATCCTCCCTTTGTTACACTAGTTGGAGAATCCTTCCTTTGTTACATTAGTTGGAGAATCCTCCCTTTGTTACACTAGTTGGAGAATCCTACCTTTGTTACACTAGTTGGAGAATCCTACCTTTGTTACACTAGTTGGAGAATCCAACCTTTGTTACACCAACTAGAGAATCCAACCTTTGTTTCACCAACTGGAGAATCCTACCTTTTTTACACGAGTTGGAGAATCCTACCTTCGTTACACCAACTGGAGAATCCTACCTTTGTTACACTATTTGGAGGATCCCACCTTTGTTGCACTTGTTGAAGAATCCTACCTTTTTTACACCAGTTGGAGAATCCTCCCTTTGTTACACTCGTTGGAGAATCCTACCTTTGTTACACTAGTTGGAGAATCCTACCTTTGTTGCACCAACTGGAGAATCCTACCTTTGTTACACAAGTTGGAGCATCCCACCTTTGTTACACTAGTTGGAGAATCCTACCTTTGTTACACTAGTTGGAGAATCCTACCTTTGTTTCACCAACTGGAGAATCCTACCCTTGTTACACCAACTGGAGAATCCTCCCTTTGTTACACTAGTTGGAGAATCCTACCTTTGTTTCACCAACTGGAGAATCCTACCTTTGTTACACTAGTTGGAGAATCCCACCCTTGTTACACTAGTTGGAGAATCCTACCTTTGTTACACTAGTTGGAGAATCCTACCTTTGTTTCACCAACTGGAGAATCCTACCCTTGTTACACCAACTGGAGAATCCTCCCTTTGTTACACTAGTCGGAGAATCCTACCTTTTTTACACGAGTTGGAGAATCCTAACTTTGTTACACCAACTAGAGAATCCTACCTTTGTTACACGAGTTGGAGAATCCAACCTTTGTTACAGCAACTGGAGAATCCAACCTTTGTTTCACCAACTGGAGAATCCTACCTTTGTTACACCAACTGGAGAATCCTACCTTTGTTACACTAGTTGGAGAATCCCACCCTTGTTACACGAGTTGGAGAATCCTACCTTTGTTACACTAGTTGGAGAATCCTACCTTTGTTTCACCAACTGGAGAATCCTACCCTTGTTACACCAACTGGAGAATCCTCCCTTTGTTACACGAGTTGGAGAATCTTACCTTTTTTACACGAGTTGGAGAATCCTACCTTTGTTACACCAACTAGAGAATCCTACCTTTGTTTCACCAACTGGAGAATCCGACCATTTTACACCAACTGGAGAATCCAACCTTTGTCACACCAACTGGAGAATCCAACCTTTGTTTCACCAACTGGAGAATCCGACCATTTTACACCAACTGGAGAATCCTACCTTTGTTACACCAACTGGAGAATCCTTCCTTTGTTACACTAGTTGGAGAATCCTACCTTTGTTACACTCGTTGGAGAATCCTACCTTTGTTACACCAACTAGAGAATCCAACCTTTGTTTCACCAACTGGAGAATCCTACCTTTTTTAAACGAGTTGGAGAATCCTACCTTCGTTACACCAACTGGAGAATCCGACCTTTGTTACACTATTTGGAGGATCCCACCTTTGTTACACTTGTTGGAGAATCCTACCTTTTTTACACGAGTTGGAGATTCCTACCTTTGTTACACCAGTTGGAGAATCCCACCTTTGTTACACTAGTTGGAGAATCCTACCTTTGTTACACCAGTTGGAGAATCCTACCTTTGTTTCACCAACTGGAGAATCCTACCCTTGTTACATCAACTTGAGAATCCTCCCTTTGTTACACTAGTTGGAGAATCCTACCTTTTTTACACTAGTTGGAGAATCCTACCTTTGTTTCACCAACTGGAGAATCCTACCTTTGTTACACTAGTTCGAGAATCCCACCTTTGTTACACTAGTTGGAGAATCCTACCTTTCTTACACAAGTTGGAGAATCGAACCTTTGTTACATTAGTTGGAAAATCCTCCCTTTGTTACACTAGTTGGAGAATCCTACCTTTGTTACACGAGTTGGAGATTCCTACCTTTGTTACACGAGTTGGAGAATCCTACCTTTGTTACACGAGTTGGAGAATCCTACCTTTGTTACACTAGTTGGAGAATCCTACCTTTGTTGCACCAACTGGAGAATCCTACCTTTGTTAAACGAGTTGGAGAATCCTCCCTTTGTTACACGAGTTGGAGAATCCCACCTTTGTTCCACTCGTTGGACAATCCTACCTTTGTTGCACCAACTGGAGAATCCTACCTTTCTTACACTCGTTGGAGAATAGAACCTTTGTTACATTCGTTGGAAAATCCTCCCTTTGTTACAACAGTTGGAGAATCCTACCTTTGTTACACTAGTTGGAGATTCCTACCTTTGTTGCACTAGTTGGATATTCCTACCTTTGTTACACGAGTTGGAGAATCCTACCTTTGTTACACTAGTTGGAGAATCCTACCTTTGTTACACGAGTTGGAGAATCCTACCTTTGTTACACTAGTTGGAGAATCCTACCTTTGTTACACCAACTGGAGAATCCTACCTTTTTTACATTGGTTGGAGATTTCTACCTTTGTTACAATAGTTGGAGATTCCTAGCTTCGTTACACTAGTTGGTGAATCCTACCTTTATTACACTGGTTGGAGAATCCTACCTTTGTTGCACCAACTGGAGAATCCTACCTTTGTTACACGAGTTGGAGAATCCTACCTTTGTTACACTAGTTGGAGAATCCTACCTTTGTTACACCAACTGGAGAATCCTACCTTTGTTACACTAGTTGGAGAATCCAACCTTCGTTACACTCGTTGGAGAATCCAACCTTTGTTGCACCAACTGGAGAATCCAACCTTTGTTTCACCAACTGGAGAATCCTACCTTTTTACACCAACTGGAGAATCCTACCTTTGTTACACCAACTGGAGAATCCTATCTTTGTTACACCAACTGGAGAATCCTTCCTTTGTTGCACAAGTTGGAGAATCCTACCTTTGTTGAACTCATTGGAGAATCCAACTTTTGTTGCACTTGTTGGAGAATCCTACCTTTGTTACACCAGTTGGAGAATCCTACCTTTGTTCCATTGGTTGGAGAATCCTACCTTTGTTACACTGGTTGGAGAATCCTACCTTTGTTTCACCAACTGGAGAATCCTACCTTTTTTTACACTAGTTGGAGAATCCTACCTTTGTTACACCAACTACAGAATCCTACCTTTGTTACACCAACTGGAGAATCCTACCTTTGTTACACTAGTTGGAGAATCCCACCCTTGTTACACGAGTTGGAGAATCCTACCTTTGTTACACTAGTTGGAGAATCCTACCTTTGTTTCACCAACTGGAGAATCCTACCCTTGTTACACCAACTGGAGAATCCTCCCTTTGTTACACGAGTTGGAGAATCCTACCTTTTTTACACGAGTTGGAGAATCCTACCTTTGTTACACCAACTAGAGAATCCTACCTTTGTTATACTAGTTGGAGAATCCAACCTTTGTCACACCAACTGGAGAATCCAACCTTTGTTTCACCAACTGGAGAATCCGACCATTTTACACCATCTGGAGAATCCTACCTTTGTTACACCAACTGGAGAATCCTTCCTTTGTTACACTAGTTGGAGAATCCTACCTTTGTGACACTCGTTGGAGAATCCTACCTTTGTTACACCAACTAGAGAATCCAACCTTTGTTTCACCAACTGGAGAATCCTACCTTTTTTACACGAGTTGGAGAATCCTACCTTCGTTACACCAACTGGAGAATCCGACCTTTGTTACACTATTTGGAGGATCCCACCTTTGTTACACTTGTTGGAGAATCCTACCTTTTTTACACCAGTTGGAGAATCCTACCTTTGTTACACCAGTTGGAGAATCCCACCTTTGTTCCACTAGTTGGAGAATCCTACCTTTTTTACACTAGTTGGAGAATCCTACCTTTGTTTCACCAACTGGAGAATCCTACCTTTGTTACACTAGTTCGAGAATCCCACCTTTGTTACACTAGTTGGAGAATCCTACCTTTCTTACACAAGTTGGAGAATCGAACCTTTGTTACATTAGTTGGAAAATCCTCCCTTTGTTACACTAGTTGGAGAATCCTACCTTTGTTACACGAGTTGGAGATTCCTACCTTTGTTACACGAGTTGGAGAATCCTACCTTTGTTACACTAGTTGGAGAATCCTACCTTTGTTACACAAGTTGGAGAATCCTACCTTTGTTACACTAGTTGGAGAATCCTACCTTTGTTGCACCAACTGGAGAATCCTACCTTTCTTACACAAGTTGGAGAATCGAACCTTTGTTACATTAGTTGGAAAATCCTCCCTTTGTTACACTAGTTGGAGAATCCTACCTTTGTTACACTAGTTGGAGATTCCTACCTTTGTTACACCAGTTGGAGAGTCCTACCTTTGTTACACTGGTTGGAGATTCCTACCTTTGTTGCACTGGTTGGAGAATCCTACCTTTGTTACACTGGTCGTAGATTCCTACCCTTGTCACACTAGTTGGAGAATCCTACCTTTGTTATACTGGTTGGAGATTCCTACCTTTGTTGCACCAACTGGAGAATCCTACCTTTCTTACACTCGTTGGAGAATAGAACCTTTGTTACATTCGTTGGAAAATCCTCCCTTTGTTACACTAGTTGGAGAATCCTACCTTTGTGACACTAGTTGGAGATTCCTACCTTTGTTGCACTAGTTGGAGATTCCTACCTTTGTTACACGAGTTGGAGAATCCTACCTTTGTTACACGAGTTGGAGAATCCTACCTTTGTTGCACTAGTTGGAGAATCCTACCTTTGTTACACCAACTGGAGAATCCTACCTTTTTTACATTGGTTGGAGATTTCTACCTTTGTTACAATAGTTGGAGATTCCTAGCTTCGTTACACTAGTTGGTGAATCCTACCTTTATTACACTGGTTGGAGAATCCTACCTTTTTGCACCAACTGGAGAATCCTACCTTTGTTACACGAGTTGGAGAATCCTACCTTTGTTACACTAGTTGGAGAATCCTACCTTTGTTACACCAACTGGAGAATCCTACCTTTGTTACACTAGTTGGAGAATCCAACCTTCGTTACACTCGTTGGAGAATCCAACCTTTGTTGCACCAACTGGAGAATCCAACCTTTGTTTCACCAACTGGAGAATCCTACCTTTTTACACCAACTGGAGAATCCTACCTTTGTTACACCAACTGGAGAATCCTACCTTTGTTACACCAACTGGAGAATCCTTCCTTTGTTGCACAAGTTGGAGAATCCTACCTTTGTTAAACACATTGGAGAATCCAACTTTTGTTGCACTTGTTGGAGAATCCTACCTTTGTTACACCAGTTGGAGAATCCTACCTTTTTTCCATCAGTTGGAGAATCCTACCTTTGTTACACTAGTTGGAGAATCCTACCTTTGTTTCACCAACTGGAGAATCCTACCTTTTTTTACACTAGTTGGAGAATCCTACCTTTGTTACACCAACTAGAGAATCCTACCTTTGTTACACTAGTTGGAGAATCCAACCTTTGTTACACTCGTTGGAGAATCCTACCTTTGTTACACCAACTGGAGAATCCAACCTTTGTTTCACCAACTGGAGAATCCTACCTTTGTTACACTAGTTCGACAATCCCACCTTTGTTACACTCGTTGGAGAATCCTACCTTTGTTACACCAACTGGAGAATCCAACCTTTGTTTCACCAACTGGAGAATCCTACCTTTGTTACACTAGTTCGACAATCCCACCTTTGTTACACTAGTTGGAGAATCCTACCTTTGTTACACTAGTTGGAGAATCCTACCTTTGTTACACTAGTTGGAGAATCCCGCCTTTGTTGCACTAGTTGGAGAATCCTACCTTTGTTGCACTAGTTGGAGAATCCTACCTTTCTTACACCAACTGGAGAATCCTACCTTTGTTACATTTGTTGGAGAATCCTCCCTTTGTTACACTAGTTGGAGAATCCTACCTTTGTTACACTAGTTGGAGAATCCTACCTTTCTTACACAAGTTGGAGAATCGAACCTTTGTTACATTAGTTGGAAAATCCTCCCTTTGTTACACTAGTTGGAGAATCCTACCTTTGTTACACAAGTTGGAGATTCCTACCTTTGTTACACGAGTTGGAGAATCCTCCCTTTGTTACACTCGTTGGAGATGCCTACCTTTGTTGCACCAACTGGAGAATCCTACCTTTCTTACACAAGTTGGAGAATCGAACCTTTGTTACATTAGTTGGAAAATCCTCCCTTTGTTACACTAGTTGGAGAATGCTACCTTTGTTACACTAGTTGGAGATTCCTACCTTTGTTACACCAGTTGGAGAGTCCGACCTTTGTTACACTGGTTGGAGATTCCGACCTTTGTCACACCAGTTGGAGAATCCTACCTTTGTTACCCTGGTTGTAGATTCCTACCTTTGTTACACTCGTTGGAGCATCCTACCTTTGTTGCACCAACTGGAGAATCCTACCTTTGTTAAACGAGTTGGAGAATCCTCCCTTTGTTACACTAGTTGGAGAATCCTACCTTTGTTGCACCAACTGGAGAATCCTACCTTTCTTGCACTCGTTGGAGAATCGAACCTTTGTTACATTCGTTGGAAAAACCTCCCTTTGTTACACTAGTTGGAGAATCCTACCTTTTTGACACTCGTTGGAGAATCCTACCTTTGTTTCACCAACTGGAGAATCCTACCTTTGTTGCACTGGTTGGAGAATCCCACCTTTGTTACACTAGTTGGAGAATCCTACCTTTTTTACACTAGTTGGAGAATCCTACCTTTGTTACACCAACTGGAGAATCCTACCTTTGTTACATTAGTTGGAGAATCCTCCCTTTGTTACACTAGTTGGAGAATCCTACCTTTGTTACACTAGTTGGAGAATCCTACCTTTGTTACACCAGTTGGAGAATCCTATCTTTGTTGCACGAGTTGGAGATTCCTACCTTTGTTACACGAGTTGGAGATTCCTACCTTTGTTCCACCAGTTGGAGAATCCTATCTTTGTTACACGAGTTGGAGAATCCTATCTTTGTTACACGAGTTGGAGAATCCTACCTTTGTTACACGATCTGGAGAATCCTACCTTTGTTGCACCAACTGGAGAATCCTACCTTTGTTACACCAGTTGGAGAATCCTCCCTTTGTTACACTCGTTGGAGAATCCTACCTTTGTCACACTAGTTGGAGAATCCTACCTTTGTTACACTAGTTGGAGAATCCTACCTTTGTTTCACCAACTGGAGAATCCTACCCTTGTTACACCAACTGGAGAATCCTCCCTTTGTTACACTAGTTGGAGAATCCCACCTTTTTTACACTAGTCGGAGAATCCTACCTTTGTTTCACCAACTGGAGAATCCTACCTTTGTTACACTAGTTGGAGAATGCCACCTTTGTTACACTAGTTGGAGAATCCTACCTTTGTGACACTAGTTGGAGAATCCAACCTTTGTTTCACCAACTGGAGAATCCTACCCTTGTTACACCAACTGGAGAATCCTCCCTTTGTTACACCAGTCGGAGAATCCTACCTTTTTTACACGAGTTGGAGAATCCTACCTTTGTTGCACCAACTAGAGAATCCTACCTTTGTTACACTAGTTGGAGAATCCAACCTTTGTTACAGCAACTGGAGAATCCAACCTTTGTTTCACCAACTGGAGAATCCGAACATTTAACACCAACTGGAGAATCCTACCTTTGTTACACCAATTGGAGAATCCTACCTTTGTTACACCAACTGGAGAATCCTACCTTTGTTACACTAGTTGGAGAATCCCACCCTTGTTACACTAGTTGGAGAATCCTACCTTTGTTACACTAGTTGGAGAATCCTACCTTTGTTTCACCAACTGGAGAATCCGACCCTTGTTACACCAACTGGAGAATCCTCCCTTTGTTACACGAGTTGGAGAATCCTACCTTTTTTACACGAGTTGGAGAATCCTACCTTTGTTACACCAACTAGAGAATCCTACCTTTGTTACACTAGTTGGAGAATCCAACCTTTGTCACACCAACTGGAGAATCCAACCTTTGTTTCACCAACTGGAGAATCCGACCATTTTACACCAACTGGAGAATCCTACCTTTGTTACACCAACTGGAGAATCCTTCCTTTGTTACACTAGTTGGAGAATCCTACCTTTGTGACACTAGTTGGAGAATCCAACCTTTGTTACACCAACTAGAGAATCCTACCTTTGTTGCACTAGTTGGAGAATCCAACCTTTGTTACAGCAACTGGAGAATCCAACCTTTGTTTCACCAACTGGAGAATCCGAACATTTTACACCAACTGGAGAATCCTACCTTTGTTACACCAATTGGAGAATCCTACCTTTGTTACACCAACTGGAGAATCCTACCTTTGTTACACTAGTTGGAGAATCCCACCCTTGTTACACAAGTTGGAGAATCGAACCTTTGTTACATTAGTTGGAAAAACCTTCCTTTGTTACACTAGTTGGAGAATGCTACCTTTGTTACACTAGTTGGAGATTCCTACCTTTGTTACACCAGTTGGAGAGTCCTACCTTTGTTACACTGGTTGGAGATTCCGACCTTTGTCACACCAGTTGGAGAATCCTACCTTTGTTACCCTGGTTGTAGATTCCTACCTTTGTTACACTCGTTGGAGCATCCTACCTTTGTTGCACCAACTGGAGAATCCTACCTTTGTTAAACGAGTTGGAGAATCCTCCCTTTGTTACACTAGTTGGAGAATCCTACCTTTGTTGCACCAACTGGAGAATCCTACCTTTCTTGCACTCGTTGGAGAATCGAACCTTTTTTACATTCGTTGGAAAAACCTCCCTTTGTTACACTAGTTGGAGAATCCTACCTTTTTTACACTCGTTGGAGAATCCTACCTTTGTTTCACCAACTGGAGAATCCTACCTTTGTTGCACTGGTTGGAGAATCCCACCTTTGTTACACTAGTTGGAGAATCCTACCTTTGTTACACTAGTTGGAGAATCCTACCTTTGTTACACCAACTGGAGAATCCTACCTTTGTTACATTAGTTGGAGAATCCTCCCTTTGTTACACTAGTTGGAGAATCCTACCTTTGTTACACTAGTTGGAGAATCCTACCTTTGTTACACCAGTTGGAGAATCCTATCTTTGTTGCACGAGTTGGAGATTCCTACCTTTGTTACACGAGTTGGAGATTCCTACCTTTGTTACACCAGTTGGAGAATCCTATCTTTGTTACACGAGTTGGAGAATCCTATCTTTGTTACACGAGTTGGAGAATCCTACCTTTGTTACACGATCTGGAGAATCCTACCTTTGTTGCACCAACTGGAGAATCCTACCTTTGTTACACCAGTTGGAGAATCCTCCCTTTGTTACACTCGTTGGAGAATCCTACCTTTGTTACACTAGTTGGAGAATCCTACCTTTGTTACACTAGTTGGAGAATCCTACCTTTGTTTCACCAACTGGAGAATCCTACCCTTGTTACACCAACTGGAGAATCCTCCCTTTGTTACACTAGTTGGAGAATCCCACCTTTTTTACACTAGTCGGAGAATCCTACCTTTGTTTCACCAACTGGAGAATCCTACCTTTGTTACACTAGTTGGAGAATGCCACCTTTGTTACACTAGTTGGAGAATCCTACCTTTGTGACACTAGTTGGAGAATCCAACCTTTGTTTCACCAACTGGAGAATCCTACCCTTGTTACACCAACTGGAGAATCCTCCCTTTGTTACACCAGTCGGAGAATCCTACCTTTTTTACACGAGTTGGAGAATCCTACCTTTGTTACACCAACTCGAGAATCCTACCTTTGTTACACTAGTTTGAGAATCCAACCTTTGTTACAGCAACTGGAGAATCCAACCTTTGTTTCACCAACTGGAGAATCCGAACATTTTACACCAACTGGAGAATCCTACCTTTGTTACACCAATTGGAGAATCCTACCTTTGTTACACCAACTGGAGAATCCTACCTTTGTTACACTAGTTGGAGAATCCCACCCTTGTTACACTAGTTGGAGAATCCTACCTTTGTTACACTAGTTGGAGAATCCTACCTTTGTTTCACCAACTGGAGAATCCGACCCTTGTTACACCAACTGGAGAATCCTCCCTTTGTTACACGAGTTGGAGAATCCTCCCTTTTTTACACGAGTTGGAGAATCCTACCTTTGTTACACCAACTAGAGAATCCTACCTTTGTTACACTAGTTGGAGAATCCAACCTTTGTCACACCAACTGGAGAATCCAACCTTTGTTTCACCAACTGGAGAATCCGACCATTTTACACCAACTGGAGAATCCTACCTTTGTTACACCAACTGGAGAATCCTTCCTTTGTTACACTAGTTGGAGAATCCTACCTTTGTGACACTAGTTGGAGAATCCAACCTTTGTTTCACCAACTGGAGAATCCTACCTTTGTTACACTAGTTGGAGAATCCAACCTTTGTCACACCAACTGGAGAATCCAACCTTTGTTTCACCAACTGGAGAATCCGACCATTTTACACCAACTGGAGAATCCTACCTTTGTTACACCAACTGGAGAATCCTTCCTTTGTTACACTAGTTGGAGAATCCTACCTTTGTGACACTAGTTGGAGAATCCTACCTTTGTTACACCAACGAGAGAATCCAACCTTTGTTTCACCAACTGGAGAATCCTACCTTTTTTACACGAGTTGGAGAATCCTACCTTCGTTACACCAACTGGAGAATCCGACCTTTGTTTCACCAACTGGAGAATCCGAACATTTTACACCAACTGGAGAATCCTACCTTTGTTACACCAATTGGAGAATCCTACCTTTGTTACACCAACTGGAGAATCCTACCTTTGTTACACTAGTTGGAGAATCCCACCCTTGTAAAACTAGTTGGAGAATCCTACCTTTGTTACACGAGTTGGAGAATCCAACCTTTGTTTCACCAACTGGAGAATCCGAACATTTTACACCAACTGGAGAATCCTACCTTTGTTACACCAATTGGAGAATCCTACCTTTGTTACACCAACTGGAGAATCCTACCTTTGTTACACTAGTTGGAGAATCCCACCCTTGTTAAACTAGTTGGAGAATCCTACCTTTGTTACACTAGTTGGAGAATCCTACCTTTGTTTCACCAACTGGAGAATCCTACCCTTGTTACACCAACTGGAGAATCCTCCCTTTGTTACATGAGTTGGAGAATCCTACCTTTTTTACACGAGTTGGAGAATCCTAGCTTTGTTACACCAACTAGAGAATCCTACCTTTGTTACACTAGTTGGAGAATCCAACCTTTGTCACACCAACTGGAGAATCCAACCTTTGTTTCACCAACTGGAGAATCCGACCATTTTACACCAACTGGAGAATCCTACCTTTGTTGCACCAACTGGAGAATCCTTCCTTTGTTACACTAGTTGGAGAATCCTAACTTTGTTACACTCGTTGGAGAATCCTACCTTTGTTACACCAACTCGAGAATCCAACCTTTGTTTCACCAACTGGAGAATCCCACCTTTTTTACACGAGTTGGAGAATCCTACCTTTGTTACACCAGTTGGAGAATCCCACCTTTGTTACACCAGTTGGAGAATCCCACCTTTGTTACACTAGTTGGAGAATCCTACCTTTGTTGCACCAGTTGGAGAATCCTACCTTTGTTACACCAGTTGGAGAATCCCACCTTTGTTACACTAGTTGGAGAATCCTACCTTTGTTACACTAGTTGGAGAATCCTACCTTTGTTACACTAGTTGAAGAATCCTACCTTTCTTACACAAGTTGGAGAATCGAACCTTTGTTACATTAGTTGGAAAATCCTACCTTTGTTACACTAGTTGGAGATTCCTACCTTTGTTACACGAGTTGGAGAATCCTACCTTTGTTACACTAGTTGGAGAATCCTACCTTTGTTACACGAGTTGGAGAATCCTACCTTTGTTACACTAGTTGGAGAATCCTACCTTTGTTGCACCAACTGGAGAATCCTACCTTTGTTTCACCAACTGGAGAATCCTACCTTTTTTACACGAGTTGGAGAATCCTACCTTCGTTACACCAACTGGAGAATCCGACCTTTGTATCACCAACTGGAGAATCCGAACATTTTACACCAACTGGAGAATCCTACCTTTGTTACACCAATTGGAGAATCCTACCTTTGTTACACCAACTGGAGAATCCTACCTTTGTTACACTAGTTGGAGAATCCCACCCTTGTTAAACTAGTTGGAGAATCCTACCTTTGTTACACTAGTTGGAGAATCCAACCTTTGTTTCACCAACTGGAGAATCCGAACATTTTACACCAACTGGAGAATCCTACCTTTGTTACACCAATTGGAGAATCCTACCTTTGTTACACCAACTGGAGAATCCTACCTTTGTTACACTAGTTGGAGAATCCCACCCTTGTTAAACTAGTTGGAGAATCCTACCTTTGTTACACTAGTTGGAGAATCCTACCTTTGTTTCACCAACTGGAGAATCCTACCCTTGTTACACCAACTGGAGAATCCTCCCTTTGTTACATGAGTTGGAGAATCCTACCTTTTTTACACGAGTTGGAGAATCCTACCTTTGTTACACCAACCAGAGAATCCTACCTTTGTTACACTAGTTGGAGAATCCAACCTTTGTCACACCAACTGGAGAATCCAACCTTTGTTTCACCAACTGGAGAATCCGACCATTTTACACCAACTGGAGAATCCTACCTTTGTTGCACCAACTGGAGAATCCTTCCTTTGTTACACTAGTTGGAGAATCCTAACTTTGTTACACTCGTTGGAGAATCCTACCTTTGTTACACCAACTAGAGAATCCAACCTTTGTTTCACCAACTGGAGAATCCCACCTTTTTTACACGAGTTGGAGAATCCTACCTTTGTTACACCAGTTGGAGAATCCCACCTTTGTTACACCAGTTGGAGAATCCCACCTTTGTTACACTAGTTGGAGAATCCTACCTTTGTTACACCAGTTGGAGAATCCTACCTTTGTTACACCAGTTGGAGAATCCCACCTTTGTTACACTAGTTGGAGAATCCTACCTTTGTTACACTAGTTGGAGAATCCTACCTTTGTTACACTAGTTGAAGAATCCTACCTTTCTTACACAAGTTGGAGAATCGAACCTTTGTTACATTAGTTGGAAAATCCTACCTTTGTTACACTAGTTGGAGATTCCTACCTTTGTTACACGAGTTGGAGAATCCTACCTTTGTTACACTAGTTGGAGAATCCTACCTTTGTTACACGAGTTGGAGAATCCTACCTTTGTTACACTAGTTGGAGAATCCTACCTTTGTTGCACCAACTGGAGAATCCTACCTTTGTTTCACCAACTGGAGAATCCTACCTTTTTTACACGAGTTGGAGAATCCTACCTTCGTTACACCAACTGGAGAATCCGACCTTTGTATCACCAACTGGAGAATCCGAACATTTTACACCAACTGGAGAATCCTACCTTTGTTACACCAATTGGAGAATCCTACCTTTGTTACACCAACTGGAGAATCCTACCTTTGTTACACTAGTTGGAGAATCCCACCCTTGTTAAACTAGTTGGAGAATCCTACCTTTGTTACACTAGTTGGAGAATCCAACCTTTGTTTCACCAACTGGAGAATCCGAACATTTTACACCAACTGGAGAATCCTACCTTTGTTACACCAATTGGAGAATCCTACCTTTGTTACACCAACTGGAGAATCCTACCTTTGTTACACTGGTTGGAGAATCCCACCCTTGTTAAACTAGTTGGAGAATCCTACCTTTCTTACACTCGTTGGAGAATCGAACCTTTGTTACATTCGTTGGAAAATCCTCCCTTTGTTACACTAGTTGGAGAATCCTACCTTTGTTACACTAGTTGGAGATTCCTACCTTTGTTGCACTAGTTGGAGATTCCTACCTTTGTTACACGAGTTGGAGAATCCTACCTTTTTTACACTAGTTGGAGAATCCTACCTTTGTTACACCAACTGGAGAATCCTACCTTTGTTACATTGGTTGGAGATTCCTACCTTTGTTACAATAGTTGGAGATTCCTAGCTTTGTTACACTAGTTGGTGAATCCTACCTTTGTTACACTGGTTGGAGAATCCTACCTTTGTTGCACCAACTGGAGAATCCTACCTTTGTTACACGAGTTGGAGAATCCTACCTTTGTTACACTAGTTGGAGAATCCTACCTTTGTTACACCAATTGGAGAATCCTACCTTTGTTACACTAGTTGGAGAATCCAACCTTCGTTACACTCGTTGGAGAATCCAACCTTTGTTGCACCAACTGGAGAATCCAACCTTTGTTTCACCAACTGGAGAATCCTACCTTTTTACACCAACTGGAGAATCCTACCTTTGTTACACCAACTGGAGAATCCTACCTTTGTTACACCAACTGGAGAATCCTTCCTTTGTTGCACAAGTTGGAGAATCCTACCTTTGTTGCACTAGTTGGAGAATCCTCCCTTTGTTAAACTCATTGGAGAATCCAACTTTTGTTACACTTGTTGGAGAATCCTACCTTTGTTACACCAGTTGGAGAATCCTACCTTTGTTCCATTAGTTGGAGAATCCTCCCTTTGTTACACTAGTTGGAGAATCCTACCTTTGTTTCACCAACTGGAGAATCCTACCTTTTTTTACACTAGTTGGAGAATCCTACCTTTGTTACACCAACTAGAGAATCCTACCTTTGTTACACTAGTTGGAGAATCCAACCTTTGTTACACTCGTTGGAGAATCCTACCTTTGTTACACCAACTGGAGAATCCAACCTTTGTTTCACCAACTGGAGAATCCTACCTTTGTTACACTAGTTCGACAATCCCACCTTTGTTACACTAGTTGGAGAATCCAACCTTTGTCACACCAACTGGAGAATCCAACCTTTGTTTCACCAACTGGAGAATCCGACCATTTTACACCAACTGGAGAATCCTACCTTTGTTACACCAACTGGAGAATCCTTCCTTTGTTACACTAGTTGGAGAATCCTACCTTTGTGACACTAGTTGGAGAATCCTACCTTTGTTACACCAACGAGAGAATCCAACCTTTGTTTCACCAACTGGAGAATCCTACCTTTTTTACACGAGTTGGAGAATCCTACCTTCGTTACACCAACTGGAGAATCCGACCTTTGTTTCACCAACTGGAGAATCCGAACATTTTACACCAACTGGAGAATCCTACCTTTGTTACACCAATTGGAGAATCCTACCTTTGTTACACCAACTGGAGAATCCTACCTTTGTTACACTAGTTGGAGAATCCCACCCTTGTAAAACTAGTTGGAGAATCCTACCTTTGTTACACGAGTTGGAGAATCCAACCTTTGTTTCACCAACTGGAGAATCCGAACATTTTACACCAACTGGAGAATCCTACCTTTGTTACACCAATTGGAGAATCCTACCTTTGTTACACCAACTGGAGAATCCTACCTTTGTTACACTAGTTGGAGAATCCCACCCTTGTTAAACTAGTTGGAGAATCCTACCTTTGTTACACTAGTTGGAGAATCCTACCTTTGTTTCACCAACTGGAGAATCCTACCCTTGTTACACCAACTGGAGAATCCTCCCTTTGTTACATGAGTTGGAGAATCCTACCTTTTTTACACGAGTTGGAGAATCCTAGCTTTGTTACACCAACTAGAGAATCCTACCTTTGTTACACTAGTTGGAGAATCCAACCTTTGTCACACCAACTGGAGAATCCAACCTTTGTTTCACCAACTGGAGAATCCGACCATTTTACACCAACTGGAGAATCCTACCTTTGTTGCACCAACTGGAGAATCCTTCCTTTGTTACACTAGTTGGAGAATCCTAACTTTGTTACACTCGTTGGAGAATCCTACCTTTGTTACACCAACTAGAGAATCCAACCTTTGTTTCACCAACTGGAGAATCCCACCTTTTTTACACGAGTTGGAGAATCCTACCTTTGTTACACCAGTTGGAGAATCCCACCTTTGTTACACCAGTTGGAGAATCCCACCTTTGTTACACTAGTTGGAGAATCCTACCTTTGTTGCACCAGTTGGAGAATCCTACCTTTGTTACACCAGTTGGAGAATCCCACCTTTGTTACACTAGTTGGAGAATCCTACCTTTGTTACACTAGTTGGAGAATCCTACCTTTGTTACACTAGTTGAAGAATCCTACCTTTCTTACACAAGTTGGAGAATCGAACCTTTGTTACATTAGTTGGAAAATCCTACCTTTGTTACACTAGTTGGAGATTCCTACCTTTGTTACACGAGTTGGAGAATCCTACCTTTGTTACACTAGTTGGAGAATCCTACCTTTGTTACACGAGTTGGAGAATCCTACCTTTGTTACACTAGTTGGAGAATCCTACCTTTGTTGCACCAACTGGAGAATCCTACCTTTGTTTCACCAACTGGAGAATCCTACCTTTTTTACACGAGTTGGAGAATCCTACCTTCGTTACACCAACTGGAGAATCCGACCTTTGTATCACCAACTGGAGAATCCGAACATTTTACACCAACTGGAGAATCCTACCTTTGTTACACCAATTGGAGAATCCTACCTTTGTTACACCAACTGGAGAATCCTACCTTTGTTACACTAGTTGGAGAATCCCACCCTTGTTAAACTAGTTGGAGAATCCTACCTTTGTTACACTAGTTGGAGAATCCAACCTTTGTTTCACCAACTGGAGAATCCGAACATTTTACACCAACTGGAGAATCCTACCTTTGTTACACCAATTGGAGAATCCTACCTTTGTTACACCAACTGGAGAATCCTACCTTTGTTACACTAGTTGGAGAATCCCACCCTTGTTAAACTAGTTGGAGAATCCTACCTTTGTTACACTAGTTGGAGAATCCTACCTTTGTTTCACCAACTGGAGAATCCTACCCTTGTTACACCAACTGGAGAATCCTCCCTTTGTTACATGAGTTGGAGAATCCTACCTTTTTTACACGAGTTGGAGAATCCTACCTTTGTTACACCAACCAGAGAATCCTACCTTTGTTACACTAGTTGGAGAATCCAACCTTTGTCACACCAACTGGAGAATCCAACCTTTGTTTCACCAACTGGAGAATCCGACCATTTTACACCAACTGGAGAATCCTACCTTTGTTGCACCAACTGGAGAATCCTTCCTTTGTTACACTAGTTGGAGAATCCTAACTTTGTTACACTCGTTGGAGAATCCTACCTTTGTTACACCAACTAGAGAATCCAACCTTTGTTTCACCAACTGGAGAATCCCACCTTTTTTACACGAGTTGGAGAATCCTACCTTTGTTACACCAGTTGGAGAATCCCACCTTTGTTAC
This sequence comes from Heptranchias perlo, assembly GCF_035084215.1. NCBI lineage: Eukaryota > Metazoa > Chordata > Chondrichthyes > Hexanchiformes > Hexanchidae > Heptranchias > Heptranchias perlo. The sequence continues at coordinate 9,694,235 of NC_090326.1, read as the reverse complement.
ACCAGTTGGAGAATCCCACCTTTGTTACACTAGTTGGAGAATCCTACCTTTGTTACACCAGTTGGAGAATCCTACCTTTGTTACACCAGTTGGAGAATCCCACCTTTGTTACACTAGTTGGAGAATCCTACCTTTGTTACACTAGTTGGAGAATCCTACCTTTGTTACACTAGTTGAAGAATCCTACCTTTCTTACACAAGTTGGAGAATCGAACCTTTGTTACATTAGTTGGAAAATCCTACCTTTGTTACACTAGTTGGAGATTCCTACCTTTGTTACACGAGTTGGAGAATCCTACCTTTGTTACACTAGTTGGAGAATCCTACCTTTGTTACACGAGTTGGAGAATCCTACCTTTGTTACACTAGTTGGAGAATCCTACCTTTGTTGCACCAACTGGAGAATCCTACCTTTGTTTCACCAACTGGAGAATCCTACCTTTTTTACACGAGTTGGAGAATCCTACCTTCGTTACACCAACTGGAGAATCCGACCTTTGTATCCCCAACTGGAGAATCCGAACATTTTACACCAACTGGAGAATCCTACCTTTGTTACACCAATTGGAGAATCCTACCTTTGTTACACCAACTGGAGAATCCTACCTTTGTTACACTAGTTGGAGAATCCCACCCTTGTTAAACTAGTTGGAGAATCCTACCTTTGTTACACTAGTTGGAGAATCCAACCTTTGTTTCACCAACTGGAGAATCCGAACATTTTACACCAACTGGAGAATCCTACCTTTGTTACACCAATTGGAGAATCCTACCTTTGTTACACCAACTGGAGAATCCTACCTTTGTTACACTGGTTGGAGAATCCCACCCTTGTTAAACTAGTTGGAGAATCCTACCTTTCTTACACTCGTTGGAGAATCGAACCTTTGTTACATTCGTTGGAAAATCCTCCCTTTGTTACACTAGTTGGAGAATCCTACCTTTGTTACACTAGTTGGAGATTCCTACCTTTGTTGCACTAGTTGGAGATTCCTACCTTTGTTACACGAGTTGGAGAATCCTACCTTTTTTACACTAGTTGGAGAATCCTACCTTTGTTACACCAACTGGAGAATCCTACCTTTGTTACATTGGTTGGAGATTCCTACCTTTGTTACAATAGTTGGAGATTCCTAGCTTTGTTACACTAGTTGGTGAATCCTACCTTTGTTACACTGGTTGGAGAATCCTACCTTTGTTGCACCAACTGGAGAATCCTACCTTTGTTACACGAGTTGGAGAATCCTACCTTTGTTACACTAGTTGGAGAATCCTACCTTTGTTACACCAATTGGAGAATCCTACCTTTGTTACACTAGTTGGAGAATCCAACCTTCGTTACACTCGTTGGAGAATCCAACCTTTGTTGCACCAACTGGAGAATCCAACCTTTGTTTCACCAACTGGAGAATCCTACCTTTTTACACCAACTGGAGAATCCTACCTTTGTTACACCAACTGGAGAATCCTACCTTTGTTACACCAACTGGAGAATCCTTCCTTTGTTGCACAAGTTGGAGAATCCTACCTTTGTTGCACTAGTTGGAGAATCCTCCCTTTGTTAAACTCATTGGAGAATCCAACTTTTGTTACACTTGTTGGAGAATCCTACCTTTGTTACACCAGTTGGAGAATCCTACCTTTGTTCCATTAGTTGGAGAATCCTCCCTTTGTTACACTAGTTGGAGAATCCTACCTTTGTTTCACCAACTGGAGAATCCTACCTTTTTTTACACTAGTTGGAGAATCCTACCTTTGTTACACCAACTAGAGAATCCTACCTTTGTTACACTAGTTGGAGAATCCAACCTTTGTTACACTCGTTGGAGAATCCTACCTTTGTTACACCAACTGGAGAATCCAACCTTTGTTTCACCAACTGGAGAATCCTACCTTTGTTACACTAGTTCGACAATCCCACCTTTGTTACACTAGTTGGAGAATCCTACCTTTGTTACACTAGTTGGAGAATCCTACCTTTGTTTCACCAACTGGAGAATCCTACCCTTGTTACACCAACTGGAGAATCCTCCCTTTGTTACATGAGTTGGAGAATCCTACCTTTTTTACACGAGTTGGAGAATCCTACCTTTGTTACACCAACTAGAGAATCCTACCTTTGTTACACTAGTTGGAGAATCCAACCTTTGTCACACCAACTGGAGAATCCAACCTTTGTTTCACCAACTGGAGAATCCGACCATTTTACACCAACTGGAGAATCCTTCCTTTGTTACACTAGTTGGAGAATCCTAACTTTGTTACACTCGTTGGAGAATCCTACCTTTGTTTCACCAACTGGAGAATCCCACCTTTTTTACACGAGTTGGAGAATCCTACCTTTGTTACACCAGTTGGAGAATCCCACCTTTGTTACACCAGTTGGAGAATCCCACCTTTGTTACACTAGTTGGAGAATCCTACCTTTGTTACACCAGTTGGAGAATCCTACCTTTGTTACACCAGTTGGAGAATCCCACCTTTGTTACACTAGTTGGAGAATCCTACCTTTGTTACACTAGTTGGAGAATCCTACCTTTGTTACACTAGTTGAAGAATCCTACCTTTCTTACACAAGTTGGAGAATCGAACCTTTGTTACATTAGTTGGAAAATCCTACCTTTGTTACACTAGTTGGAGATTCCTACCTTTGTTACACGAGTTGGAGAATCCTACCTTTGTTACACTAGTTGGAGAATCCTACCTTTGTTACACGAGTTGGAGAATCCTACCTTTGTTACACTAGTTGGAGAATCCTACCTTTGTTGCACCAACTGGAGAATCCTACCTTTCTTACACAAGTTGGAGAATCGAACCTTTGTTACATTAGTTGGAAAATCCTCCCTTTGTTACACTAGTTGGAGAATCCTACCTTTGTTACACTAGTTGGAGATTCCTACCTTTGTTACACCAGTTGGAGAGTCCTACCTTTGTTACACTGGTTGGAGATTCCTACCTTTGTTGCACTAGTTGGAGAATCCTACCTTTGTTACACTGGTCGTAGATTCCTACCCTTGTCACACTAGTTGGAGAATCCTACCTTTGTTATACTGGTTGGAGATTCCTACCTTTGTGACACTCGTTGGAGCATCCTACCTTTGTTGCACCAACTGGAGAATCCTACCTTTGTGAAACGAGTTGGAGAATCCTCCCTTTGTTACACTAGTTGGAGAATCCTACCTTTGTTCCACTCGTTGGAGAATCCTACCTTTGTTGAACCAACTGGAGAATCCTACCTTTCTTACACTCGTTGGAGAATCGAACCTTTGTTACATTCGTTGGAAAATCCTCCCTTTGTTACACTAGTTGGAGAATCCTACCTTTGTTACACTAGTTGGAGATTCCTACCTTTGTTGCACTAGTTGGAGATTCCTACCTTTGTTACACGAGTTGGAGAATCCTACCTTTTTTACACTAGTTGGAGAATCCTACCTTTGTTACACCAACTGGAGAATCCTACCTTTGTTACATTGGTTGGAGATTCCTACCTTTGTTACAATAGTTGGAGATTCCTAGCTTTGTTACACTAGTTGGTGAATCCTACCTTTGTTACACTGGTTGGAGAATCCTACCTTTGTTGCACCAACTGGAGAATCCTACCTTTGTTACACGAGTTGGAGAATCCTACCTTTGTTACACTAGTTGGAGAATCCTACCTTTGTTACACCAATTGGAGAATCCTACCTTTGTTACACGAGTTGGAGAATCCAACCTTCGTTACACTCGTTGGAGAATCCAACCTTTGTTGCACCAACTGGAGAATCCAACCTTTGTTTCACCAACTGGAGAATCCTACCTTTTTACACCAACTGGAGAATCCTACCTTTGTTACACCAACTGGAGAATCCTACCTTTGTTACACCAACTGGAGAATCCTTCCTTTGTTGCACAAGTTGGAGAATCCTACCTTTGTTGCACTAGTTGGAGAATCCTCCCTTTGTTAAACTCATTGGAGAATCCAACTTTTGTTACACTTGTTGGAGAATCCTACCTTTGTTACACCAGTTGGAGAATCCTACCTTTGTTCCATTAGTTGGAGAATCCTCCCTTTGTTACACTAGTTGGAGAATCCTACCTTTGTTTCACCAACTGGAGAATCCTACCTTTTTTTACACTAGTTGGAGAATCCTACCTTTGTTACACCAACTAGAGAATCCTACCTTTGTTACACTAGTTGGAGAATCCAACCTTTGTTACACTCGTTGGAGAATCCTACCTTTGTTACACCAACTGGAGAATCCAACCTTTGTTTCACCAACTGGAGAATCCTACCTTTGTTACACTAGTTCGACAATCCCACCTTTGTTACACTAGTTGGAGAATCCTACCTTTGTTACACTAGTTGGAGAATCCTACCTTTGTTACACTAGTTGGAGAATCCCGCCTTTGTTGCACTAGTTGGAGAATCCTACCTTTGTTGCACTAGTTGGAGAATCCTACCTTTCTTACACCAACTGGAGAATCCTACCTTTGTTACATTAGTTGGAGAATCCTCCCTTTGTTACACTAGTTGGAGAATCCTACCTTTGTTACACTAGTTGGAGAATCCTACCTTTCTTACACAAGTTGGAGAATCGAACCTTTGTTACATTAGTTGGAAAATCCTCCCTTTGTTACACTAGTTGGAGAATCCTACCTTTGTTACACTAGTTGGAGATTCCTACCTTTGTTACACGAGTTGGAGAATCCTCCCTTTGTTACACTCGTTGGAGATGCCTACCTTTGTTGCACCAACTGGAGAATCCTACCTTTCTTACACAAGTTGGAGAATCGAACCTTTGTTACATTAGTTGGAAAATCCTCCCTTTGTTACACTAGTTGGAGAATGCTACCTTTGTTACACTAGTTGGAGATTCCTACCTTTGTTACACCAGTTGGAGAGTCCTACCTTTGTTACACTGGTTGGAGATTCCGACCTTTGTCACACCAGTTGGAGAATCCTACCTTTGTTACCCTGGTTGTAGATTCCTACCTTTGTTACACTCGTTGGAGCATCCTACCTTTGTTGCACCAACTGGAGAATCCTACCTTTGTGAAACGAGTTGGAGAATCCTCCCTTTGTTACACTAGTTGGAGAATCCTACCTTTGTTCCACTCGTTGGAGAATCCTACCTTTGTTGAACCAACTGGAGAATCCTACCTTTCTTACACTCGTTGGAGAATCGAACCTTTGTTACATTCGTTGGAAAATCCTCCCTTTGTTACACTAGTTGGAGAATCCTACCTTTGTTACACTAGTTGGAGATTCCTACCTTTGTTGCACTAGTTGGAGATTCCTACCTTTGTTACACGAGTTGGAGAATCCTACCTTTGTTACACTAGTTGGAGAATCCTACCTTTGTTACACCAACTGGAGAATCCTACCTTTGTTACATTGATTGGAGATTCCTACCTTTGTTACAATAGTTGGAGATTCCTAGCTTTGTTACACTAGTTGGTGAATCCTACCTTTGTTACACTGGTTGGAGAATCCTACCTTTGTTGCACCAACTGGAGAATCCTACCTTTGTTACACGAGTTGGAGAATCCTACCTTTGTTACACTAGTTGGAGAATCCTACCTTTGTTACACCAATTGGAGAATCCTACCTTTGTGACACTAGTTGGAGAATCCAACCTTCGTTACACTCGTTGGAGAATTCAACCTTTGTTGCACCAACTGGAGAATCCAACCTTTGTTTCACCAACTGGAGAATCCTACCTTTTTACACCAACTGGAGAATCCTACCTTTGTTACACCAACTGGAGAATCCTACCTTTGTTACACCAACTGGAGAATTCTTCCTTTGTTGCACAAGTTGGAGAATCCTACCTTTGTTGCACTAGTTGGAGAATCCTCCCTTTGTTAAACTCATTGGAGAATCCAACTTTTGTTACACTTGTTGGAGAATCCTACCTTTGTTACACCAGTTGGAGAATCCTACCTTTGTTCCATTAGTTGGAGAATCCTCCCTTTGTTACACTCGTTGGAGAATCCTACCTTTGTTTCACCAACTGGAGAATCCTACCTTTTTTTACACTAGTTGGAGAATCCTACCTTTGTTACACCAACTAGAGAATCCTACCTTTGTTACACTAGTTGGAGAATCCAACCTTTGTTACACTCGTTGGAGAATCCTACCTTTGTTACACCAACTGGAGAATCCAACCTTTGTTTCACCAACTGGAGAATCCTACCTTTGTTACACTAGTTCGACAATCCCACCTTTGTTACACTAGTTGGAGAATCCTACCTTTGTTACACTAGTTGGAGAATCCTACCTTTGTTACACTAGTTGGAGAATCCCGCCTTTGTTGCACTAGTTGGAGAATCCTACCTTTGTTGCACTAGTTGGAGAATCCTACCTTTCTTACACCAACTGGAGAATCCTACCTTTGTTACATTAGTTGGAGAATCCTCCCTTTGTTACACTAGTTGGAGAATCCTACCTTTGTTACACTCGTTGGAGAATCCTACCTTTCTTAAACAAGTTGGAGAATCGAACCTTTGTTACATTAGTTGGAAAATCCTCCCTTTGTTACACTAGTTGGAGAATCCTACCTTTGTTACACTAGTTGGAGATTCCTACCTTTGTTACACGAGTTGGAGAATCCTCCCTTTGTTACACTCGTTGGAGATGCCTACCTTTGTTGCACCAACTGGAGAATCCTACCTTTCTTACACAAGTTGGAGAATCGAACCTTTGTTACATTAGTTGGAAAATCCTCCCTTTGTTACACTAGTTGGAGAATGCTACCTTTGTTACACTAGTTGGAGATTCCTACCTTTGTTACACTCGTTGGAGCATCCTACCTTTGTTGCACCAACTGGAGAATCCTACCTTTGTTAAACGAGTTGGAGAATCCTCCCTTTGTTACACTAGTTGGAGAATCCTACCTTTGTTGCACCAACTGGAGAATCCTACCTTTCTTGCACTCGTTGGAGAATCGAACCTTTGTTACATTCGTTGGAAAAACCTCCCTTTGTTACACTAGTTGGAGAATCCTACCTTTTTTACACTAGTTGGAGAATCCAACCTTTGTTACACTCGTTGGAGAATCCTACCTTTGTTACACCAACTGGAGAATCCAACCTTTGTTTCACCAACTGGAGAATCCTACCTTTGTTACACTAGTTCGACAATCCCACCTTTGTTACACTAGTTGGAGAATCCTACCTTTGTTACACTAGTTGGAGAATCCTACCTTTGTTACACTAGTTGGAGAATCCCGCCTTTGTTGCACTAGTTGGAGAATCCTACCTTTGTTGCACTAGTTGGAGAATCCTACCTTTCTTACACAAGTTGGAGAATCGAACCTTTGTTACATTAGTTGGAAAATCCTCCCTTTGTTACACTAGTTGGAGAATCCTACCTTTGTTACACTAGTTGGAGATTCCTACCTTTGTTACACGAGTTGGAGAATCCTCCCTTTGTTACACTCGTTGGAGATGCCTACCTTTGTTGCACCAACTGGAGAATCCTACCTTTCTTACACAAGTTGGAGAATCGAACCTTTGTTACATTAGTTGGAAAATCCTCCCTTTGTTACACTAGTTGGAGAATGCTACCTTTGTTACACTAGTTGGAGATTCCTACCTTTGTTACACCAGTTGGAGAGTCCTACCTTTGTTACACTGGTTGGAGATTCCGACCTTTGTCACACCAGTTGGAGAATCCTACCTTTGTTACCCTGGTTGTAGATTCCTACCTTTGTTACACTCGTTGGAGCATCCTACCTTTGTTGCACCAACTGGAGAATCCTACCTTTGTTAAACGAGTTGGAGAATCCTCCCTTTGTTACACTAGTTGGAGAATCCTACCTTTGTTGCACCAACTGGAGAATCCTACCTTTCTTGCACTCGTTGGAGAATCGAACCTTTGTTACATTCGTTGGAAAAACCTCCCTTTGTTACACTAGTTGGAGAATCCTACCTTTTTTACACTCGTTGGAGAATCCTACCTTTGTTTCACCAACTGGAGAATCCTACCTTTGTTGCACTGGTTGGAGAATCCCACCTTTGTTACACTAGTTCGAGAATCCTACCTTTTTTACACTAGTTGGAGAATCCTACCTTTGTTACACCAACTGGAGAATCCTACCTTTGTTACATTAGTTGGAGAATCCTCCCTTTGTTACACTAGTTGGAGAATCCTACCTTTGTTACACTAGTTGGAGAATCCTACCTTTGTTACACCAGTTGGAGAATCCTACCTTTTTTACACTAGTTGGAGAATCCAACCTTTGTTACACTCGTTGGAGCATCCTACCTTTGTTGCACCAACTGGAGAATCCTACCTTTGTGAAACGAGTTGGAGAATCCTCCCTTTGTTACACTAGTTGGAGAATCCTACCTTTGTTCCACTCGTTGGAGAATCCTACCTTTGTTGAACCAACTGGAGAATCCTACCTTTCTTACACTCGTTGGAGAATCGAACCTTTGTTACATTCGTTGGAAAATCCTCCCTTTGTTACACTAGTTGGAGAATCCTACCTTTGTTACACTAGTTGGAGATTCCTACCTTTGTTGCACTAGTTGGAGATTCCTACCTTTGTTACACGAGTTGGAGAATCCTACCTTTGTTACACTGGTTGGAGAATCCTACCTTTGTTACACCAACTGGAGAATCCTACCTTTGTTACATTGGTTGGAGATTCCTACCTTTGTTACAATAGTTGGAGATTCCTAGCTTTGTTACACTAGTTGGTGAATCCTACCTTTGTTACACTGGTTGGAGAATCCTACCTTTGTTGCACCAACTGGAGAATCCTACCTTTGTTACACGAGTTGGAGAATCCTACCTTTGTTACACTAGTTGGAGAATCCTACCTTTGTTACACCAATTGGAGAATCCTACCTTTGTTACACTAGTTGGAGAATCCAACCTTCGTTACACTCGTTGGAGAATCCAACCTTTGTTGCACCAACTGGAGAATCCAACCTTTGTTTCACCAACTGGAGAATCCTACCTTTTTACACCAACTGGAGAATCCTACCTTTGTTACACCAACTGGAGAATCCTACCTTTGTTACACCAACTGGAGAATTCTTCCTTTGTTGCACAAGTTGGAGAATCCTACCTTTGTTGCACTAGTTGGAGAATCCTCCCTTTGTTAAACTCATTGGAGAATCCAACTTTTGTTACACTTGTTGGAGAATCCTACCTTTGTTACACCAGTTGGAGAATCCTACCTTTGTTCCATTAGTTGGAGAATCCTCCCTTTGTTACACTCGTTGGAGAATCCTACCTTTGTTTCACCAACTGGAGAATCCTACCTTTTTTTACACTAGTTGGAGAATCCTACCTTTGTTACACCAACTAGAGAATCCTACCTTTGTTACACTAGTTGGAGAATCCAACCTTTGTTACACTCGTTGGAGAATCCTACCTTTGTTACATTAGTTGGAGAATCCTACCTATGTTGCACCAACTGGAGAATCCAACCTTTGTTTCACCAACTGGAGAATCCTACCTTTGTTACACTAGTTCGACAATCCCACCTTTGTTACACTAGTTGGAGAATCCTACCTTTGTTACACTAGTTGGAGAATCCTACCTTTGTTACACTAGTTGGAGAATCCCGCCTTTGTTGCACTAGTTGGAGAATCCTACCTTTGTTGCACTAGTTGGAGAATCCTACCTTTCTTACACCAACTGGAGAATCCTACCTTTGTTACATTAGTTGGAGAATCCTCCCTTTGTTACACTAGTTGGAGAATCCTACCTTTGTTACACTAGTTGGAGAATCCTACCTTTCTTAAACAAGTTGGAGAATCGAACCTTTGTTACATTAGTTGGAAAATCCTCCCTTTGTTACACTAGTTGGAGAATCCTACCTTTGTTACACTAGTTGGAGATTCCTACCTTTGTTACACGAGTTGGAGAATCCTCCCTTTGTTACACTCGTTGGAGATGCCTACCTTTGTTGCACCAACTGGAGAATCCTACCTTTCTTACACAAGTTGGAGAATCGAACCTTTGTTACATTAGTTGGAAAATCCTCCCTTTGTTACACTAGTTGGAGAATGCTACCTTTGTTACACTAGTTGGAGATTCCTACCTTTGTTACACCAGTTGGAGAGTCCTACCTTTGTTACACTGGTTGGAGATTCCGACCTTTGTCACACCAGTTGGAGAATCCTACCTTTGTTACCCTGGTTGTAGATTCCTACCTTTGTTACACTCGTTGGAGCATCCTACCTTTGTTGCACCAACTGGAGAATCCTACCTTTGTTAAACGAGTTGGAGAATCCTCCCTTTGTTACACTAGTTGGAGAATCCTACCTTTGTTGCACCAACTGGAGAATCCTACCTTTCTTGCACTCGTTGGAGAATCGAACCTTTGTTACATTCGTTGGAAAAACCTCCCTTTGTTACACTAGTTGGAGAATCCTACCTTTTTTACACTCGTTGGAGAATCCTACCTTTGTTTCACCAACTGGAGAATCCTACCTTTGTTGCACTGGTTGGAGAATCCCACCTTTGTTACACTAGTTCGAGAATCCTACCTTTTTTACACTAGTTGGAGAATCCTACCTTTGTTACACCAACTGGAGAATCCTACCTTTGTTACATTAGTTGGAGAATCCTCCCTTTGTTACACTAGTTGGAGAATCCTACCTTTGTTACACTAGTTGGAGAATCCTACCTTTGTTACACCAGTTGGAGAATCCTACCTTTTTTACACTAGTTGGAGAATCCAACCTTTGTTACACTCGTTGGAGCATCCTACCTTTGTTGCACCAACTGGAGAATCCTACCTTTGTGAAACGAGTTGGAGAATCCTCCCTTTGTTACACTAGTTGGAGAATCCTACCTTTGTTCCACTCGTTGGAGAATCCTACCTTTGTTGAACCAACTGGAGAATCCTACCTTTCTTACACTCGTTGGAGAATCGAACCTTTGTTACATTCGTTGGAAAATCCTCCCTTTGTTACACTAGTTGGAGAATCCTACCTTTGTTACACTAGTTGGAGATTCCTACCTTTGTTGCACTAGTTGGAGATTCCTACCTTTGTTACACGAGTTGGAGAATCCTACCTTTGTTACACTGGTTGGAGAATCCTACCTTTGTTACACCAACTGGAGAATCCTACCTTTGTTACATTGGTTGGAGATTCCTACCTTTGTTACAATAGTTGGAGATTCCTAGCTTTGTTACACTAGTTGGTGAATCCTACCTTTGTTACACTGGTTGGAGAATCCTACCTTTGTTGCACCAACTGGAGAATCCTACCTTTGTTACACGAGTTGGAGAATCCTACCTTTGTTACACTAGTTGGAGAATCCTACCTTTGTTACACCAATTGGAGAATCCTACCTTTGTTACACTAGTTGGAGAATCCAACCTTCGTTACACTCGTTGGAGAATCCAACCTTTGTTGCACCAACTGGAGAATCCAACCTTTGTTTCACCAACTGGAGAATCCTACCTTTTTACACCAACTGGAGAATCCTACCTTTGTTACACCAACTGGAGAATCCTACCTTTGTTACACCAACTGGAGAATTCTTCCTTTGTTGCACAAGTTGGAGAATCCTACCTTTGTTGCACTAGTTGGAGAATCCTCCCTTTGTTAAACTCATTGGAGAATCCAACTTTTGTTACACTTGTTGGAGAATCCTACCTTTGTTACACCAGTTGGAGAATCCTACCTTTGTTCCATTAGTTGGAGAATCCTCCCTTTGTTACACTCGTTGGAGAATCCTACCTTTGTTTCACCAACTGGAGAATCCTACCTTTTTTTACACTAGTTGGAGAATCCTACCTTTGTTACACCAACTAGAGAATCCTACCTTTGTTACACTAGTTGGAGAATCCAACCTTTGTTACACTCGTTGGAGAATCCTACCTTTGTTACATTAGTTGGAGAATCCTACCTATGTTGCACCAACTGGAGAATCCAACCTTTGTTTCACCAACTGGAGAATCCTACCTTTGTTACACTAGTTCGACAATCCCACCTTTGTTACACTAGTTGGAGAATCCTACCTTTGTTACACTAGTTGGAGAATCCTACCTTTGTTACACTAGTTGGAGAATCCCGCCTTTGTTGCACTAGTTGGAGAATCCTACCTTTGTTGCACTAGTTGGAGAATCCTACCTTTCTTACACCAACTGGAGAATCCTACCTTTGTTACATTAGTTGGAGAATCCTCCCTTTGTTACACTAGTTGGAGAATCCTACCTTTGTTACACTAGTTGGAGAATCCTACCTTTCTTAAACAAGTTGGAGAATCGAACCTTTGTTACATTAGTTGGAAAATCCTCCCTTTGTTACACTAGTTGGAGAATCCTACCTTTGTTACACTAGTTGGAGATTCCTACCTTTGTTACACGAGTTGGAGAATCCTCCCTTTGTTACACTCGTTGGAGATGCCTACCTTTGTTGCACCAACTGGAGAATCCTACCTTTCTTACACAAGTTGGAGAATCGAACCTTTGTTACATTAGTTGGAAAATCCTCCCTTTGTTACACTAGTTGGAGAATGCTACCTTTGTTACACTAGTTGGAGATTCCTACCTTTGTTACACCAGTTGGAGAGTCCTACCTTTGTTACACTGGTTGGAGATTCAGACCTTTGTCACACCAGTTCGAGAATCCTACCTTTGTTACCCTGGTTGTAGATTCCTACCTTTGTTACACTCGTTGGAGCATCCTACCTTTGTTGCACCAACTGGAGAATCCTACCTTTGTTAAACGAGTTGGAGAATCCTCCCTTTGTTACACTAGTTGGAGAATCCTACCTTTGTTGCACCAACTGGAGAATCCTACCTTTCTTGCACTCGTTGGAGAATCGAACCTTTGTTACATTCGTTGGAAAAACCTCCCTTTGTTACACTAGTTGGAGAATCCTACCTTTTTTACACTCGTTGGAGAATCCTACCTTTGTTTCACCAACTGGAGAATCCTACCTTTGTTGCACTGGTTGGAGAATCCCACCTTTGTTACACTAGTTGGAGAATCCTACCTTTGTTACACTAGTTGCAGAATCCTAGCTTTGTTACACCAACTGGAGAATCCTACCTTTGTTACATTAGTTGGAGAATCCTCCCTTTGTTACACTAGTTGGAGAATCCTACCTTTGTTACACTAGTTGGAGAATCCTACCTTTGTTACACCAGTTGGAGAATCCTATCTTTGTTACACGAGTTGGAGATTCCTACCTTTGTTACACGAGTTGGAGATTCCTACCTTTGTTACACCAGTTGGAGAATCCTATCTTTGTTACACGAGTTGGAGAATCCTATCTTTGTTACACGAGTTGGAGAATCCTACCTTTGTTACACGATCTGGAGAATCCTACCTTTGTTGCACCAACTGGAGAATCCTACCTTTGTTACACTAGTTGGAGAATCCTACCTTTGTTACACTAGTTGGAGAATCCTACCTTTGTTACACTAGTTGCAGAATCCTACCTTTGTTTCACCAACTGGAGAATCCTACCCTTGTTACACCAACTGGAGAATCCTCCCTTTGTTACACTAGTTGGAGAATCCCACCTTTTTTACACTAGTCGGAGAATCCTACCTTTGTTTCACCAACTGGAGAATCCTACCTTTGTTACACTAGTTGGAGAATGCCACCTTTGTTACACGAGTTGGAGAATCCTACCTTTGTGACACTAGTTGGAGAATCCAACCTTTGTTTCACCAACTGGAGAATCCTACCCTTGTTACACCAACTGGAGAATCCTCCCTTTGTTACACTAGTTGGAGAATTCTACCTTTGTTACACTAGTTGGAGAATCCCACCCTTGTTACACTGGTTGGAGAATCCTACCTTTGTTACACGAGTTGGAGAATCCTACCTTTGTTTCACCAACTGGAGAATCCTACCCTTGTTACACCAACTGGAGAATCCTCCCTTTGTTACACCAGTCGGAGAATCCTACCTTTTTTACACGAGTTGGAGAATCCTACCTTTGTTACACCAACTAGAGAATCCTACCTTTGTTACACTAGTTGGAGAATCCAACCTTTGTTACAGCAACTGGAGAATCCAACCTTTGTTTCACCAACTGGAGAATCCGAACATTTTACACCAACTGGAGAATCCTACCTTTGTTACACCAATTGGAGAATCCTACCTTTGTTACACCAACTGGAGAATCCTACCTTTGTTACACTAGTTGGAGAATCCCACCCTTGTTACACGAGTTGGAGAATCCTACCTTTGTTACACTAGTTGGAGAATCCTACCTTTGTTTCACCAACTGGAGAATCCGACCCTTGTTACACCAACTGGAGAATCCTCCCTTTGTGACACGAGTTGGAGAATCCTACCTTTTTTACACGAGTTGGAGAATCCTACCTTTGTTACACCAACTAGAGAATCCTACCTTTGTTACACTAGTTGGAGAATCCAACCTTTGTCACATCAACTGGAGAATCCAACCTTTGTTTCACCAACTGGAGAATCCGACCATTTTACACCAACTGGAGAATCCTACCTTTGTTACACCAACTGGAGAATCCTTCCTTTGTTACACTAGTTGGAGAATCCTACCTTTGTGACACTAGTTGGAGAATCCAACCTTTGTTTCACCAACTGGAGAATCCTACCTTTGTTACACCAACGAGAGAATCCAACCTTTGTTTCACCAACTGGAGAATCCTACCTTTTTTACACGAGTTGGAGAATCCTACCTTCGTTACACCAACTGGAGAATCCGACCTTTGTTTCACCAACTGGAGAATCCGAACATTTTACACCAACTGGAGAATCCTACCTTTGTTACACCAATTGGAGAATCCGACCTTTGTTACACCAACTGGAGAATCCTACCTTTGTTACACTAGTTGGAGAATCCCACCCTTGTTAAACTAGTTGGAGAATCCTACCTTTGTTACACTAGTTGGAGAATCCAACCTTTGTTTCACCAACTGGAGAATCCGAACATTTTACACCAACTGGAGAATCCTACCTTTGTTACACCAATTGGAGAATCCTACCTTTGTTACACCAACTGGAGAATCCTACCTTTGTTACACTAGTTGGAGAATCCCACCCTTGTTAAACTAGTTGGAGAATCCTACCTTTGTTACACTAGTTGGAGAATCCTACCTTTGTTTCACCAACTGGAGAATCCTACCCTTGTTACACCAACTGGAGAATCCTCCCTTTGTTACATGAGTTGGAGAATCCTACCTTTTTTACACGAGTTGGAGAATCCTACCTTTGTTACACCAACAAGAGAATCCTACCTTTGTTACACTAGTTGGAGAATCCAACCTTTGTCACACCAACTGGAGAATCCAACCTTTGTTTCACCAACTGGAGAATCCGACCATTTTACACCAACTGGAGAATCCTACCTTTGTTACACCAACTGGAGAATCCTTCCTTTGTTACACTAGTTGGAGAATCCTACCTTTGTTACACTCGTTGGAGAATCCTACCTTTGTTAGACCAACTAGAGAATCCAACCTTTGTTTCACCAACTGGAGAATCCCACCTTTTTTACACGAGTTGGAGAATCCTACCTTTGTTACACCAGTTGGAGAATCCCACCTTTGTTACACCAGTTGGAGAATCCCACCTTTGTTACACCAGTTGGAGAATCCTACCTTTGTTACACCAGTTGGAGAATCCTACCTTTGTTACACCAGTTGGAGAATCCCACCTTTTTACACTAGTTGGAGAATCCTACCTTTGTTACACTAGTTGGAGAATCCTACCTTTGTTTCACCAACTGGAGAATCCTACCCTTGTTACACCAACTTGAGAATCCTCCCTTTGTTACACCAGTTGGAGAATCCCACCTTTGTTACACTAGTTGGAGAATCCTACCTTTGTTACACTAGTTGGAGAATCCTACCTTTGTTTCACCAACTGGAGAATCCTACCCTTGTTACACCAACTGGAGAATCCTACCTTTTATGCACTAGTTGGAGAATCCTACCTTTGTTTCACCAACTGGAGAATCCTACCTTTGTTACACTAGTTCGAGAATCCCACCTTTGTTACACTAGTTGGAGAATCCTACCTTTCTTACACAAGTTGGAGAATCGAACCTTTGTTACATTAGTTGGAAAATCCTACCTTTGTTACACTAGTTGGAGATTCCTACCTTTGTTACACGAGTTGGAGAATCCTACCTTTGTTACACTAGTTGGAGAATCCTACCTTTGTTGCACCAACTGGAGAATCCTACCTTTCTTACACAAGTTGGAGAATCGAACCTTTGTTACATTAGTTGGAAAATCCTCCCTTTGTTACACTAGTTGGAGAATCCTACCTTTGTTACACTAGTTGGAGATTCCTACCTTTGTTACACCAGTTGGAGAGTCCTACCTTTGTTACACTGGTTGGAGATTCCTACCTTTGTTGCACTAGTTGGAGAATCCTACCTTTGTTACACTGGTCGTAGATTCCTCCCCTTGTCACACTCGTTGGAGAATCCTACCTTTGTTATACTGGTTGGAGATTCCTACCTTTGTGACACTCGTTGGAGCATCCTACCTTTGTTGCACCATCTGGAGAATCCTACCTTTGTGAAACGAGTTGGAGAATCCTCCCTTTGTTACACTAGTTGGAGAATCCTACCTTTGTTCCACTCGTTGGAGAATCCTACCTTTGTTGAACCAACTGGAGAATCCTACCTTTCTTACACTCGTTGGAGAATCGAACCTTTGTTACATTCGTTGGAAAATCCTCCCTTTGTTACACTAGTTGGAGAATCCTACCTTTGTTACACTAGTTGGAGATTCCTACCTTTGTTGCACTAGTTGGAGATTCCTACCTTTGTTACACGAGTTGGAGAATCCTACCTTTGTTACACTAGTTGGAGAATCCTACCTTTGTTACACCAACTGGAGAATCCTACCTTTGTTACATTGGTTGGAGATTCCTACCTTTGTTACAATAGTTGGAGATTCCTAGCTTTGTTACACTAGTTGGTGAATCCTACCTTTGTTACACTGGTTGGAGAATCCTACCTTTGTTGCACCAACTGGAGAATCCTACCTTTGTTACACGAGTTGGAGAATCCTACCTTTGTTACACTAGTTGGAGAATCCTACCTTTGTTACACCAATTGGAGAATCCTACCTTTGTTACACTAGTTGGAGAATCCAACCTTCGTTACACTCGTTGGAGAATCCAACCTTTGTTGCACCAACTGGAGAATCCTACCTTTGTTACACCAACTGGAGAATCCTACCTTTGTTACACCAACTGGAGAATCCTTCCTTTGTTGCACAAGTTGGAGAATCCTACCTTTGTTGCACTAGTTGGAGAATCCTCCCTTTGTTAAACTCATTGGAGAATCCAACTTTTGTTACACTTGTTGGAGAATCCTACCTTTGTTACACCAGTTGGAGAATCCTACCTTAGTTCCATTAGTTGGAGAATCCTCCCTTTGTTACACTAGTTGGAGAATCCTACATTTGTTTCACCAACTGGAGAATCCTACCTTTTTTTACACTAGTTGGAGAATCCTACATTTGTTACACCAACTAGAGAATCCTACCTTTGTTACACTAGTTGGAGAATCCAACCTTTGTTGCACTCGTTGGAGAATCCTACCTTTGTTACACCAACTGGAGAATCCAACCTTTGTTTCACCAACTGGAGAATCCTACCTTTGTTACACTAGTTCGACAATCCCACCTTTGTTACACTAGTTGGAGAATCCTACCTTTGTTACACTAGTTGGAGAATCCTACCTTTCTTACACAAGTTGGAGAATCGAACCTTTGTTACATTAGTTGGAAAATCCTCCCTTTGTTACACTAGTTGGAGAATCCTACCTTTGTTGCACTAGTTGGAGATTCCTACCTTTGTTACACGAGTTGGAGAATCCTACCTTTGTTACACTAGTTGGAGAATCCTACCTTTGTTACACGAGTTGGAGAATCCTACCTTTGTAACACTAGTTGGAGAATCCTACCTTTGTTGCACCAACTGGAGAATCCTACCTTTCTTTCACAAGTTGGAGAATCGAACCTTTGTTACATTAGTTGGAAAATCCTCCCTTTGTTACACTAGTTGGAGAATCCTACCTTTGTTACACTAGTTGGAGATTCCTACCTTTGTTACACCAGTTGGAGAGTCCTACCTTTGTTACACTGGTTGGAGATTCCTACCTTTGTTGCACTAGGTGGACAATCCTACCTTTGTTACACTGGTCGTAGATTCCTACCCTTGTCACACTAGTTGGAGAATCCTACCTTTGTTACACTGGTTGGAGATTCCTACCTTTGTAACACTCGTTGGAGCATCCTACCTTTGTTGCACCAACTGGAGAATCCTACCTTTGTTAAACGAGTTGGAGAATCCTCCCTTTGTTACACTAGTTGGAGAATCCTCCCTTTGTTACACTAGTTGGAGAATCCTACCTTTGTTCCACTCGTTGGAGAATCCTACCTTTGTTGCACCAACTGGAGAATCCTACCTTTCTTACACTCGTTGGAGAATCGAACCTTTGTTACATTCGTTGGAAAATCCTCCCTTTGTTACACTAGTTGGAGAATCCTACCTTTGTTACACTAGTTGGAGATTCCTACCTTTGTTGCACTAGTTGGAGATTCCTACCTTTGTTACACGAGTTGGAGAATCCTACCTTTTTTACACTAGTTGGAGAATCCTACCTTTTTTACACGAGTTGGAGAATCCTACCTTTGTTGCACTAGTTGGAGAATCCTACCTTAGTTACACCAACTGGAGAATCCTACCTTTGTTACATTGGTTGGAGATTCCTACCTTTGTTACAATAGTTGGAGATTCCTAGCTTTGTTACACTAGTTGGTGAATCCTACCTTTGTTACACGAGTTGGAGAATCCTATCTTTGTTACACGAGTTGGAGAATCCTACCTTTGTTGCACGATCTGGAGAATCCTACCTTTGTTGCACCAACTGGAGAATCCTACCTTTGTTACACCAGTTGGAGAATCCTCCCTTTGTTACACTCGTTGGAGAATCCTACCTTTGTTACACTAGTTGGAGAATCCTACCTTTGTTACACTAGTTGGAGAATCCTACCTTTGTTTCACCAACTGGAGAATCCTACCCTTGTTACACCAACTGGAGAACCCTCCCTTTGTTACACTAGTTGGAGAATCCCACCTTTTTTACACTAGTCGGAGAATCCTACCTTTCTTTCACCAACTGGAGAATCCTACCTTTGTTACACTAGTTGGAGAATGCCACCTTTGTTACACTAGTTGGAGAATCCTACCTTTGTGACACTAGTTGGAGAATCCAACCTTTGTTTCACCAACTGGAGAATCCTACCCTTGTTACACCAACTGGAGAATCCTCCCTTTGTTACACTGGTTGGAGAATTCTACCTTTGTTACACTAGTTGGAGAATCCCACCCTTGTTACACTAGTTGGAGAATCCTACCTTTGTTACACGAGTTGGAGAATCCTACCTTTGTTTCACCAACTGGAGAATCCTACCCTTGTTACACCAACTGGAGAATCCTCCCTTTGTTACACCAGTCGGAGAATCCTACCTTTTTTACACGAGTTGGAGAATCCTACCTTTGTTACACCAACTAGAGAATCCTACCTTTGTTACACTAGTTGGAGAATCCAACCTTTGTTACAGCAACTGGAGAATCCAACCTTTGTTTCACCAACTGGAGAATCCGAACATTTTACACCAACTGGAGAATCCTACCTTTGTTACACTAGTTGGAGAATCCCACCCTTGTTACACTAGTTGGAGAATCCTACCTTTGTTACACTAGTTGGAGAATCCTACCTTTGTTTCACCAACTGGAGAATCCGACCCTTGTTACACCAACTGGAGAATCCTCCCTTAGTGACACGAGTTGGAGAATCCTACCTTTTTTACACTCGTTGGAGAATCCTACCTTTGTTTCACCAACTGGAGAATCCTACCTTTGTTGCACTGGTTGGAGAATCCCACCTTTGTTACACTAGTTGGAGAATCCTACCTTTGTTACACTAGTTGCAGAATCCTAGCTTTGTTACACCAACTGGAGAATCCTACCTTTGTTACATTAGTTGGAGAATCCTCCCTTTGTTACACTAGTTGGAGAATCCTACCTTTGTTACACTAGTTGGAGAATCCTACCTTTGTTACACCAGTTGGAGAATCCTATCTTTGTTACACGAGTTGGAGATTCCTACCTTTGTTACACGAGTTGGAGATTCCTACCTTTGTTACACCAGTTGGAGAATCCTATCTTTGTTACACGAGTTGGAGAATCCTATCTTTGTTACACGAGTTGGAGAATCCTACCTTTGTTACACGATCTGGAGAATCCTACCTTTGTTGCACCAACTGGAGAATCCTACCTTTGTTACACTAGTTGGAGAATCCTACCTTTGTTACACTAGTTGGAGAATCCTACCTTTGTTACACTAGTTGCAGAATCCTACCTTTGTTTCACCAACTGGAGAATCCTACCCTTGTTACACCAACTGGAGAATCCTCCCTTTGTTACACTAGTTGGAGAATCCCACCTTTTTTACACTAGTCGGAGAATCCTACCTTTGTTTCACCAACTGGAGAATCCTACCTTTGTTACACTAGTTGGAGAATGCCACCTTTGTTACACGAGTTGGAGAATCCTACCTTTGTGACACTAGTTGGAGAATCCAACCTTTGTTTCACCAACTGGAGAATCCTACCCTTGTTACACCAACTGGAGAATCCTCCCTTTGTTACACTAGTTGGAGAATTCTACCTTTGTTACACTAGTTGGAGAATCCCACCCTTGTTACACTGGTTGGAGAATCCTACCTTTGTTACACGAGTTGGAGAATCCTACCTTTGTTTCACCAACTGGAGAATCCTACCCTTGTTACACCAACTGGAGAATCCTCCCTTTGTTACACCAGTCGGAGAATCCTACCTTTTTTACACGAGTTGGAGAATCCTACCTTTGTTACACCAACTAGAGAATCCTACCTTTGTTACACTAGTTGGAGAATCCAACCTTTGTTACAGCAACTGGAGAATCCAACCTTTGTTTCACCAACTGGAGAATCCGAACATTTTACACCAACTGGAGAATCCTACCTTTGTTACACCAATTGGAGAATCCTACCTTTGTTACACCAACTGGAGAATCCTACCTTTGTTACACTAGTTGGAGAATCCCACCCTTGTTACACGAGTTGGAGAATCCTACCTTTGTTACACTAGTTGGAGAATCCTACCTTTGTTTCACCAACTGGAGAATCCGACCCTTGTTACACCAACTGGAGAATCCTCCCTTTGTGACACGAGTTGGAGAATCCTACCTTTTTTACACGAGTTGGAGAATCCTACCTTTGTTACACCAACTAGAGAATCCTACCTTTGTTACACTAGTTGGAGAATCCAACCTTTGTCACACCAACTGGAGAATCCAACCTTTGTTTCACCAACTGGAGAATCCGACCATTTTACACCAACTGGAGAATCCTACCTTTGTTACACCAACTGGAGAATCCTTCCTTTGTTACACTAGTTGGAGAATCCTACCTTTGTGACACTAGTTGGAGAATCCAACCTTTGTTTCACCAACTGGAGAATCCTACCTTTGTTACACCAACGAGAGAATCCAACCTTTGTTTCACCAACTGGAGAATCCTACCTTTTTTACACGAGTTGGAGAATCCTACCTTCGTTACACCAACTGGAGAATCCGACCTTTGTTTCACCAACTGGAGAATCCGAACATTTTACACCAACTGGAGAATCCTACCTTTGTTACACCAATTGGAGAATCCGACCTTTGTTACACCAACTGGAGAATCCTACCTTTGTTACACTAGTTGGAGAATCCCACCCTTGTTAAACTAGTTGGAGAATCCTACCTTTGTTACACTAGTTGGAGAATCCAACCTTTGTTTCACCAACTGGAGAATCCGAACATTTTACACCAACTGGAGAATCCTACCTTTGTTACACCAATTGGAGAATCCTACCTTTGTTACACCAACTGGAGAATCCTACCTTTGTTACACTAGTTGGAGAATCCCACCCTTGTTAAACTAGTTGGAGAATCCTACCTTTGTTACACTAGTTGGAGAATCCTACCTTTGTTTCACCAACTGGAGAATCCTACCCTTGTTACACCAACTGGAGAATCCTCCCTTTGTTACATGAGTTGGAGAATCCTACCTTTTTTACACGAGTTGGAGAATCCTACCTTTGTTACACCAACAAGAGAATCCTACCTTTGTTACACTAGTTGGAGAATCCAACCTTTGTCACACCAACTGGAGAATCCAACCTTTGTTTCACCAACTGGAGAATCCGACCATTTTACACCAACTGGAGAATCCTACCTTTGTTACACCAACTGGAGAATCCTTCCTTTGTTACACTAGTTGGAGAATCCTACCTTTGTTACACTCGTTGGAGAATCCTACCTTTGTTAGACCAACTAGAGAATCCAACCTTTGTTTCACCAACTGGAGAATCCCACCTTTTTTACACGAGTTGGAGAATCCTACCTTTGTTACACCAGTTGGAGAATCCCACCTTTGTTACACCAGTTGGAGAATCCCACCTTTGTTACACCAGTTGGAGAATCCTACCTTTGTTACACCAGTTGGAGAATCCTACCTTTGTTACACCAGTTGGAGAATCCCACCTTTTTACACTAGTTGGAGAATCCTACCTTTGTTACACTAGTTGGAGAATCCTACCTTTGTTTCACCAACTGGAGAATCCTACCCTTGTTACACCAACTTGAGAATCCTCCCTTTGTTACACCAGTTGGAGAATCCCACCTTTGTTACACTAGTTGGAGAATCCTACCTTTGTTACACTAGTTGGAGAATCCTACCTTTGTTTCACCAACTGGAGAATCCTACCCTTGTTACACCAACTGGAGAATCCTACCTTTTATGCACTAGTTGGAGAATCCTACCTTTGTTTCACCAACTGGAGAATCCTACCTTTGTTACACTAGTTCGAGAATCCCACCTTTGTTACACTAGTTGGAGAATCCTACCTTTCTTACACAAGTTGGAGAATCGAACCTTTGTTACATTAGTTGGAAAATCCTACCTTTGTTACACTAGTTGGAGATTCCTACCTTTGTTACACGAGTTGGAGAATCCTACCTTTGTTACACTAGTTGGAGAATCCTACCTTTGTTGCACCAACTGGAGAATCCTACCTTTCTTACACAAGTTGGAGAATCGAACCTTTGTTACATTAGTTGGAAAATCCTCCCTTTGTTACACTAGTTGGAGAATCCTACCTTTGTTACACTAGTTGGAGATTCCTACCTTTGTTACACCAGTTGGAGAGTCCTACCTTTGTTACACTGGTTGGAGATTCCTACCTTTGTTGCACTAGTTGGAGAATCCTACCTTTGTTACACTGGTCGTAGATTCCTCCCCTTGTCACACTCGTTGGAGAATCCTACCTTTGTTATACTGGTTGGAGATTCCTACCTTTGTGACACTCGTTGGAGCATCCTACCTTTGTTGCACCATCTGGAGAATCCTACCTTTGTGAAACGAGTTGGAGAATCCTCCCTTTGTTACACTAGTTGGAGAATCCTACCTTTGTTCCACTCGTTGGAGAATCCTACCTTTGTTGAACCAACTGGAGAATCCTACCTTTCTTACACTCGTTGGAGAATCGAACCTTTGTTACATTCGTTGGAAAATCCTCCCTTTGTTACACTAGTTGGAGAATCCTACCTTTGTTACACTAGTTGGAGATTCCTACCTTTGTTGCACTAGTTGGAGATTCCTACCTTTGTTACACGAGTTGGAGAATCCTACCTTTGTTACACTAGTTGGAGAATCCTACCTTTGTTACACCAACTGGAGAATCCTACCTTTGTTACATTGGTTGGAGATTCCTACCTTTGTTACAATAGTTGGAGATTCCTAGCTTTGTTACACTAGTTGGTGAATCCTACCTTTGTTACACTGGTTGGAGAATCCTACCTTTGTTGCACCAACTGGAGAATCCTACCTTTGTTACACGAGTTGGAGAATCCTACCTTTGTTACACTAGTTGGAGAATCCTACCTTTGTTACACCAATTGGAGAATCCTACCTTTGTTACACTAGTTGGAGAATCCAACCTTCGTTACACTCGTTGGAGAATCCAACCTTTGTTGCACCAACTGGAGAATCCTACCTTTGTTACACCAACTGGAGAATCCTACCTTTGTTACACCAACTGGAGAATCCTTCCTTTGTTGCACAAGTTGGAGAATCCTACCTTTGTTGCACTAGTTGGAGAATCCTCCCTTTGTTAAACTCATTGGAGAATCCAACTTTTGTTACACTTGTTGGAGAATCCTACCTTTGTTACACCAGTTGGAGAATCCTACCTTTGTTCCATTAGTTGGAGAATCCTCCCTTTGTTACACTAGTTGGAGAATCCTACATTTGTTTCACCAACTGGAGAATCCTACCTTTTTTTACACTAGTTGGAGAATCCTACATTTGTTACACCAACTAGAGAATCCTACCTTTGTTACACTAGTTGGAGAATCCAAACTTTGTTGCACTCGTTGGAGAATCCTACCTTTGTTACACCAACTGGAGAATCCAACCTTTGTTTCACCAACTGGAGAATCCTACCTTTGTTACACTAGTTCGACAATCCCACCTTTGTTACACTAGTTGGAGAATCCTACCTTTGTTACACTAGTTGGAGAATCCTACCTTTCTTACACAAGTTGGAGAATCGAACCTTTGTTACATTAGTTGGAAAATCCTCCCTTTGTTACACTAGTTGGAGAATCCTACCTTTGTTGCACTAGTTGGAGATTCCTACCTTTGTTACACGAGTTGCAGAATCCTACCTTTGTTACACTAGTTGGAGAATCCTACCTTTGTTACACGAGTTGGAGAATCCTACCTTTGTAACACTAGTTGGAGAATCCTACCTTTGTTGCACCAACTGGAGAATCCTACCTTTCTTTCACAAGTTGGAGAATCGAACCTTTGTTACATTAGTTGGAAAATCCTCCCTTTGTTACACTAGTTGGAGAATCCTACCTTTGTTACACTAGTTGGAGATTCCTACCTTTGTTACACCAGTTGGAGAGTCCTACCTTTGTTACACTGGTTGGAGATTCCTACCTTTGTTGCACTAGGTGGACAATCCTACCTTTGTTACACTGGTCGTAGATTCCTACCCTTGTCACACTAGTTGGAGAATCCTACCTTTGTTACACTGGTTGGAGATTCCTACCTTTGTAACACTCGTTGGAGCATCCTACCTTTGTTGCACCAACTGGAGAATCCTACCTTTGTTAAACGAGTTGGAGAATCCTCCCTTTGTTACACTAGTTGGAGAATCCTCCCTTTGTTACACTAGTTGGAGAATCCTACCTTTGTTCCACTCGTTGGAGAATCCTACCTTTGTTGCACCAACTGGAGAATCCTACCTTTCTTACACTCGTTGGAGAATCGAACCTTTGTTACATTCGTTGGAAAATCCTCCCTTTGTTACACTAGTTGGAGAATCCTACCTTTGTTACACTAGTTGGAGATTCCTACCTTTGTTGCACTAGTTGGAGATTCCTACCTTTGTTACACGAGTTGGAGAATCCTACCTTTTTTACACTAGTTGGAGAATCCTACCTTTTTTACACGAGTTGGAGAATCCTACCTTTGTTGCACTAGTTGGAGAATCCTACCTTAGTTACACCAACTGGAGAATCCTACCTTTGTTACATTGGTTGGAGATTCCTACCTTTGTTACAATAGTTGGAGATTCCTAGCTTTGTTACACTAGTTGGTGAATCCTACCTTTGTTACACGAGTTGGAGAATCCTATCTTTGTTACACGAGTTGGAGAATCCTACCTTTGTTGCACGATCTGGAGAATCCTACCTTTGTTGCACCAACTGGAGAATCCTACCTTTCTTACACCAGTTGGAGAATCCTCCCTTTGTTACACTCGTTGGAGAATCCTACCTTTGTTACACTAGTTGGAGAATCCTACCTTTGTTACACTAGTTGGAGAATCCTACCTTTGTTTCACCAACTGGAGAATCCTACCCTTGTTACACCAACTGGAGAACCCTCCCTTTGTTACACTAGTTGGAGAATCCCACCTTTTTTACACTAGTCGGAGAATCCTACCTTTCTTTCACCAACTGGAGAATCCTACCTTTGTTACACTAGTTGGAGAATGCCACCTTTGTTACACTAGTTGGAGAATCCTACCTTTGTGACACTAGTTGGAGAATCCAACCTTTGTTTCACCAACTGGAGAATCCTACCCTTGTTACACCAACTGGAGAATCCTCCCTTTGTTACACTGGTTGGAGAATTCTACCTTTGTTACACTAGTTGGAGAATCCCACCCTTGTTACACTAGTTGGAGAATCCTACCTTTGTTACACGAGTTGGAGAATCCTACCTTTGTTTCACCAACTGGAGAATCCTACCCTTGTTACACCAACTGGAGAATCCTCCCTTTGTTACACCAGTCGGAGAATCCTACCTTTTTTACACGAGTTGGAGAATCCTACCTTTGTTACACCAACTAGAGAATCCTACCTTTGTTACACTAGTTGGAGAATCCAACCTTTGTTACAGCAACTGGAGAATCCAACCTTTGTTTCACCAACTGGAGAATCCGAACATTTTACACCAACTGGAGAATCCTACCTTTGTTACACTAGTTGGAGAATCCCACCCTTGTTACACTAGTTGGAGAATCCTACCTTTGTTACACTAGTTGGAGAATCCTACCTTTGTTTCACCAACTGGAGAATCCGACCCTTGTTACACCAACTGGAGAATCCTCCCTTAGTGACACGAGTTGGAGAATCCTACCTTTTTTACACGAGTTGGAGAATCCTACCTTTGTTACACCAACTAGAGAATCCTACCTTTTTTACACGAGTTGGAGAATCCTACCTTCGTTACACCAACTGGAGAATCCGACCTTTGTTTCACCAACTGGAGAATCCGAACATTTTACACCAACTGGAGAATCCTACCTTTGTTACACCAATTGGAGAATCCTACCTTTGTTACACCAACTGGAGAATCCTACCTTTGTTACACTAGTTGGAGAATCCCACCCTTGTTAAACTAGTTGGAGAATCCTACCTTTGTTACACTAGTTGGAGAATCCAACCTTTGTTTCACCAACTGGAGAATCCGAACATTTTACACCAACTGGAGAATCCTACCTTTGTTACACCAATTGGAGAATCCTACCTTTGTTACACCAACTGGAGAATCCTACCTTTGTTACACTAGTTGGAGAATCCCACCCTTGTTAAACTAGTTGGAGAATCCTACCTTTGTTACACTAGTTGGAGAATCCTACCTTTGTTTCACCAACTGGAGAATCCTACCCTTGTTACACCAACTGGAGAATCCTCCCTTTGTTACATGAGTTGGAGAATCCTACCTTTTTTACACGAGTTGGAGAATCCTACCTTTGTTACACCAACTAGAGAATCCTACCTTTGTTACACTAGTTGGAGAATCCAACCTTTGTCACACCAACTGGAGAATCCAACCTTTGTTTCACCAACTGGAGAATCCGACCATTTTACACCAACTGGAGAATCCTACCTTTGTTACACCAACTGGAGAATCCTTCCTTTGTTACACTAGTTGGAGAATCCTACCTTTGTTACACTCGTTGGAGAATCCTACCTTTGTTACACCAACTAGAGAATCCAACCTTTGTTTCACCAACTGGAGAATCCCACCTTTTTTACACGAGTTGGAGAATCCTACCTTTGTTACACCAACTGGAGAATCCTACCTTTGTTACACCAGTTGGAGAATCCCACCTTTGTTACACCAGTTGGAGAATCCCACCTTTGTTACACTAGTTGGAGAATCCTACCTTTGTTACACCAGTTGGAGAATCCTACCTTTGTTACACCAGTTGGAGAATCCCACCTTTTTACACTAGTTGGAGAATCCTACCTTTGTTACACTAGTTGGAGAATCCTACCTTTGTTTCACCAACTGGAGAATCCTACCCTTGTTACACCAACTTGAGAATCCTCCCTTTGTTACACCAGTTGGAGAATCCCACCTTTGTTACACTAGTTGGAGAATCCTACCTTTGTTACACTAGTTGGAGAATCCTACCTTTGTTTCACCAACTGGAGAATCCTCCCCTTGTTACACCAACTGGAGAATCCTACCTTTTATACACTAGTTGGAGAATCCTACCTTTGTTTCACCAACTGGAGAATCCTACCTTTGTTACACTAGTTCGAGAATCCCACCTTTGTTACACTAGTTGGAGAATCCTACCTTTGTTACACTAGTTGAAGAATCCTACCTTTCTTACACAAGTTGGAGATTCGAACCTTTGTTACATTAGTTGGAAAATCCTACCTTTGTTACACTAGTTGGAGATTCCTACCTTTGTTACACGAGTTGGAGAATCCTACCTTTGTTACACTAGTTGGAGAATCCTACCTTTGTTACACGAGTTGGAGAATCCTACCTTTGTTACACTAGTTGGAGAATCCTACCTTTGTTGCACCAACTGGAGAATCCTACCTTTCTTACACAAGTTGGAGAATCGAACCTTTGTTACATCAGTTGGAAAATCCTCCCTTTGTTACACTAGTTGGAGAATCCTACCCTTGTTACACTAGTTGGAGATTCCTACCTTTGTCACACTAGTTGGAGTATCCTACCTTTGTTATACTGGTTGGAGATTCCTACCTTTGTGACACTCGTTGGAGCATCCTACCTTTGTTGCACCAACTGGAGAATCCTACCTTTGTGAAACGAGTTGGAGAATCCTCCCTTTGTTACACTAGTTGGAGAATCCTACCTTTGTTCCACTCGTTGGAGAATCCTACCTTTGTTGAACCAACTGGAGAATCCTACCTTTCTTACACTCGTTGGAGAATCGAACCTTTGTTACATTCGTTGGAAAATCCTCCCTTTGTTACACTAGTTGGAGAATCCTACCTTTGTTACACTCGTTGGAGATTCCTACCTTTGTTGCACGAGTTGGAGATTCCTACCTTTGTTACACGAGTTGGAGAATCCTACCTTTGTTACACCAACTGGAGAATCCTACCTTTTTTACATTGGTTGGAGATTCCTACCTTTGTTACAATAGTTGGAGATTCCTAGCTTTGTTACACTAGTTGGTGAATCCTACCTTTGTTACACTGGTTGGAGAATCCTACCTTTGTTGCACCAACTGGAGAATCCTACCTTTGTTACACGAGTTGGAGAATCCTACCTTTGTTACACTAGTTGGAGAATCCTACCTTTGTTACACCAATTGGAGAATCCTACCTTTGTTACACTAGTTGGAGAATCCAACCTTCGTTACACTCGTTGGAGAATCCAACCTTTGTTGCACCAACTGGAGAATCCAACCTTTGTTTCACCAACTGGAGAATCCTACCTTTTTACACCAACTGGAGAATCCTACCTTTGTTACACCAACTGGAGAATCCTACCTTTGATACACCAACTGGAGAATCCTTCCTTTGTTGCACAAGTTGGAGAATCCTACCTTTGTTGCACTAGTTGGAGAATCCTCCCTTTGTTAAACTCATTGGAGAATCCAACTTTTGTTACACTTGTTGGAGAATCCTACCTTTGTTACACCAGTTGGAGAATCCTACCTTTGTTCCATTAGTTGGAGAATCCTCCCTTTGTTACACTAGTTGGAGAATCCTACATTTGTTTCACCAACTGGAGAATCCTACCTTTTTTTACACCAGTTGGAGAATCCTACATTTGTTACACCAACTAGAGAATCCTACCTTTGTTACACTAGTTGGAGAATCCAACCTTTGTTACACTCGTTGGAGAATCCTACCTTTGTTACACCAACTGGAGAATCCAACCTTTGTTTCACCAACTGGAGAATCCTACCTTTGTTACACTAGTTCGACAATCCCACCTTTGTTACACTAGTTGGAGAATCCTACCTTTGTTGCACCAACTGGAGAATCCTACCTTTCTTACACAAGTTGGAGAATCGAACCTTTGTTACATTAGTTGGAAAATCCTCCCTTTGTTACACTGGTTGGAGAATCCTACCTTTGTTACACTAGTTGGAGATTCCTACCTTTGTTACACCAGTTGGAGAGTCCTACCTTTGTTACACTGGTTGTAGATTCCTACCTTTGTTGCACTAGTTGGACAATCCTACCTTTGTTACACTGGTCGTAGATTCCTACCCTTGTCACACTAGTTGGAGAATCCTACCTTTGTTACACTGGTTGGAGATTCCTACCTTTGTGACACTCGTTGGAGCATCCTACCTTTGTTGCACCAACTGGAGAATCCTACCTTTGTTAAACGAGTTGGAGAATCCTCCCTTTGTTACACTAGTTGGAGAATCCTCCCTTTGTTACACTAGTTGGAGAATCCTACCTTTGTTCCACTCGTTGGAGAATCCTACCTTTGTTGCACCAACTGGAGAATCCTACCTTTCTTACACTCGTTGGAGAATCGAACCTTTGTTACATTCGTTGGAAAATCCTCCCTTTGTTACACTAGTTGGAGAATCCTACCTTTGTTACACTAGTTGGAGATTCCTACCTTTGTTGCACTAGTTGGAGATTCCTACCTTTGTTACACGAGTTGGAGAATCCTACCTTTTTTACACTCGTTGGAGAATCCTACCTTTTTTACACGAGTTGGAGAATCCTACCTTTGTTGCACTAGTTGGAGAATCCTACCTTTGTTACACCAACTGGAGAATCCTACCTTTGTTACATTGGTTGGAGATTCCTACCTTTGTTACAATAGTTGGAGATTCCTAGCTTTGTTACACTAGTTGGTGAATCCTACCTTTGTTACACTGGTTGGAGAATCCTCCCTTTGTTGTACCAACTGGAGAATCCTACCTTTGTTACACGAGTTGGAGAATCCTACCTTTGTTACACTAGTTGGAGAATCCTACCTTTGTTACACGAGTTGGAGAATCCTACCTTTGTTACACTAGTTGGAGAATCCTACCTTTGTTACACCAACTGGAGAATCCTACCTTTGTTACACCAACTGGAGAATCCTACCTTTGTTCCATTAGTTGGAGAATCCTACCTTTGTTACACTAGTTGGAGAATCCTACCTTTGTTTCACCAACTGGAGAATCCTACCTTTTTTTACACTCGTTGGAGAATCCTACCTTTGTTACACCAACTCGAGAATCCTACCTTTGTTACACTAGTTGGAGAATCCAACCTTTGTTTCACCAACTGGAGAATCCTACCTTTGTTACACTGGTTGGAGGATCCCACCTTTTTTACACTAGTTGGAGAATCCGACCTTTGTTACACTAGTTGGAGATTCCTACCTTTGTTACACTAGTTGGAGAATCCTACCTTTGTTACACTAGTTGGAGAATCCTACATTTGTTACACTAGTTGGAGAATCCTACCTTTGTTACACCAACTGGTGAATCCTACCTTTGTTACATTGGTTGGAGATTCCTACCTTTGTTACAATAGTTGGAGATTCCTTGCTTTGTTACACTAGTTGGTGAATCCTACCTTTGTTACACTGGTTGGAGAATCCTACCTTTGTTGCACCAACTGGAGAATCCTACCTTTGTTACACGAGTTGGAGAATCCTACCTTTGTTACACTAGTTGGAGAATCCTACCTTTGTTACACCAACTGGAGAATCCTACCTTTGTTACACTAGTTGGAGAATCCAACCTTCGTTACACTCGTTGGAGAATCCAACCTTTGTTGCACCAACTGGAGAATCCAACCTTTGTTTCACCAACTGGAGAATCCTACCTTTTTTACACCAACTGGAGAATCCTACCTTTGTTGCACCAACTGGAGAATCCTACCTTTGTTACACCAACTGGAGAATCCTTCCTTTGTTGCACAAGTTGGAGAATCCTACCTTTGTTAAACTCATTGGAGAATCCAACTTTTGTTACACTTGTTGGAGAATCCTACCTTTGTTACACTAGTTGGAGAATCCTACCTTTGTTTCACCAACTGGAGAATCCTACCTTTTTTTACACTAGTTGGAGAATCCTACCTTTGTTACACCAACTAGAGAATCCTACCTTTGTTACACTAGTTGCAGAATCCAACCTTTGTTACACTCGTTGGAGAATCCTACCTTCGTTACACCAACTGGAGAATCCTACCTTTGTTACATTGGTTGGAGGATCCCACCTTTTTTACACTAGTTGGAGAATCCTACCTTTGTTACACTAGTTGGAGAATCCTACCTTTTTTACACTCGTTGGAGTATCATATCTTTGTTTCACCAACTGGAGAATCCTACCTTTGTTGCACTAGTTGGAGAATCCTACCTTTGTTACACTCATTGGAGAATCCCACCTTTGTTACACTAGTTGGAGAATCCTACCTTTGTGACACTAGTTGGAGAATCCTACCTTTGTTACACCAACTGGTGAATCCTACCTTTGTTACATTAGTTGGAGAATCCTCCCTTTGTTACACGAGTTGGAGAATCCTACCTTTGTTACACTAGTTGGAGAATCCTACCTTTGTTACACCAGTTGGAGAATCCTATCTTTGTTACACTCGTTGGAGCATCCTACCTTTGTTGCACCAACTGGAGAATCCTACCTTTGTTACACCAGTTGGAGAATCCTATCTTTGTTACACGATCTGGAGAATCCTACCTTTGTTGCACCAACTGGAGAATCCTCCCTTTGTTACACTCGTTGGAGATTCCTACCTTTGTTGCACTCGTTGGAGAATCCTACCTTTGTTGCACCAAATGGAGAATCCTACCTTTCTTACACAAGTTGGAGAATCGAACCTTTGTTACATTAGTTGGAAAATCCTCCCTTTGTTACACTAGTTGGAGATTCCTACCTTTGTTACACCAGTTGGAGATTCCTACCTTTGTTACACCGGTTGGAGATTCCGACCTTTGTTGCACTCGTTGGAGAATCCTACCTTTGTTACACTGGTTGTAGTTTCCTGCCTTTGTGACACTCGTTGGTGCATCCTACCTTTGTTGCACCAACTGGAGAATCCTACCTTTGTTAAACGAGTTGGTGAATCCTCCCTTTGTTGCACTAGTTGGAGAATCCTACCTTTGTTCCACTCGTTGGAGAATCCTACCTTTGTTGCACCAACTGGAGAATCCTACCTTTCTTGCACTCGTTGGAGAATCGAACCTTTGTTACATTCATTGGAAAATCCTCCCTTTGTTACACTAGTTGGATAATCCTACCTTTGTTACACGAGTTGGAGATTCCTACCTTTGTTACACTAGTTGGAGATTCCTACCTTTGTTACACCAACTGGAGAATCCAACCTTTGTTACACTAGTTGGAGAATCCTACCTTTGTTACACGAGTTGGAGAATCCTACCTTTGTTACACTAGTTGGAGAATCCTACCTTTGTTGCACCAACTGGAGAATCCTACCTTTCTTACACAAGTTGGAGAATCGAACCTTTGTTACATTAGTTGGAAAATCCTCCCTTTGTTACACTAGTTGGAGAATCCTACCTTTGTTACACTAGTTGGAGATTCCTACCTTTGTTACACCAGTTGGAGAGTCCTACCTTTGTTACACTGGTTGGAGATTCCTACCTTTGTTGCACTCGTTGGACAATCCTCCCTTTGTTACACTAGTTGGAGAATCCTACCTTTGTTCCACTCGTTGGAGAATCCTACCTTTGTTGCATCAACTGGAGAATCCTACCTTTGTTGCACCAACTGGAGAATCCTACCTTTCTTACACTCATTGGAGAATCGAACCTTTGTTACATTCGTTGGAAAATCCTCCCTTTGTTACACTAGTTGGAGAATCCTACCTTTGTTACACTAGTTGGAGATTCCTACCTTTGTTGCACTAGTTGGAGATTCCTACCTTTGTTACACGAGTTGGAGAATTCTACCTTTGTTACACTAGTTGTAGAATCCTACCTTTTTTACACGAGTTGGAGAATCCTACCTTTGTTGCACTAGTTGGAGAATCCTACCTTTGTTACACCAACTGGAGAATCCTACCTTTGTTACATTGGTTGGAGATTCCTACCTTTGTTACAATAGTTGGAGATTCCTAGCTTTGTTACACTAGTTGGTGAATCCTACCTTTGTTACGCTGGTTGGAGAATCCTACCTTTGTTGCACCAACTGGAGAATCCTACCTTTGTTGCACCAACTGGAGAATCCTACCTTTGTTACACGAGTTGGAGAATCCTACCTTTGTTACACGAGTTGGAGAATCCTACCTTTGTTACACTAGTTGGAGAATCCTACCTTTGTTGCACCAACTGGAGAATCCTACCTTTGTTACACGAGTTGGAGAATCCTACCTTTGTTACACGAGTTGGAGAATCCTACCTTTGTTACACTAGTTGGAGAATCCTACCTTTGCTACACCAACTGGAGAATCCTACCTTTGTTACACTAGTTGGAGAATCCAACCTTCGTTACACTCGTTGGAGAATCCAACCTTTGTTGCACCAACTGGAGAATCCAACCTTTGTTTCACCAACTGGAGAATCCTACCTTTTTTACACCAACTGGAGAATCCTACCTTTGTTACACCAACTGGAGAATCCTACCTTTGTTACACCAACTGGAGAATCCTTCCTTTGTTGCACAAGTTGGAGAATCCTACCTTTGTTAAACTCATTGGAGAATCCAACTTTTGTTACACTTGTTGGAGAATCCTACCTTTGTTACACCAGTTGGAGAATCCTACCTTTGTTCCATTAGTTGGAGAATCCTACCTTTGTTACACTAGTTGGAGAATCCTACCTTTGTTTCACCAACTGGAGAATCCTACCTTTTTTTACACTTGTTGGAGAATCCTACCTTTGTTACACCAACTAGAGAATCCTACCTTTGTTACACTAGTTGGAGAATCCAACCTTTGTTGCACCAACTGGAGAATCCAACCTTTGTTTCACCAACTGGAGAATCCTACCTTTGTTACACTGGTTGGAGAATCCTACCTTTGTTGCACTAGTTGGAGAATCCTACCTTTTTTACACTCGTTGGAGAATCCTACCTTTTTTACACTCGTTGGAGAATCCTACCTTTGTTTCACCAACTGGAGAATCCTACCTTTGTTGCACTAGTTGGAGCATCCTACCTTTGTTACACTCATTGGAGAATCCCACCTTTGTTACACTAGTTGGAGAATCCTACCTTTGTTACACTAGTTGGAGAATCCTACCTTTGTTACACCAACTGGTGAATCCTACCTTTGTTACATTGCTTGGAGATTCCTACCTTTGTTACAATAGTTGGAGATTCCTAGCTTTGTTACACTAGTTGGAGAATCCTACCTTTGTTACACTGGTTGGAGAATCGTACCTTTGTTGCACCAACTGGAGAATCCTACCTTTGTTACACGAGTTGGAGAATCCTACCTTTGTTACACTAGTTGGAGAATCCTACCTTTGTTGCACCAACTGGAGAATCCTGCCTTTGTTACACTAGTTGGAGAATCCAACCTTCGTTACAGTAGTTGGAGAATCCAACCTTTGTTGCACCAACTGGAGAATCCAACCTTTGTTTCACCAACTGGAGAATCCTACCTTTTTTACACCAACTGGAGAATCCTACCTTTGTTGCACCAACTGGAGAATCCTACCTTTGTTACACTAACTGGAGAATCCTTCCTTTGTTGCACAAGTTGGAGAATCCTACCTTTGTTAAACTCATTGGAGAATCCAACTTTTGTTACACTTGTTGGAGAATCCTACCTTTGTTACACTAGTTGGAGAATCCTACCTTTGTTTCACCAACTGGAGAATCCTACCTTTTTTTACAGTAGTTGGAGAATCCTACCTTTGTTACACCAACTTGAGAATCCTAC
The DNA here is from genome assembly GCF_035084215.1 of Heptranchias perlo. Lineage (NCBI taxonomy): Eukaryota > Metazoa > Chordata > Chondrichthyes > Hexanchiformes > Hexanchidae > Heptranchias > Heptranchias perlo. The sequence continues at coordinate 9,658,559 of NC_090326.1, read as the reverse complement.
CTTTGTTACACTAGTTGGAGAATCCAACCTTTGTTACACTCGTTGGAGAATCCTACCTTCGTTACACCAACTGGAGAATCCTACCTTTGTTACACTAGTTGGAGGATCCCACCTTTTTTACACTCGTTGGAGAATCCTACCTTTGTTTCACCAACTGGAGAATCCTACCTTTGTTGCACTAGTTGGAGAATCCTACCTTTGTTACACTCATTGGAGAATCACACCTTTGTTACACTAGTTGGAGAATCCTACCTTTGTTACACTGGTTGGAGAATCCTACCTTTGTTACACCAACTGGTGAATCCTACCTTTGTTACATTAGTTGGAGAATCCTCCCTTTGTTACACTAGTTGGAGAATCCTACCTTTGTTACACTAGTTGGAGAATCCTACCTTTGTTACACCAGTTGGAGAATCCTATCTTTGTTACACTAGTTGGAGAATCCTACCTTTGTTGCACCAACTGGAGAATCCTACCTTTGTTACACCAGTTGGAGAATCCTACCTTTGTTGCACCAACTGGAGAATCCTCCCTTTGTTACACTCGTTGGAGAATCCTACCTTTGTTGCACTCGTTGGAGAATCCTACCTTTGTTACACTGGTTGGAGAATCCTACCTTTGTTGCACCAACTGGAGAATCCTACCTTTCTTGCACAAGTTGGAGAATCGAACCTTTGTTACATTAGTTGGAAAATCCTCCCTTTGTTACACTAGTTGGAGAATCCTACCTTTGTTACACTAGTTGGAGAATCCTACCTTTGTTGCACCAACTGGAGAATCCTCACTTTGTTACATTCGTTGGAGAATCCTACCTTTGTTGCACTCGTTGGAGAATCCTACCTTTGTTGCACCAACTGGAGAATCCTACCTTTCTTACACAAGTTGGAGAATCGAACCTTTGTTACATTAGTTGGAAAATCCTCCCTTTGTTACACTAGTTGGAGATTCCTACCTTTGTTACACCAGTTGGAGAGTCCTACCTTTGTTACACTGGTTGGAGATTCCTACCTTTGTTGCACTAGTTGGAGAATCCTACCTTTGTTACACTGGTCGTAGATTCCTACCTTTGTCACACCAGTTGGAGAATCCTACCTTTTTTACACTGGTTGTAGTTTCCTACCTTTGTGACACTCATTGGAGCATCCTACCTTTGTTGCACCAACTGGAGAATCCTACCTTTGTTAAACGAGTTGGTGAATCCTCCCTTTGTTACACTAGTTGGAGAATCCTACCTTTGTTCCACTCGTTGGAGAATCGAACCTTTGTTACATTCGTTGGAAAATCCTCCCTTTGTTACACGAGTTGGAGAATCCTACCTTTGTTACACTTGTTGGAGATTCCTACCTTTGTTACACTAGTTGGAGATTCCTACCTTTGTTACACGAGTTGGAGAATCCTACCTTTGTTACATGAGTTGGAGAATCCTACCTTTGTTACACTAGTTGGAGAATCCTACCTTTGTTACACTAGTTGGAGAATCCTACCTTTGTTACACCAACTGGAGAATCCTACCTTTGTTACATTGGTTGGAGATTCCTACCTTTGTTACACTAGTTGGAGATTCCTAGCTTTGTTCCACTAGTTGGAGAATCCTACCTTTGTTACACTAGTTGGAGAATCCTACCTTTGTTTCACCAACTGGAGAATCCTACCTTTTTTTACACTAGTTGGTGAATCCTACCTTTGTTACACCAACTAGAGAATCCTACCTTTGTTACACTAGTTGGAGAATCCAACCTTTGTTGCACCAACTGGAGAATCCTACCTTTGTTACACCAACTGGAGAATCCAACCTTTGTTTCACCAACTGCAGAATCCAACCTTTGTTTCACCAACTGGAGAATCCTACCTTTGTTACACTAGTTGGAGGATCCCACCTTTTTTACACTCGTTGGAGAATCCTACCTTTGTTACACTAGTTGGAGAATCCTACATTTTTTACACTCGTTGGAGAATCCTACCTTTGTTACACTAGTTGGAGAATCCTACCTTTGTTTCACCAACTGGAGAATCCTACCTTTCTTACACAAGTTGGAGAATCGAACCTTTGTTACATTAGTTGGAAAATCCTCCCTTTGTTACACTAGTTGGAGATTCCTACCTTTGTTACACTAGTTGGAGAATCCTACCTTTGTTACACTGGTTGTAGTTTCCTACCTTTGTGACACTCGTTGGAGCATCCTACCTTTGTTGCACCAACTGGAGAATCCTACCTTTCTTACACTCGTTGGAGAATCGAACCTTTGTTACATTCGTTGGAAAATCCTCCCTTTGTTACACTAGTTGGAGATTCCTACCTTTGTTACACTAGTTGGAGATTCCTACCTTTGTTACACGAGTTGGAGAATCCTACCTTTGTTACACTAGTTGGAGAATCCTACCTTTGTTACACTAGTTGGAGAATCCTACCTTTGTTACACTAGTTGGAGAATCCTACCTTTGTTACACCAACTGGAGAATCCTACCTTTGTTACATTGGTTGGAGATTCCTCCCTTTGTTACACTAGTTGGAGATTCCTAGCTTTGTTACACTAGTTGGTGAATCCTACCTTTGTTACACTGGTTGGAGAATCCTACCTTTGTTGCACCAACTGGAGAATCCTACCTTTGTTACACTAGTTGGAGAATCCTACCTTTGTTACACTAGTTGGAGAATCCTACCTTTGTTACACTGGTTGGAGAATCCTACCTTTGTTACACCAACTGGAGAATCCAACCTTCGTTACACTAGTTCGAGAATCCAACCTTTGTTGCACCAACTGGAGAATCCAACCTTTGTTTCACCAACTGGAGAATCCTACCTTTTTTACACCAACTGGAGAATCCTACCTTTGTTACACCAACTGGAGAATCCTACCTTTGTTACACCAACTGGAGAATCCTTCCTTTGTTGCACCAGTTGGAGAATCCTACCTTTGTTAAACTCATTGGAGAATCCAACTTTTGTTACACTTGTTGGAGAATCCTACCTTTGTTACACCAGTTGGAGAATCCTACCTTTGTTCCATTAGTTGGAGAATCCTACCTTTGTTACACTAGTTGGTGAATCCTACCTTTGTTACACCAACTAGAGAATCCTACCTTTGTTACACTAGTTGGAGAATCCAACCTTTGTTGCACCAACTGGAGAATCCTACCTTTGTTACACCAACTGGAGAATCCAACCTTTGTTTCACCAACTGCAGAATCCAACCTTTGTTTCACCAACTGGAGAATCCTACCTTTGTTACATTGGTTGGAGATTCCTCCCTTTGTTACACTAGTTGGAGATTCCTAGCTTTGTTACACTAGTTGGTGAATCCTACCTTTGTTGCACTGGTTGGAGAATCCTACCTTTGTTGCACCAACTGGAGAATCCTACCTTTGTTACACTAGTTGGAGAATCCTACCTTTGTTACACTAGTTGGAGAATCCTACCTTTGTTACACCAACTGGAGAATCCTACCTTTGTTACATTGGTTGGAGATTCCTCCCTTTGTTACACTAGTTGGAGATTCCTAGCTTTGTTACACTAGTTGGTGAATCCTACCTTTGTTACACTGGTTGGAGAATCCTCCCTTTGTTTCACCAACTGGAGAATCCTACCTTTGTTGCACTAGTTGGAGAATCCTACCTTTGTTACACTCATTGGAGAATCCCACCTTTGTTACACTAGTTGGAGAATCCTACCTTTGTTACACTAGTTGGAGAATCCTACCTTTGTTACACCAACTGGAGAATCCTACCTTTGTTACAATCGTTGGAGAATCCTACCTTTGTTACACCAGTTGGAGAATCCTATCTTTGTTACACGATCTGGAGAATCCTACCTTTGTTACACTCGTTGGAGAATCCTACCTTTGTTGCACCAGTTGGAGAATCCTATCTTTGTTACACGATCTGGAGAATCCTACCTTTGTTGCACCAACTGGAAAATCCTACCTTTGTTACAATCGTTGGAGAATCCTACCTTTGTTACACTCGTTGGAGAATCCTACCTTTGTTGCACCAACTGGAGAATCCTACCTTTCTTGCACAAGTTGGAGAATCGAACCTTTGTTCCATTAGTTGGAAAATCCTCCCTTTGTTACACTAGTTGGATAATCCTACCTTTGTTACACTAGTTGGAGATTCCTACCTTTGTTCAACTAGTTGGAGATTCCTACCTTTGTTGCACGAGTTGGAGAATCCTACCTTTGTTACACTAGTTTGGGAATCCTACCTTTGTTACACGAGTTGGAGAATCCTACCTTTGTTACACTAGTTGGAGATTCCTACCTTTGTTACATTGGTTGGAGATTCCTACCTTTGTTACACTAGTTGGAGATTCGTTGCTTTGTTGCACTATTTGGTGAATCCTACCTTTGTTACACTGGTTGGAGATTCCTACCTTTGTTACACTAGTTGGAGATTCCTACCTTCGTTACACTAGTTGGAGAATCCTCCCTTTGTTGCACTGGTTGGAGATTCCTACCTTTGTTGCACTAGTTGGAGAATCCTACCTTTGTTACACTGGTTGTAGATTCCTACCTTTGTCACACTAGTTGGAGAATCCTACCTTTGTTACACTGGTTGTAGATTCCTACCTTTGTTACACTAGTTGGAGAATCCTACCTTTGTTACACTAACTTTAAAAGCCGGCCCCGATATTTATGGGGAGGCGGGGGGGATCAGAGGAGTGTGACTGCGGCTGGGAGACCCGGAAATATCGGGAATGCGGAGGTCCTTCCTAATTTTACGGCAGGACTTCATTCGCACTTTTTTTACTCTTTTTCCCACCAGGCAGCTGGCCAGATTGACGGACTGGCCTGTGAGGCGGGCGGGAAAGCCTGCTGTAGATGGCAGCAGCCGGGGATCGCTGGGGACAGTCCCCGGCAAACGAGAGAATCAGGGGTTGGTGATCTGGGAGCGGCCTCTCAGCGCAGCAGCAAGGAGGGCGTGATCGCATGGGGGTTGGCCGATGGCGGGAGGGTGGGCAGCTGGTCTCGGCGCGGGGTGTGGGCTTGGCCGATCATGGGGAGGGAGAGATCACGAGGAGGGAGAGATCGTGGGGGAGGGATAGAGATTGCAGGGATGGAGAGATCGCAGGGGAGAGATAGAGATCGCGGGGATCGAGAGATCGCAGGGGAGAGATAGAGATCGCGGGGATGGAGAGATCGCAGGGGAGAGATAGAGATCGCGGGGATGGAGAGATCGCAGGGGAGAGATAGAGATCGCGGGGATGGAGAGATCGCAGGGGAGAGATAGAGATCGCGGGGATGGAGAGATCATGGGTCAGCGAGATCGTAGGGACGGTCTGGAGATCGTGGCAGAAGTTGAGCTTGGGGGGCCGGGGGGAACCTCTCCTGCTCCTCCTGGCCCACAAGCAGTGCTGGAAAGGCAGTTGGATCAGGCCATTCTCGCCTCCAGTCAGTTACCGGGTTTTCCGAGACCTGGGTATCCCGGCCCTCAGCCCTTAAATTCAAATGGCTCCCAAAATCTAAGGAACGGAGCCTCATTTAAATTTTATAATCACAGACCCGCCTCTCCAGAACAGGTTATTCGGATGACGCCATATCCGTCATGGTTAAACTGGAAGTAGGCACGTTCGTAGCGGCTTGGGGTCGGGGTTCACATATTTACCGATTTAACCCTCCCCCCACCCCCGACCCTTTCCTGTCATCCTGGGCAGGTCAAAATCCCCCCCCCGCCGCCCCATTTCTGTTGCTTCAACAGACACTAGCCAGAAATTCGTATCGATTCGTTGACTTCTGTGTATGCATGATAATACCACATCCAGGTCCCTACTTTTTGGACGCCATAATCTGTCGGGTTTGTATTTTAATTCTCTTAAGGGTAATCAGAGGTGAGATCGACTAAGACTTTAAACTTTTCAATGAGGAGTGTAGAAGAGCATGCCAGGAGCAGCACCAGGTGTACCTAAAAATGAGGTGCCAACCTGGTGAAGCTACAACTCAGGACTACATGCATGCTAAACAGCGGAAGCAACATGCTATAGACAGAGCTAAGCGATTCCACAACCAACGAATCAGATCAAAGCTCTGCAGTCCTGCCACATCCAGTCGTGAATGGTAGCGGATAATAAAGTAACTAACGGGAAGGGGAGGCTCCATTACACCCCATCCTCAACCATGGCGGAGTCCAGCACGTGAGTACAAAAGACAAAGCTGAAGTGTTCTTAACTATCTTCAACCAGAAGTGCCAAGCGGATGATCCATCTCGGCCTTGTCCCGAGGTCCCAACCATCATAGATATCAGTCTTCAGCCAATTCAATTAATTCCACTTGATATCAAGAAACGGCTGAGTGCACTGGATACAACAAAGGCTATGGGTCCCAGCAACATCCTGGCTGTAGCGTTGAGGACCTGTGCTCCAGAACTAGCTGCGCCTCTAGAAAAACGGTTCCAGTGCAGCTACAACAAGGCATCTACCCGACAATGTGGAAAATTGCCCAGGTATGTCCTGTGTACAAAAAGCAGGAGAAACCCAATCTGTCCAATGTTACATTGCAGGAAAATCCTCATCCCCTTGTGTTATCGGCCCATTGTGTCTATGCCGGCTCTTTGAAAGAGCTATCCAATTAGTCCCATTACCCTGCTCTTTCCCCATAGCCCTGTAAATTTTTCCCTTCAAGTAATTATCCAATTCCCTTTTGAAAGTTATTATTAAATCTGCTTCCACCACCCTCTCAGGCAGTGCATTCCCAATCATAACAACTCGCTGTGTAAAAGAATGTTTCCTCATCTCGCCTCTGGTTCTTTTGCCGATCACCTTAAATCTGTGTCCTCTGGTTACCGACCCTTCTACCACTGGAAACAGTTTCTCCTTATTTACTCTGTCAAATCGGTTCATGATTTTGAACACCTCTATCAAATCTCCCCTTAACCTTCTCTGCTCTAAGGAGAACAAGCCCAGCTTCTCCAGTCTCCCCACATAACTGAAGTCCCTCATCCCTGGGACCATTCTAGTGAATCTCTTCTGTATCTTCTCTAAGGCCTTGACATCCTTCCTAAAGTGTGGTGCCCAGAATTGAACACAATACTCCAGCTGAGGCCTAACCAGTGTTTTATAAAGGTTTAGCATAACTTCCTTGCTTTTCTATTCTATGCCTCTATTAATAAAACCCAGGATCCCATATGCTTTTTTAACAGCCTTCTCAAACCACCTTCAGAGATTTGTATACATACATCCCCAGGTCTCTCTGTTCCTGGACCCCCCCCGCTTTAAAATTGTGCCATTTAGTTTATATTGCCTCTCCTTATTCTTCCTACCAAAACATATCACTTAACACATCTCTGCATTAAATTTCATCTACCATGTGTCTGCCCATTTCACCAGTCTGTCTATGTCCTCCTGAAGTCTGTTACTATCCTTCACACTGTTTACTACATTTCCAAGTTTTGTGTCATCTCCAAATTTTGAAATTATACCCTCTATACCCAAGTCCAAGTCATTAATATATATCAAAAATAGCTGTGGTCCGAATACTGACCTCTGGGGAACACCACTATATACTTCCCTCCAGTTTGAAAAACAACCATTCACCACTACTCTCTGCTTTCTGTCCCTTAGCCAACTTTGTATCTTCGCTGCCACTGTCCCTTTATTCCCACGGGCTTTAATTTTGCCAACCAGTCTGTTATGTGGTACTTTATCAAATGCCCCTTTTGAATGTCCATATACATAACATCAGCTGCACTACCCTCATCAACCCTCTCCGTCACTTCATCAAGTTAGCCAAACATGGTTTTTCTGTTAACAAATCCGTGCTGACTTTCATTTATCAGTCCATACTTTTCCAAGTGCCAGTTAATTTTGTCCCGGATTATTGTCTCTAAAAGTTTCCCCACCACCGACGTTAGGCTGACTGGTCTGTAATTATCAGGTTTTTGAACAGGGGTTTAACATTTACAATCCTCCAGTGCTCCGGTACCACCTCCATATCTAAGAAAGATTGTGGCCAGAGCCTCCACAATTTCCACCCTTACTTCCCTCAGTAACCTAGGATGCAACACATCTGGACCGGGTGACTTTTCTACTTTGATTACTGCCAATCTTTTAAGTGCCTCTTTATCTATTTTTATCCTATCCAATATCGCTACCACTTCCTCCTTTACTGCTACAATGGCAGCATCCTCTTCTCTAGTGAAGACCGGTGCAAAGTATTCATTTAGTACCCCAGCCATGCCCTCTGCCTCCACAAAAAGATCTCCTTTTTTATCCCTAATCGGCCCCACCCTTCCTTTGACCACCCTTTTACTCATGATCAACAAATTCATCGGGTCCCGTAAACAATGTTGTCTTAACTGTTCACACTAGCCCTATACAAGCATCGGTAAAGTTCCTGAAGTGTGCAGCACCTTTATATGGCTAACTACATCACTTAAGCGTGAGGTTATTATGTAAGCGTGTTCTGACTATGTGCGGTTAGTGCATAAGTACATTCAACTGATACATCGTGTTATCCCAACGCAACTACTCCTTCCCCGCCCATGCGCTCACTAGTACTACTATCTGTTTATTGTTCTCCGATCATCCATCAGAGACCACATCTATTTCTAATGACCTTCACATCCTAATCCAGATATTTATTAGAGAGACCCATTATTCCTTCACACTCCCTTCCTGTTCTCCACACACCCTGGCACTGGTCCATTTGTTAAGCTTCCTTTTTCCGTATCTTCCCACACCTCGGTGCTGATCTCTGTGCCTTTCGTGTTCGGAGACTGATTTAATTCCATTAACCCTTACTCCAACCATAATCCAGCCTAATATGATGCTGGATATTCTACGCGGTGTACTTACTATTACAGCCAATTACTGCCCGATCAGCCTACTCCCAATCGTCAGCAAACTGATGGAAGGAGTCATCAGCAGTGCAATTAAGCGATACTTACTCACCAATAACCTGCTCACTGATGCTCAGTTTGGGTTCCGCCAGGACCACTCGGCTCCAGACCTCATTACAGCCTTGGTCCAAACAGGGACGTGAGGTGAGGTGAGAGTAACTGCCCATGACATCAAGGCAGCATTCAAGCTTATGTGGCATCAAGGAGCCCTAATAAAACTGGTCAGTGGGGATTAGGGGGAAAACTCTCGAGAGGCTGGAGTCATACCTAGCACAAAGGAAGATGGTTGTAGTTGTTGGAAGCCAATCATCTCGCTGCAGGAGTTCCTCAGGGCAGTGTCCTGGCCCATCTATCTTTAGCTGCTTCATCAATGACCTTCTCTCCATCATAAGGTCAGAAGTTGGGATGTTCACTGATGATTGCACAGTGTTCAGTTCAATTTGCAACCCCTCAGATAATGAAGCAGTCCGTGGCCGCCTGCAGCAAGACCTGGACAACATCTAGGCTTGGGCTCATAAGTGGCAAGTAACGTTCGTGGCAGACAAGTGCCAGGCAATGACCATCTCCAACAAGAGAGAGTCTAACCACCTCCCCTTGACATTCAATGGCATTGCCATTGCCAAATCCCCCACCATCAACATCCTGGGGGTCACCATTGACCAGAAACTTAACTGGACCAGCCACATAAATACCGTGGTTCCTAGAGCAGGTCAGAGGCTGGGTATTCTGCGGCGAGTGACTCACCTCCTGACTCCCCAAAGCCTTTCCACCATTTACAAGGCACAAGTCAGGAGTGTGATGGAATACTCTCCACTTGCCTGGATGAGGGCAGCTCCAACAACACTCAAGAAGTTCGACACCATCCAGGACAAAGCAGACTGCTTGATGGCAGCTCATCCACCACCTTAAACATTCACTCCCTTCACCACCGGCACATCGTGGCTGCAGTGTGTACCATCCACAGGATGCACTGCAGCAACTCGCCAAGGCTTCTTCGACAGCACCTCCCAAACTCGCAACCTCTACCACCTAGAAGGACAAGGGCAGCAGATGCATGGGAACAACACCACCTGCACGTTCCCCTCCAAGTCACACACCACCCCGACTTGGAAATATATCGCCGTTCCTTCATCGTCGCTGGCTCAAAATCCTGGAACTCCCTTCCTAACAGCACTGTGGGAGAACCTTCACCACACGGACTGCAGCGGTTCAAGAAGGTGGCTCACCACCATCTTCTCAAGGACAATTAGGGAAGGGCAATAAATGCTGGCCTTGGTAGCAACGCCCACATCCCATGAACGAAAAGAAACTGCTAATGAATTGGCAGCTAACAAATAGCAGGTGATTATTTAGTTACTGGCCAAGTGTTAATTAATCTACTGTGTAATACGGCTGAGCAGCTGAAACTGGTTTGTGATTGGTGGAGTATAAAAAGAGAATTAGTAAAGAGTGCAGACCAGTTCAAGTTCATTCTTTGTGGTGAAGTGAGCTGAGAACTAAGAGTGAGAACTAAGACTAAGACCGAGAGTATGACCAAGACCAAGATCAGAGTACTTTAATTGAAATTCTAAGTAGATAAAAGAATATAGACTTAAAACTTAACTATACCTTTTAATAACATTTCTAATAAGAATGGCAGCATGTGATGCTATAGTGATGTGCAGTTCTTGCAGGATGTGGAAGCTTCAAGTAACTGATGGTGACTCAGACAAACACATCTGGATACAAAGTGTTCAGGAAAGATAGGGAAGGTAAAAAAGGAGGGGTGGCAGTATTGATTAAGGAGAATATTGCAGTGCTGGAGAGAGAGGACGACATTGAGGGGCCAAGGACTAAATCTATTTGGTTAGAGTTAAGAAACAATAGAGATGCCATTACACTACTGGGGGTAGTCTATAGGCCACCAACTAGTGGGAAGGAGATAGAGGAGCAAATTTGCAGGGAACATAGGAAGGAACATAGGAATATAGGAACGGGAGTAGGCCATTCAGTCCCTCGTGCCTGCTCCGCCATTTGATAAGATCATGGCTGATCTGTGATCTAACTCCATATACCTGCCTTTGGCCCATATCCCTTAATACCTTTAGTTGCCAAAAAGCTATCTATCTCAGATTTAAATTTAGCATTTGAGCTAGTATCAATTGCCATTTGCGGAAGAGAGTTCCAAACTTCCACCACCCTTTGTGTGTAGACTAAGGTCAGAGAAAGCAAGGAGGGACAGGCTTTAGCAGGAACACCCACAGCAATCAAGTCCTCTCCAACAAGTTTGAAGCATTGTCTTCTTGTGAGGAAGATGATGACTCTGAGTAAGACATCAAATTTTTTCTTTTTTTTTATTCGTTCATGGGATGTGGGCGTCGCTGGCGAGGCCGGCATTTATTGTCCATCCCTAATTGCCCTTGAGAAGGTGATGGTGAGCCACCTTCTTGAACTGCTGCAGTCCGTGTGGTGAAGGTTCTCCCACAGTGCTGTTAGGAAGGGAGTTCCAGGATTTTGAGCCAGCGACGATGAAGGAACGGCGATATATTTCCAAGTCGGGATGGTGTGTGACTTGGAGGGGAACGTGCAGGTGGTGTTGTTCCCATGTACCTGCTGCCCTTGTCCTTCTAGGTGGTAGAGGTCGCGGGTTTGGGAGGTGCTGTCGAAGAAGCCTTGGCGAGTTGCTGCAGTGCATCCTGTGGATGGTACACACTGCAGCCACAGTGCGCCGGTGGTGAAGGGAGTGAATGTTTATGGTGCCAATCAAGCAGACTGCTTTGTCGTGGATGGTGTTGAACTTCTTGAGTGTTGTTGGAGCTGCCCTCATCCAGGCAAGTGGAGAGTATTCCATCACACTCCTGACTTGTGCCTTGTAGATGATGGAAAGGCTTTGGGGAGTCAGGAGGTGAGTCACTCGTCGCAGAATACCCAGCCTCTGACCTGCTCTTGTAGCCACAGTATTTATATGGCTGGTCCAGTTACGTTTCTGGTCAATGGTGACCCCCAGGATGTTGATGGTGGGGGATTCGGCGATGGTAATGCCATTGAATGTCAAGGGGAGGTGGTTAGACTCTCTCTTGTTGGAGATGGTTATTGCCTGGCACTTATCTGGCGTGAATGTTACTTGCCACTTATGAGCCCAAGCCTGGATGTTGTCCAGGTCTTGCTGCATGCGGGCTCGGACTGCTTCATTATTTGAGGGGTTGCGAATGGAACTGAACACTGTGCAATCAGCAGCGAACATCCCCATTTCTGACCTTATGATGAAGGGAAGGTCATTGATGAAGCAGCTGAAGATGGTTGGGCCTAGGACACTGTCCTGAGGAACTCCTGCAGCAGTGTCCTGGGGCTGAGATGATTGGCCTCCAACAACCACTACCATCTTCCTTTGTGCTAGGTATGACTCCAGCCACTGGACAGTTTTCCCCCGATTCCCATTGACTTCAATTTTACGAGGGCTCTTTGGTGCCACACTCGGTCAAATGCTGCCTTGATGTCAAGGGCAGTCACTCTCACCTCACCTCTGGAATTCAGCTCTTTTGTCCATGTTTGGACCAAGGCTGTAATGAGGTCTGGAGCCGAGTGGTCCTGGCGGAACCCAAACTGAGCATCGGTGAGCAGGTTATTGGTGAGTAAGTGGACTACAATGGCACCAAAAAAAAGATGATATGGCTTGGGGAGGGGGGCAGATTAGCAATTCAGTTAAGAATGCAATAGAAACGGGAGACTCAATAGGGGTGGGCACTATCCTTTGCAGTCCAGACAGAATCCCAACAACAGGTGTTTTCCAGGTGCTAAGGGAAGGGATGTTTTGGAAAGACTAAAAAAGACTGTGGAGAGAAGCCAGTCATTGCGGTTCATGTGGGAACCAACAATTTGGGAAAGGACGCGCCTAAACTCCTGCAAAAGGAGTTTAGGAGATTAAGAAGCAGCTTTAATAGCAGGAGGTCAAGAGTGGTAATCTCTGAAATACTCCTCCTGCCACGTTTGGGAAGATTACTGCGGTAAAGGGGTGATATTAGTACATCTGTTTTATGGGGCATTGGTACCAGTTGTGGGTAAAATGAGAGCAGTTCCAGCAGGATGGGCTCCATCTCAACAGGAAGGGAACTAATGTACTGGTAAAATGGATAAATAGAGAAGTGAAGAGTCATTTTAAATGAGGCAGGAGAAATAAAGCAATCCAAAAACAAGTAGGGAAGATAGGAATAGATAAGCTTATTATATAATTTTTTTTAAATAGCGAAAGGGACATCATGCAGAAGGAATAAAGGTAGTAGAGGAGAAAAATTAAATCGACCATTATAAGCAGGGACTAGACTGAGATAATGAAATGAGGTAAACAAAAAATGTTGGAAACACTCAGCATCTGTGGAAAGAACAGCCCAGTGGAAATCAAAGGGAAAAGAGTAGTGTTAAATATGAACACAAAAAAGATACTGAGCCATACTGAAAACACACCTCTTATTGTAAGTTCTGGAACGATAGGGATTATAAGGACAGATCAGACTCAGGCACACATTTTCGGGCTCAACTGTATTGTGTTTAATAAGATTAACAATGACACTAGTAAACAGTACAAACAGTACAACCCTGGCTTGTCCAATAAGCCCTCCCGTGCTAAATTACCACGGCCTAATAAGAAAACCCCCCCACCGTGACACAAACTAACACAGGACCCCCCCCCGGCACTAAAACCCTCTAAGGTTTGGTTGGGACTTACAATCACCCCCTCACACAGCTAAGTGGTCTTGTGGATGTGTAGACGCAGGCAGTATACTCACCCCGATTGCCCGTTGTCTTGCTTGCAGCTTCTTCCTCGTCTCGCTCCTGCCGACACAGAATCCAAGTTCCAGTTTGAGTCGAGGTCTGTTGATGAGGGATGAAGAGCAGCGCTCAGCTTTGGGCGGTGTTCCGTTGAATCGAGCCGAACCCCACTCGGGAGACTCGCTGTAGATTGATGTCAAGGAGAAGAGAGCAGAGCAGAGCGCGGAACCGTTGCCAAACGGCTCCTTATATCCCCAAAACCCATCACCTTTTCTCCCGCCAATACTGATCGATATATTGACTCAGGTGATCTGTCTGGACCCCCGCCCCCCCCCGTGGCCTGGAGTGATTCATAACCTTTTAAATCTTTGTGAAAAATGCTATATCATTTTCCCACTCCCAGGCCTTGCACCTGGAGAGACAATGGGTGCTGATTACTGGGTGTCTGTCGTTTCCTGAGTTGATGGCCCCCATTAGCAGGTAATGGGTTTCAATCTCAAACCGATCTTGCTTAACTGGCTTCTCTCCTGGAAGACAATGGCCCGGCCATCTCCTGCCTTCCACCAGTTTCGGTTGGGACTGAGTGTCTCTGAGTTACCCCTCGGGATATTGTTCCCAGTAATCATGTTACAGAAGTACAGACCAGTGAGCCTGACATCTGTAGTGGGTAAGTTGTTCGAGGGTATTCTGAGGGACAGGATCTACAGGCATTTGGAGAGGCAGGGACTAATTAGGAACAGTCAGCATGGTTTTGTGAGAGGAAAATCATGTCTCACGAATTTGATTGAGTTTTTTGAAGGGGTAACCAAGAAGATAGATGAGGGCTGTGCAGTAGACGTGGTCTACATGGACTTCAGCAAAGCATTTGACAAGGTACCGCATGGTAGGTTGTTACATAAGGTTAAATCTCATGGGATCCAAGGTGAGGTAGCCAATTGGATACAAAATTGGCTTGACGACAGAAGACAGAGGGTGGTTGTAGAGGGTTGTTTTTCAAACTGGATGCCTGTGTCCAGCGGTGTGCCTCAGGGATCGGTGCTGGGTCCGCTGTTATTTGTTATTTATATTAATGATTTGGATGAGAATTTAGGAGGCATGGTTAGTAAGTTTGCAGATGACACCAAGATTGGTGGCATTGTGGACAGTGAAGAAGGTTATCTGGGATTGCAACGGGATCTTGATCAATTGGGCCAGTGGGCCGATGAATGGCAGATGGAGTTTAATTTAGATAAATGTGAGGTGATGCATTTTGGTAGATCGAATCGGGCCAGAACCTACTCCGTTAATGGTAGGGCGTTGGGGAGAGTTATAGAACAAAGAGATCTAGGAGTACAGATTCATAGCTCCTTGAAAGTGGAGTCACAGGTGGATAGGGTGGTGAAGAAGGCATTCGGCATGCTTGGTTTCATTGGTCAGAACATTGAATGCAGGAGTTGGGATGTCTTGTTGAAGTTGTACAGGGCATTGGTGAGGCCACACTTGGAGTACTGTGTACAGTTCTGGTCATCCTATTATAGAAAGGATATTATTAAACTAGAAAGAGTGCAGAAAAGATTTACTAGGATGCTACCGGGACTTGATGGTTTGACTTACAGGGAGAGGTTAGACAGACTGGGACTTTTTTCCCTGGAGAGTAGGAGGTTAAGCGGTGATCTTATAGAAGTCTATAAAATAATGAGGGGCATAGATAAGGTCGATAGTCAAAATCTTTTCCCAAAGGTAGGGGAGTCTATAACGAGGGGGCACAGATTTAAGGTGAGAGGGGAGAGATACAAAAGGGTCCAGAGGGGCAATTTTTTCACTCAAAGGGTGGTGAGTGTCTGGAACGAGCTGCCAGAGGCAGTAGTAGAGGCGGGTACAATTTTGTCTTTTAAAAAGCATTTGGACAGTTACATGGGTAAGATGGGTATAGAGGGATATGGGCCAAGTGCAGGCAATTGGGACTAGCTTAGTGGTATAAACTGGGCGACATGGACATGTTGGGCCGAAGGGCCTGTTTCCATGTTGTAACTTCTATGATTCTATGATTCTATAAATGGAGATGACGTCAATCGGACTGGGTTCACTTCCACCCAGCCTGTCAGTGTGAAATGTCCGTTTACAAATGAATGCACCTTCGTCAGGTTAGCCTGGCTCGAAACTCCTGCCAGTCAATCCTATTCCCTAAGCCACTCCCACAAGCTTGCCAAACAGTACAGTTCTTTCTTGGGGGTATTGGATTTAAAATATGATTCATAAAAATGGCCAGAACACTGGTGCTACAATTGTAATGCTCAGCATGTGGGGAATTAGAATCATTGAATTATACAGCACAAAAAGAGGCCATTCGGTCCATCGTGCCTGTGAAAGAGCTATCCAATTAATCCCACTCCCCTGCTCTTTCCCCATAGCCCTGCAAATTTTTCCCCTTCGGGTATATATCCAGCTCTCTTTTGAAAGTTACTATTAGATCTGCTAGCACCACTCTTTTTCAGGCAGTGCATTCCAGATCGTAACAACTCACTGCATAAAACAAAATCTCCTCATCTGGTTCTTTTGCCAATTATCTTAAACCTGTGTCCTCTGGTTACCGACCCTCCTGCCAGTGGAAACAGTTTCTCTTTATTTACTCTAACAAAACCCAAAAGCCTCCATGATTTTGAACACCTCTATTAAATCTCTCTTGAACCTTCTCTGCTCTAAGGAGAACAAGCCCAGCTTCTCCAGTCTCTCCACATAACTGAAGTCCCTCATCCCTGGTACCATTCTAGTAAATCTCATCTGCACCCTCTCCAAGTCTTGACATCCTTCCTAAAGTGTGGTGCCCAGAATTAGACATAATACTCCAGCTGAGGGATAACCAGTGTTTTATAAAGGTTTAGCATAACTTCCTTGCTTTTGTACTCTATGCCTCTATTTATAAAGCCCGGGATCCCATATGCTTTTTTAACAGCCTCATCAACTTGTCCTGCCACCTTCAAAGATTTGTGTACATACACCCTCAGATCTCTCTGTTTCTGCACCCCCATAAGCCTCCTTTTTCTGTTTCATTTTAATCTCAATATCTTTAGTCATCCAGGGAGCTCTAGCTTTTGATGCCTTTCCTTTCCCCTCAGGAATGTGTGTAGTCTGTACCCGAACTGTCTCCACTTTGAAGGCCTCCCATTGCTCATTTACTGTTTTACCTGCCAGTCTTTGATTCCATTCCACCTGGGCCCGATCCCTTTTCAACTCACTGAAATTACCCTCTTCCAATTGAGTATCTTCAACTTTGATTGTTCCTTGTTCCTTACCATAACAACTCTAAACCTAATGATATTGTGATCACTGTTTCCCAAGTGCTCTCCCACAGAAATATGCTCCACTTAATTCCCCAGAACTAGATCCAGCGCTGCTTCCTTTCTCGTTGGGCTGGAAACATAGTGATCAAGAAAGTTCGCCTGTACACATTTCAGGAATTCCTTACCCTTTAGACTATTTTTCCCAGTCTGTATTAGGATAATTGAAGTCCTCTGTTATCACTACTCTATATTCTTTTTGAATCTTTCTGAAATTTGCTTGTAGATTTACTCCATCTCCTTCCCACTATTTGATGGTACATAGTAAACACCCAACAGCATAACAACTCTTACTCTGCTCCTTAACTCTAGCCAAATATATTCTGCCTTTGAATCCTCAAGCACACCTACCTTCCCTTTCCAGGGCTGTAACAGTACCGTTGATCAATACTGCCACCCTCCCTCCTTTTTTTCCTTTCCCTATTCCTCCTGAATACATTGTAGCCAGGAATGTTAAGTCCCATTCCTGCCCTTGTTTGAGCCAGGTTTCCGTTATTGCTACTACAGTATGTTATAATCCCACGCGGCAACTTGTGCCTGCAGCTCACCAACCTTAGTTTTCAGAGGAAATAGCACTAACAGGAATTTGGCTGCAAACTGGGCAGGATTGGAAAATAGACATGTCAGGTTATAGTATTTTTAGGAGGGACCGAATAGGTAAAAAAGGAGTGGCAATATTGGTGAAAGAGGGAATACATCCTGTAGAAAGGACCAAGGTGCAAAGAAGAGTTTCAGATAGAGTCAATACAGTCAGAGAGCAAAGATTTAAAAAAAATGGAGTGTTACATTAGTGGGTTTATACCTACAGCCCGCCTAATTGTGGGACGAAGAGAATTCTGTAAACAGATTAGGGAGATGAGCAGGAATTACAAACTTATTCTAGATTATAATTACCCACCCATTGATTGGGAAAGGGAGTAAATGGAGGAAAGGGAACGGAAATCCTAAATGTGTGCCGGACTCCGTCCTCAAGCAGTATGTTCATATGACTACAAGGGGAAAGATGTTAGATTTAGTTAAAAGTTACAAAGTAGATCAGGTAGATGAAATAAATGTAAGTGAGTACCTTGAGAGTAGTGACCATAATATGATCAGATTTAAGGTTCAAATAACAAGAGGAAAAGTTAGTAGAAAAACGAGGGCACCGGATTGGACTAGGGCGTATTTTAGAAAGATGAGGAATGAGCTAGCTCAGGTGAGGAATGAGCTAGCTCAGGTGAGGAATGAGCTAGCTCAGGTGAGGTATGTCAGAGAGCTGGAGAGTGGCTAATGTGATATCCATTTTTAAAAGGAGTGACTCAGCTAACTGGGGTAATTATAGGCCAGTTAGTTTAACAATGGTGGTAAGAAAAATTTTGGTATATTTAATTAAAGATGAAATTACTAAATACGTAAATGAAGAAAGTAATTGGAAGCAAGTCAACATGGATTTCAGAAAGGAAGATTGTGCTTGACAAACCTGACGAAAATTCTTTCAGGAGGTGACAGATATGGTGAATTAGGGAAATGCAGTGGATGTGGAGTACATGAACTTTCAGAAAGCTGTGACAAAGAAACACACAGACTATTGGAGAGAATTAAGTGGTATGGAATTAGGGAAAGAGTAGCAAATTGGGTTAAAATCTGGTTAGAAGGAAGGAAAGAGAGAGGAGTTAAGGGCAGTTTTTTTTGAGTGGTTGGAAGGCCGTATCAGTGTTCCACAGGATTCTGTTCTGGAACTGCTTCTGTTCAAGGTGTACATCAATGATTTGGATGGCTGACTAGAGGGAGTGCTGTCCAAATTGCAGACGATACTAAAATAGGAGGCACAATAAATAATTCTGAGGACCAAAGGAAGCTGCAAGGGGATATTGATAAGATGGTGGAATGGGCAAAAAAGCATCAGATAGAATTCAATGAGTAAGTGTGAGGTGGTACATTCCTAAAAAATAAAGTAATAATGATACTTTTGAATGGGGGAAGGTTGGGTGATGTGGAAGAACAGAAGTTCAGGTTCAGAGTCACAAGACCTTGGATAAAACCATTAAAAAAATAAAACTAATGGAATAGTGGCTTCATGAAAATGGGTATATGATATATATATATATAAAAGATATTAAAATATTATATTGAAAACACTCTTTTATCCAGGTATAGTGAAGCAGTAAAACTACCAAAAAAGCACTAAATGTTTCAGTAGAATTTTAATAAATAACAATGAAGGCAATTGGAATCACTTAACACAATTATTTTAATCAATTTCTGTGCTCATCATAATGAGGATTGTCAATGATGGGGAATGTTACATTATAGGAAAAAGAAATGTAGATAACCTGAAATCATTGCAATCCCGTCTAGGAAATAACATATCCCATAATATCCCTTTTAGTTGTCAGCCTTGGCTCGGTGGTAGCATTGCTCACCTCTGATTCAGAAGGTTGTGGGCTCAGGCTCCACTCTGGATTCTTGAGCACATAATTAGTGTAGTGCTGAGGGAGTGCTGCACTGTCGGAAGTGCAGTCCTTTGGATGAGGT
This sequence comes from Heptranchias perlo, assembly GCF_035084215.1. NCBI lineage: Eukaryota > Metazoa > Chordata > Chondrichthyes > Hexanchiformes > Hexanchidae > Heptranchias > Heptranchias perlo. Next base: position 9,639,153 of record NC_090326.1, on the reverse strand, counting down.
GTTAAACCGAGGCCCTGTCTGCCCTCGGATAGGTGTACAACATCCCATGGCCCTATTTGAAAAAGAGCAGGAAAGTTCACCCACTGTCCTGGCCAATACTTTTACCTCACCCAACACCACTGAAACAGATTATCTGGCCGTTAAAAAGAAAAAGAAAGACTTGCATTTCTACAACTTCTTTCATGACCTTAGGATGTCCCAAAACGCTTTACAGCCAATGAAGTACTTTTGCAGTGTAGTCACTGTTATACTGTAGGAAATGCAGAAGCCAATTTGCACACAGCAAGGTCCCATAAACAGCAATGTGATGATGACCAGTTTATCTGTTTTAGTGATAAATATTGGCCAGGACACCACCACTACTCTTCTTTAAATAGTGCCATGGGATCTTCTACATCTACTGAGAGGGGCCTCAGTTTAGTATCTCATCTGAAATACTGCACATCTGACAGTGCAGCACTCCCTCAATACTGCATTGGAGTATCAGCCTCAATTTTGTGCTTCAGTCTGTGGGGTGGGACTTGAACCTACTGACTCAGAGGCAAGAGTGTTACCACTGAGCCACAGCTGACACGATAATTTCATTGCTGTTCATGGGGCCTCGCTGTCTGCAAATTAGCTGTTGCATTTCCCTACATTACAATAGTGACTATGCTTCCAAAGTATTTCATGGGCTATGAAGCACTTTGGGACATCCTGAGGTTGAGAAAGGTGCAATATAAATAAAATGTTGTTTCTTAGCTCAGATTTTTCATTAGGTACTTATTGAACCCTTTCTTGAATTTGCTGATACACTCACTCTCCACTGCTTCTCTTGGCAGTCCATTCTAAACATTCACCACCATCTACATAACGCACTTAAATCTAACATGTCTTTTCAACCTCCTTCTTGAGTTTGAGGCTATGCACTTTTATGAAATTTGTGATATTTATCTCATCTATACACTAAAAGATATCGGATGCTTCAATATCATCCCTAATCCTGCTGGAGTCTAAGTGTTTCCAGTTACTGCCACCTGTCCTGATAACTCCGCTACCTAACTCCAGCTAGCAGTTTACATAGGAACAGGAGAAGGCCATTCAGTCCCTTGAGACTGCTCCGTCATTCAACTAGATCATGGCTGATCTGTATCTCAATTCCATTTACCCGCATTTGCTCCATATCTCTTAATACCCTTACCTGGAAAATCCATTAATGTCGGTCTTGAAAGTTACAATTGACCCATGCAATCACAGCCTTCTGGGGAAGAGGGTTCCAGATTTCCGCTACCCTTTGTGTGAAAAAGTGCTTCCTGCTTTCCTTCCTAAATGGCTTAGCTCTAATTTTAAGATGATTTAGTTGCCCTTTGCTGAACCCTTTCCAATGCTTGAATGTCTTTCTGACAATATGGTAATCAGAATTATAAACGGTATTTTGCCTTCTTGTTTTTATATTGTTTCCAACATCGTATAATCTTTTTTCACTTTTACCCTTCCTTGATGCTGTTTGCTTTCATGTTTGTTTTTTTCCATTGTTATGCTGTTTTTACCTCTGTAATATCTTCTTGTTTGGTTTCTTTCAAATGTCTTTACAGTCACTTTATAAAATTCTTTAGTTCCTTCTCTGACAAGACATTTGAGTTAATAAAAAAGTGAGACCAGAGAAAAATAGAAACTATATTGATTGGACCAGTTGGTGTAATCTATGACTATAAATTTGTTTTTTTTTAGCTGAAGTACTTAAAGAATTACTTACTTTTAAAAAAAGCACAGCAAAGAAGATTCTGTATGACTGAATTCTTTTTATTTAGAAGTGCTGCACTGTTGGAGGTGCTGTCTTTCAGGTGGGACATTAAACCGAGGCCCGATCTGCCTCTCAGGTGGACGTAAAAGATCCCATGACCACTATTTGAAGAAGAGCAGGGAGTTGTCCCGGTGTCCTGGCCAATATTTATCCCTCAATCAACATCACTAAAACAGATCATCTGGTCATTTATTTCATTGCTATTTCTGGGATCTTGCTGTGCTCAAATTGACTGCCATGTTTCCTACATTACAACAATGACTATACTTCAAAAGCACTTAATTGACTGTAAAGCGCTTTGGGGCATCCTGAGGACTTAAAGGCACTATGTAAATGCAAGTTTTCTTTAACACTGTGTGTTTTAGCTCTCCGTCCAAGCTCATACAAGGTGCATATTGTCCCCAACTTGTTCATTAACCCGTCAACCAAACCCACTATGTTCATCTGCAACCCTAGTTGTAAGTAAATCCACCATTCATTTAAAGAATATTAAGCAATTACACCTGGCTTTAAAGAGTCACACACCTGCATTACATCTTATATTGGATAATGTTCCCATTACTGCATATTCTCACTTACTGTAAAACTTGAATAATTGACAAAGGAATGCAACCCTCTTACATACGAACATACGAACTAAGAACAGGATTAGGCCATTCTGCCCCTCGAGCCTGCTCTGCCATTTGATAAGATCATGGTTGATCTGATTGTGACCTCAACCCTACTTTCCTGTCTACCTACTATAACCTTTGACTCCCTTGTTAATCAGGAATCTATCTAACTCAGCCTTAAAAATATTCAATGACCCTGCCTCCACCGCTCTCTGGGGAAGGGAGTTCCACAGACTCACGACCCTCTGAGAGAAAAAAATTCTCCTCATCTCCATCTTAAATGGGAGATCCTTTATTTTTAAACTGTGGACCCTAGTTCCAGTCTCTCCTACAAGGGGAAACATCCCCTCAGCATCTACCCCTTCTAGTCCCCTCAGGATCTTATATGTTTCAATAAGATCACCTCTCATTCTGCTAAACTCCACTGTATACAGGCCCAACTTGTCCAACCTTTCCTCATAAGATAACCCCCTCATCCCAGGAATCAGTCGAGTGAACCTTCTCTGAACCGCCTCCAAAGCAATTATGCCCTTTCTTAAATAAGGAGACCAAAACTGCACATTCTAGATTTGGTCTCACCAATGCCCTGTACAACTGTAGCAAAACATCTCTACTTTTATATTCCATTCCCCCTTGCAATAAATGACAACGTTCCATTTGCCTTTCTAATCACTTGCTGTACTGCATACTAACTTTTTGTGATTCATGTACTAGGACACCCAGATCCCTCTGTACCTCAGAGTTCTGTAATCTCTCTCTATTTAAATAATATACTGCTTTTCTATTCCTCCTGCCAAAGTGGACAAGTTCACATTTTCCCACATTATACTCCATCTGCCAAATTTTTGCCCACTCACTTAACCTATCTGTATCCCTTTGCAGACTCCTTATGTCCTCTTCACAACTTACTTTCCCACCTACCTTTGTGTCATCAGCAATTTTAGCAACCATACATTTGGTCCCTTCATCCAAGTCATTGATATAGATTGTAAATAGTTGAGGCCCAAGCACTGATCCCTGTGGCACTCCACTCATTACATCTTGCCAACCTAATAATGACCCATTTATGCCTACTCTCTGTTTCCTGTTAACTAACCAATCCTTTATCCATGCTAATATGTTACCCCCTACACCATGAGCTCTTATTTTGTGTAGTAGCCTTTGATGTGGCACCTTGTCAAAAGCCTTCTGGAAATCCAAGTACACCACATCCACAGGATCCCCTTTATCCACATTACTTGTTACTTCCTCAAAGAACACTAATAAATTAGTCAAACACGATTTCCCTCTCACAAAGCCGTGTTGACTCTGCCTGATCGCATTGAGATTTTCTAAGTGCCCTGCTATAACCTCCTTAATAATAGATTCTAGCATTTTCCTTATGACAGGTGTTAAGCTCACTGGCCTGTAGTTTCCTGCTTTCTGACTCCCTCCTTTCTTGAATAGAGGAGTTACATTCGCTATTTTCCAATCTGATGGGATGTTTCCAGAATCTAGGGAATTTTGGAAAATTAATACCAATGCATCTTTGGAGGAAGTGTGTCACTATCTTGTGAAACTGCTAACATTCAGATCAATTTATACACTGTTGGCTTTGTTTGGTAATAAAGAATACACATCTACTTTAAAGGTTGGAGAGAAATATTCTAAGGATGGGTCCACCCCAAAATGTGCAAAATGATCCACCTGTACATTTTCTATTTTGACATTGAATTCATGCTGTATGAATTGATATATAACAGAATAATATAGTGCAGAGTGGGAGGAGAAGTGTATGTTGATTCAAAGTGACTACGGACAATGCAGTCCACCTGCATCGACGATTATGTCATCAATATACCGCAACCGGCCCTGCATCCCGTTATTGGCACCACGCGATTTAGGGTTAGGGCATTAGGATTAGTGGCTGGGGTTAGGCAGGAACCACTGCTTTGCCATTAGATGTGTCGGTATAATTTTTTTTACACAGCGAGTTGTGATGATCTGGAATGCACTGCCCCAAAAGGTGGTGATGTGGAGATGCCGGTGATGGACTGGGGTTGACAATTGTAAACAATTTTACAACACCAAGTTATAGTCCAGCAATTTTATTTTAAATTCACAACCTTTCGGAGATTTTCTCCTTCCTCAGGCAAATGTTTCAAGATCTCCAAAAGGTGGTGGAAGCAGATTCAATAGTAACCTTCAAAAGGGGAATTGGATAAATATTTGAAAAGGAATACATTTGCACAGCTATGGGGAAAAGTGTGTGTGGGGGGAGAGTGGGACTCATTGGCCAGCTCTTTCAAACAGCCTCCTTCTGTGCTCTATGAGTCTATTGGTTTAGTGAGAGGAAATGAAAGCAGAGAGTTTGATTGATAGGAGCGAGCGGAGCGAGCGTGTTCGGGGATGGTGATGTCACAATAAGAGGCATTCTAATCCCCGGAGCACGCGGGGTCGCCTGTGAGCCGGACAGTGATTGACGCGGGGTCGCCTGTGAGACCGACAGTGATTGACGCGGGGTCGCCTGTGAGCCGGACAATGACTGACGCGGGGTCGCCTGTGAGCCGGACGGTGACTGACGCGGGGTCGCCTGTGAGCCGGACAATGACTGACGCGGGGTCGCCTGTGAGGCGGAGGGTGACGGACGCGGGGTCGCCTGTGAGGCGGAGGGTGACGGACGCGGGGTCGCCTGTGAGGCGGAGGGTGACGGACGCGGGGTCGCCTGTGAGACCGACAGTGACGGACGCGGGGTCGCCTGTGAGGCGGACGGTGATTGATGCGGGGTCGCCTGTGAGCCGGACAGTGATTGACGCGGGGTCGCCTGTGAGGCGGACGGTGACGGACGCGGGGTCGCCTGTGAGCCGGACAGTGATTGACGCGGGGTCGCCTGTGAGCCGCACACTGATTGACGCGGGGTCGCCTGTGAGCCGGACAGTGACTGACGCGGGGTCGCCTGTGAGCCGGACAGTGACTGACGCGGGGTCGCCTGTGAGCCGGACAGTGATTGACGCGGGGTCGCCTGTGAGCCGGACAATGATTGACGCGGGGTCGCCTGTGAGGCGGACAGTGACGGACGCGGGGTCGCCTGTGAGGCGGAGGGTGAGGGACGCGGGGTCGCCTGTGAGGCGGACGGTGACGGACGCGGGGTCGCCTGTGAGGCGGAGGGTGAGGGACGCGGGGTCGCCTGTGAGGCGGAGGGTGACTGACGCGGGGTCGCCTGTGAGGCGGAGGGTGACGGACGCGGGGTCGCCTGTGAGGCGGAGGGTGAGGGACGCGGGGTCGCCTGTGAGCCGGACGGTGAGGGACGCGGGGTCGCCTGTGAGGCGGACGGTGACGGACGCGGGGTCGCCTGTGAGGCGGACGGTGACGGACGCGGGGTCGCCTGTGAGGCGGAGGGTGAGGGACGCGGGGTCGCCTGTGAGCCGGACGGTGAGGGACGCGGGGTCGCCTGTGAGCCGGACGGTGACGGACGCGGGGTCGCCTGTGAGCCGGACGGTGAGGGACGCGGGGTCGCCTGTGAGGCGGACGGTGAGGGACGCGGGGTCGCCTGTGAGGCGGAGGGTGAGGGACGCGGGGTTGTGCGGGTTACTGGGCTCCGTCTACCCCCGCGTGTGCTCCATGCAGCGCTTCATTGCCGAGATGGACGGTGCTGCGGCGCTGGCGCTGGTCCAGCCGTGCGACCCCGACAAGTACGAGCGCTTCATCTCCCACCTCATCGTCTGTGTCCCCAGGGAGGCAAAGGTTCCGTGCCGGCCGGTCACCTTTCAGCAGGTATGGGGGAGCGCGGCGTGTCTCAGAGCGGACATTTCAGTCCTTGGCTGAGTGCATGGCACTGTGCGAGGAATTAACATGTGGCGCCATCTGCAGATCCAAGTGCGATTGCTTGCTCTAAACGCGGGGCAGTCGATAGTGAACCAGAAACCAGTTACTCGACCGGCTATAATCCCCCCCCCCCCCCCCACCCCCGGCTTTTTATATTAAGTTCGCGGAAAGAAAAAACACATGTTTCTCTCCCTAGTGCAAATTCTCAACCCAGGCCATGACTGTTCGCTGAACGAACGGCCTGGGTTTTCCTGAAAGTTTACGCCATGCAGAAAATTTATGGCGTGAGTGACTTTTTAACTTATGCCACGCCATAATTTCCCGGGACTTTCGAGACCCTCCCCTAGATTCACTAACAGCTCCGCCCCCTCCCCTCCTCCTCCTCTACCCTCCTCCTCCTCTCCCCTTATCAATGGCGAGTGTGATTTTGCTGCATTAATGCAACTTTATTGCTGACAGACCATTACTGAATGGCAGTGGGGCTAATCGTGGGACCCCCCCCTCCCCTCAGAGGGTCAAGTAATTGCAAATAAATCCGGAGCTCAGGCACGTTGAGGACCTCTGGTCGCCGCCTTTTAACTCTCTTTAGGGGCAGTTACAAATGTGCGATAGGTGAACCTTCAGACCCTCCCTACACTCAGGCCAATAACATAATCCGTGGAGCAAGCAGTAAACTGACACAGGATGGTTATCAGAAATCCTAAAGATCCTTACAGAGCAAAAAACAATCATCCATGACTGACAATAGGCACACGATTTAGAATAACCAAAGCATGTAGGGTTTTTTTTAAATCTGGGAGGGATTAACTGCAGACAGAGAGGACGAAATAAAATATACCCAACCCTGATTAGATTTCAAGAAGTATTTGTAAGCTAAGTTTTCACAGGTACACACAAGTCCTACAGCAGTACAGTTTATATTTTCTGTGTACTCGCCACCTAGTGTTTTTCCCCTTTTTTTGAGTTGCTGAAGTTGTGTTATCTGAAGCCTATGAACTACTGTGTCTCTTCATTTTATATACTTTATGGCAGTAACATAAAGGATTTTTAAAAATTCGTTCATGTAATGTGGGCGTTGCTGGCGAGGCCAGCATTTATTGCGCATCTCTAACTGCCCTTGAGAAGGTGGTGGTGAGCCGCCTTCTTGAAGTCCGTGTGGTGAAGGTTCTACCACAGTGCTGTTAGGTAGGAAGTTCCAGTATTTTGACCCAGCAATGATGAAGGAACGGTGATATATTTCCAAGTCGGGATGGTGTGTGACTTGGAGGGGAACGTGCAGGTGGTGGTGTTCTCATGTGCCTGCTGCCCTTGTCCTTCTAGGTGGTAGAGGTCGCGGGTTTGGGAGGTGCTGTCGAAGAAGCCTTGGCGAGTTGCTGCAGTGCATCCTGTGGATGGTACACACTGCAGCCACTGTGCGCCGGTGGTGAAGGGAGTGAATGTTTAGGGTGGTGAATGGGGTGCCAATCAAGCGGGCTGCTTTGTCCTCGATGGTGTCGAGCTTCTTGAGTGTTGTTGGAGCTGCACTCATCCAGGCAAGTGGAGAGAATTCCATCACACTCCTGACTTGTGCCTTGTAGATGGTGGAATAATACTTTTTGCAATTGCTGTACTTAAAGTTTAATCACCAGATTATTTCACTTTTACTAAAGGATTGTTGCTTCTAATAGACCCCGAAGATGAGTACTTTGCATCGGTCTTTACCAAGGTAGAAGATGCTGCCAGAGTCTTAGTAAAGGAAGATATAATTAACGTACTGGATGGGCTAAAAATTGAGAAAGAAGAGGTACTATAAAGGCTAGCTGTACTTAAAATTGATAAGTCACCTGGTCCGGATGGGATGCACCCTAGGATGCTGAGGGAAGTAAGGGGGGAAATTGCAGAGGCACTGGCCAGAATCGTCCAATCATCCTTAGATATGGGGGTGTTGCCAGAGGAGGTTTTTTTCTCTGAGTTAGGGAATTGGGTAAAATTGAATTAAAAGCTAGAAGCGTAAAACTACTTAAAATTAAAAACTTAAACTACTTAACTAGAGTAACAAAACCTAAAATAACCATATTTAAGGCTTAATTTGTTTTTGCTTGGTTTAAGTTAATCTAATAAATTAAGGCATGGCAGGGCAGCTCACACCCGTGGAATGCACGACTTGTGCCATGTGGGAACTCCAGGACGCTTCCCGTGTCCTGGACAACCACACATATGCAGGATGTGTCGTCAGCTGGTGGAGCTCGAGCTCCGGGTTTCAGACCTTGAACAGCAACTGGCGTCACTGCAGTGCATCCGCGAGGCTGAGAGTTTCGTGGATAGCACGTTTCAGGAGGTGGTCACCCCGCAGATTAAGAGAGTGCAGGCAGAGAGGGACTGGGTGACTGCCAGACAGACAAGGAGGACCAAGCAGGTAGTGCAGGAGTCCCCTGAGGGCATCTCACTCTCCAACCAGTATTCAGTTCTGGGTACTGGTGGGGGAGAGGATTCCTCTGGGGAGTGCAGCCAGAGCCAAGACCAGAGCACCATGGTTGGCTCAGCTGTACAGGGGGGGAGGAGAAAGGTCGAGAGAGCGATAGTGATAGGGGATTCTATAGTTAGGGGAGCAGACAGGCGTTTCTGCGGCCGCAAATGTGATTCCAGGATGGTATGTTGCCTCCCTCGTGCCAGGGTCATGGATGTCACTGAGCGGCTGCTGGACATTCTGAAGGGGGAGGGTGAACAGCTAGAGGCCGTGGTCCATATTGGTACCAACAACATAGGTAATAAGAGGGATGAGGTCCTGCAAGCAGAATATAAGGAGTTAGGAAATAAGTTTTAAAAAGCAGGACCTCAAGGGTAGTAATATCAGGATTACTCCCAGAGCCACGTGCTAGTGAGTATAGGAATAGGAGAAATGCATGGCTGAAGAGTTGGTGCAGGAGGGAGGGATTTAGATTCCTGAGGAATTGGGACCGATTCTGGGGAAGGTGGGACCTGTACAGGCTGGAGGGGTTGCACCTCAACAGATCCGGGACTAATATACTCGCAGGGGGGGTTTGCTGCTGCTGTTGGGGAAGGTTTAAACCACAGTGGCAGGGGGATGGGAACCTGAGCGGGGAGTCAGAAGAGAGTAAAGTTGAAAGCAACAAGAGAGGGGAGGACCCAGGGGAAATTTACAATACAAATAGTTGTTCAAGAACAAGTGAAAGGGAAAAGCGTAGAGCAACAGAAAGAAAGTGTACTTTAGGCACTGCAGATAAAGTGAAAACTAGAAGGTGTAAAGCGATTAACCCAGCATCAAAGCTGAAGGTCAGGCTAGGGTGTGTGGCCCAACTAAGAGTTCTATCTACAAACGCACGGAGTATAAGGAATAAATTAAATGAACTACAGGCACAAATTCAAATTGGAGGGTATGACATGATAGCTATTACTGAGACATGGCTGCAGGATGGTCAGAATTGGGAACTAAATATACCAGGTTATAAGGTCTACAGGAGAGAGAGGGAAAATGGAAGAGGAGGAGGAGTAGCCTTAGTGATTAGAGATGAAATCACTTCAATGATAAAGGAGGATATAACGAGAGGTAAGCAGCCAATAGAGACCTTATGGGTTGAATTGAGAAATAGGAAAGGATCTAAGACTATAGTGGGAGTTGTGTATTGGACCCCTGGCAGCAGCTCTGAAGTGCTAGATTGTATAAATGCAGAGATTAGACAAGCGTGTAAGAAAGGCATAGTGGTCTTAATGGGGGACTTTAACCTTCACATAGATTAGGAAAAGCAGTCGAGCAACTGTCAGAAAGGTAGTGAATTTCTTGTGTGTCCAGGATAGTTTTCTACAGCAGTATGTCCTAGAGGCAATAAGGGGGCAAGCCATACTAGATTTAGTAATGAGTAATGAACCAGATTTAGTGAACAGCTTAACTGTGCGCGAACATCTATCCAATAGCGATCATAACATGATCGAGTTCAAGGTAGTGTTTGAAAGGGAAAAGAGTGAATCAGCTGCTAAGATTCTAGACTTGGGTAAGGCCGACTTCAATGGGATGAGACAGAGACTGTCCACAGTAAACTGGGCAAATCTGTTAATGGATAAAACGACTGATGATCAGTGGGAAATGTTTAAAGAAACACTTAATGTGATACAGAACCAGTTTATACCCCTGAGGGGCAAGAACTCTACTTGCCAAAAAAAACAGCATGGACAACTAAAGAGGTAAGGGACAGTATAAGACATAAGGAAAGGGCATACAAAAAGGCAAAAAATGGCACCGATCCTGCCGAATGGGAAAGATACAAAGATCAACAAAGGGTCAGAAAACAGATAGCAAGAGCTATGAAAAGAAACTTGCAAGGGATATCAAAACCAATACGTAGAAAAAGTGGATAGCATGCCGGAAATCCCAAGAAAACTAATATTGAATCAGAGACAGAGACTCAATAAAATTAACATAAGTAAAACAACAGTAATGAAGAAAATAATAGCACTAAAGAGTGACAAATCCCCAGGACCAGATGGTTTCCATCCCAGGGTTTTAAAGGAAGTAGGTGAGCACATTGCAGATGCCCGAACTATAATCTTTCAAAGTTCTTTAGATTCAGGAACTGTCCCTCTAGATTGGAAAATTGCACATATCACTCCGCTTTTTAAGACAGGAGAGAGAGGGAAACCAGGGAATTATAGACCAGTTAGCCTAACATCTGTTGTGGTAAAAATGCTGGAGTCTATAATTAAGGATAGGGTGACTGAACACTGTGAGAATTTTCAGTTAATCAGAGAGAGCCAGTATGGATTTGTGAAAGGTAGGTCTTGCCTGACAAACCTGATTGAATTTTTTGAAGAGGTGACTAAAGTAGTGGACAGGGGAATGTCAATGGATGTTATTTACATGGACTTCCAGAAGGCATTTGATAAAGTCCCACATAAGAGACTTAGCTAAGATAGAAGCCCATGGAATCGAGGGAAAAGTATGGACTTGGTTAGAAAGTTGGCTGAGCGAAAGGTGACAGAGTAGGGATAATGGGTAGGTACTCACATTAGCAGGATGTGACTAGTGGAGTCCTGCAGGGATCTGTCTTGGGGCCTCAATTATTCACAATATTTATTAACAACTTAGATGAAGGCATAGAAAGTCTCATATCTAAGTTTGCTGATGACACAAAAATTGGTGGCATTGTAAGCAGTGTGGATGAAAACATAAAATTACAAAGCGATATTGATAGATTAGGTGAATGGGCAAAACTGTGGCAAATGGAATTCAATGTAGACAAATGTGAGGTCATCCACTTTGGACCAAAAAAGAATAGAACAGGGTACTTCCTAAATGGTAAAAAGTTAAAAACAGTGGATGTCCAAAGGGACTTCGGGGTTCAGGTAAATAGATCATTGAAGTGTCATGAACAGGTGCAGAAAATAATCAATAAGGCTAATGGAATGCTGGCCTTTATATCTAGAGGACCAGAGTACAAGGGGGCAGAGGTTACGCTGCAGCTGTACAAAACCCTGGTTAGACCGCACCTGGAGTACTGTGAGCAGTTCTGGGCACCGCACCTTCGGAAGGACATATTGGCCTTGGAGGGAGTGCAGCGTAGGTTTACTAGAATGATACCCGGACTTCAAGAGTTAAGGTACGAGGAGAGATTACACAATTTGGGGTTGTATTCTCTAGAGTTTAGAAGGTTAAGGGGTGATCTGATCGAAGTTTATAAGATATTAAGGGGAACGGATAGGGTGGATAGACAGAAATTATTTCCGCTGGTTGGGGATTCTAGGAGTAGGGGGCACAGTCTAAAAATTAGAGCCAGACCTTTCAAGAGTGAGATTCGAAAACACTTCTACACACAAAGGGTGGTAGAAGTTTGGAACTCTCTTCTGCAAATGGCAATTGATGGTAGCTCAATTGCTAATTTTAAATCTGAGAGAGATAGCTTTTTGGCAACCAAAGGCAGGTATATGGAGTTAGATCACAGATCAGCCATGATCTTATCAAATGGCAGAGCGGGCTTGAGGGGCTGAATGGCCTACACCTGTTCCTATGTTCCTATGACTTTAGAATTGCAACTATTACACCCTTGTTCAAAAAAGGGTGTAAAGATAAACCCAGCAACTATAGACCAGTCAGTTTAACCTCAGTGGTGGGGAAACTTTTGGAAACGATAATCTGGGACAGAATTAACAGTCAGTTGGACGAGTGTGGATTGATTAGGGAAAGCCAGCATGGATTTGTTAAAGGCAAATCGTGTTTAACCAACTTGATAGAGATTTTTGATGAGGTAACAGAGAGGGTAGATGAGGGCAATGCAGTTGATATGGTGTATATGGATTTTGAAAAAGCGTTTGATAAAAGCCACATGGTAGGATTGTGGCCCATGGAATAAAGTGGGCAATAGCAACATGGATACAGAATTGGCTAAATGACAGGAAACAGAGTAGTAGTGAGCGGTTGTTTATTGGTCTGGAGGGAGGTGTACAGTGGTGTCCCCAGGAGTCGGTACTAGGACCACTGCTTTTCTTGATATATATTAATGACTTGGACTTGGGAGTACAGGGCACAATTTCAAAATTTGCAGATGACACAAAACTTGGAAGGGTAGTGAACAGTGAGGAGGATAGTGATAGACTTCAAGAGTGGCATGGGCGGACACGTGGCAGATTGAAGTTTAACGCGGAAAAATGCGAGGTGATACATTTCGGTAGCAAAAATGAGAAGAGGCAATATAAACTAGAGGGCACAATTATAAAAAGGGTAGAGGAACAGATGGATCTGGGGGTGAATGTGCACAAATCATTGAAGGTGTTAGGGCAGGAAGAGAAAGGTGTTTAAAAAAGCATACGGAATCCTGGGCTTTATAAATAGAGGCATAGAGTACAAAAACAAGGAAATCATGATGAACCTTTATAAAACATGAGTTCGACCACAACTGGAATATTGTGTCCAGTTCGGGGCACCGCACTTTAAGAAGGATGTGAAGGCCTTAGAGAGGGTGCAGAGGAGATTTACTTGAATGATTCCAGGGATGAGGGACTTAAATTAGGAGGATAGATTGGAGAAGCTGGGATTGTTCTCCTTGGAACAGGTTGAGAGGAGATTTAATAGAGGTATTCAAAATCATGAAGGGTCTAGACAAAGTAGATAGAGAGAAACTGTTCCCATTGGCGGAAGGGTCAAGAACCAGAGGGCATAGATTTAAGGTGATTGGCAAAAGAACCAAAGGTGATATGGGGAAAAACTGTTTTACACATCGAGTGGTTAGGATCTGGAATGCACTGCCCGAGGGAGTGGTGGAGGCAGATTCAATCATGATCTTCAAAAGGGAACTGGATAAGTACTTGAAACGAAAAAATGTGCAGGGCTATGTGGATAGGTCGGGGGAGTGGGACTAGCTGGATTGCTCATGCGTAGATCTAGCGTGGACTTGATGGGCTGAATGGCCTCCTTCCGTGCTGTAACCTTTCTATGATTCTAAGTATAGATTACTCATTTTGTGAATCCTGCTAATTCATTAAATTGATAACTGGAAATGGTTCAAAAGGTACAGTGTAGTGAACAGATGGATATAAATATTAAATTATATAAAATTAGATTACATTAATAAATACCTTTCTACTTGAGCTCTAAAATGAGCATCAAACAAAAGCATTGAGCTCATTGGGGTTTGTTCAGAGGAGTTAAATGTGAAATGTTACAGAAGAATATTTCTTAATTAAAACAAAAAAAAATGCTGTCAAGAGAAATCTGTGTTAAGAGCTCATCGTGGAAATTAAGTCGTTTGAGTCCCTGATTTTTTTTTTATTCGTTCATGGGATGTGGGCACCGCTGGCAAGGCCAGCATTTATTGCCCATGAGAAGGTGGTGGTGAGCTACCTTCTTGAACCGCTGCAGTCCTTGTGGTGATCTGCCTGCATTACACTTCACTGCACTTCAGAGTGCGATGAGACGTTTCTGAGAGACTGCATAAGGCACTAAATAAATGTAAGTCTTTGTAGTTATAAATTTTATAATCGACAACCACACATGTATTTAAAATCGCTAAGTAATAACATAGGCAAACGTTATACATCTGGACAACATGCCGAGAACATACCCTCGGTGAAATAAATGTAAGGAATCTTACAACACCAGGTTATAGTCCAACAGTTTTATTTGAAAATCACAAGCTTTCGGAGGCTTTCTCCTTCGTCAGGTGAAGTGTGGGATTCCTTGAAGGTTACCGCATATATAGTCAGAGAACAATGCCTGGTGATTACAGATAATCTGTCCAACTGCCCGTTGTCAAGGTAATCAAAGTGTTCAGACAGAGAGACATTACATACAGGACCACCGAATATACAAACGGCCAGAACAAAAGACAGACAGACAGACAGAGAGAGAGAGAAACATCCGATAGGAAGAGAAAGAGAGAGAATGACCCGTTGTATTAAAAACAGATAACTTTTTTTTCGCTGGTGGGGTTACGTGTAGCGTGACATGAACCCAAGATCCCAGTTGAGGCCGTCTTCATGGGTGCGGAACTTGGCTATCAATTTCTGCTTGACGATTTTGCGTTGTCGTGTGTCTCGAAGGCTGCCTTGGAAAACGCTTAACCGAAGATCGGTGGCTGAATGTCCTTGACTGCTGAAGTGTTCCCCGACTGGGAGGGAACAGCCACCCAACCTCAAATAGACCAGGTGGTCATGTATGTAATGTCTCTCTGTCTAAACACTTTGATTGCCTTGACAACGGGCAGTTGGAAAGATTATCTGTAATCACCAGGCATTTCAGGAGAACAGCATCCACGACACCACACAACCCTGCCACGGCAACCTCTGCAAGACATGCCAGATCATCGACACAGATACCACCATCACACGAGAGGAAACCACCCACCAGGTACATGGTTCATACTCCTATGACTCGGCCAACGTTGTCTACCTCATACGTTGCAGGAAAGGATGCCCCGGAGCATGGTATATCGGCGAGACCATGCAGACACTGCGACAACGGATGAACGGACACCGCGCAACAATCGCCAGACAGGAGGGTTCCCTCCCAGTCGGGGAACACTTCAGCAGTCAAGGACATTCAGCCACCGATCTTCGGGTAAGCGTTCTCCAAGGCGGCCTTCGAGACACATGACAACGCAAAATCGTCGAGCAGAAATTGATAGCCAAGTTCCGCACCCATGAGGACGGCCTCAACCGGGATCTTGGGTTCATGTCACGCTACACGTAACCCCACCAGCGAAAAAAAAAGTTGTCTGTTTTTAATACAACGGGTCATTCTCTCTCTTTCTCTTCCTTTCGGATGTTTCTCTCTCTCTCTCTCTCTCTGTGTCTTTTGTTCTGGCCGTTTGTATATTCGGTGGTCCTGTATGTAATGTCTCTCTGTCTGTACACTTTGATTGCCTTGACAACGGGCAGTTGGAAAGATTATCTGTAATCACCAGGCATTGTTCTCTGACTATATGCGGTAACCTTCAAGGAATCCCACACTTCACCTGACGAAGGAGAAAGCCTCCGAAAGCTTGTGATTTTCAAATAAAACTGTTGGACTATAACCTGGTGTTGTAAGACTCCTTACATTTGTCCACCCCAGTCCATCACCGGCATCTCCACATCGGTGAAATAATACATCAGATGCAATTAGAAACTGAAGTTAACTGTGTTCACTCTTTGGATTTGTCTAATTTGGAATTTTTTGGGCGTTTTTAGAATTCTGATTAAATGTCAGCAATATATGGGGAAAATAGAATTGAAAATGAGCTTTTTATCACGAGTCGGAATGTCAACAACTGCAAGCATCTGGCCACGTTTTAGAGACTGCTCTTGCTGTCGATAAGTTGAGTACTTTCTAGTTAGAATTCAATAAAAGATGCCCAGTGGATATTAACTTAACAGTAATTTATGACTTGAAAGCCCTCTTGGTGCCACGTAAAACATTTCCAGGTGAGAATGATAGCATTTCCTGCATTTATTCTACTGTTTTCTTTTAAAAACACACATCTATAAAGTGGACACAATCTCACCTTGGATCTGTATCGGACAGTGGCTGTGCTGCTGCTGCCTCGCCATCATGCTGGCTGTGAGTTCACCAGCAAACTTTGGCATAACTTCGTCACTGGAGGATCAGGGAGCACAACGGTCTAAATTATGACGCTCGGGGCCAAATGCGCCGTTCCAGGAAAATCTGGTCCATCATATCCATTGCTAAATTGGGAGCTATGCGTTAATATCCTTGATATCTCGCTTGTTCGCTCGCTCTTATTTTTATATAAAACAAACTAGGATTTCCCTAATGCTTGGGATAGTTGTCAGCCCAAGGAGAAAGCCGTGTGAATATACTGGAGGCCCCTCATAGTTTTGATTCCAGGTACAGGTTTATAACCGCAGAATAACCTTTTTTTCAATTTCCTTTCAGCTATCAACGCAGAGTGATGTGGTTCTGCGAGTAATTCAGAGGATTTGTGACAAAGGGAAAAGAAATGTGCTAAGCTTTGGTTACGCCTGCGTAAATGAAACAAGCTCCATACGGGTCAGATCTGCCCCTAACATATGCAGTTACCAACCAAATCCCACTACAGCTACCGTCAAGAACAGTGTGCTATGGAAAACACTGCTGAGCAGGATTGGTGATGATATCATGATGTATTTATTGGAGTTCTGCTCCCTCTTTATGCTGGTCCCACCAAGCTGTTGCTTTCAGATATGTGGAGTTCCCATTTATAGCCTCCTCACAAGTGGCACTGGGCGCTCCTCTATCTGGCTCAGACAGAGGCCAGTCCAATATCGGTGCAATAGTTTACTACAGTGTATTCAAAAGAAAGTCAGATTTTACAAAGGGTTTCTGTCAAAGAGCAGGAAATGGAAGGAAAGATTGTCAGGAGATGGCGATCGAGTTGCACATGTAGCACTGGATACTGAATCCAGCAGTTGGAAACATCGAAAAACCCTATGCGTACCTGGATGCAAATCTGCAAAGAGGGCTCGACTTGAAGTTGATGTTGGCAGATGGACATCACAGGAAATAGTCACCGCAGAAGTAAAGTCACTAAAAAGATTTCTGAATGACGATAAAGTAGAGTCTCCTGCAAAGAGGTTAAAGGGAAGTCAACTGTCAGCATCGGTGGAAGGTGTAGCCCTCCATCCAACAGCATGCGATAGATTGCATGTGGAAAACAAATCAAATGAGTCTCCAGAAATAACTAAGCAATCTGGTATTACAATTGATCAACCAAATAAAGGAGTCTTAGAATGGAAAGGAAAAGATGGTAAAATTGATAAATGTAAACCAAACTATCTCAAATGTAGTGCACAACTGAGCACAGTGGAGGAAAGTACCAATGCAGACTACAAAAGAATGGATCTGGAGACTGTTGCCAAAACATCTGAGCTGATTGAAGGAAGAGGAATTAAAAGCAATAGGAGTGGACATCTCATGCCTATCCAAGAGATTATTTCCTCTGATAAAGACATTTACTCCACTGAAGTTGAAGGAGAAGCTTCAGAATACACAAGGTTGAAGGCTAAAAATACAGTGACTGGTTATGAACCCGGTAAGAGTTGTGTTAATTCCACTGTTGCAGAAACTGGAGAACCGAAAAAATGTAAAGAAATAGGCAGAGCAAGAAGCAGAAAGTCTAATCAAGATGGCCGATTCACAAATAGAAGTACAAGCAATATACACAGTACTAAATCCACCACTGGAAAGGACACCTATTGGAAAGATGCAAAGGCAGATGGACAGAGCCGTGGAATGGTTGATGGGTTGGCAAACCGTATATTTGCTGGGGCACCACCGCATACTTCTATAGATGCTGCAGCAGTGAAGAATGGAAGAACATGGGGTGCAATTTATATTGAAAGAAGGAATATAATGTACTGTAGTAATAACAGAGAATGTTTGCCAAACGCGTTTATACTAAATCGCTTGCAGGACATCAGCACAGGTGGCCAAAGACTTGTAGAAACTATCTTCTTGAACAACAATACATTTGGGAAGAAGAAAACACAAGAACAGCCAAGTAACTACTGGAGGAAGAAGAGGTTTCCAAAGCGCTACTGGCAAATGAGAAATATTTTCTTTAGACTGCTGAGAAATCATGAACGTTGCCCATATTTGCTACTATTGACTAGAAGTTGCCTTGTTAACACCCAGAAAGGAAGTAAGAGCTTCAATGCTTCAAATGCTGTGAGAAAAGCCAAGTCAGGGAATGAGTCAAATTCTTTTCCCACCATGAAGGTGGCTTGCAGGCCTTTCAGCAGTAATGATGCAGGATTGAAAATTAATCATCCCAGTGGTTCAACCATTCACCTAATTGAAAAACAGGATCAACTATTGAACAAAAACTTGGATGATCATATTTCAACGAGGAAGGACCTTCTTGGCCATGATTCTACAATTAGAAGCCACTTGGAGGTGCAGACAGATGCTTGGAGATCTTCAGAACTTCCTGGCATGTGTTCTCAGCTGAGTTATCTACCTGAAGGCCCAGCAATGAAACATAAAGCAAATGAAAAGACCAGCAAGTCTAGAGACTTTGACCGTAACGAAGAGTCATCTAGTTCTCACAACGACTTGATGCAGTTGCTTAATCAGTACAGCAGTCCACTTCAGGTCCATAGATTTGTGAGAGACTGTCTTCTCAAAGTTGTACCGGATGAGCTGTGGGGCTCCAACCACAATAAATGCAGGTTCCTGAGGAATGTGAAGAAGTTTATTTCCTTGGGGAAGTTTGACAGATTCTCTTGCAATGAGCTAATGTGGAAAATGAGAGTGAATGACTGTACTTGGCTTCAGCTCACCAAAGGTAATCCATTAATTGTCTTTTTATAATGTCACTAGATATAACCTGTTACAGATATCTGGAGTTTCAGAAGTGGCAAGGGCTTTCTGTGAGGGAGCTCTTGCACTTTTTTTTTAAAAAGACAGGTCAACTGCCATTTTGCTGCTGTTAAACAGAGTGGTGCTAAATGTTCTTAGAGTCTAGGGGAAAATACAGACCCATTTTGATCTCTAAAGTCTACTGTTACTGAGCACCTGGAAGCTATTTGGGGTACTGCCATGAAGTATTGTAAATATGATTATTTTAAAAGTTGTGTTTTTCATTAAACAGAATCCCCTTGGATATGACCTAAATTTGACTTTTTAATTTAAAGCAAGTGTATAAACTCTTGTTGGTGCCTAGGTTTTCCTTTCCTCTCTCCTCAATATTTTGTGGTTGTTGAAGCGAAAACAGAACATGCTGGAAGTACGCAGGTCCACCAATAGGTTAACATTAGGGTGCAACCCTTTGAACTGAAAATTGTAGATGCTGTTTTAGGGAATTGTACTTTTGCACCTGTAAGTTTCTTACTATATTTACTCTTTTAGTAACTTGCCAGCACCTCTGGACTTATAAGGTTAGGTGAACCCAGAATGAACCCCCTTCATTCTCTCATTTCCCACTTGCTTCCATTTGGTGTCCTTTTCACGAACACACATCAACTCGACTGGTATGGTGGGACACTGCTTCACCTTTACAACTTGAATATCTCGTTTTTTTTTTAATACCAGTTTTCTCACTTTCTCTCTTGACCTTTGCTGGGATAAATTTCCATGGGTGCCAGCAGTCCTCTGGTACTACCATTCCTCATGTGTGCCTTGGCAGGCTATTTGTCTACGGAGGGCATGAGTCTTGATCATGAACTTGATAGGCAGATTTGCCAACATAGGTCAATGGAAGGCAATTAGGAGAGGAAACCATAACTGATTTTTCCCTTCCTAGCCCAAGGGTGTGAAAGCTAAGTGTAGCATCCCAACTATTGATTTGGCTGAGATCAATTAACTGAGCACAGGCTGGGGATGGAACTTGGGACCTTCTGTCTGTATAGCTCAAAATTGCACCATGCATTGCATTTACCCACTATGCTGTCAGGGAGCTAATGTGTGCAAAGATCCCACACATCAGCTTTGTGCTCATTAACTTTCTCTCTGTTTAGGTTTCAACATCAACCAATTTGCTTGGCTCTACTGTTCATTAAATGAGACACAATTTTTAAAAAAAAAATTTAAGGCTATTCAATGCTGTAGAACCATAGAATTTTACAGCACCGAAAGAGGCCATTCAGCCCATCATATCTTTCCTAGAGCAATCCAAAATGAATCCCACTGCTCTGTGCTCTTCCTGTAACCCTGTATCTTCCTCTGTTGTAATATATCATGGCATTCAGATTATTTTACTTAAGTTCTAGCCCTTTTAACACATTTTAAGGATCTATTCCATATTTAGTTTTTGAATCTTTTCCATTCTGTTTTTAAAATAGGTGCTCTTGTATCATGCACTGTCGCGCTTTGAGTATTAGCAGGCGCCCACGCCTTTGAACCTGCTGCTTTGTAGCTTAATGCCAATGGACACTTAAGACTTGACCTCCCACCCACCCCACCGCTTCCATCCACCTTTTGGAACAGACCCTCAAGTCAACCACATTTGTGTGCTCCCAACAACAACAACTTGCATTTATATAGCGCCTTTAATGTAGTAATACATCCCAAGGCGCTTCACAGGAGTGTTATCAAACAAAATTTGTTACCAAGCCACATGAGGTATTAGGACAGGTGACGAAAAGCTTGGCCGAAGAGGTTTTAAGGAGCATCTTAAAGGCAGAGAGAAAGACGGAGAGGTTTAGGGAGGGAATTCCAAAGCTTAGGGCCTAGGCAGCTGAAGGGACGGCCACCAACAGTGGAATGATTAAAATCGGGGATGCGCAAAAGGCCAGAATTGGAGGAGGGCAGAGGATTGTAGGGCTGGAGGAGGTTACAGAGATAGGGAAGGGCGAGGCCATGGAGGGATTTGAAAACAAGGATGAGAATTTTAAAATTGAGGCATTCCCGGACCGGGAGCCAATGTAGGTCAGCGAGCCCAGGGGTGATGGGTGAACTGGGCTTGGAGTTAGTTAGGATACGGGCGGCAAAGTTTTGGATGAGCTCAAGTTTATGGAGGGTGGAAGATGGGAGGCCGGCCAGGAGAGCATTGGAATAGTCAAGTCTAGAGGTAACAGGCATGGATGAGGATTCCAGCAGCAGATGAGCTGAGGCAGGGGCAGAGACGGGCGATGTTATGGAGGTGGACGTAAATGGTCTGGGTGATGGAGCGGATATGTGGTCGGAAGCTCATCTTCGGGTCAGATAGGACGCTAAATTGCCAACGGTCTGGTTCAGCCTCAGAAAGTGGCCGGGAGGGGGATGTAGTCGGTGGGTAGGGAGTGGAGTTTGTGGTGGGAACCGAAGACAGTGGCTTTGCTTTTCCCAATATTTAGTTGGTGGAAACTTCTGCTCATCCAGTATTGGATGTCGGACAAGCAATGTGACAAATGACAATCAGTGAAGGGGTCGAGGGAAGTGGTTGTGACGTAGAGCTGGGTGTCGTCAGCATACACTTGGAACCTGACATTGTGTTTTCGGATGATGTCGTCGAGGGGCAACGTGCACATGAGAAATAGGAGAGGGCCAAGGATAGATCCTTGGGGGATTCCAGAGGTGTGGGACTTGCAGCCTGATAGTGCATTGTATTGCAGATGTAAGTCTGTCTTCTAATTGTACATGTTTACCCTAACTACCGTCTAAATATAAAGGAATGTTTTTATCATCCAGATCAGCAATCTGTTCCTGCATCAGAACACCAATTGCGTGAAGAAATCCTGTCTAAATTCCTCTTTTGGTTAATGGACACTTACGTGGTACATCTGCTCAAGTCCTTCTTCTATGTTACGGAGACAACATTCATGAAAAACATGCTTTTCTACTACAGAAAATGTGTCTGGAATGAGGTGCAGGCGATTGGTGTTCGGTAAGGGTCAGCTATTCAATCACAATACCTTGAGCTAATTCGGCTGCCTTTCAACCCCCACAGCTTCCCCTCAATTAACAGCCTCTCTCTATCAGGGATCCTCTAGTAGCTGTGAGGCTGAGACTTATCCAGATTGAAGTCTTCTCTGTATGTGGACTAAATGCCTTTCTGTGATAGGCCACCAGGAGGTCTGATTCCTGCTGCATGGAAGAATTATTTTTAATGGACTATGACCAGACAGTGTAAAGTGTTCATGTTTGCAAACATTTTTCAAAATCAAGTCTCAAGTAGGACTACAGATTAGAAGAACGCCCAACACCCCCCCATAGTATTACATAGAATCATATATATTTACAGCACCGATGGAAGCTGTTCGATGCATCATCTGTTCCGCTAGAGCAATCCAATTTTACTACCCCGCTGTCTTGTATTGTCCTTTGCTTCAAATATCGATCCAATTTTCCCTTAATAGATGCGTTGGTCTGTGCTGCAACCATTTCCTGTAGCAAAGCATTCTGTGCACCAATAACTCTTTGTGTAAACACATTTCTCCTATTCTCTCTCCTCACTCTCTTAGTGACAAATTTAAATTGACAATCCCTGATCACTGACTCCCAGCCAGATGAAATATTCTTTCCCTAGTCACTCTATTAAACCCCATCATGATTTTATAAACCTCTGTTAAATCTCATCTTTCCCTTCTCTGCTCCAGTGGAAATGGTCCCAATATCTCAAGTCTCCCCTCATAACTAGTTTCCCATCCCTGGCATCATTTTGGTGAATCTACATTGTATGCTCTCTATGGCTTTAATGTCTTTTCTATATTGGAGTGCCTAATCATTGTTTTGTACAAATTCATAATTACTCTTTACACTTGTACTTAATGGCCCTGATATTAACACTGAGATGGGAACAGAGTGAGGACGCGGGTCGATAGTGGGTGACAAACGCGTAACATCGTGGGACGCATGGGAATGTCCGATTTCAGCAGGGATGCCTCATTGCATCACCTGGAGTATTGTGTACAGTTTTGGTCTCCTTACCTAAGAAAGGATATACTTGCCATAGAGAGAGTGCAGCGAAGGTTCACCACACTGATTCCTGGGATGGCAGGACTGTCGTATGAGGAGAGATTGGGTCGACTCGGCCTGTATTTACTCGAGTTTAGAAGAATGAGAGGGGATCTCATTGAAACATATAAAATTCTGACAGGGTTCGACAGACTGGATGCAGGGAGGATGTTTCCCCTGACTGGGGGGGGGTCCAGAATGAGGGGTCACAGTCTCAAGATACGGGGTAGGTTATTTAAGACTGTGATGAGGAGAAATTTCTTCACTCAGAGGGTGGTGAACCTGTGGAATTCCCTACCACAGAAGGCTGTGGAGGCTAAGTCACTGAATATATTTAAGAAGGAGCTAGATAGATTTCTAGACACAAAAGGCATCAAGGGGTATGGGGAGAGAGCGGGAATATGGTATTGAGATAGAGGATCAGCCATGATCATATTGAATGGCGGAGCAGGCTCGAAGGGCCGAATGGCCTACTCCTGCTCCTATTTTCTATGTTTCTATTATCGTTTTACTTCCGGGTTAATACGCGTGAGCAGGTTTGATGCGGACCTACGTGTCGCGATTTCACCTCGACTATTTAAAGGCCAAGTTCACAGATGCAATGGAGGAGGAGGTTTGGAGTTTGCTATATTGGGCTGGAAGGA
This sequence comes from Heptranchias perlo, assembly GCF_035084215.1. Lineage (NCBI taxonomy): Eukaryota > Metazoa > Chordata > Chondrichthyes > Hexanchiformes > Hexanchidae > Heptranchias > Heptranchias perlo. The sequence continues at coordinate 9,615,474 of NC_090326.1, read as the reverse complement.
GTACCTGCAGAGTTAGGGAAGGAAGGAGGGCAAAGGCTACACCCAGATTCAATGTGGCATCTCTGGATGTACTGCTGGGTGCAGTAAGGGCGAGAAAGGAGATCCTGTTTCCCGGCAATGGGAAAAAGAAACCTGCAGCCACAACAAAGAAGGCGTAGCTGGAGATGGCCCAAGAAGTAAGCAGCAGAAGCGTTGTAATGAGGACATGGATACCATTCAGGAAGCATTTCAATGACCTAACCAGATCAGGAAAGGTGAGCAAAGTTGCTGATTCACCTACGTCCTGTAGTGCATACCCCCCAACTCTCTTGTCACTCGTACTCCATTTTCATCGCTCCTCACATCCACTTCAGTTTCAGCAGCACCCATCTTTCCATTTCAATACACATCCTCACCTCCCCCTTTACATATGTTAATGACCCTCCCGTGACCCTCTCCATGGCAGTATACTCAGACACCCAGATATCCGCCAGCGTAAAAAAGGTGGCTGGCACGTTAGGGTTGCATTGCCTAATTGACTGTTTGACCCCCCACCCCCACCCCCTCCTGCCTGCCATGTGGGGTTAATATCGAGGTCAATGCCTCTATTTATAAGATCCAAAATGCTATTGGCCTTTTTTTAAAAATCATTTTATCTTCCAGGGAATGATGTATTTGAACCCGTGGATGTTCATCCACATCTTTCAATGTGTTTCCATTAAGTGTATATTCCCATTTCTTGATTTTTTTTCTTGCAAAATGTATTACTTTACATTAATCCAAATTAAACTGCATCCTCCTCTATCTGCCCATTCTGTTAGCTTGTTTTGTGTCTTTCTGAAGTTTTTAGTCTTCCTCACTGTTTGCCAAACCCCCTACTTTGTGTTGTCAGCAAATTTTGAGATTTTGTTCCCTACACCCAAGCCCAAATCATCTGTATATACCGAGAACAAAAGTGAACCTAACAGTGACCCCTGGGGACCACTTCTAACCCTTCCTTAGTCCGAGCAATACCCTTTTACCCTAAATCTTTTGTTTCCTGTCCATCTACGAACTTTTTATCAATGCTGGTAACATTTCCTCTTATACTGTACACTTGAATTTTTCAAATGAACCTCTTGTGAGGTATCTTATCCAATGCCTTTTAAAAATTTATATACACTGCAGCTACCACATTCCCTTTATCTATCCAATCGGTCACTTCAAATAAATCTATTAAATTTATCAACATGATTTGAGTTTATCTAATCCATGCTGCCTGTCTGATTAATCCATGCATTTCTAAATGCTCACTAATTTTATCTGGATTCATTGATTCTAAGAGTTTGTCCACAACTGACGTTGGACTAAATGGTCTATGGTTACCTGATTTATCCTACTCTCCTTTCTTGAACAAGGATGTTTAATTAGCTACTGTCCAGTCCCACAGGACAATTTGCCTATTTCAGGAGGATTGGCAAATTTGGCCAGAGCCTCTGCAATCGCCTCCCTGACTTTCAAACAGCCTAGGGCCCAGTGACTTATTCACCTTGGGTTCTACTAATCTTTTCAGAACCAATTCCTATTCCATAGTTATCTATAACAATGCTTCCACATCCTCTAATACATGTATGTATGTACATTTATGTACGTATCTAGGTACATCTAAGTTCTTTCACCATCATTCGTAAACCCTAATGCACAATATTTATTTAATATCTTCGCCATGTCTTCATCCGCGATAATTAGGCTCCCTTCTTCCAAGTGGTTCTATTCTGTAACTACTCTTTTTTTTATTTTTTGTATTCTTATAAAACCCCTTAATATTTCCTTTTAACTGGTAGTTTATTTTCATTTTCCCTTTTAGCCTTTCTAATCTCCCTAGTAGACATTCCATACTCCTCATGATTATCTTTGTTATTATTAACTCTAATTTTATCATATGCCCCATTTTAAGTTTGCTTAGTTTCATTCAATCCATGGAACTGTATACTTTGATGCCCTCCCCTTTCACTCTATAGGAATATAATTATTTTGTACACTGCGCATGTCATATTTGAAGATTTCCCATTGCTGATATGTCGACTTGTTTGCTAACTGTCCAGATCACTTGGGCCGTGTCCCCTCTGATCTCACAGAACATTGCCTTTTTACAGCCTACCACACTTACCTTTGACTCTTCATTATCCTTTTGTATTCTTATATTGAACCTAACCATGTTGTGGCCAATTATTGTCCTGCTGTCACATTGGTTATATGCCCCACTTCATTTCCCAGAGCTAAATCAAGCAATGCTTCTTTCCTCATTGGACTAGAAAATACACCAATCCAGGAAGCAGTCTGCAGTGCATTCTAAAAAGCATTCCCCACTTTAACCACATGCATTACCTTTATTCCAGTCTATCTTGGGATAGTTAAAATCACTTTGTTTTCTGAAGATCTCCCCCTCTATCTCATCTCCACTATTTATTCGCCTGTGATGCATTTTCTTTCTTATTTCTTAACGGTCATCCATCTATATGGATTCTTAACGCAACCAGCTAGGATATCTTTTCGTTCTGGGACTATGTTAGAATCCTTCACCAACGCTGCTACCAACCCTCTTCTTTTTTTTCCCCCTCCCTATCCTGAAAATGTTATAATCAGGAATAATAAGTTTCCAGTCTTGTCCAAACCTAAATTGTGTCCCTCCATAGTTATTAATGCTTTGTGCATTCACATACATGCCACTTAATCCGACTCCATCTTTTGGAAGTTGACTCTTATTTCTTTTCTTGGTGTTTTTCATTTAATGTTTTGATATCCCTTGCCCCTTCTACAACAGTGTTTTTATCTCTCACTCCCTTTAGCACGTTTCTTTCCTTTTCTCATCTGAAAATATTTTCTCACTATATTTATTTCAGCTAAGCCTTCTGCTCCTATTCTAATAGCTTTATTAATCCGACTGTCTCTCTCTAGTCTCAAATCTAGACTTTCCACACCCCTCTGCCATATTGGGATGTATATCCTCCTGTATTCTTTTATTTACTCTCTCCGCAAGGACATTGGTGCCATTTCGCATCAGGAAAAGGCCATCCCATCAGTATATCATTTCCTCGTTCTAAAAATCACTGCAGTGCCTCAAGGATATGAACCCTTCCTCCTGCACCAGTGCTGCAGTCATGTGTTGACCTCCCAATCTTTCTCTCCTTACCACCCTAAAGGTCTTGTTTTTCAGTCTAGTGCCTAACTCCTTTAACATCCCTTTGCAAGACCTCAAAAGTACATCTATCCCTGTCATTGGTTCCGACTTGGACCATAACTTTTGGCTGCTCTCTCCCTTTCCAGAACTTTTTCCACTCATTTCTGTGATGTCCTTCACCTTGGCATCAAGGTGGCAACATACCATTAAGCAATCCTGGTCACAACTGCAACAGTGATCATCTATACTATTGACTGTAGAATCTCTTATTACTATCTTCTCCTATTCTTGTAGTCTACCTGCCTCTCACCCCCTTGGTAGTCCCTTGCTCCATAGAGCCACAATGTTGCTCAGAACCACCCTTCTCTGAGTCGCTGTCAAAGGGGTGAAGGAAGCAGTCTAATTGTAAAGGATGAAGGTGTGGTAGAGATATTAAATATTGTGTGTCAGTATTTACTAATGATGGTGAAAGAATGTAAGTGTACCAGAGGAGGATGTGGAAAATTGTTAGAGATCACTGGAAAAAGAATTGGTTCTGAAACCATTAACAGAACCCAAGTGGTTAAGTCACTAGGCACTGACAGGATGCACCCTAGGTTCATAGAATCTTACAGCACAGAATGAGGCCATTGAGCCCCTCGTGCCTGTGCTGGCTCTTTGAAAGAGCTGTCCAGTTTAGTCCCACACCCAGCTTTTTCCCCATAACCTTGCAAATTAGTCCTCTTCAAGTACACGTCCAATTGCCTTTTGAAAGTACCTATGGAATCTGATTCCTCCACCCTTTCAGGAAGTGTGTTCCAGATCTTAATAACCCTCTGCGTGACAAAATTTCTCCTAATTTCCCCTCTAGTTCTTTTGCCAATTATTTTAAACCTATGACTTCTGGTTACTGACCCACATGGCAGAGGAAACTGTTTCTCCCTTCTTGGCTTTTCAAAATTCCTCATAATTTTGTATACCTCTATTAAGTCTCCCCTTAACCTTCTTAGCTCTAAGGAGAACAATCCCAACCTCTCCAATCTCACCACATAACTGAAGTCCCTCATCCCTGGTATCATCCTGGTAAATCTCCTCTGCACCCTCTCCAAGGCCTTGACATCCTTCCTAAAATGAAGTGCCCAGAAATGTACACAATAATCCAGCTCATAATTTTGAACACCTCTATTAAATCTGTCCTTGGCCTTCTCTGCTCTAAGGAGAACAACCCCCAGCTTCTCCAGTCTCTCTACATAAATGAAGTCCCTCATCCCTGACATCATTCTGGTAAATCTCTTCTGTAGCCTCTATAAGGCCTTGAAATCCTTCCTAAAGTGTGATGCCCAGAATTGAACACTACTCCAGCTGAGGCCTAACCAGTGATTTTATAAAGGTTTATCATAAGTCCCTTGCTTTTGTACTCTACGGCCACAATATTTATGGGGAGCCGGGGAGGACACGGGGGAGGGCGAAAACAGCTGCGGTGTGCGTCGAGGCTTCCTTGAGCGGTCGGTGGGGGGAGCACTTCTGCTCCTCCTGGCCCATGAGGAATGCTGGAAAAGGCACTTACCTTCTTGAACTGGCAGCTCCCGTCTCCCTTTCATTGCCGGGTTTCCCGAACCTTGGGAAATCCGTGCAGCAACTGTTTAACAATTTAAATTGGGCTCCCAATTGCACTGTGGAAGCCTGATTTAAATATGTTAATGAATTGCCCAGTCTCTCCATGGCACGACACTCGCACGACATGAAACACACCGCTATGAAAACAGCAACAGGCACGTACCCAGCGGACAGGGGTCACGTTCCCCATTTTTTCATTTTTATCTGCCCCCCCCCCCCCCAAGAACTAGATCCAGCACTGTTTCCTTCCCTGTTGGGCTGGAAACATACTGGTCAAGAAAGTTCTCTTGTACACATTTTAGGAATTCCTCTCCCTCTTTGCCCTTTACACTGTTTTTTCCAAGTCTATATTGGGATAATGTAAGTCCTTCATTATCACTACTCTATTGTTTTTACATCTTTCTGAAATTTACCTGAAAATTTGCTCCTCTATCTCCTTCCCACTATTTGGTGGTCTATAGTAAATACCTAGCAGGGTAATAGCTCCTCTTCTGCTCCTTAACACTACCCAAATAAATTCTTTCTTTGAACCCTCAAGTACATCATCCCTTTTCAGGGCTGTATCTTTGATCAATACTGCCACCCCCCCGCCCCCCCCCCCCCCCACCCTGGTTTGATCCAGGTCTCTGCTATTGCCATTGTATCTTCATCCAAGGTGACAACTTGTGCCTGCAGCTCACCAACCTTATTTGTCATGCTCCGTGCATTTACACACAAGCATTCCAAACCCACCTTAGTCTGCCTTGTATTTCTGCCCCGTCAGATCCCTCCTATTTCTGAACTACTCTTTATTCTAATGCTGTTTATCTTTCCCAGACCGCTGTGCACCTTGTTTATCCTCTCTCATGCTTCGTTCTGGTTCCCCTCCCCCTGCAAAATTAGTTTAAACCCTCCCCCACATAAGATAATGGAGGGCAGCCAGCACAGATTTGTTAAAGGCAAATGTTTAGCAAATTTAATAGAGGTTTTTAAAGAAGTGACTGGATAGCTGGGGAGAATGCAGTAGCTGTAGTGTATATGGATGTTTGATAAGGTGTTTTTCAAGAGGCTCATTAGAAAAATTCAAGCATATTCTGTAAATAGAAATCTAGCAGCATGGATAGAAAATTGGTTGATGTAAAAGAAATAAAGGGTTAGTGTTAATGGGTGTTGCACGGATTGGAGAAGAGTTGGAAGTAGTTTACCCCCAGGGTCAGTGCTGTGCCCACTTCTGTTGTGTATATATAGATGATTCAGACTTGAGTATAGTGAACACGATATCAAAATTTGCTGACAACACAAAAGTACAAACAATGAGGACTGTAAAAGATTTCATGAGGGCATAGCAAGTTAGTGGAATGGGTAAATAGGTGGTAGATGCAATTTAATACGGAGAAGTGTGAGCTGCTGCATTTTGAAAGTAAAATAAGGAAGGGGAGTTTATCCTAAGTGGAAGGATGTGGAGGAACTGGGGGAACCTAGAGGTTCAAATACATAATTTTCTCAAAGTGCGCGTGCACGTAGATTAAGCCATAAAAAGGACCAATAGAGTTCTGGATTTTATAAGAACATAAGAAATAGGGGCAGCAGTAGGCCAAACCACCCTTCGAGCCTGCTTTGCCATTTAGTAAGATCATAGCTGATCTTCGACCTCAACTCCACTTTCCCGCCTGATCCCCATTTCCCTTGATTCCCTTGGAGTCCAAAAATCTATCGATCTCAGTCTTGAATATATTCAACAACTGAACATCCACAGCCCTCTGGGGTAGAGAATTCTAAAGATTCATAACCCTCTGAGGAAAGAAATTCCTCCTCATCTCGGTCCTAAATGGCTGACACCTTATCCTGAGACTATGCCCCCTAGTTCTAGACTCTTCGGCCAGGGGAACCATCCTCTCAGCATCTACCCTGTCAAGTCCCTGCAGAATCTTGTATGTTTCAATGAGATCACCTCTCATTCTTCTAAACCCCAGAGTGTATAGGTCCATTCTACTCAACCTCTCTTCACAGGACAAACCTCTCATCCCAGGAATCAATCTAGTGAACCTTCATTGCACCCCCTCTAAGGCAAGTATATCCTTCCTTAGATAAGGAGACCAAAGGAGACACAGTACTCTAGGTGTGGTCTCACCAAAGCCCTGTAAAATTGTAGTAAGACTTCCTTACTCTTGTACTCCAACCCTTTTGCAATAAAGGCCAACATCCCATTTGCATCCTGCACCTGCATGTTAACATCTGTGCTTTGTACACAAAGACACCCAAATCCCTCTGAACTTCCTACAAAAGTGAATAACCTCACATTTCCCCACATTATACTATCCGCCACCCGCGGAGCGCGGGATTGGTGATAAAAGGAGGAGCGAGAGGAGACCTAGAGCGGGTTGCACCTCAACAGATCTGGGACCAATGTCCTTGTGGGGAGTTTCGATAGTTCTGTGGGGAGGGTTTAAACTAATTTGGTAGGTGGATGGGCACCAGGATGTAGCATTGGAAAGGAGGAACAAGGTGCACAAAGGATTGGGAGAGACAGATAGTACTAGAGTAAGAAATAGAACAGTATTAGAGGTGATCAGACTAAGACAGAATACAAGAAGTTCTAAGATAGGTTTACAGTGCATGTGTGTAAATGCATGAAGTGTAGTAAACAAGGTTGGTGAGCTGCAGGCACAATTAGCCACATGGGAATATGATGTGGCGATAACAGAGACCTGGCTCAAAGAAGGGCAGGGTTGGGTACTCAATACTCCTGGATACAAGGCAGCGGGGGAGGGAGAAAATTCGATGAGGCCTATTACCGCGTGTAGGTAGTATGATCCGCTATTATCCGTGCTCTATGGCCCCTACGCAGGCAGCACGTGAATTTTGAGCTCCCTGCTAATTATCATAGCTCCGTGCAGCCAGCAGTATCCGTGCTGCTGAGAGGTTGCATGGAGAATGAGGAAGCTGGAAATATGGCGTGCTCAGTGCACGTTATCGACAGCTGCTCCTCTTAAAGGTGCAGATGCACATTTTAAATGGGACATGCACAGTCCACTGGGAGGAGGGAAGGATGGCAGGACCGGCGCGAGATCGGGCCCCACGCTTCTCCGATGATGCACTGGAGGCCCTGGTGGAGAGGGAGGGCTACCATGTACCCACAGGGTGGCAGGAGACCCTCCAGACTCCAGCTCCGCAGGCATTGGCAGGTTGTGGCCCAGGAATTGAACGCCAGGAGCATTGCACCACGTATGTGGGTGCAGTGCAGAAAGAAGTTCAATGATTTGACACGAATGGCACATCCAAACAACTGCACCACTGCTCCATGCATCACACCCCCCCGGCACCCACCTACCAGCAAACACTGCCCATCCATACGCAATGCTGCACTTGGCATGCTGCATCTCACCCGCACATAATACCATACTTGCAGGCCACACAACTACCACTTACAGATCACACACACTGGCAGCTTTTCGACCATGACAAGCACATCACCCAAACACCTTGCAGGATACTCGCTGACACACTGCTCTCTGTCCTGGAGGAGAAGGTGGTGCATAACAGCCGGCAACAGGAGAGACCTGAGCGAGGACGAGAACGCTTACACGTCCTCACCCCCGCTGGAGGAGACAGTGCTTCAGATCATTGGGCGGGCCACCACTGCAGCCGTGACCATATGCCATGCTGGAGGTCCCGATGAAGGGGGTCTCTGCATATCTAATGCTCCTTCTCATTTCCCACATCTCCCTCCTCCCATAATCTTTTCTGACTCATGTGCTGCAGATGGTTGCTCCTCTCCCCGTTCCACAACTCTACCTGTTTCCCTTTGTCATTGCAGATACCCAAGAACAGGTGATGGCACCGTCCGAGGAGGAGGGGGACACCGAAGCCACACCGTCACTCGATCTGACACTAGCATCCACCAGCTCAGAGACTGACACTGCGCGTCCTTTAGAGGCTAGGTTAGAGGAGGGATCTGCACATGGTGAGACACCGGGCACAAGTGTGCAGAAGTCGGGGCAGTGGGAACGGATACAACAGGTGCCAGCTTACCAAAAGATGAGGACACACACTAGTTCTGCTGCAGAGGAGTCAGATGAGGACTTCGATGGGCCAGGCTACAGAAGACGGCTGATGGACGTACACCACCAAATGATTGGGGCCCCAGAAAGCTTGCCAGAAAGCCTAAGCACAATGAGAAAAGGGGCATGGAGGAGTCCAGCTCCAACTTGGCACAGGGCTTTGCGCAGAGCTTGGAGCCCATCGTTTCCAACATGGAACGGGTGGTCAACTCCATCAGCGCACCTGTGGAACCCACCATGATGGCCAATGTCGCGGCTTCCACTGCAGCACAAACTGATGTAATCAAAGGTTTGGCAAGCTACAGTTGCTGCCCAGACTGCTGCAATGCAAGCTCAGACTGCTGCTTTGGAAGCTGCTGCTATAGTGGCTCTGGGGACCACTGTGGAACGGGGCTTCCAGGGTGTCACAGCAGTCCAGCAATCTGTTCTCCAGCTGATCACCAGGGCTGTTGAGGCGCCGCCCTGGGAGAGTGGCTGTGGTGTCATGCTGTCTGTCACAACGACTGCATTCTTGCTCCCAACCCTGCCACCCCGCCAGTGCCCTTGCTGTTGCCTGTCAGCCAGCCAGGCTCCAATGGAAGCCAGCAGCCTTCCACCACCCCTGCTCTAGCCACTGGGAATGCACCTCGTGGGAGCACTAGGTAAAGGCACACTAACAACAGGCACTGAGGCAATGCAATAGTTCTGTTCTGTTTCCATAATTTTATTTGTTCATTGATAAATGTGACTTTGAATTTGCATTTGGTGGTGGTTTTTATTTGTGCAATGAGCTGTGAGGGAAAGCAATGTGCAATCAGATGGAGGACGATTTGATGGTCTGGTGGGTGCGGACAGATGGTGAGTGTAGGACTGTTGGTGAGTTTGGGGATGTAGTTGACATTATTGATAGCGGGCACGGATCAGACGAGCATGCAGAGCCCTTGCAGACAAGGCGTGTAATTCCTGTTGCACCCTTGCGTCCTCCTCAGCCGCCGCCTCCTCCTCCTCCTCCTCAGCCGCCGCCTCCACCTCTGGCTCAGGGTCTCCTCCGATCATTGGTGGCAAAGGCTGGTCCGTCATAATGGCGAGGTTGTGCAGCATACCACCACTAATCTGCCCTCCCGCTCAGCGGAATACTGCAGGGCTCCTCCAGACCGGTCCAGGTGGCGAAAGTGATGTTTCAGGAGGCCTGGGTGTGCTCCACGACGTGTGTGGCGGCATGGTTCTCATTGTAGGCCGCCTCCGCACGTGTGCGTGGTTTCCTGACTGGAGTCATGAGCCACGTCGTCAGGGGATAGCCTTTGTCGCCCAGTAGCCAGCCTTTGACTTGCCGAGCCGGTTGAAAGATAGCTGGCACGTTGGACTGCTGCATGATGAAGGCGTCATGACTGCTCCCAGGGTAGCGGGCATCGACCTCCATGATTCGATGCTGCACATTCGGGAAGTGAAAGCCGTTTTGGTTGACTAAGATGGCCGAGTTGATATGCAGGGCAATGTGTGTGCAGTCAATGGCACCTTGCACCATGGGGAAGCCAGAAATGTGGGCAAACCCCTGTGCTCGCTTATTCTGCTTGCCTCTGTCAAGAGGGAAGGTGATGAACCTGTTCCTTATCTCATACAATGCATCTGTGACCTCCTTTATGCAGCAGTGCACTGCACAGTGAGAGATGTTGCACATGTCGCCAGCTGAGGCCTGAAATGATCCTGAGCCGTAGAAATTCAGCGCCACAGTTACCTTCACAGCCACAGGCAATGCTGTCCTTGCTCTGCTTTGAGGCTGCAGTTGTGGCCGCATCAGTTGACAGATCTTCGTCACGGCCTCCTTGATGAACCTCAGCCATTGGATGCAATGCTCCTCACTCATTTTGAGGTAAGAGAATTGGTTCCGGAAGGCCCTCATTGGATACGGCCTCCTGCTCAGTGCCCTGCGCCTCCTTGTCCTCCCTCTCCTCGCAGCTTGACCTGCTATGCGTGGCCTCTCTGCATGCTCCCAGTCATGCTCGATGCCCAGCGGGATCCCTAGCAGACCACCCATGGTTGCCAGGAATGTTGTTCAACCACGGATGTAACTTTCCAAACCATGAGGCAGTACCTGTCAAACCACTCTCAAATGTACATTAGCAACTCTCCGTAAGTATAGGGGGCTTCAAAAAACACTTCCTATTCCACCAGCAGCCAGAAGCAATAATCTAGCAACTAACTTGTAAATCCTGGATGGTCCCTTTAAATAGCGCAGGTGAGGGGTCCTCCAGGCACTGTACGGCATGTTCAGGTGTGCATGGTTAAGACTGCATTGAGTTGAGTGTTAAGGTCCAAAATGGTGTCTATCACTTTAAATCACTACGCATTTTGTCCCTACTTTACATGCTGCCGGCATTCAGTATTTGTGCATGCGCTGATACCTATACCAAGATGGCGTCCAGAGCATGTCATGCTGGAAACGTGCGTGCGCAGCCAAGACACCATCTTGGCACTTCAGGAGACTGCATAGCACCGAAACAATGGGTGCTACACGGCCGAATTTCTCGGCCAAGGTGTTCAGGAAAGATAGGGAAGGAAAGAAAGCGGGGGGCGGGGGGAATGGTGGTGGCATTATTGATCACAGAGAATATTGATGTGCTGGAGAGAGAGGATGTCCTGGAGGGGTCAAGGACAGAACCTATTTGGTTAGAGTTAAGAAACAATAGAGGTGCCATTACACTACTATATAGTCTATAGGCCACCAACTAGTGAGAAGGATATAGAGGAGCAAATTTACGGGGAAATTACAGAGCTGTGCAAGAGCTATAGAGTACTGATAATGGGGGACTTCAACTCTCCTAATATAGTCTGAGAATAGTAATAGTGTAAAGGGCAAAGAGGGGGAGGAAGTTTTGAAGTGTGTTCAAGGGAGAAAAGTAGGGCAAGAGCCAGAGCTCCCTGGATGACAAAAGATGACATTCCTTCGTGGGAATGTATCTAAACTGTACCTGAGCCATCTCCTGTTTAAAGGCCACCCATTGTTCAGTTACAGTTTTGCCTGCCAATCTTTGATTCCAATTTACCCGGGCCAGATCTGTTCTCATCTCATTAAAATTGTCCCTCCTGCAATTGAGTATTTTTACTTTAGAGTGGTCCTTGTCCTTTTCCATAACTATTCTAAACCTTATGACACTAGGATCGCTGCTCCCTAAATGCTCCCCCACTGACACTTGCTCCACTTGGCCCACCTCATTTCCTAGAACAATTGTTTTTAAGATGAAGCAGCAAAAAGGGGTGTATGATATGTCAGGTTGATAATACAACTGAGAACCAGGCTGAATTTAGAAAGTTGAGAGAGTAGACGAAAAAGAAAATAAGAGGGGCAAAGAGAGAGTATGAGAATAGACTGGCGGTTAACATAAAAGGGAATCCAAAAGTCTTCTATAGGCCTGTAAACAGTAAACAGGTAGTAAGAGGAGGGGTGGGACCGATTAGGGACCAAAAAGGAGATCTATGCATGGAGGAAGAGGACATGGCCGAGGTACTAAATGAACATTTTGCATCTGTCTTTACCAAGGAAGATGATGCTGCCAAGGTCACAGTAAATGAAGAGATAGTTGAGATACTGGATGGGCTAAAAATTGATAGAGGAGGTACTAGAAAAGCTAGCTGTTCTTCAAGTAGATAAGTCACCCGGTCCAGATGGGATGTATCGTAGGTTGCTGAGGGAGGACAGAGTAGATAGAGAAACTGGTCCCATTGGTGGAGGGGTCAAGAACCAGAGGACATAGATTTAAGGTGATTGGCAAAACAACCAAAGGCGACATGAGGAAAAACTTTTTTCGAGTGGTTATGATCTGGAATGGACTGCCTGAGGGGGTGGTGGAGGCAGATTCAATCGTGGCTTTCAAAAGGGAATTGGATAAGTACTTGAAGGGAAAAAAATTTGCAGTGCTATGGGGATAGGCCAGGGGTGTGGGATTAGCTGGATTGCTCTTGCAGAGAGCTGGCACAGACTCGACAGGCCGAATGGCCTCCTTCTATGCCGTAACCATTCTTTGATTCTTGCCCACTCACTGAACCTGTCTATAGACCTTTGCAGACTCTTTGTGTCCTTCTCACAGCTTACTTTCCCACCTAGCTTTGTATCATCAGCAAACTTAGAAATAGTTCACTCGGCCCCTTCATCTAAGTCATTAACATAGATTGTAAACAGCTGAGGCCCCAGCACTGATCTTTGCCGCACCCCTATATTTACAGCCTGCCAACCTGAAAATGACCTGTTTATTCCTACTCTCTGTTTTCTGTCCATTAACCAATCCTCTATCCTTGCTAATATATTACCCCCAACCCCATGAGCTCTTATCTTGCATAACAGCCTTTTATGTGGCACCTTATCAAATTCCTTTTGAAAATCCAAATATACGACATCCACTGGTTCTCCTTTATCTACCCTGATAGTTACATCCTCAAAAAACTCTAATAGATTTATCAAACACTATTTCCCTTTCATAAAACCATGTTGACTCTGCCTACTCATGTTATTTGTAAACAATTTTACAACACCAAGTTATAGTCCAGCAATTTTATTTTAAATTCACAAGCTTTCGGAGGCTACCTCCTTCCTCAGGTGAACGATGTGGAAAAATCTGAGGAAGGAGGTAGCTTCCGAAAGCTTGTGAATTTAAAATAAAATTGCTGGACTATAACTTGGTGTTGTAAAATTGTTTACAATTGTCAACCCCAGTCCATCACCGGCATCTCCACATCATGACTACTCATGTTATGATTTTCTAAGTGCCCTGTTACCACATCCTTAATAATGGATTCCAGAATTTTCCAGATTGCTGATGTCAGGCTAACTGGCCTGTAGTTCCCCTGTTTTCTCTCTCCCTCCTTTCTTGAATAGTGGTGTTACATTTGCTACCTTCCAATCCACTGGGACCGTTCTAGATTGTAGGGAATTTTGGAAGATCACAACCAATGCATCCACTAAGTCTGCAGCCCCCTCTTTTAGAACCCTAGGATATAGGCCATCAGATCCAGGGGATTTATTGGCTTATAGTCCAATTAATTTCTCCAGTACTTTGACTTAAAATAATTAATATTAGTAAAGTTCCTCACTCTTGTTAGACCCTGGGTTCCCCTTTATTTCTGGTATGTTTTCAGTGCCCTCTTCTGTGAAGGCAGATACAAAATGTTTGTTTAACGTCTCTGCCATTTCCTTATTCCCCATTATAATTTCTCCTGTCCCAGCCTCTAAGGGACCCATGTTTACTTTCGCTACTCTCTTCCTTTTTACATACTTGTAGAAGCTTTTATAATCTGTTTTTATATTTCTTGTTAGTTTTCTCTCATATTGTATTTTTTCCCTCTTCAATTTTTTGGTCATCCTTTGCTGGTTTCTAAGACTCTCCCAATCCTCAGGCTTACTGCTCCTCTTCGCAACATTATAAGCCTCTTCTTTTAATCTAATACTATCCTTAACTTCTTCAGTTAGCCATGGATGGATCACTTTTCCTGTGAAGTTTTTATTCCTCAATGGGATGTATATTTGTTGAGAATCATGAAATATTTCTTTAAATGTTCGCCATTGCTTATCTACCGTCATATCTTTTAATCTAATTTCCCAATCAACCTTAGCCAACTTGCCCCTCATACCTATGTAATTGGCTTTGTTTAAGTTTAAGACACTAGTTTCGGACTTAAGTACGTCATTCTAAAACTCAATGTAAAATTCTATCATATTATGGTCCCTCTTCCCCAGAGGATCACTTACTATGAGATTACTAATTAACCCTGTCTCATTACACAGTGGAAGATCTAAAATAGCCGTTCCCTGGTTGGTTCCATGACATATTGTTGTAGGAAATTGTCTCGAATGCATTCCATGAACTAGTCGTCCAAACTACTTTTGCCAATTTGATTTTCCCACTCTATATGAAGATTAAAGTCCCTCACGATTATTGCATTACCTTTGTTACATACTCCTCTTATTTATTGATTAATACTCGGTCCAATAGTATAACTACTGTTTGGGGGACCTATAAACTACTCCCACCCATGTTTTTTGCCCCTTGTTATTTCTCATCTCCAAAGATGATCAAGCAACCCCCAGTGACAGTATACAGATACAACATCATTCAAAGTTACTGCGAAAATTACACTGAAAGTTTCCTGTTTTATCCTTCCCAATTCTATTAAACTCAGAATAATTTGATGGGGGGCAGATGTGCTGGGACATGCTACTGGTCAATTTGTTTTATTAAAGAAGATCGACTATTAGTTATAGCTGTCTGGAATGTCTCCCTGCTGGTGTGGTCCCGCCCACTTGGTCTTGATTGTGTGCTGTTATACTTTGTATATTACTGTACCTTTTGCTCACTTTTTAGTCAGTTCTGTGATTTTATGTTATATCTTCACAACAAAAACAAAAAAATGTGAATATTTGTTGTAATCCTGCTTGGCTGACAGCTGCAAGTTAAAACATTCTTATCGGCTGCAGGCTATCCGCCCCATATTGGCTGTGAGGGATGCTTCTGGTTTTGTACAGAGTTCCTGTCAACTATTCAAGTCATTCTGAATGTATTTAAAGGCTATTAGACACAAAGTCATGACCTTAAATCTGCTGTGAGGGCTATGGATGTTCACTTTGAGATCCAATCCTGTCTCTTTTTTTATAGTTTAACTGCACCCCTGTCGTCTCAGTCACTTATCCTTCTTTGGGAGAGCGCTAAGATGATTTTGAATGGGAAGAACATCGCTTTTGTTTTCAGTGAGAAGCTGGAAGCTCTTGCTGGATTGGAAGAGCGGATTTGAAAGTTAAAATCTGTTCATTGATTCAGATTTCAGCGGCTTTTTATTCTCCAACACGCTAAGAGGGAATTGGATTGTAATTTGACTTCTAAAGTTACATAGCTAATTTTGGCTGAGCATTGCTCAGTATTATGAACATGGAGGTAAGCCATGTGGATGTCTAGCCTATGATTTGCAAAAGCAGCAAAGTGATAGACTGATCCTACGGTTCAATGTTTACCTTTTGCTGCTGATAATAAAAGTGTTTCACCACTTATATTCTGAGCTCAATAAGTTGCAGGATGTGGCTCAACCTGCAAAGGTAAGAAGTCACCTGGCTGGCTTGCCTCACTACTTTTTTGTTTGGATGAGGAGACTCTGCTCTGTTTAATCCTCCCGTCATCTTGGGAGAGGTTATTCAAGCCATTAGATTCTTAGTCTTGCAAGATTCTGTGCCTGGATAGTATGTTAACAAGTGTGGACTTCCTACAAATGTTGTTGAACTCTTGGGGGCTTCTTACACTTCCAGAAAACCTATGTCCAAAGTCAGTTAGCTACCCAAAGATATATATTTTATTTTATTAATATATAGCAATAGAAGTTGTTGATGTTTCATCACCGGCTTCCTCCCGATTAGCATCCAGGAATGTATGTTGATCCACGTTGTTCTCTATGGAGTGGTTGTTGTTTACTCACAAGCCGTTCTTTATTCGTTTGTCTCCTGTGAAATGTTAACTGTTGAGTGACCAGACCAGACTCTGAGGGAGTGGGCAAAATAAACTAAAAATTCAAGTTTCGCCTAATTACTTTTAATATTACTACTTAAATGATGAGTATTTTAGGATGTATTTATGCAGCATGTTTAGTGTTGGTGTAAAACCAGAGTCAGGGTCCCACCTCTCACTGTTTGGGCTTGAAACTGCTAGGAGTATAAATCCAGTGTAATATTAAACCTGATTTACAAAGTTCCCCATGGCAATATTTTAAACCTACCTGGCCTGAAATGAAATGTTCAAAGAGGGGGGACTCTCCCCTTCGCCCTCTCTATATTTAAATTTCTAACTATTTTGTGCACGCGTTGAGGTCTATCCTAAAACAGTACAGTTAAGAATTCTAGTGAGCAGTGTAAACAGGGCTCTGCCCGGCTGGAACCCAGATTGCAGCCATCAGTCTGAGACCGGTAAGCTGCAATACAAATAGATCCTTATATATGAAGTATTTACTCTTACACTTACCTTCTCCTTTTATGTGACCAGATATGTATGTGCGGTATACCGTATTGGTAATATTGTATTATAAGTGAAAGATTCTAAAGGAGGACCATTTTTTTTGTACACGACTGCAGAAATCATCTAGCAAAGGTACAGCTGCGACCAGTCTCTCTCAAGCTCGTGGAACAGAGACAGCGACAGAAGACCATACCACCCCCTTCCAGCCTACGGTTTATTCCAAAGAAAAATGGCCTGCGACCAGTAGTGAAAATGCGGAACATAACCGGACCAATAACCTCTGTGAAAGGGAGCAGTTTTAGGAAGGTTAGTGACCACTCTAGTCTTAGTGTGGCCAGTACTGCATTTTGAATCTAGTATACCTCATGCCTGTCAGACACTTTTCTAAGCTGTGAACCTTGATGTCAGCCTTGGCTCAGTGGGTAGCACTTTCGCCTCTGAGTCAGAAGGTTGTGGGTTCATAGGCCCACTGTCGGAGTTGCCGTCTTTTGGATGGGACGTTAAACCTAGGCCCTCTCAGCCAGACGCAGAAGATCCCATGGCACTGTTAGAAGAGGAGCAGAAGAGTTCTATAGGAACAGGAGATGAAATTTAACGCAGAGAAGTGTGAAGTGATGCATTTTGTTAGGAAGAATGAGGAGAGGCAATATAAACTAAATGATACAATTTTAAAGGGGGTGCAGGAACAGAGAGACCTAGGGGTGCACATACACAAATCTTCGAAGGTGGCAGGACAAGTTGAGAAGGCTGTTAAAAATCCTGGGCTTTATTAATAGAGGCATAGAGTACAAAAGCAAGGAAGTTGTGCTAAACCTTTATAAAACACTGGTTAGGCCTCAGCTGGAGTATTGTGTTCAATTCTGGGCATCACACTTTGGGAAGGATGTGAAGGCCTTAGAGAGGGTGCAGAAGAAATTTACTAGAATGTAAATTATAGTAAATCTCTTCTATTAGAATTTAGTAAAAGATTCTAATAATCTAGAATTCGGTTTCAGTTCAGACGGACTTCAGTTATATGGATAGACTGGAGAATCTGGGATTCTTCTCCTTTAGAATGGAGAAGGTAGGGGAGATTTGATAGAGGTGTTCAAGATCATGAACTGTTATGACGGAGTAAATAAGTAGAAACTGTTTCCAGTGGTGGAAGAGCCAGTAACCAAAGGCCATAGATTTAAGGTGATCGGCAAAAGAGCCAGAGGCGACATGAGGAAACTTTTTTTAGCGAGTTGTAATGATCTGGAATGCACTGCCTCAAAGGGTGGTGGAAGCAGATGCAATAGTAACTTTCAAAAGGGAATTGGATAAATACTTAAAGAGAAAAAATTTATAGGGCTATGGGGAAAGAGCAGGGAATGGGACTAAATGGATAGCTCTTTCAAAGAGCCGGCACAGACACAATGGGCTGAATGGCCTCCTCCTGTGTTATACCTACTAATGAGTAGGCCATTTAGCTTTTCGAGCTAGTTCCACCATTCAGTGAGATCATGGCTGATCTGTGACCTAACTCCGTATACCCACCTTGGCCCTAAATCCCTTAGATTTTTGTTCACCAAAGGTATTATCAATCTCAAATTTTAAATCCAACAATTAAGCTAGCTGCCATTTGCAGAAGAAAGTTCCAAACTTCTACCACATGTGTAGAAGTGTTTCCTAACTTCACTCCTGAAAGTCCTGGCTCTAATTTTTAGGCTATATTCCCTTGTCTAAGACTCCCCAACCAGCGGAAATAGTTTCTCTCTATCTACCCTATCAGTTCCCCTTAATATCTTGAAAACTTTGATCAAATCACCCTTCAATCTTCTAAATTCCAGGGAATACAACTCCCTGGTGACCTGGTCAATATTTATCCCTCAAACAACATCTCTAAAACAGATTATCTGGTCATTATCTCATTGATGTTTATGGGAGCTTGCTGTGCACAAATTGGCTGCCGTGTTCCCTACATTACAACAGTGACTACACTTCAAAAGTACTCCATTGGCTGTAAAGCACTTTGGGACGCCCTGAGGTTGTAAAAGGTGCAATATAAATGCAAGTCTTTCTTTAAGCTAATTGTGCACATTTTGTTCATACATGATGATGGAGAGGATAACAGATAAAAGGTTTTAATCAGCTTGTTTTTCCAGGGCCAAGCATGATTTCTTTCTTTACTAGGTGTAATTTGCAATTCTGTCCATATATTAGATTCAAATGGTCTGCTTATGTGTAACAAGGCTGCCCCTGACATCTAAAATTGCTCCCTTGTCACTTGCCCTTTATAGTAAGACTTCAAACTCCCACTTAAATGTAGTTTTAAGTGGGGTAGCTTTGCGCTGGAGCTGAAACAGTCACATACTTTTGCACATCTTGATCCAATGGCACAAGAAACTGAGCAATTTATTTTAATGGCTCTTATTTGATTTGGTGTGCACGACATGCTCCCGCCTCCCGTGCGCACAGCGGCTTTTTCCAAGAGAGTAAATTAATGAATTCTTTATTGCTTATTTGGGAAATACGTCAGCCTTAATATTCACGGGGAGGTGGGGGGTGCGGTGGAGGCCGAAGAACCCCGCAGGGCCAGGGACGCGGAGGTCATGCTGAATTTAACGGCAGGACCTCTATCTTTTTTTTCTTCCGTTACCCGCCTGGTAGCTGGCCAAATTGACAGCCTGGCCTGCTGCCGGGCGGGAAAACCTGCGGCAGGAGGCCACAGCCTGGGACCCTTGGGAACCCCCGGTAATCGGCGCGGGGTGGGGGGGGGGGAAGAGTTCGGCTTTCGGGACTTGAGGGGGAGTGGGATCAGCCGTGATCGGCTGGAGGGAGAGACAGGCCGTTGGTGCTGGACGGGGGAGGTCGCGATTGCAGTAGGTGGGAAGAGAGAGGCTGCAGTCGGCAGTAGGGAGGGCTGGGGGGAAGACTCCTGCTCCTCCTGGCCCACGACGAGTGCTGCAAAAGGCACTAACCTGCTGCACCCTCCTCCCTTTCAATACCGGGCTTCCCGAGCCCTGGGAAACCAGCGAGGCAGCAATGAATTTTAAATCGAGTTCCCAACTGCAATGATTTAAATATGTTAATGAAGTGTCCCACATCTCCATAGTGGGATGCGCGGATGCCACGAAACCCACCGTAAAAAAGGCAACAGGCGCCTATGCGCTGGGCTGGAGTCGCGTTCCCCATTTTTTTCACTTTTAACTCCCCAACTGTCTCCCGCTCGTCGGGCAAGCGCTTAATATCGGGGACATCCATTCTCTCTTCTTTTTTAATTCCTTTTTTTCCCTCAATCTTTCTTTATAGTAGTTATGTGTGGTCACTCATTGTTGGAGGGCAGCCACTTATTCTAAACGGAAGTGCTGCAGCTTATAATGTGACATTGTTGAGTTAGAATCGATTGGTCTGTCAGCTGGTTTCCTTCTCTTACTATATGCTCAGATCAGATTGACTGGAACCAGTTGGTATCCCAGTGCAATCCTACTTTCTCAAACATAATGCGTTGCTATGGAGAAAGTGTCTTGCCACAATTAGCACACTTGGTGATTAAATGAATTCTAGTTAGTGCAGGACAGGTGCTACAGTATGTATAGTTATTACTTGTATTTGTAGACATTTAACAGTTTTTTAAAATTGTTTGTTCAAAACAGATCCAATATTCCGACTCCCAGATAAAAGTCCTGTTTGGTGTGCTGAATTATGAGAGTCACAAGAATCCAACCCTGTTGGGCTCCTCAGTCTTTGGACTTGATGACACGTATAAAACATGGAGGGAGTTTGTGTTACGGAGTTTGAAAGCTGGAAAAGTGAGAGAGACACATCCTTATTATTTTGTGAAAGTGAGTTTAAAGTCCTGTACTACACCAGATAAAATGATGTCTATTTCAGTATTCTACACAAATTGCCAATAATGACATGATTACTTGGTGGGTATTGGTTCTACCGCACTGTGTTCTTGAAATACTCGGTGGTACATTCATTCATAAGCATCTCTAACTGTTAAAATTAATATATTTATTAGCTATGAAAGGAACATCCTGATACCCTCCTATGTCGTTGTAACTTAAAGTTGCTTGCTCATTAAGTAAAGAGCTGGAAAGATCTCCAATATTTGGCATGCATCGTCCAGTGTGGTACTGATCTATACACATAAGAAAGGTTCTGGGCTCAATGCTGAGTTCAGATGGGGCAGCAATAGTATCATAGGTGCAGCACAGGAGGAGGCCAGTTGGCCCATCGTACCTGTGAAAGAGCTATCCAATTAGTCCCATTCCCCTGCTCTTTCCCCATAGCCCTGTAAATTTTTTCCCTTCAAGTATTTATCCAATTCCCTTTTGAAAGCTATCATTGAATCTGCTTCCACCACCCTTTCAGGCAGTGCATTCCAGATCATAACAACTCGCTGCGTTTTAAAAAAAAATGTTTCCTTATGTCACCTCGGCCTCTTTTGCCAATCACCTTAAATCTGTGTCCTCTGGTTACTGACCCTTCTGCCACTGGAAACAGTTTCTCCTTATTCGCTCTATCAAAACCGTTCATGATTTTGAACACCTCTATCAAATCTCCCCTTAACCTTCTCTGTTCCAAGGAGAACAATTCCAGCTTCTCCAGTCTATCCACATAACTGAAGTCCAGCCTCCCTGGTACCATTCTAGCAATAGAACCACTGCAATTGGTCATGGCACTTATGGACTGAAGAGGGGGAAAGTCAACCAGGGCTCCTGCTTGTGGGGCATGAGGAGAGACTGGGGCTTGGTGGTGATCCATTCCACCGCCAGAGTTCATTATCTGGGCCCTCATTTGGGTGAAATACTGGAGGGTGCCTGTGAACAGCGCTCCAGGATGAATCAGCAGTTACAGGTACGAAGAGGAGAAAATAAATCATTGTCCTTGCCTCTGCTACACAGTGAGTTTCAGCTCCCAGTCATTCGAGTCTAATTCCACCCCACTCCATCAACTATATTACACTTGCATGATGCTCCATAACCTTGTGTATCCTTCCTTTGAGATTGTGTCCATCTGTATCTTAAAACTTCTGAAAGACTCGCCTATTAGCAGCATTGCTCTCTGCTGGCTGGGTCATTGGGTTACATGTTTGTTTCTGGATGTGTCGTTCTCTCACATGACGTTGCAGTAGACCTGTCCTAAAGACATTTGGAATTGTCGTAATTCCTTCTGTAAAACTTAGCCTAAATACCAAAAGGTGGGTAAATTCTATCTGACGTCCACATGAAAACAAGAGTACTAGTATAAGTGTCAGTGTATGGTCATCTTTGTAGATGGCCCAAGTGCCCAGTTTCTCCTTATTTACTCTAGTAATTAAGGAGTACCTGGCCCAGCATCCATCCAATCAATTCAAAGATAATTTTATTCCACCACAGTGGCTATGTACGGGCTACTTTTAAGCAGGTAGTCTTTAGAAGAGGCAGCAACTTAAAATTTCACCAAGCATTATTACCTGCACCCAGCTATAAATCTGACCAATTTCAATTGTATTTCTGAATCTGTCATTGATGTAAATTTAAAAACACCAACTCTGAGCCCCCAAACATACTTTCCGACAAGGCATCTGAATGAACAAAGTATAAATAAGTACACTTTGTTGCAGTTTTGTTTGTTCAGATGCCTTGTTTGAAATGAGGTTTGTTTAAGTTTCTCCTCTGTGGATTAATGAGATTGTGCAGAGTTGCATTGTGATCCTGTTCTTCTCCATTGGGGGGCAGGAGAAGATGTAAGAATCCTGATTCTAAATCATATGCCCCTCATTTCACAGTACAATGACTGAATCATTACAAGTTGATCTCCATACTATCGGATTTTTATTTTGTCTTCCAATTTTTTGAAGACAGTTTCTCATTTCTCAAGACCAACCTAAATTCCAAATTTAGTCTTCCATCATTTGTTGACATTTGGCCTCACTGTCTCCTCCGATCTCAAGCAGAACTCTCACATCTCTTCTTTTCATCTTGCTGTAACTGTATCAAGAAGCACAAACATTTTGTCTCAACAACTTTTAATTCTCTGTAAAGAACAAGTCTGTCTGAGATTTGAATACTGCGCCAGTATCTGGGAAAGCGCTTCTAACACTTGTCTTGCACTCCAGGACAAGTTACAAGAAAAACCTTGTCTGACATGAGCTCCTTCTTGGCTCCATCCTCCCTGTGTTGCAGCCTTTCTTGTCTTTCTGATTTATTGATATTACCATTTGTCAACGATCCTCTGAACTTTCCTCTTTTGTTCTTCCTAAAGTGCAAATTTGTCATCCAACACACTCTGCTGTGTGCTCACTGTTTTGAAATCAAGACTACTGCTCTTAAATTATTATTTCCCAGGACCTCAAATCCTTGCAACTTCTTACCTCCCTTGGTTTTCAGCCTTTTAAAACCCAAGCACGCTATTACCCAGTTACTGGTTATATCGGGCTTGATTTTCCCAGGAAATTGCGGGTGCGTTGTGGGCAGGGGGGCTCCGAAAATCGGAGAAATCCCGTTCAGGTTCGGAGTCCGGCTCCAACCCGCTGACTTCCGGGATCCCCATTGACGTGAGTGCCTCCCGAATGGGGAAGTCCCACCGGCAATTAAAGCCAGCGGAATGATCATTTACACAGTTGTTGAGGTAGTTTAAGTACTTGAAGTACTTAATTTTCTCCACATTTTGGCAGGGGTGCGATTTTGAAGCATCCTCAGCGTGTTTTCCGTGCTGTGGGAAACACACCACGTTGCAACATACGTGTTTCAGCCAGCAGCCAGTGAGACATTCAAATGCTTATTTGACAGATGGGGAGAAAAGGTCACTTATTGCAGCAGCGCACTGTTATTTCGGACAAAAGTTTTTGGCTGCAAAATCTTTGTGTTTTCACTGAAAATTCTTACTTTCCACTCAAAATTCTGCTGTTCAAACATATTTAACTACTTTGCGGACCCCTCAAGCTCACACCATCAGGATGGGGGGGGCACCATGACTGCATTCACCACTACATCCAAGGACGAGCAACATCACCAGCCTCGCCAGGCACGGCGTCCACCTTCGCCACATGGAGCTCCACAACACAGTGCTGCGCCACAGGCACCTGCATAAGAGAATGGAGGGCAACAACAGAGAGCGACATCGTAGGAGGCACTACCCTCGCAACAGGGTGTTCAGACCGAGGCTCAGCTTCCTGAGGAGCAGTGCATACGGAGGCTTAGAGTCAGTCGCCAGGTAGTCGCAGATATTTGCAGCCTCCTTCATGCCGAGCTGCTCCCGGCTGGGCCGAACAGCATCTCCTTACCTGTTGCTGTCAAAGTCACCACTGCCCTCAACTTCTTCGCCTTCGGATCATTCCAGGGTGCCACCGGGGTCTCTCAGTCGTCTGCACACAAGTGCATAAGGCAGGTCGCCGACAGCTTGTTTCGCAGGGCTTCGCACTACGTCAACTTCCCCATGGATGACCTCAGCCAGACGGAGAGGGCAGTGGGATTCCACTCTGTGGCTGGTTTCCCACAGGTGCAGGGTGTAATCAATTCCACCCATATAGCAATATGAGCACCTTCTTAACGAGCCAGGACTCTTCATCATCAAGAAGGACTATCACTCCATCAACACTCAGCTCGTTTGTGACTACCGCAAAAGATTTCTTCACTTGTGCAACAGATTCCTTGGCAGCTGCCCCAATTCCTTCATTCTCCGGGAATCCAACATCCCGCCCCTCTTCCACACACTGAGCACCCTTAAGGGCTGGTTCCTCGGGCACACATGGCTCATGACACATCTGAGGAACCCCATCACCGAGCAACAGCGTCGATATAACGACAGCCACATTGCCACCAGGTCTACAATTGAGCATGCTATAGGGCTGCTCAAGATGTGATTTAGGTGCCTTGATCGTTCTGGGGGAGCGCTTCAATACGCACCAGACAGAGTGGGATGCATTATAGTCGTGTGTTGTGTCCTGCACAACATGGCACAACAGAGAGGGGTGCCGCCGGAGGAGGCCCCATCCACATCTGCCACCCACATTGAGAAGGAGGCGGAGGAGCAGGATCAGGAGCAACCCATGGGCAGAGCAGCGTCTCACCTAGCTTCTCGTGAGGCATGGGAGTCATTAATATGTGAACGGTTCTCCTAACGTCAGAGTAGAATCCAGTCCACACATCACCTGGATAGAGCAGTGCCCACACCGGCCCCCACCCCTCCCTGCACAAAACAGGCCTGCAACTACACATGCACCCACTGTAGAGTGACCCAATGGGTGGCATCAAGTGTCACCGTTCATGGTGAACCTCATGAAAGGGCCCTATTACAGAAGCCAGTCAAAAATGGCCAAGACGTGGCAGTAGTGGTGACAATAATAATATTTAATGTGAGTTTAACTTAAAGCTATTATAAATAAAAAAACATAACCAACCGCCAAACACCTTTGTGCATCCCTTTCGTGCTTACAAAATCTTCGCCTTTTTCTTCCGACTTCTTCTACGTGGTGCATCCCCTGTGGCTGCAGCAGAGGTAGTGGCCGGTTGCTCTTGTTCATGCCCTGACCGATTAGATGCTTTGGGCCCACGCCCTCTGGGTTTTGGAGCCCGTGAGGGCCGCTCCAAAGACTGCTCCACTTGCACCTGTGCAGGGGCAGACTCTGCCACCTGGAAAGGAGGCAGCATTGTGGGTACTGGTTGAGAGGGGGGCAACGAGTGAGGTGTGGGAGCACTTTGAGTGGCGTCCCCACTTCCATGTCCCTTTTCGCCATCATCCCTCTCCTAGGCCAGGCCCACATCACTCCTACCACTCTACTGGACAATAGTTTGGAGGACATGTGTGAAGCCTTGTAAGGCCAGTGCTAGTGTATCTGCCCGCCTGTTTAAGGTGGCAGAATGTTGTTCACTGTGAGTCTGAATGGCCGTTGTCAGGGCCTGAATGGACTCATTTGTGAGCCATGCTTGAAGCTCAATGGAGGCTAGCCTTCTGTCCATCGCAGACATTCCCGCACTTACCCGTGACAGTATCTCAGGGAGTTGCTCACGTCCCTGTGACACTATCTCAGAGATTCCCTTCCTTACCTGTGCCACCATTCCACTCATGCAGGAGTTGGACTCCTCCATCCTCTGCGCTATTGTGGAGAGTGCGCATGGCACCGGTTCCAGCACCTCGCAAATGTGCTGCTGCCTCTCGATCGTTCTCCTTTTAAAGGATGGCACCCAGGGTTCAGCATCTGTATCCAGCTGAGCAGAGCATGGATGGGAGTGCTTCCACCGACGATGACTCTATGTAGCTGCCCCTGCCAACAGTGTCTGCTCGTGCTCACGTGTGTGGTAACTCACCAGGTGCCAACCCAACTAACTGAGGATGGGGACCCACCGAGGTGTGAGTAGCTGCGCTGGTGGATGGCTCGCTCAGATGTGACAGTGCACCCTCAGAGGCCGGCAGGTCCTCTGAGGAATCTCCCACTGCCGTCACAACGGTCGCCCTGTAAGAGAACAGAAGACAATATTAAGCATCATCACAAATGTGTCATGTTGCGATGAGCATACTGAGGTCCTGAAGATGGCAGGGCACGTTAATATCAATTCATATTGTGTGTGCTGAATGTTAAAATTCCACCACCAGACGTTTGTCGGGTGCCAGTCTCTGCGTCCCCGATGGACAGGCACTTGGAGGTTCGGCTGAGCTCCAGCGCCTCCTGCTCCACGCCTGTGAGGACGACGATTTGTTGCGGCCACCCCTCCGGTCCTCGTCCTCGCCCGTGCATTCTGAGCTCTCTTCTAGAAGGGGAGAAAGTACAGGCGCGTGAGTGATGGTGACGTGGCCAATCGATAAATGCATTGGTTTGGGTACGGCTGACTGTGAAAGAGATGCATCAGAGGGTGAGTATGAGACAGACCAAAGACATTGTTTGAGGATTGGTAGTGGTGGGGTGACTAATGGGGAGGTGAGAAAGTGCAGGTAAGTTGAGGATGAGCCTTAAGTGGGTGTGTGGAGTGATGTGATAGAGTAGTGTTGGCACTGCAGAATGAGTTGGGGAGTGGGGGTGGTGATGTGGAAGATGGAATGTAGGAGAATGAGTAAGTGTACTTGTTTTGGCTGACCTAGTTAGGTCATTGAAGCTCTTCCTGCACTGGATCCAGCTGGGGGAGATGCTGCTGCTGGTGACGTCCTCTGCCACCTCGATCCAGGCCGCCTTGGTGGCAGAGGCAGGCCACTTCCTCCCTCCTCCAGGTAGAACACATCCCTCCTCCTCCTCACCCCATCCAGTAGCACCTGGAGTGAGGCATCATTGAATTTTGGAGCAGCCTTGTCCCTGTGCAGCTCCATTGTGGTGTGTGGATGTTTGCTCCAGGAGCAGCCATTGGAGGACTGCCCCTTTAAATAGAGCTCCTTCAGCTGACAGCCTGTGATGTGGGTGCGCAGTCCGCCCGCTGCGCAGGTTTCGGACAGCAAACCTGGAAGCCACGTTAAGCGGCTCCAATTGACTCACGATCGCAGGCGAAACGGACATTTTGTTATTGGGCGTGTTACCTACGCACCCAATCACCCCCCTGCTGCCATCCCGCCTCCCCGCTAATATCGGGGCCATCGAGTCTACAGCACAGAAATAGGCCATTGGGCCCAACTGGTCTATGCTGGCATTTATGCTGCACACGAGCCTTTTCCCGCACCTCTTCATCTAACCCTGTCAGCATAATTTTCTATTCCTTTCTCCCTCGTGTGTTTAATCTAGCTTCTCCTTAAATGCATCTGAGCTATTTGCCTCAACTACTCCTTGTGTTAGCATGTTCCACATTCTTACGACTCTTTGGGTAAAGAAGTTTCTCCTGAATTCCCTATTGGATTTATTGGCGACTATTTTATATTTATGACCTCCAGTTTTGGTCTCCCCCGCGAGTGGAAACATCTTCTCTACGTCTACCCTATCAAACCCTTTCATTATTAGGTCACCCCTCAACCTTCTCTTTTCTAGGGAAAAGAGCCCCAGCCTGTTCGATCTTTCCTGCTAAGTATATCCTCTCAGTTCTGCTCTCATCCTTGTGAATCTTTTTTGCACCTTCTCCAATGCCTCTATATCCTTTTTGTAATATGAAGACTAGAACTGTTCACAGTACCCCAAGTGTGGTCTAACCAAGGTTCTATACAGGTTTAACATAACCCTTCTGCTTTTCAATTCTACTCTTCTACAAATGAACCCCAGTGCTTGGTTTGCTTTTTTATGGCCTTATTAACCAGCAACAGACCATGAAATAACGTATGATAGTATATTGTAACCACTGAAATTGTAATAAACAAATTCTCAATGTACCTTTCTGTAATTTGTTATTATGTTAAATAGAAAATGCCTGTTTTTCAGACATGTGATTTAAAAAAAACAGTAAAGAAGGAAAGAAAGAATTAAGTTGTGTTTATGTAGAGTCCTTGGTGTTCTCAGTATCTTCCAAAACCATTGGCACAGATTTTGCTGTGAAAATAACGGTGAGGCTGACAATGCTCACCTTTACTTATGCGCAAATTGGACAGTAACTTCAGGTGAGCGGAGATGTGCAGTTAAACGCAAAAATTCGGAAGTTGCTGTCCGAGATGCCCCGTTCCTCTGTAAACTGTGCGAAAATAGCATCTCGCCGTCCGACCCACCATTCAAATATATTGAACGGCTTGAAGTTCCTGTACTGACGTCGTAGATACGAACTAAATTTGCCACAGAAGGTTAGGGCTTGTCTATTCCAGTCTAAGTACCCTTTTAACGCCACGGTAAGTCTTAATTACTGCCAAACAACATCTCTGGCACTGACTGTTAACTTTTACAAGTGTGGAGTCTCATTCCTTCAGCTTTTAATTATTGTTTTCTCTTTTTCCCTCTCAATCCAGCCTTTCTTTCCCTCTCTTCATTTCGCTTTCTGTACCTGATTTGACCTTAAATTCACTATTCTCACTTACACTTCCTGGTTCAGACTCGACTCTGCGCTGCTCATTAACGATTCTTCAATCTGATTGGTTAAGGAGATACACAGCTGCTGGCCCTGTTCACACAGGCCCCAGATGCCCTGTAGAGGGCGTCGCACTGTGTGGATCCCCCACTGACAGTGACTTGGCCTGCAAAACTCCAGAGAATGTCTTTGGGCAAGTGCAAGTCTAACGCTGCTCATAGCAAAATCCGGCCCAATGAATTACTTTTGAAGTTCATTCACTTGTTTTATAGTCAAACATGGCAGCTAATTTGTGCACAGACTGCAAATGAGATAAATGACCACTTAATCTGTTTTGGTAATAGTTGAGCGAGGAATGTTGCCCAGGGCACTCCCTGCTAATGCCATAGGATCCCACGCATTCATCTGAACAGACAGATGTTGCCTTGGGTTAACATCCATCTGAAAGACAGGATCTCTGACAATGTAGCATTTCTTCAGTACCACACTGAATTGTCAGCCTAGATTAAATGCTTACGTATTAAACCAACAACTTTCTTACTTAAAGGCAAGAGTGCTACCACTGGGCTAGTTTGAAAGCTGCATGGGGTATATTGTGTTGGAGAGTTAAACATCAAACTATTCTTGTTGCAGGCTGATGTTACTGGTGCCTATGACGCCATTCCTCATGCCAAGTTAATGGAAGTGATTTCAGGCATACTAGATCCCAAAGTACAAGAGAGCTACTGCAGCCGACGTTACACAAAGGTCTGGATGGATTCTACTGGACAAATTAGAAAGTCATTCAAAAGACAGGTACAGACTAGCGGTATTCGGTGTGGGCATTATATGAGGGCCGGTGGTCTCGTGACTGAATATAGCTGCTTGAAAATTTGAGGAGTATTGTTAACTTTTCTTACTTTGAATTCTGGCCCCCTCTGTAAACTTGAGCTCATCCAAAACTTTGCTGCCTGTATCCTAACTCGCACCAAGTCCTGTTCACCCATCACTCCTGCGCTCGTTGACCTACATTGGCTCCCGGTCCGGGAATGCCTCGATTTTAAAATTCTCATCCTTGTGTTCAAATCCCTCCCTGTCTCTGTAACTTCCTCCAGCCCTACAACCCTCCGAGATCTCTGATTTCCTCCAATTGTTGCTTCTTGTGCATCCCCGATTTTAATCGTTACACCATTGGCGACCGTGCCTTCAGCTGCCTAGGCCCTAAACTCTGGAATTCCCTCCCTAAGCCTCTCCAACTCTCTACCTCTCCTTTTTTAAGACGCTCCTTAAAACCTACCTCTTTGACCAAGCTTTTGGTCACCTGTCCTAATATCTTCTTATGTGGCTCGGTGTCAAATTTTGTTTGATAGTTGCTCCTGTGAAGCGCCTTGGGACGTTACTACATTAAAGGAACTATATAAATCCAAGTTGTTGTTGTACGTGGACTATAAATCTAGGTTCTGTGTAAATTTTAGGCCTAAAAGCAGCATTTAAAAAAAAAAGTCAACATTATTTGCAGATGTTCTATATGGCACTTTTGGCATACGTAGTAAAATATTAAGTAAGTACTAGACGTGCAGCCTCAAATGACTTGTAAGGCTGATTTCCATACTCTTGGAGTCAGGTAAAAGGAAGGAGGTGATCATAGAATCTTTCAGACAGCTACAGGCCATTTGGCCCATGAAGTCTTGTGTTTTTCTCCAAATGAGTCACTTGGTTTAATCCCATTCTCCTGATTGTGCCTTAAACCTATTAATATTTCTCTTTTCCAAGCAGACATCTAATTCCCTTTAAAAGAATTTATGAGCTCTGCTTCAACAACAGTTTGTGGCAACGAATTCTACTGTGTAAAGAATTCTTTTCTAACCTCCCCTTTAATTTTTTTTGTTCCCTATTTACCTTCTCATAAACCTGCACAATCTTGAAGACTTTCAACAGATCACCTTCTCAGCCCTAGTGGAAAAGGTCCTAATTTCTCGTCTGGTTTGCATAACTTTAACCCCTTATTTTTTGTCACTGGTTCTGTCCTGTTTTCAGAAACATTGTCTCATTCCACTGCATTCATGTCATTACTTTCACAAAAGACTTAAATAATCCCAGAATTTTCACCCATTAAAATATCTGATTTGTTAAACCAAATATTGACTATATGTTAAAAATGGCACAATTGCCTGTGCATTTTGTCTGTCACACTTTAGGTTTTACACTTTTCTGCTGCAGCGTTCCTGAACAAAACACTCCATTGTCACATTTAAACCTGATTGCCTGAAATTACTTATTCAAGAATGAAAGTATGTGTTCCTAAAACAGCAAGAAATGTGATTTGCTGATATGCAGATTTTGTAATTATGATTGACTTGCATTGAAGTTTCTTACAAAACAGATTGGTTCATTTGGTTGCCCATCAGGTTGATCATAATACTTTAACTCCAACTGCACATGCTTAGTAGTACCTTAGTGACTCAGTGCTGAACTTTTCCATTACTTTCATATCCTTCATATAACGGAATTTGCAAAACTACACAACACTCCAGTAAATGGTTGCACTATCTCACTTTTCTGGTCAGCCTTCAGAGGGGTAAGAACAGGTAGCCACAGCCACTGATCCGATATACTTTGAAGAGGTAAGATACAAGTTTTTAAAACCCAAGTTTAATGTCACCTCATCATTACTACTTGATTTCCTTGTCTTCTGTCCTGCTTTGTAACCATGCTGGTATTCTGTGTAAGGGTCTTGGGTCCTCTCATTCCCACACCTTTATGCATTTAAAAAAAATAGTAATGAAGCTGTTTTTCCTTCTGTTTCATACTATTGATGTTCAGGTTTCCACTATGATGGATCTGTTGCCAAACATGAAGGAGTTTGTGTCCCATCTACAGCAGCATACCTCTCTGCAAAATGCTGTATTGGTTGAGCAGGTATGACAAATTATTGTGGTTATTCCATCCTACAAACATTCGTGCTTCACATTTTTTTCCTTGCCTAAGAAGGAAGAGACTATCTAAGATGGGTGAGATGTTTCTTTGCTGCTGTTTTATTTTTAGAAACATTGGCAAAGATGTACATTATTTAATGGAGTTCAAAATCAGTTCTTAAGAGATTCAAACCCATTCTTTTCTATGAGAGTGCATTGAATAGAATGATTTAGAATATTAACTAAATTTCTACCTATCTGGCTACTTTGACAAATCCAATATTACTTCATATCTAACCATCCCAATTGAATTTGAAGTCTCTGCATGAAAGACTAATATGACTGTCACGATGTATTGATGTGGTTCATAACCTTTTTCAGATGTGCTGTTTTTTTTCCCCAGGGTCTGACATTGAACGAGAGCGCTGGACAAATGTTCACTCACTTCAAGCAGACGATTGAGAACAACACTATCAGAATTGGGGACAAGTAAGCAAAATGTTTTTGGAATATTTGATTGAGAGTTATTAAGCCAGTTTAATCATCACGTGAGATACAAGTCTGCAGAAAGATCTATTTTCAATGAGTATCCTTGCAGTCACCAGCAGGTGGTATCCGTGATTTGTGATTTTAAATTTGTTAATTGTGAAGGTAGTACTCTTGTTTTAGGCTGCACTGTTGAATCCCACACTATACAGCATTTGGTCACAATTACCAAAATACTCCTATTCAGGTTGCTCACTGTTTAAAACCAGTTGAAGGTACCTCAGCAAGATTGAGCAGTTGTACTCGACATTACAATTTAGAACAGTGCTTTCAAACTAGCTTAATAAACTTACCCTAATACAGCAACCCCAAAGCACTATGTGGAATTTCTGTCACCAGAATTATATGCACACTTTCATGTATCCACCTCATTTCCATGCTCAAAAATCTAGGAGATACTGTACACATTCAGTGACTGTGCCATGACTGCCAACAACTTTAGTTGATTAATAGTTGAGAATAAGCAGGGCACACAGTAAATAGCATTTCTAGTTAGCTCACAGCAAGGACCTTACAGCACCAGTCAATCTGGAGTGCTGCCAGAGTTTGTAAGAGAACAGGTCAGTAGGCACTAACTCTGTCGACATCATCTCCTATTAAAGAGGTAAGATCAAATACTAAACAGTTACTCTTTTGTCCTGGACTAAAGAATTGTGGTTAGACAGGTTAATTGAACAATGATCCACAGCTCATCATTATTATTTTCTACAGAAAAACAAATAAAATTGTTAGTCAGATTAGCTCTTGGACTGGAAGAGACTATAATTGTTTTAGATAACTTTAAATGTTGGGACAGGGACCTGGGTCCAACTTTTGCTTATAATGTTAAATGCATGGCTTTGTCACTCAATTTATATCCCCTTGAAGGCCCCATTTTGATGTGTACGTACACAGATTTGATTTTAGCAATAAAAGTTGTGTACAAGTGAACTTGATGCTTGTCGATGCCTGTAGTTGAAACAGAAAGCTGTGTTTGGAGCTTTCCCATACGCAGCTGATTTTGTTGCATGCATTTATGATGTGCCTCATTAATATTTTTTAAATGTTCCTTCAAAAACTGCAATGGCACTTCTTGAGTTTTGAATTTGTAAATCAAAAACAGTTGAACTAAAGTTCAAAAATTATGAAAATTATGAAAGAATTCTTTTTTATATATAGTTATAATATATATTACATGCAAAGAATGAAATCCAGTCTCCAAAAGGCTCCTTTCCCTGTTCACAGATACTATGTCCAGTGCTGTGGGATACCGCAGGGCTCCCTCCTCTCAACCTTGCTTTGCAGCTTGTGTTATGGTGACATGGAGAACAAGTTCTTTAGTGGAATTCAGGAGGATGGGTAAGTGGTAGCATCTTTTTATTTTAAATCTAGAATAGTTTTTATTTAGAAATTGAGCTTATAAATGTTGCCAGCAGTGCTAATAGCTTGCTATGAAAAGCTGCTTTCTGGCTTTGGAAGCTGGCTTTAGTTTGCAGTTTTACTTCCTTATTCCAATGATTGGTGGGAATGTTTCTTTTCCTTAGGTTGATGCTGCGATTGATTGATGACTTTTTGCTAATTACTCCACACTTATCACAGGCAAAAAGGTTTCTAAGGTATGTCATATGGAGCAAGAAGTAACTACGCATCGACTGTGAGCTGAAATGTCAATTCTTCATTCAAAGAATCATAGAATGATAGAGCACAGAAGGAGGCCATTTGGTCCATCATGCCTAAGCTGACTCGTTAGAAGAGCTATTTAATTAGTCCCATAGCCCTGTAACTTTTTCCTTCAAGTATTTATCCAATTCCCTATTGAAAGTTACTTTTGAATCTGCTTCCACCACCCTTTCAGGCAGTGCATTCCAGATCGTAACAAGTTGCTGCGTAAAAATTTTTTCCGAATGTCCTTTTTTCAATTACCTTAAAACTGTGTCCTTTGGTTACCAAAACTTCTGCCACTGTAAAATGTTTCTCCTTATTCATCTGTCAAAACCGTTCATGATATTGAACACCTCTATCAAATCTCCCCTTAACCGCCTCTGTTCTAAGGAGAACAAGCCCAGCTTCTCCAGTCTCTCCACATAACTGAAGTCCCTCATCCCTGGTACCATTCTATTAAATCTCTTCTGCACCCTCTCCAAGGTCTTGATATCCTTCTTAAAGTGTGGTACCCAGAATTGTACACACTGGTTAGGCCTCAGCTGGAGTATTGATTTGTAAAGGTTTCGCATGACTTCCTTGTTTTTGTATTCAGTGATCCTATTTACAAAGCCAAGTACCCCATACGCTTTCTTAAGCACCTTAACAACTTGCCCTGTCGCCTTCAAAGATTTGTGAATATGTACCCCCAAGTCCCTCTGCTCTTGCACCCTCCTCAAAATAGTACCATTTAGATTGTACTGCCTCTCCATGATGTTCCTCCCAAGGTTGTTGAAAGAAGGCAGAGAGAAGATTGCAGAGGGAGACTAGAGAATAGTCACTGTAACATGCCTGTTCAAGAAGGGGAGGGGGGGAAAGATAAACTGGGTAACTATAGACAAGTTGGTGAAATGGTAGTTTTGTTCAAACTCTTGAAATCCATAATTGGAGATCAAATTAATGGGCAAT
Source organism: Heptranchias perlo (assembly GCF_035084215.1). Classification (NCBI taxonomy): domain Eukaryota; kingdom Metazoa; phylum Chordata; class Chondrichthyes; order Hexanchiformes; family Hexanchidae; genus Heptranchias; species Heptranchias perlo. The sequence goes on along the minus strand of NC_090326.1, from coordinate 9,580,851 downwards.
TGGAGATCGTAGAATAATACAGCACAGAAGGAGGCCATTCAGCCGGTCGTGCCTGTGAAAGAGCTATCCAATTAGTCCCACTCCCCTGCTCTTTCCCCATAGCCCTGTAAACTTTTCCCCTTCAAGTATTTATCCAATTCCCTTTTGAAAGTTACTATTAAATCTGCTAGCACCACCCTTTCAGGGAGTGCATTCCAAATCATAACAACTAGCTGCGTAAAACAAATTCTCATTTCCCCCCTGGCTTTTTTATGAATCATATTAAATCTGTGTCCTCTGGTTACCGACCCTCCTGCCAGTGGAAACAGTTTCTCCCTATCTACTCTATCAAAACCCCTCATAATTTTGAACACCTCTATTAAATCTCTCCTTGATCGTCTCTGTTCTAAGGAGAAAAACCTTTTGCTCTCTTGTTTTCTGTGGTCTTCTTCCCTGTGCTCATTCTGATTTAATGCCAACTGTTCTTTTTCTATCCCCTCTCCTCCTAGAATGATTGTTGTTGGCTGGGCAGTTGACTTGTATCCGAGACCTCTGCCAATACAACGCTCTAAGCAGTTGTAGAAGGCTCTAGAGAGCAGTCTGGAATTTGCTCATCCACTAATTTTGTTTTCTTTTTTAAATATTAGTTTATTTTTTCACTCATTTCCAGTAGGTAAGTGACTTGTCCCCTTGGTATCTTCCCTTGGAGGTGGGAAGATCCCTAGCCACTGACTCCATGTCCCTCCCTGGCCACTGTCTGAGGCTGAACCAGACTGTTCACAACCTTGGTATCCTATTTGATCCTGAGCTGAGCTTCTGACCCCATATCCTCTTCATCACCAAGACCACCTACTTCCACCTCTGTAATATCGCCCGTCTCCGCCCTGCCTCAGCTTATCTGCTGCTGAAACCCTCCATCCATGCTTTTGTTACCTCTAGATTCGACTATTCCAATACTCTCCTGGCCGGCCTTCCACTTTCCACCCTCCATAAACTTGAACTCATCCAAAACTTTGCTGTCGGTATCCTAACTCGCATCAAGTCCCGTTCACCCATCATCCCTTTGCTTGTTGACCTACATTGGCTCCCACTCCGGCAATGCCTCGCTTTTAAAATTCTTATCCTTGTATTCAAATCCCTCCATGGCCTCGTCCCTCCCTATCTCTGTAACCTCCTCCAGGCCTACAACCCTCCGAGATCTCTGCGCTCCTCCAATTCTGACCTCTTGTGCATCCCCGATTTCCATTGCTCCACCATTGTGGCCGTGCCTCCAGCTGCCTCGGCCCTAAGCTCTGGAATTCCCTCCCTAAAACTCTCCGCCTCTCTACCTCTCTCCTCCTTTAAGACGTTCCTTAAAACCTATCTCTTTAGCCAAGTTTTTGGTCACCTGTCCTAATATTTCTTTATGTAGTTCGGTGTTGAATTTGTCTGATAACACTCCTATGAAGCGCCTTGGGACGTTTTACTATGTTAAAGGCACAATATAAATGCAAGTTGTTGTTGAGAGGGTTTTAAGATTTACTGCAGGGAATGGATTATGGATAGCAATTCATATTGGTACATCAGTGCCCTATGGCACCAGAGCACCCAATCTTGTATATTTGTGAACTCCTACACAATTGTAAGAGTTTTTTTCCACTGCTGTGAACAAGTACTCTGTCGATCATTGAATAGATCAAACTGAACAATTAATTATTTCTGTTTCTTGATGATCAAGAATTCTGGCTGCAGGAATCCCAGAGTATGGCTGTTTCATAAGCCCCCATAAAACAGTGGTCAACTTTGCTCTTGATGAGAACCTACCAGGCTGCAGCAAGGCCAAGTCATTGCCAGAACACTGCCTCTTTCCTTGGTGTGGCTTGCTATTCGATACACAGACACTTGAAGTCTACTGTGACTATTCCAGGTAGGAGACGTATCATACTGGGCCTGTTCATGTAACCACAGTTTCTTAAGTGACAAGTTGACAATCATGGCCATACATCTGGGAGCAGTGGCCATGAAAGGAGGGTATATGGGAGGAAGGGAGGTGATCCAAGACTCCTAGCACCTCCTTGTGGGTGGTTATTCAGCGGGATCAACTGAAATTGAGAGCAGGTGACCTGACTGCTCCTCTCAGTTGGGAAATGGGATGAAGACTACATTTTAAAAGGGGGCAAGCTTTAGCATGATGCTGAGCGACAGATTCATTCCCCGATCATTTGATAGTTGAGGAATTGGGGATTTTGTTCTTATCTACTGGTTGTTCCCATCAAGAGACTTTCGCTGAGTAATACTTTTATACAAATCTGGATTCGTTACTTAAATTATAAGATAATATAATTGTGGGTTTGAATAAATAGCAAGGTAAATTGATATCTTCAAAAGGATTTGATCTTTATTTTGTGCTGTTACAGTGGAGGAATATAGTATTATGATATATGCAGGACATTGAGTATATATTGGATCAATCTTTAAAATACATGTGCGTTAATGGAATAGGAGTCGCTTATGAACCATACTTGTTTAGTTAAGAAGTCCCGATAAAATGAGGGCAAATCTGCTCCCATGCTCAGGCTGTTGACTTTCTGGGCACTTCCAATCAGTCACTATTCAGTCCTGTGGCTAAATTTCACCATGCCTCACAATGTAGTGTCAATAACCGTTCTAGTCTTGTTAGTATTTTAGAATATATGCCAATGTCTTAAAAGGTTAAATATAGTCAGCATTCACAATTTCTCTGTCAGATACTACAGACAAAAATACAGTACCGCTTCAGTTCAAATCACATGGTACAACGGTGCGCTTTAATTTAAACAGGGCTATAGGGAAAGAACAAGCGAATGGGGCTAAGTGGATAGTTCTTTCAAGGAGCCGGCACAGGCACGATGGGCTGAATGGCCTTCTCCTGTGCCGTACCTACTATGATACTAAAACGGCACTTTAGTACAAATCATGGGATTTCATTATGGAAGTTGCCATTTTGTCACTGTTGATCATGATATCCGTCAAACAATAAAACTAAACTTGCCAAAAACTAAGTAGAACCATCCACCTCATTTGAACCCCCCCACCCCCCACTCCACTTTGTATATATTAAGATTAGATTAGTACAGTGAAGTACCAGATAGCAACAAAGCTCTGGCTCCCCCCGCCCCCCGCACTGCGATCGTGACACCTCCTGCCCCCCACTGGGACGTATCTTGCCGATAGTGCCTGAATCCGACGAGCTGCATCGGCACGCCATTTGGGATGGGCAGCTCGCCAGTGTCACTTAAACGAGGCCCAGGCCTCTTCATTGCCGGAACAGACGGACTATCCATCTTTTGTCTATGGGTGGGTGGAAAATTTGGCCCTTAAATTCCACATTTTATTATTTGACAATAAATCAGTGTCACATTCATAAGTAATTTTTGGACCTGGATTATAAATTCACTTCTTTTATTCGTTCATGGGATGTGGGCGTCGCTGACGAGGCCAGCATTTATTGCCCATCCCCAATTGCCCTTGAGAAGGTGGTGGTGAGCCGCCTTCTTGAACTGCTGCAGTCCGTGTGATGACGGTTCTCCCACAGTGCTGTTAGGAAGGGAGTTCCAGGATTTTGACCCAGTGACGATGAAGGAACGACGATATATTTCCAAGTCGGGATAGTGTGTGACTTGGAGGGGAACGTGCAGGTGGTGGTGTTCCCATATGCCTACTGCCCTTGTCCTTCTAGGTGGTAGAGGTTGTGGGTTTGGGAGGTGCTGTTGAAGAAGCCTTGGCGAGTTGCTGCAGTGCATCCTGTGGATGGTTTACATTTTGGGGAATGCACAATAGTATTCCCATTGTCCTGCACACAGAGTGGTGGTATAATTAAAAGCAGAAACTTTCTCTCTTGGACCCCACCTATAACGTATTTTTAAATACTGTGAACCTTCTTGAATGCATGTTAGTCTTGTCACAAAGTTACTTGTATGTGTTTTAGAAATACCATTAATATTTTTGTTTGCATGACTGAGGAACACAGTAGTTTGCAGCTGGTGATTTATTTACTTACTGGTGATATTCTAGGTTTCCAGGCTGCCTATTGTATTCTCCCCCGATATGACTATCTTGGTTTGGTCAGGTATGCCTCTGACATGAGTAAGTTATGTGTGAACATAAGACTCGGCTCCTTGCACCATATGTAAAAATTGCTAATGATAACTGTTAGCATATGACTGAATTATATGGCAATTTGGTAATTTATTAACTTTTTAATGCATTGCTGGACATTGACATCTGACCATTCCCTTGGAAATGGTCTCTTCCTGCTGTGTTATATAATTGTCTGACTCATCTCTGCACAGTAGTACTTTTTAGGAGCTCTATGATGTAGTATTTTAAACCAGTATTATGGACAGTATTCTGTCCTACACTATGTTTCACATCATCGATGTACTTTTGGCAGTTCACTATGTCCTTTGTGGGGAAAAGGATGTAATTTTAGGAGGCATTTGTATCATAGTAAAAGCCACTTGGTGGGTGCTAGCCAAGAATTCTTGATTCAAGAAAGGCACCTCACCATATTACAGCTTCTCTCAGAGCAGGCCTATCTATCTCTCCTGGCCTAAAATATGGTTTGACTTTCAAATTATTTCCTACCATTTTATAGTTAGTGAGGGTGATGTCTGAATCATAAATCTAGGCCAAATAGTATATTTCTGATTTGTAAGTGGATTCATTTGCATGATTTTGGCCTGCATTGAATTGGATAGGTTAAATCACTACTGGGAGCAATACCACACTCAAGAGTGCAAGATACTTGTGCTAGCCCTTTCTTTGGTAAATTGCCAATATTACCCAGATACGTAGTCCGAATACTCCTGTCATTCACCCACTGGAATATCTAACTTGATGTTCTTTAGCAAAAGGTTGCGAAAGCTTTCTGTCAGTGCAGGAGGAACCTGATATGCATGCTTCTAATTCTCTGTTATGCTAGCATTTTGCTGGTGTGTTGTGCTGTGTTGCTTTGTACCACTGCTCCCATCCTTAAACTGTTACTATTTAAATGAGGCTATGTCCAAGTAGTGGTATCAAAGCAATTTTCCCATCAATCTCAGAACTACTGTGAATTACTGTACAACAGTATGAGAAAGTAATTAAACTGAAAGATGACAAGAAATGGCAATTTTCTTTTCAAATTGTAGAAGTATTGTGTTCTCACCTTTTCATGCTATCCGTGTCTTTTTAATGTTTAGCCTACAGTGAGGACTGAATGATCCTTGAAACTTAATAGGACATCTCAATGTAAACAAGAAATGCTTGTCAACTGTTGCAGTAGTGAGAGTGCTGGCAATGATTTCCCTTATCTTTATGCTAGGACTTTGGTTATAGGTGCTGTGTTGTTTGTCAATTTGGATTCTTGAGCTCAATTTAACTCATTATGGCAATATTTATTAGCTGATTGCAATATATCCACAGCTATGATTATCTAAGTATCTATTTTTTTCCAAGGGAGATTAAAGCCCTGTCAGTGAAACAGCTGTGAATTAAGATTTGAAATGTGTTTGTAACTGATCTAATTTAAAATCTCCAATGAGGAAAGAAACCTGAGATGTGAGAGACTAGGAGCTGTGGAGGAGCAAAAGGATTTAGGTGTCCAGGTACACCTATCACTAAAAGCTTGTGCACAGGAACCACAAAGGCTAATGGAACATTGGCCTTTATCTCAAGGGGGTTGGAATACAAAAGTGAGGAAGTGATACTTCAGTTGTACAGCGCCTTGGTCAGACCCCGTCTGCAGTACTGCGTTCAGTTTTGTACACTGAACCTCAGGAAAGATTGATGATACCAGGGCTTAAAGGGTTAAATTATGAGGACAGGTTGCATAAACTTGGCTTGTATTCCCTTAAGTATAGAGGGTTCAATGATGATCTAGTCCTAGGTCTTTAAAATGATAAAAGAATTCGATAGGGTAGATACAGAGAAACTATTTCCTATGGAGGGGGAATCCAGAACAAGAGGACACAATCTTAAAATTAGTTCAAGGCCATTCACACACAAGGTAGTGGAAATCTGGAACTATTCCCCCAAAAGACTGTGGATGCTGGATCAATTAAAATTTTCAAGACTCGGATCGATTATTTTTGCTAGGCAAGGGTATCGGGGATATGGAGCAAAGGTGGGTACATGGAGTTGAGAAACCTGAAGTTAAGTTCTGACATGTGACCATTAGGTAAATAAACTGTCTTAACAGATCCAGAAGAACTTGGTAATTGTCTGTTAAGCCATGATCCATGGTGACTACAAGCCTTGATTCCTAGACACAGTAGCTCAGAGACTGTGAGTAACAGAAATCGGCAGAGTTCTTTAAATCAGAATGTTCACAATTAGTTTATTTCAGTGACAAAAACCTTGAACAAGCTCCTAGTACGAGCAGACACCAAGTACCAGCTTAGGCATGACCACGCCTGCCCCATCCCTGATTACCACATGTCAGTGGGGAGGTGGAGTGCGGCAAGCCATACCATTGTTGTCTCAGTTGACCCCAGGTATTGCCAGGAGAAAGTTGGCTGCAGCTCCTGGGTAGCAGTGGTAAGTCGCAAGATGGAAGGAGAGGGCCTGTTAGTGGCCTCCTCTCCCTCCATATGGACCCCAAAAACTGATCAAAGATTGCACCTTTTCCTCTTTGAGGCACTTCCGTCCTCTCTAAGTTCCTGCCAACTCTTTGAGTACTGCTGCAGCAGTGCCAGAATTTTCCATCATGGCAGCAGTGGGGATCCTACTGAGGGCCTACTCTCCATGCTAAATGAACCCTGAAAATGGGTCGGGTTATGGCAGGGTCAAAGTGGTGAGAGGCAGCCCTCTTTCGCCAACACAAGGGAAATCCAACCCCAAGAGTCAAACTGTTTGTTCTTGGGATGTTGGTGACATTGGCAAGACTGTATTGCTCATCCCTAGTGGGAGACTGGAGTCACATGTAGGCTAGATAAGGTTGGGGTGACATTAATGGACCAGTTTTTACAATAATCCAGCAGCATTCCAGATCATTTCTTCCTGGTGCTAGCCCACGAATTATCCGATGTATTGAATTCAATTTCACTATGTCATGATGGGAGTTGAACTTACAACGTCTGGGTTTCCAGTCCAGTACCATATTCACGACGTTACCATACCTGGCTGCACTTCCAATATTGGTATTTAGCTTGCCTGGTTATTCAGTGGATGTATGGTCGATTTTGGGGCAGTTCTCAAAAATCTTTCCTTGCTCCTGAGCTGCTGAAGCTATCGTTCTGACGAAGTTGCTGGTATTCCGATCAATTTTGACAGTTATCTCATCAAAATAAGATTCCCCTGTTATAAAGCAAAATCTCATAAGATGTTATAGCCGGGAATGCCTCTATACAAAGATTAACAGCACAGCTCCTGCTTGCAAATGAACCTGCAGAATCCCTGCAAGTACATTGGCCACCAGAGCTAGAACCCTCCCCATCCCAAGATCAGGACCACACGAGGTTATTGTACACATTATAATTGCCAACTCATGACCAATAATGGTCATAACCTTGGCCACAGTAAGTGTAAAGCCCAAGGCAGAATGTAGCTTTTAAAAAATCTCAACTAGGATATGGTTATGTCACTTATTTGAAATTCTATATCACCAGGAGTTACATCAAAAATAACCTTAAGAGAAAGTAGGGGTTAAAGGTAGTTACTCAGACTGGCGGAGTGTGGCAAGTGGTGTTCCACAGGGATCGGTTCTGGGACCACTGTTGTTCACCATTTACACAAACGATTTACACTCTGGAATCGGAAGTACAATTTCAAAATTTGCAGATACACCAATTTGGGGGGTAGTCAACATTGAGGCAGACTCCAACAAAATACAAGACGTTAATAAATTTGCAGAATGGGTGTGTAAATGGCAAATTAATTTCAATTATAGATAAGCGTGAGGTGGTGCATTTTGGTGGGAGGAGCAAAGGGATCTAGAGGTACACATTTGCAAATCATTAAAAGTAGCAACGCAAGTTAACAAGGTCATAAAAAAGGCAAACAAAGCATTGGAGCTCATTTCTAGAGGAATAGAATTGAAAAGCATAGAAGTTATGTTAAACTTGTGTAGAACCTTGGTTAGACCACACTTGGAATAGTGTGCACAGTTCTGGTCTCCATATTATTAAAAAGGGATATAGAGGCACCGGAGAAGGTGCAAAAAAGATTTACAAGGATGATACCAGAAACACCGAGGTTATAACTATCAGGAAAGACTGAACAGGGTGGGGTTCTTCCCTCTAGAAAAGAGTAGGTGACCTAATAGAGGCCTTTAAAATTATGAGGGGGTTTGATAGGGTACATGTAGAGAAGATGTTTCCATTTGTGGGTGAGTCCAAAACTAGGGGCCATAAATATAAGATAGTCACTAATAAATCCAGTAAAGAATTCAGGAGAAACTTCTTTACCCAGAGAGTGGTGAGAATGTGGAACTTGCTACCACATGGAGTAGTTGAGGCAAATAGCATAGATGTATTTAAGGAGAAGCTAGATATGTACATGAGGGAGAAAGGAATGGAAGGATATGCAGATAGGGTGAAATGAAGTGGGGAGGGAGGAGGATTGTTTGGAGCATAAACACCAACACAGACCAGTTGGGCCGAATGGCCTGTTTCTGTGCTGTAAATGCGATGTAATTCTATGTAAGCCTTGCAAATAAGATGGAAGAATGAATATATTAACATTTATGATAGTGAGATTAGAGATTTGCATTCCAAAATAATACACTTAAGAGGAAAAGCTATTAGATGCAAGAACTAAGGAAAATTCAGGTTTGTTAGAAAGCCGCCTTATGAAGTCGCCTTCATTCCTCCAATGGAAGCATCCTCCCCAAACTACAAGGTTAAGCCTATGACACCAACGGGGCATATGGTGGTCAAGGTTAATGATGTCATGGCAACATTCATTTGTCCCTTCTCTTCCATGTTTTCTTTTCTTTAAAGAAAACAGGCACCTAGCTAAAGAGTAGGCAGAAACTTTCCTAGAATAAGCCAAGAAATAGTGAATTCATAACCACTAAGCACAAGTGCTGATCCCAACAGAACTTGTACAAGAGATTTTTTTTTGTTGCATAATGCAAGAATACTAATGTGGAATACACAAAATAAAACCAGGTTTTAAGGGTTTGCATCAGAAGTTAACATCTTCACTCCCTACTGAAGACAGGAAGGAATGATGTGGAAACTGTGTTATCAGATACATGCGTAGCGTCTATATAGATGGGGCATCGTCCTCATTCATAAGTATCCTCTGAAATGTATAAACAATTATACAGTTTTATAATATGACATTATAAAACATTATAATTTTATAATGTTCCACCAGTGTAAAAAATTATAAAATTAATTTCTGAATTTCACAGGATCCACCTGACTTTACAGACTCTGCAATTTGTCTAATCTGTACAAAATCATTATGTCACCGATTATATAGAGTGATGAAAATAATGCTTGACTCTTTCCCTAAACAAAACCAACTTTGCTGACTACTCTATGTTGAACATAGTGCCCCTGGTGACTAAAAATTTTTAGGTGAGGAAAACATTTAAAATGTTCTGTATTTATTATAAAAGCTTTTAAATTAGCAACTATAATAAAAGATCTATGAATAGGTTATTTGATGAAAAATTACCATTACTCCAAAACAGTAATGTGTTATGAAACATTTGTGTCCAATGCAACTGATACTGTATAAATAACTTCATTTTTAAAAAATTTAGCTATGCAAACATCTCCATCAGATCAAGCCTGACTTTCAACTGTAGTTCCAAAGCTGGACAAAATATGAGGAGAAAACTACTGGCTGTTTTGAAGCTGAAGTGTCACCAGATCTTCTTGGATCTGGAGGTGAGATGTGACCCAATCACAGATAGTACACGTTTTGTGTTGTGATTAAGACACAGTCGGGGCAATTTTCAACTGGTGCCTGCCCGTGATACGTTGAGACCCTGAAAATTGGGTCATGGTTTGGCCACTCATTCATCCCGGAAATGCATCTGACACTACTTTGGATCAGGCCACTTGAAATGGGCAGGTCCTTACTTAATCAATGTAACTTAGGGTCCTGCGCCTGTTTTAGGACCTGAAAGGCTGGCGCCTGCAGCATCTCGGTTACAGCCAGATTAGTCTGGCCAATTGGCTTTCTGGCACCAAGGCGGGCATTGGTTGAAAGGTTGGCTGAGTATCAGCCATGCTATTATCCGGAAAGCTTCGCCCATGGCACCAGTGCCGCTCGCATGAGGCTGCACCTCAGTACTCACGCTGATCTGCAGGAGAGCAGTCTGCCGGAAGCCTGTGATGGTGTTGAAGCTCCTATTCTTGATTTCACACAAACTTTGCAAGCTTGTGGAGATGGTTGAGCTCAGAGGCTGAATGGGAGCAGTCTAGGCTTCCAACGAAGCTGTCAGGGCTGTCACCACAGGCTCCATAACTGAGGGCCCCATTGGCAGGCACATAGAGCTGACTGCTTCCGGGGTTGAGCGTATTGCCTTGATGCAATGCACGATAACCCCACACTAGTTGGATGTGGACTCCTCCCCGCTGTCTGACATGATGCATAGACTCCCCGACAGGCTCGCTCTTCCGATAGAAGTGAGGCACCTACATCAAAATGTGTGCCCCACGTCATCCGCTTCGGGCGACTGTTTTCTGGCTAATTAGGTGGCCATGCAACCTGCTCCGAGGCTGAATCGCTCACTCCGATAGCTTGCATCAGGCACTTGCTTGTTGGGAATCACCAATGCGTCACCTCTCTTAGCCAGTTGGTAACTGTTTCAGAATTAGCAAATTTTATATGAAAGGGTAATAATGTTTAAGAGATGATAAATTGATAAGATAAGAAGAGTTGACCAGCACGATGGCCTATTTGAAACCAGTTCCCCTCTTTGTTGATTTTCTTTTGTCCAAAATTTCTCTTTCCTCGTCAAACTGTGACTTGTTCAAACATGCAAACAAAGAGACCTGTAACGGTTTCTGCTATCTCCAATGTCACGCAAACTTATCTGTTAACCGACAACAGGCCAGCATTGTGTCAAAAATGTCAAAAGTAGAACCCTTAATGGGTTTTTTTCCAGAAACCTGTTTTATGTTAAAAAAAAAGTCTGCTGCATCGCTGAACTGTTGCATTAATCTGCTGGAAAGTCTAAACATTTTGAATTGAAATGAGTCATTTAAACTGAATAATTGCTTTGATATAATGGTAAAATACAATTACAAAGGCATTTTACCTTACCATACTTCAAAATTATCAGAAGCCCACCTGATATGCCAAATGAGGAAAACGGATCTTTAAAACCCTCTCCCTGCCGTGTTTGGTACAGTTAACATAGCTGCATTTTTTTTAACCTTGATGTAGTGCATTTGCCCAGAGAATAAAATACAGGATTTTAAAAGATGTACTCATTTTATTTTTTAAAAATATTTTGTTTCCCATTTTACCCTCCCTACAAAGCATTCTTCCTGCCAACATACTTAAGAAAAAACTTGTGTGTATATATAGGCATGTATAAATTTGATGATCAGCTAGAAATCTCTCACGACACGTTTTATAATTTCTGCAGATCAATACACTAAGAACGGTCAGCATCAATGTCTACAAGATATTTCTTCTCCAGGCCTACAGGTACTTTTCAAAGAATTTTGTATCTTTTGGTTATTTTCACTAAGTTTAGAACCATGCATTTCGAAGGTGTATACAGTTGGGAAAATTAGAGTGGAAATAAATAAAAGACCACCTGATCCCTTAAGATTGTTTCAATTTGAAGTTTGTTTTCGAGGCCAGCGTCTTGTCTCCGTATTGCCCTAGTATTCAGCTGTGTTTGTCCGCTGCTTCTCTACCCTGCAATTTGTCCCTTTCCTAGTTAGAACATTTCAGACATCCTGTGTGATCCATTCCATCTTTGTGCACAAAAAAGCTGCAAAGCAACAAGCTGTTGTGTAGAATTAGTTACCAAATCTATCATCACAGTTTGTTTAGAATACACAGAGAACTTTCTTCATGTTTTTTTAAATTTACCATCTTAGGAAGTAAAACAGAAGATAAAGGGAGATTCAGTGAATAACCTTTATCAATTAGTTACCTGAACCTGACTAACAAATATTTTTGCCATATATTGTGGTCTGTGGAGCCAGGTTATAAACACAATGCTGCAAATGTGTCATTTGACATACATATTTTGTATTTTGTTGATGGTCAGGTATCCTATTTTCAAAAACTTTCCAGAACATAAAAATCCTTGCCTTATATAAGAGGTTGAATGGAGGGGTTGCTAGTGACCCCGTTGCATTATAAATTCTCAAGTTTGAAGGGTCAAAGTCTTCGTGAAAAGTAGTAGACCTATCATTTTGATCACTGTGATGCCACATGGTATTGACATGTCTTGACAGCCTGTGCACATCATTTACATTTTTTAATGGTTAGCCTTTTGTGTAGTGACACAACACTTTGTGCCTCTCGTGCTTATCCATACTGCCCAAATAGTGTGTTTAAATATGAATTTAGCTTACAGAGCAGCTATTATAAAAGCACTGGGATATGTGATGTCTATCCTGGTCTATACACCCAAGATCATTGAGTGGTAAATGACTTTGCAGATAAATACAGCCTAATTGCAGCATTGAGAGAGTGCTACATTGTAGGAAGTGTAGTCTTTCAGTTTATGTTAAACCAAGGCCTTGTCTTCCTGTTCAGGTGGATGTTTAAGATGGAAATGAGGAGGAATTTCTTCACCCAGAGGGTCGTGAATCTTTAGAATTCTTTACCCCAAAAAGCTGTGGAGACTGAGTCATTGAACACATTCAAGGCTGAGTTAGACAAATTTTGAATCAGCAAGGGAGTCAAAGGATATGGGGAAAAGGCGGGAAAGTGGAGTTGAGGTAAAAATCAGATCAGCCGTGATCTCATTAAATGGCGGAGCAGGCTCAAAGGGCCAAATGGCATACTCCTACTCCTATCTCTGATGGTCTTAAGTAAGAGATCTCACTATTTGAAGAGCAGAGGGAGTTCTTCTGGTGTTCTGGCCAACATTCATTTCTCAACCCATACCATCAAAAGCAGATTAACTCGTTGTTCATCTCACTTGCCATTTGTAGGATCTTGCTGTGGGATGAGTGACACAGTCGCTCATTCATTGTGAAGAGCTTTGAGATAATAAGGCACTATATAAATTCTTCCTTTCTTGGGGAAAGTAACATATCACAGACACGAGATCCTAAGACATTCTTATGTTCTATCCATTCTTTCCAGTGTGTAAAAGATCAAGGAAATTGTACGGTTCCTCTGCCAGCATGGAGCCTCACTATGCGTGAGCCCTGGTTACACATCAAGCTACAGTAATGTTGCCCTGATTCTGGGCTTTGTGCCAACAGCAAAGCTTTCCACATTATTTCCAATTAAAGACTGCAATAATTGCACACTCAACAGAACTGCTAGTACCTGGTGTCCAGCAGATTGTTAACCCTGCAATGGTGTAGGGTATACATAATTTTCCTACTATTAGTAACAGATAATTTAGGTGAGTTCAAATTGTCTAGGTTCAGTTGAAGCAGATCTGGTCACCAACCAGAGATCTGGTCATCAATCAATTAGTTACCTATGGTAGAGTTGTGTGATATAGTATATCAAGCTATGTTACGCAAAATGATCTGACACTAACTAGAATCAGAATCATACAACACAGAAGGAAGCCATTCATCCCATCGTGCCTGTGCCAGCTCTTTGAAAGAGCTATCCAATTTGTCTCACTCCCCCACTCTTTCCCCATAGCACCGCAAGTTTTTCCTTTTTAAGTATTTATCCAATTCCATTTTAAAAGTTACTGTTACATCTGCTTCCACCACCCTTCAGTTAGTGCATTCCAGATCGTAACAACTCGCTGAGTTTAAATAAAAGGTCCTAATTTCCCCCAGACTTGCCAATAATCTTAAATCTGTGTCCTCCGGTTACCGACCCTCCTGCCAGTGGAAACGGTTGTTTCCTATCTACTCTATCAAAACCCCATTTAATTTTGAACACCTCTATTTAAATCTCCCCTTAGCCTTCTCTGCTCTAAGGAGAACAATCCCAGCTTCTCTAGCCTCTCCAGATAACTGAAGTCCTTCATCCCTGGTACCATTCTGGTAAATCTTCTCTGCACCTCTCCAAGGCCTTGATGTCTTTTCTAAAGTGTGGTGCCCTGAATTGGACACAATACTCTAGCTGAGGCCTAACCAGAGCTTTATAAAGGACTAGTAGTATAGTATAGTAGCGTCCATGTGGGAATTGTGAAAGTCTCAGAAATACATCGAAACTACAGCACAGAAACAGGCCATTCAGCCAAACTGGTCTGTGTCGACGTTTATGCTCCACATGAGCCTCCTCTCTCCCTACTTCATCTAACCCTATTAGGATACCCTTCTATTCCTTTCTCCTTCATGTGCCTTCCAGCTTCCCCTTAAATGCATCTGCTATTTGCCTCAACTACTCCTTGTGGTAACGCATTCCACATTCTTACCACTCTTTGGATAAAGAGGTTTCTCCTGAATTCCTGATTGGATTTATTAGTGACTATTTTATATTTATGACCTCTAGTTTTGGACTCCCCCCACATGTGGAAACATTTTTGCTACGCCTACCCTATCAAACCCTTTCATTGTCTTAAAGACCCCCATCAGGTCACCCTTCAGCCTTCTCTTTTCTAGAGAAAAGAGACCCAGCCTGTTCAGCCTTTCCTGATAAGTATATCAGTATAATTGTTTTTATTCATTCTTGGGATGTGGGCATCGCTGGCAAGGCCAGCATTTATTGCCCATCCCTAATTGACCTTCAATGTCAATTAGGGATGGGCAATAAATGTTTGCGTTGCCAGCGACGCCCACATCCCATGAATGAATAATAAAAAAAAATCCTCAGTTTTGGTATCATCCTTGTGAATCTTTTTTCCACCCTCTCCAATGCCTCTACGTCCTTTCTATAATATGGAGACCAGAATTATGCACAGTATTCCAAGTGAGGTATAACCAAGGTTCTATAGAAGCTTAACATAACTTCTCTGCTTTTCAATTCTATCCCTCTAGAAATGAACCTCAGTGCTTGATTTTACTTTTTTATGGCCTTATTGACCTGCATCGCTACTTTGTGATTTGTGTATCTATACCCTTAGATCCCTTTGCTCCTCTATTCCATTTAGACTCTTATTGTCCAAGCAATACGTGGCCTCCTTATTCTTCTTACCAAAATGCACCACCTCACACTTATCTATATTGAAATTTATTTGCCGATTACACGCCCATTCTGCAAGTTTATTAATGTCGTCTTGCATTTTGACGCATTCTTTCTTTGTATTAACTACATCCCCCAATTTGGTGTCATCTGCAAATTTTGAAATTGTGCTTCCGATTCCTGAATCCAAATCGTTAATGTAAATTGTGAACACTTGTGGTCCCAGCAGCGACCCCTGTGGAACACCACTTCCCACCTTTTGCCAGACTGAGTAGCTACCCTTAACCCCTACTCTGTTTTCTGCTTTGTAGCCACCTTGTTATCCATTCTGCCACCTGTCCCCTGACTCCTCATACTCTGACCTTAGTAATGAGTCTACTTGCAGTACCTTTATTGAAGGCTTTTTGAAAATCCAAATATATTACCTCTACTGCATTATCCTTGTCTACTCTTTCTGTTACTTCTTCAAAGAATCCAATAAGGTTGGTCAAGCATGACTTTCCCTTCTGAAATCGGTGCTGACTATTCTTTATTCAAAGATGTAATAGAAAAACATCTATAGAACGAAAATATAATAAAGATTCCATTATCTTTCCTACCACCGACTTAAAACTAATTGGTCTATAGTTCCCTGGACTTGCTCTATCTCCCTTTTTAAATATAGGAATCACATTAGCTGTCCGCCAGCTCCCTGGCACTATTCCCTTTTCTAATGAATTTTTATATATATGTATTAGTGCCTCTGCTGTCTTGGCCATAATTTCTTTTAATATTTGCGGATGCAATCTATCCGGATTTTTCTTTTGTTATTTATGTGTATGTAGAATACTTCACTATTTTGTTTTATATTCCTTGATAATTTAATCTCGAAATTCCGCTTTGCTTTCCTAATTGTTTTTTGACTTCTTCATATTCCCTTTTGTCATCCCCTCCTTTATTGTCTATGAACTTAGAGTATGCCTTTTCCTTTAGTTTCAATTTTACCCTTATATCTCTTTATTCATCCATGATGTTACATTATTGGCTAGTTTGTTCTTGCTTTTTAGAGGAATATATTTCTCCTGAACTCTTAGTCACCATTTTAAATATTTCCCACTGCTGTTCTAGCTCTTTGTCAATTTTTTTCCAGTTTACCTTCCCTAGTTCCACACTCGTCCCCTCAAAATTAGCGTTTTTTCCAATCTATTACTTTTTTCTTTGTCTTACTTATGCCTTTCTCAATTATTATCTTAAACCTTATTATTTTATGGTCGCTATTGCCTAGATGTTCCCCTACAATTACTTCTCTTATCTGCTCTGGTTCATTTCCCATTACTAGATCCAGCAGTGATTCCTCTCTTGGGCTTCTCACATACTGGATAAGAAAGGAGTCCTGTACACACTGTAAAAACTCCATTCTCTTTTCCCCTTTCCCTACCTCTTCTTGCCAGTTTATTTGGGGGTAGTTGAAATCTCCTATGATTATTATTTGATGTTTTTTACTCATTTCATAAGATTTGCCTATATATTTCATCCTCCACTTCCTTTCCACTATTAGGTGGTCTGTAGAATGTACCTATTAATGTGATTGATCCCTTCTTATCCTTTGTTTCAATGCATATGGATTCTGTTCCTATTTTAATGTTGCTTATGTCCCTTTTTTCTATTGCCATTATGTTGCCTCCTAAATAGTACAGCTACTCCACCCCCTTCCTTCCCTCTCCTTTCTAAATACATTATATCCTGTAATATTTAAGTGCCAGTCATGTTCCTTATGTAGCCCTGTTTCAGTTATCCCTACCCACAATTGTAAAATATCTGCAATCTTTGAACTGTCTGTGTTTGTGGAGAAACAGCCTGCTGTACACCTCCCATTGTCCGATAACTAAGGCACAAATAACTTTTCAATCACCCCATATAGACTTACTGTGCAACAAACTTATTGAGATTGATCTACAGCTGCATTGGGAATAAAATCCTGTGATTTGACACATGCTGAGAATGCACTTGATTTCTGCTTGCACCCCTGGCTTTACCCACACGTTCCTGCCTCTGCCTTAAAACAAACCAGATATCAGTAAGGCGAACATGTGGTCCCAGAGTAAATGGACAATTAATTTCAATGAAAGGAATATCAGGCAGCTTCCGTTACTCAGAGGGTAGTAGGTCTGTGGAATTTGCTGCCCCAGGAAGCTGTGGAAGCTACATCATTAAATAAATTTAAAACAGAAATAGACAGTTTCCTAGAAGTAAAGGGAATTAGGGGTTACGGGGAGCGGGCAGGAAATTGGACATGAATTTAGATTTGAGGTTAGGATCAGATCAGCCATGATCTTATTGAATGGCGGAGCAGGCTTGAGGGGCCGATTGGCCTACTCCTGCTCCTATTTCTTATGTTCTTATGTACCTGCGAGTGACATGCTGTGCCAGCATTTCTGTTCTGTGCTCTGCCCAAAGACCAAATTCTACCCCCATATGTATGCACATTTGTCAGATTATCTGGTCATTCGCCTCATTTCTGTTTGTGGGCTGTTGACACAGAATAGTTCCCTTGTTTGCCTACTTAACATTTATTGCATTCCAAAAGTAGTTCATTTTATGAAGTGCTTTGAGATATAAATACTAGCAGTATAGTATAGCTGCGTCCATTTGTGAAAGTCTCAGGAATACCCACAATTGTAAAATATCTGTAATTTTTGAACTGTGTGTAGCTGCATTTGTGCACTTCCCCTTAGAGGCATTTGTATGATATGCTTTGGATGGATTTTGTTGAAGACATTTTCTTCATTTGTTCATTTGTTAAATTGGTTAAGGCAATGAAACAACATACTATTAGAACTTGCCAAACTGACCAGCGTCAATCAATATTTATACAGTTGTAGAACTCATGATATTGCCATGGATGGTCCAAGATCTAATGCTTACCACAGTCCTCTAGCAGACTAAGTATGATCACAACAACTTCGTCACTGTAATACAGCACACTTACTGCAGCAATATATCACAATTGACACAAGTAAATATATTTCACGTTCCTGATACTGAAATATACAGATCTTACAGATGCAATATTTGCCTACCACTTTAGAAAGCTTAGTTACGGTTCAAGTAATTTTATTCGTCCCTCCTCAAAGTATCTTCTTCTCAATTATTCACAGTGTGCAATATATATTTTTTTGACCTGCTTCCCATGGTGTGTTTTTTTCCGAAACTGTCATTGGCGTAACATTGTTACAAGGAAGTTTACCCACCATCCAATTTCTAAAGATACGGGAACTTGAATAGGTGGTCACTTTTCAAAATCACCTGGATGATTTTGGCCACAGTGGTTGAGCTTTATAGCAAGTTGTTTCATAAACTCCCCCACCTGGCCCAGTGCAAATATCAGCACCCCCTCTTCAGCATAACAACTCCCACATCTCAAGCAACTTCTCCGAACTTTCATTCAGTGGCTTAAACTGTATAATTTGATGGGGGAAAAAAAAAAATCAACTTTTTTTTTCTGCCAATTACGCTCCACCATTTAAAAATGTTATGTCCGGTTGTCGTGACTCAGATTATTGTGCTGCATTCTGTTCCACAGAAGCATGCCAGATACCGCAGCCTCGATTTTTGCGGAGGAAAGGGGATGGTGCGTGCAAACCTTGTAGCGAGCGGTGCACCTGAAGAGTTCGGAGACGTGGGGGCCCGGCCGATCTTAACGGCAGCGCTTCATGTAAATAAAGTTCCCGGAGTCTCCCCGAGACCTGGCCAGCGGGAGGGAATGGGAATTTAGGAGGAGGGATTTCACTGCAATCGGTGGAGGGGGGGGCTGGGGATTCCCTCATGATCAGGGGGCGGTAGGGGCTGGGGGAGGCCCAGGTAGAAAAGGATCTTTCAGATGGACTGGGCCACGACTTTTGCATGTTACGTAGGCCCCTGCACACTTTTAGCGGGAGCCTCATCGATGGACTGAATCGTCGTCATTAATATTATGGCAGCTGGAAATGCGGCAGGTTGGAGGCGGGATCGCGATTTTCAAAATTTTTAATCCCTTTCATGACCCTTTCCTGCTCGTTGGTGGGGGTTAAAATAGAGGCCTTCACCTCTCTCAATTTGTCAATGGAAGCTACAATTCACCAGTCCATCTGAAGGATCCGTTTCTACCTGGTTGTCACACTATACTCTGGTTATTGTATTGTGCAGGAGCAGGATAAAAACTACAGCTCCCACCTCTCTTTTTACAGCTCCCACCACTCACACTCTAAATTTATGTACAGCAGCTGGAAATCCCAAGACCAATCTTGGCCCTTGCAAAATTTACAACTGGGGCTGAAGCCCCAGGCTGGAAAGAAAGGGGCACATCTCTTTGGGGGAAACTATTTGCAGGGACACCTAATATGAAATGATTCATTTTAAGGGCAAGTTTAATGATTTAGTGGAATTATTACATTTTTATGTGTTTCTTACCAATGTCATTATGCAGCTACGAATTCAGAAATCCAAGCAGATTGCTGGCACCACTTTGGAAAAATAAATTGAATGCCGTGACTGATGCGATTGTGACACTTCGAGTTGGTTGCTTTTTGTGATCTCTTTTCTGATCTTTTATGTTTCAGTAAATCAACGTGGTTAAGTTCCTTATCTGAGCCAATCAGAAGATCATGGTCCTTGATTTTTTTTATTCTACTGTACTCTGATGCAATGAACTACCCTGCACATTTAACACGTAATGTGTTTTACGCAAGACTTAATTATATTGGTCGATATTTATAGCCCAATCATCACACCAAGTAAAATATCCAGCAAGTCAAAACTGTACATTGATCTTTAACAATTGCTTTGTGGATTTCATTTGATTGCTAAAGATTATTTTAAAAGAGCCAGCATCCCTAGTCATTGTAAACTGGATTTCAAGTTCGTCTCCAAGAATTGTGACCCTTTTTCCGAAGAAAATAGAAATTGCAATGGTGTCTGGTCACTTGCAACTAAGGTATAAATTTAGCCTTGCAGCATTTAATTATGGGTTATATTTTCTAAAGGGCTTAGGACATTAAAGGGTTTGGAAAGGGAGATGCAATACCCACCCCCCCCCCGCCTTCTAAATCTGCTTTCCTTCTATTTCTGGTTTCCCCACACTAAGCAGCTGATTAGTGAGGGGCCTGCTCCCTGACCTCTGCCTTGCTGTCTTAAACCAGCTGCTATAATATGTGTTATTGTCCCTGGATTCTGGAGTAACATGGTTGAAATCAGCAATGTAGTAGAGTGAAAAATCAAACCTGCATCCAACCACTCCACTGCACTGTGTATAAAATGAAAACCCTAAAGGGGAGTTTTACCGTCCGCTGGAAATGGAACAGGAGTGCCCCCAAATGGTGGGGAAGAACTTAATGCCCCATTCCCACAGTTGCTGTGGCTGCCGCCATTTTGCCAGGGTCCTCTGAATAGGCAGGTGGAAGCAGATATACAGGTAATTTAGGTATTTAACTCAAGGTCCTATGACGCCAATAGAACCCCGATACCATTTTAGGACACAGCTGGGCAGAGTGTGCGTGGTGCACGCTCGCCGGTATCAGCCGGGCAGAGTGTGCGTGGTGCACGCTCGCCAGTATCAGCCGGGCAGAGTGTGCGTGGTGCACGCTCGCCAGTATCAGCCGGGCAGAGTGTGCGTGGTGCACGCTCGCCGGTATCAGCCGGGCAGAGTGTGCGTGGTGCACGCTCGCCGGTATCAGCCGGGCAGAGTGTGCGTGGTGCACGCTCGCCGGTATCAGCCGGGCAGAGTGTGCGTGGTGCACGCTCGCCGGTATCAGCCGGGCAGAGTGTGCGTGGTGCACGCTCGCCGGTATCAGCCGGGCAGAGTGTGCGTGGTGCACGCTCGCCGGTATCAGCCGGGCAGAGTGTGCGTGGTGCACGCTCGCCGGTATCAGCCGGGCAGAGTGTGCGTGGTGCGCGCTCGCCGGTATCAGCCGGGCAGAGTGTGCGTGGTGCGCGCTCGTCGGTATCAGCCGGGCAGAGTGTGCGTGGTGCGCGCTCGCCGGTATCAGCCGGGCAGAGTGTGAGTGGTGCACGCTCGCCGGTATCAGCCGGGCAGAGTGTGCGTGGTGCACGCTCGCCGGTATCAGCCGGGCAGAGTGTGCGTGGTGCACGCTCGTCGGTATCAGCCGGGCAGAGTGTGCGTGGTGCACGCTCGTCGGTATCAGCCGGGCAGAGTGTGCGTGGTGCACGCTCGCCGGTATCAGCCGGGCAGAGTGTGCGTGGTGCACGCTCGTCAGTATCAGCCGGGCAAAGTTTGCGTGGTGCACGCTCGTCAGTATCAGCCGGGCAGAGTGTGCGTGGTGCACGCTCGCCAGTATCAGCCGGGCAGAGTGTGCGTGGTGCACGCTCGTCAGTATCAGCCGGGCAAAGTTTGCGTGGTGCACGCTCGTCAGTATCAGCCGGGCAGAGTGTGCGTGGTGCACGCTCGCCAGTATCAGCCGGGCAGAGTGTGCGTGGTGCACGCTCGCCAGTATCAGCCAGGCAGAGTGTGCGTGGTGCACGCTCGTCAGTATCAGCCGGGCAGAGTGTGCGTGGTGCACGCTCGCCAGTATCAGCCGGGCAGAGTGTGCGTGGTGCACGCTCGCCAGTATCAGCCGGGCAGAGTGTGCGTGGTGCACGCTCGGGCAGAGTGTGCGTGGTGCACGCTCGGGCAGAGTGTGCGTGGTGCACGCTCGGGCAGAGTGTGCGTGGTGCACGCTCGTCGGTATCAGCCGGGCAGAGTGTGCGTGGTGCACGCTCGCCGGTATCAGCCGGGCAGAGTGTGCGTGGTGCACGCTCGCCGGTATCAGCCGGGCAGAGTGTGCGTGGTGCACGCTCGCCGGTATCAGCCGGGCAGAGTGTGCGTGGTGCACGCTCGCCGGTATCAGCCGGGCAGAGTGTGCGTGGTGCACGCTCGCCAGTATCAGCCGGGCAGAGTGTGCGTGGTGCACGCTCGTCAGTATCAGTTGGCGATCCAGCCAAAAAGGAGCTCTTGAGGCAAGTGCTTATTTTCTCTTTTGGGGCCAGGCGATTCAGGAGTGCTTCTGTGTGTTACACATAAATAACCTGGGATGCTTCCACACCTGCTTCACCCTCTTTTCCGCCCCCGCCCCCCCCCACCAGACCTACCTATTCTGGGCCTGGGTGCAGACGGGCCGCTTCATATTGCAGTGGTCTGGAGCCAGCGGACTGCTCCGAGGCTCTCGCTTTCTGCTCACAGCCCATCGGCCCTATGTTAATGAGGCCCACCCCTTAAAGTGGACTGGGCCTACCATCAGCACTATTGGACAGCAGGCTGGCACACTCTGCCAGTTTGATGCCCGAAAACTGGACGCAGGCAAAATCTATCCCATAGTGTTTAATTAGCTTCCACCTCTGCATTTCGTCCCCTCCTCACAGTTTTCAAACCTCACATGAACTATCCTGTAGCTGATTTTGAAAGCAATTCATTGTCAACACTTAAGACTGAGTGACTGCTCCTCCTGTGCCGTATCTCCCTGGGCTCCCCGGAGACCACTTGTTGGTGCAATAAAAAAGAACTTGCATTTATGTGACATCGTATCGTGTTTTCAGAATGTCCCATAGTGCTTTATAACCGGAACCAGTGAATTACTTTTTGAGCCAATGCAGGTGCCAATTTGCACGCAGCAAAGTCCCACAAACAACAAATAAAATGATGAATAACCAGTTAACCTGTTTTGAGTGGTGTTGGTTGAAGCAGGATTGTTGACCAGAACTCTGATCATCTCCAAATAGTGCCATAAGATCTTTTACATCCATCTGAACAGGAAGCTAGGGCCTCAGTTTAATGCTATTTAGGCACTCACTCAACATTGCATTGAGGTGTCCCAGCCCCCGAATGGTACTTGAACTGACTTCTTTCCAACTCATGGGGTGGGAGAGTGCTATCAACTGAGCCAAACTGACAGTAACATGTCCTAGTGATATATTGTGGAAAACATTTTTGCTTTGTGATTTCTGAGTTGAAAATGATTTACCAATTCACTGATTCTATGGATGCTACTTTCCTTTGAGATCCACGCCGGCATGCGTTTTTATGGACTTGATATAAATCGTTACAGCCCTGCTGATCTGGTGTGCTGTATCCATTATAGTAGTTGTGTTAATCTGGGCTCTGTTGATCACAAGGTGGCAAGATAAGGGCGACCATTCAGGCCATCTTAGCTTATCCATCCTGAAAAGGCTGCAGCTGCTCCTGTCTCCTCCCCAGCACAGCATCCAGTGGTATCTCAAATGATTCCAAGTTGCATATGTAAATTCTAAGCAATAGGGGTCTCATCACTGATTCCTGGAGTGCACCGTTCAATACTTTCCCACACCAACATCACTCCCATAGTCAGTATCTGCTGCTTCCTTCCCTTCAGCTAAACGCTTATTATTTTCAGCTTTTACCTTGAATTTCCATTAAGTTTAAACAGCCTTTTTGTGCAGAATTTTGTCAAAAGATTTCTGGAAATCTAGGTACTCCATGTTGTAAGGCTTTCTACAATCCACTTGGAATATCAGTTCTTCAAGGAAGAGATAATCCAAAGGCATTATCAAGGGCCAGTGTCCCTGGGCAGGAGTCTTCTAGTTATGAGGGGGTTAGTAATACTGCTCTTCAGTTATGAGTGGGTTGGTAATGCTGCTGTTCAGTTATGAGTGGGTTGGTAATGCTGTAGTTCAGTTATGGAAAGTCCTTGGTAATGCTGCTGTTCAGTTATGAGTGGGTTAGTAATACTGCTGTTCAGTTATGAGTGGGTTGGTAATGCTGTAGTTCAGTTATGGAAAGTCCTTGGTAATGCTGCTGTTCAGTTATGAGTGGATTAGTAACACTGCTGTTCAGTTATGGAAAGTCCTTGGTAATGCTGCTGTTCAGTTATGGAAAGTCCTTGGTAATGCTGCTGTTCAGTTATGAGTGGATTAGTAACACTGCTGTTCAGTTATGGAAAGTCCTTGGTAATGCTGCTGTTCAGTTATGAGTGGGTTGGGGGGTGGGGGCTGTAAATAAGAGAGAGAGAGAGAGAGACATGAATGGGACTTGACCATTTATCCCTCAGTACTTTGAATTGTTTTGACTTGAATGAATGAGCAACATTTGGATTGGAGTTGACTTTGATCCTAGTGCTTCAAGAAGTTAGTTAACATTTAAGTCTATTTTTATGAATGTGTTATTGATTAGCATTTTATAACCCTGTTTTAAAAAAAACAGTACAAATGGTTAACTATTTAACAGCTGTGTTTGCTTCCATGATAATTCACTTGAACTTTGTTAATGTTTAGAACTATATCAAGAACGGCACATTGCAACGGTGATAAGCAGCCCCATTTCATTCAGGACTCTCCATCCAGTTTTTGCATTGATTGTACGATCTTCATGGGTAGGAGCAGTTCTATTGCGTGGAAATTGACTTATTTTCCAGACTGTGATTTTGCAATAATGTACTAATTGATCCCTACCTCCTCTTGCCAGTTTATTTGGGAGTAATGGCAGTTCCATGCAATGTTGCAGCACTGGGGAGGGTGCTGGGGTCTGGAGTGTTGAGGAGGAGTGGAAGTCTGGCTGCAATGCAGGGAGGACCTGGGAACTGGCAACACTGAGAAGAGATGTCAGAGTCTGAAAGCGTGAGAGGAAGTATGGGTTGTCTGTCAGTCCTGAGGACAGAGGGTCCCAGGGCATAGCAGCACTGAAGTGGGGGGGGCGGGGGGGGGAAATGACTTGGTCTCTCAACACCTGAGAGAGGGAGGAACGTGGTTGGGTGGCGGGGGGTGTTAGGTCACATGATCTGGTCCCACTGGGAATGGGTATCACAGGGTCTGGTTATAGTGAGGAAAGGCAACCCAGGTATGGTAGCTGAGGGGGAGTTAGGTCTAATAGCACTGGGAGGGAGCCATGGGGTCTGGGAGCATAGGCGCTGGCGGTTTTGGAAGGAGGGTGGGCTCATGAACATAGGAACAGGAGTAGACCACTTAGCCCCTTGAGCCTGTTCCACCATTCAATGAGATCGTAGCTGATCTATGACCTAACTCCGTATACCCGCCTTAGCCCCATATCCCTTAATACCTTTGGTTAACAAAAATCTATCAACCTCCGATTTAAAATTAACGATTGAGCTCGCATCCACTGCAGTTTACAGAAGAGAGTTCCAAACTTCTACCACCCTTTGCATGTAGGAGTGTTTCTTAACTTCACTCCTGAAAGTCTTGGCCCTAATTTTTAGACTATGTCCCCTAGTCCTAGACTCCCCAACCAGCGGAAATAGTTTCTCTCTTTCAATCCTATCAGTTCCCCTTAATATCTTGAAATCTTCAATCAAATCACCCCTTAATCTTCTAAATTCCTGGGAATACAACTTTAGTTTGTGTAATCTCTCCTTGTAATTTAACCTTTGGAGTCCAGGGCCCTGATATTAGTGGGGAGGCGGGATGGCGGTGGGGGGGGGGGGGCGGGGGAGGCGATGGGGTGCGTGGGTGACCCGCCCAATAAATCTGTTCGTTTCCCATGCGATCGCGGGAAAATTGGAGCCATTTTACGTGGCTTCTGGGTCTGGCGTCCGAAACCTGCGCAGCAAGCGGACTGCACACCCGCATCACAGGCTGTCAGCTGGAGCAGCTCTATTTAAAGGGACAGTTCTCCAATGGCTGCTCCTGGAGCAAACACCCAAATAGCACAATGGAGCAGCACAGGGGAAAGGCTGCTCCCAGATTTACTGATGCTTCACTCCAGGTGCTACTGGATGGGGTGAGGAGGAGAAGGGATGTGTTCTACCCGGTGGGCGGGAGGAAGTGGCTGCCTCAAGAAGGCCTGGCTCGAGGTGGCAGAGGAGGTCATCAGCAGCAGCAACATCTCCCGCACCTGGGTCCAGTGCAGGAAGAGCTTCAATGA
The DNA here is from genome assembly GCF_035084215.1 of Heptranchias perlo. NCBI lineage: Eukaryota > Metazoa > Chordata > Chondrichthyes > Hexanchiformes > Hexanchidae > Heptranchias > Heptranchias perlo. The sequence continues at coordinate 9,554,822 of NC_090326.1, read as the reverse complement.
CCTAACTAGGTCAGCAAAAGTGAGCACACCTACTCATTCTCCTACATTCTGTCTTCCACATCACCCCCCCACCCCACAACTCATTCTGCACTGCCAACACTACTCTATCGCACCACTACCCACACCCTCTCAAAGCTCATCTTCAACTTACCTGCACTTCCTCACCATTTCCTCACCTCCCCATTACTCACCCCACCACTACCACTCAGTCCAATCTCATACAATGTCATGGCTCTGTCTCATACTCACCTTCTGATGCATCTCTTTCACTGTCAGCCGCACCTAAGCCAATGCATTCATCGGTTGGCCACGTCGCCATCACTCACTCATGCGTCTGTACTTTCTCCCCTTATCGGAGAAGAGAGCCCAGAATGCACGGGAGATGACGAGGACCAGAGGGGGTCCGCAACAGATAGTGGTGCTCATAGACGCGGAGCAGGAGGCACTGGAGCTGAGCTGCACCTTCGGGTGCCTGTACAACAAGGATGCTGAGACTGGCACCCGACAAACGTTGGGTGACAGAATTTTAAAATTCAGCCCACACAATAGCAATTGATGCTAACATGCTTCAGCACCTCAACATCTGTGATATTGCCTTCTGTTCTCGTACAGGGCCTTCAGCGACCGCTGTTACAGCAGAGGGAGATTCCTCAGAGGACCTGCCAGCCTCTGAGGGTGCACCATCACATCTGAGCGAGCCATCCACCAGCGCAGATACTCACACGTCGGTGGGTCCCTGTCCTCAGTTAGTTGGGGTCGCACGTGGTGAGTTACCACACAAGTGAGCACGAGCAGACACTGGTGGCAGGGGCAGCTGTGGAGAGTCCGCGTCGGTGGGAGCACTCTTCTCCAGGCTCTGCTCAGCTGGATGCAGATGCTGAACCCTGGAGGCCATCCTTTAAAAGGAGAATGATCGAGGGGCAGCAGCACATTTGTGAGGTGCTGGAACAGGTGCAGAGGATGGAGGAGTCCAACTCCAGCATGAGTGGAATGGTGGCACAGGTACGGGGAGGGCATCTTTGAGATACTGTCACAGGGACATGAGGGCATCTCTGAGATAGTGTCGTGGGTATGTGTGGGAATGTTTGCGATGGAGGGAAGGCTAGCCTCCATGGAGCTTCAAGCACAGCTCACCAATGAGTCCATTCAGGCCCGGACAATTGTCCTTCAGACTCAGAGTAAGCAACTTTCTGCGCCTTAAACAGGCGGGCAGATACACTAGCACTGGCTTTACGAGGCTTCACAAATGTCCTCCAAACTGTCGTCCAGCATTGTGGTAGGAGTGGTGTGGGCCTGGCCCAGGGGAGGGATGATGGTGAAAGGGGACATGGAAGTGGGGACGCCACTCAAAGCACCCCCATGTCTCACCTGTTGCCCCCCCTCTCAACCAGTACCCGCAATGCTGCCTCCTCTCCAGGTGGCCAAGTCTGCCCCTGCACAGGTGCAGGTGGAGCAGTCTTTGGAGGGGCCCTCATGGGCACCGAAACCCAGAGCGCGTAGGCCCAAAGCATCTAATCAGTCAGGGCATGAACATGAGCAACCTGCCACTACCTCTGCTGCAGCCACAGGGGATGCAACACGTAGAATTAGTCGGAAGCGAAAGGTGAAGGTTTTGTAAGCATAAAGGGGATTCAGAAGGGTGTTTGACGGTTTGTCATGTTTTTTATTTATATTTGCTTTTTGTTAAATGCACATTAAATATTATTATCGTCACCACTACTGCCACGTCTTGGCCATTCTTGACTGGATTCTGTAATAAGGCTCTTTCATGAAGCTCATCATGAACGGCGACACTTGATGCCACCTATTGCGTTACTCTACAGTGGGCGTATGTGTAATTGCAGGACTATTTTTTGCGGGGTGGAGAGGGTGGTGGGGTGGCTGGTGTGGCCAGGTGGTGAGGACTGGACTCTTCACACTGTCTGATGCTGACAGAGAACCGTTCACATATCAGTGACTCCCTGGCCTCACGAGCAGCCAGGTGAGCCACTGTTCTGGCCATGGGTTGCTCCTACTCCTCCTCCTCCTCCATGTGGGTAGAAGATGTGAATAGGGCCTCCTCAAGCAGCACCCTCTCTGTTGTGCCATGTTGTGCAGGACACAACACACGACTATAATGCGTCCCACTCTGGTGCGTATTGAAGCGCTCCTCCAGAACGATCAAGGCACCTGAAGCGCATCTTGAGCAGCCCTATAGCATGCTCAATTGTAGATCTGGTGGCGATATGGCTGTCGTTATATCGACGCTGTTGCTCGGTGGTGGGGTTCCTCAGAGGTGTCATGAAGCACGTGTGCAGGGGGCATCCCTTGTCCCCGAGGAGCCAGCCCTTACAGGTGTTGGAAGAAGGGCGGGATGTTGGATTGCTGGAGGATGAAGGAATCGCGGCAACTGCCATGGTATCTGGTGCACATGTGAAGGAATCTCTTGCGGTGGTCACAAATGAGCTGAGTGTTGATGGAGTGATAGCCCTTCCTGTTGATGAACAGTCCTGGACCGTGTGGAGGTGCTCATATTGCTATATGGGAGCAATCGATTACACCCTGCACCCGTGGGAAGCCAGCCACAGAGTGGAATCCCACTGCCCTCTCCGTCTGGCTGAGGTCGTCCATGGGGAAGTTGACGTAATGCGAGGCCCTGCGAAACAAGCCGTTGGTGACCTGACTTGAAAATATATCGGCGTTCCTTCATCGTCGCTGGGTCAAAATCCTGGAACTCCCATCCTAACAGCACTGTGGGAGAACAGTCACCACACGGACTGCAGCGGTTCAAGAAGGCGGCTCACCACCACCTTCTCAAGGGCAATTAGGGATGGGCAATAAATGCCGGTCTTGCCAGCGACGCCCACATCCCATGAACGATTAAATCTTATGCCCTTGTGTGCAGACGACTGAGAGACCCTGGCGATGTCTCTGGTGGCACCCTGGAATGATCCGGAGGTGAAGAAGTTGAGGGCAGTGGTGACTTTGACAGCAACAGGTAAGGAAATGCTGCTTGGGCCAGCCGGGAGCAGCTCGGCATGAAGAAGGCTGTAGATTTCTGCGACTACCTGGCGACTGAATCTGAGCCTCCGTATGCACTGCACCTCAGGTTGGTCCAGGAAGCTGAGCCTCGGTCTGTAGACCCTGTTGCGAGGGTAGTGCCTCCTGCTCTCTTTTGTTGCCCTCCGTGCTGTTGTGCAGGTGCCTGTGGCGCAGCACCGTGTTGTCGAACTCCACGTGGCGGAGGTGGACGGCGTGCCTGGAGAGGCTGGTGATGTTGCTCGTCCTCGGACGTAATGGTGAATGCAGCCATGGCGCCCTCCCATCCTGACGGTATGAGTTTGAGGGGGACCGCAAAGTAGGTAAATATGTTTGCACAGCAGAGTTTCAGGTGGAAAGTAAGAATTTTGAGTGGAAGCACAAACGACTTGCAGCCAAAACTTTGTCTGAAGTGACAGAGTGCCCTGCTGCAATCAATGAGGTTTTCTCCCCACCTGTCAAATAATCGTTTGCATCTCCCACTGGCTGCTGGGTGAAACATGTCTGTTGCAACAGGGAGTGTTTCCCACAGCACGGGAAACACGCTGAGGATCCTTCAAAATTGCACCCTTGCCAAAATGTCTACTCAGTCAGGTATCTCAAGTACCTTAACTATTTGTCAAGGTATATAGAGTATCATCTCACCAGCTTTAATTGCCGGTGGGAGTCCTGCATTCGGGAGGCGTGCGCATCCGAATACGTCACTGGGGAACCCGGAAGTCAGCGGGTTGGAGCCGGGTTCCGAACCCACTCCGGATTTCTACGATTTTAGGAGCTCCCCCCACCCCCAACGCACCTGCTCCGCCATCCGAAAATCGGCCCCCATGTATCATTCTAGTAAATCTATGCTGCACTCCCTCCAAGGCCAATATATCCTTCCTAAAGATAATTTGCCCTCAATTCCATGTGCTTTAGCTTTAGCTAACAGTCTCTTATGAGGGACATCATCAAATGCCTTCTGGAAGTCCATACAACATCCATAGACATTCCCCTGTCCACTACTTTAGTCACCTCTTCAAAAAATTCAATCAGGCTCGTCAGGCATGACCTACCTTTTACAAATCCATGCTGGCTCTCCCTGATCAGCTGAAAATTTTCAAGGTGTTCAGTCACTCTATACTTAATTATAGACTCTAGTAATTTCCCAACATTAGATGTTAGGCTAACCGGTCTATAATTCCCTGGTTTCCCCCTCTCACCTTTCTTAAATAGCAGAGCGACGTGCAATTTTCCAATCTAAAGGAACGATTCCCGAACCGAGAGAACTTTGGAAGATTATAGTTAGGGCTTCTGCAATTTTGTCACCTACTTCCTTTAAAACCCTGGGATGGAAACCATCTGGTCTTGGGGATTTGTCACTCTTTAGTGCCATTATTTTCTTCATTACTGTTAATTTGCTTACGTTAATTATGGTGAGTCCCGTAAAATTGAGCCCCATGTCACCGCCCTATTTATCCTTTCTGCTAGGACCCTGGTCCCAGCCCGGTTCAGGTCCCAACGTTACAGTTACTTCCTGACCGAGTACTGGTGCCAGTGAACCATGAAATGGAACCCCTCTTTCCCACACCACTCCTTCAGCCACGTGTTCACCTCCCTGCTTATCCCTATGCCAATTTGCACGTGGCTCGGGTAATAATGCAGAGATTATAACCCTAGAGGTCCTTTTTTTCAATTTAGCTCCTAGCTTCTGTTACACCCTTGCCTATTCTTTCCTATGTTATTGGTCCCAACATGGACCACAACGACTGGATCCTCACCCTCCCTCTCCAATATCCTTTCAAGCCAGTTTGAGATTTCCCTCATTCTGGCACCAGGGAGGCATCATACCACGTGGGACTCTCGATCCTGCTTACAAAGGATGCTATCTGTCCCCCTAATTATTGAATCCCCAACAATTACTACATCAGGCTTTTTCTCCCCCTCCTCCTCCCTTTGGACAGCTCTAAGGTGCCATGGTCAGCATTCTGGCTGTCCTTCCGACAGTCTTTATCTTTATCTTTATCCTCACAGGTAGCAGGTACATTGCACCTGTTGGATAGGATCAGTTTCTGCGGATCCTCGTTCTCTATCTCACCTGGGTTCCCCTTGTACTTTGTACACTATCGGTCACACCAACCCCGATCTGATCCAGTCTGGAACAAACTGTCCAGACCCCCCTCCTCCTCCTCCTCCTCCCTTACGTGTCGGAGTGTCTCCAATTCGCACTCCAGCTCAATGACTCTGAGTCGGAGAGATTCGAGGCGGAGACATCCACTGCAGTTGTGTTCGCTCGGGACATTCTCGACGTCCGCAAACTCCCACACACACAATCTGCTCTGCCGTATCTTAGTCTATATTTATTTATAGATAATTACTTTTCAGTCTGTTTCGGGTTTTTTCTCACTTTTAAAAAAATTTAGCACCTAATTCCCACTCTCACCAAATTTTAACGTTCCCACTCGGTTCACCATCCATTCAGTGACTATGTGCTCTGTGCTTCAACAGATAACCTTCTATTTTATACGCCTTTTGAGGACAGCAGCTACAACTGCTCAATCAGTTTCCAGCTCCCAGTAATTACCCTGTGGCCTGCAGCCTGTTTCTGCTGATCAGACTGGGTCCTGGATGTTGTTGTGTTTGGCACCCTCCCCGTCCCCCTCTCTCCTGTCCCCTCCCCGTCCCCCTCTCTCCTGTCCCCTCCCCGTCCCCCTCTCTCCTGTCCCCTCCCCGTCCCCCTCTCTCTGGACGATGGTCAGTTTAAAATCATGTTATAAGAAGAATCAGCTTTACTCTTGAGTGAAAAAATCATACTGATGCATGGTGGGAATTTGTGCAGACTGCACATGCTCGAACTGTGGCATTTCCTCAAAGAAAAGTAACAGCTGTGGGTCAAAATATCAACTTCAAGTCCAGGCTTTTGAGATATGTTTAGAGCTTTAATTTAGCCGATCTGAAGATTTGCTGGTGCATCTAACCAGCTAAATGTACAAGATTGTCTAAACGGATACTGGCATCAGTTAAAGTGTCCTACAAGAAGCCCTGCCAGGGTTATACACTTAGGAGTATGATTGGTGAGATGTTGTCATTGCATCGTCAAATCTATCTTTAAAATGATCTCTTGGCTTAAATTTTTGAAAATGTTATTGCATCAACTACTGGAGCACAAACTTACTCCACAGGCTAATGTGGAAGACTTGAACCTGAATTTTCAGAACAGGCTGTTCCAAGGCTCTGTGTACCTGAAAACCTTTCCCTGTAACCGCCCCCCCCCCCCCACACCCTCCCCTCCCATTGCAGTGACAGAATTTCTTTACACTATTGTCTTGTGGAGATACAGTATCTCAGTTCTTCACAATTATCCCCATTTAGCTTCTGGATGGTGAAATGTAGTTTGCGCCTTGGTGGGATTAATAGCATCCCTTCTGGATGGTGAAATGTAGTTTGTGCCTTGGTGGGATTAATAGCATCCCTTCTGGATGGTGAAATGTAGTTTGCGCCTTGGTGGGATTAATAGTGACCCTTCTGGATGGTGAAATGTAGTTTGCGCCTTGGTGGGATTAATAACGACCCTTCTGGATGGTGAAATGTAGTTTGCGCCTTGGTGGGATTAATAGTGACCCTTCTGGATGGTGAAATGTAGTTGGCGCCTTGGTGGGATTAATAGTGACCCTTCTGGATGGTGAAATGTAGTTTGCGCCTTGGTGGGATTAATAACGACCCTTCTGGATGGTGAAATGTAGTTGGCGCCTTGGTGGGATTAATAACGACCCTTCTGGATGGTGAAATGTAGTTGGCGCCTTGGTGGGATTAATAGTGACCCTTCTGGATGGTGAAATGTAGTTTGCGCCTTGGTGGGATTAATAACGACCCTTCTGGATGGTGAAATGTAGTTTGCGCCTTGGTGGGATTAATAGTGACCCTTCTGGATGGTGAAATGTAATTTGCGACTTGGGTAGGATTAGTAACGACCCTTCTGTTGCTCAGAGAATAATGGCAGTCTTTCATTCACCTTTGCTTTTTTTTGGGAGCAGGTTATTCATTGGTGGCAAAGCTCTATTGCTTTTATAAAGTGATAATTGATGCTTACGTCTTGTTGTCTAAATAGAACAAAGAGATTATTTTCTTAACCATTGCCTACAAGTTACAATAAGTATTTAATTGGTTATGAAGTATTTTGGAACCTCCTGAGTACATGAAAGGCTCTGTAAAATAAAATGCAAGCCTTTCTTTAACTTTTTACAAGCTAATTAACCTGTTAATAATCTAGTTTAGTTTGTAGTGTTTTATAGTGCGCATAATGCCCGTCATGATTGCACCCGTAACAGTTGTTGCACTTCAGTGTCATTCATTGCATGTGAACGTTTTGAGATGTCTCTGAGCGACATGATAGGCTGCTAAACTAATCCCAGTCTCTCTTCTTTCATTAATGTGAATTGAGATAAAGGAACACACCAAAATCAAAAGCAAAATACTGCGGATGCTGGAAATCTAAGATAAAAACAGAAAATGCTGGAAATGCTCAGCAGGTCAGGCAGTATCTGTGGAGAAAGAAACAGAGTTAACGTTTCAGGTCGATGACCTTTCATCAGAACTGGAAGAAGTTGAAGATTTAACAGTTTTTAAGGTTATCGGGTACACATCAACTTTGCTTCCAATTTCCACCCTTCCCTCGCCTTCACGTGGTCCATCTCCGACTCTTCCCTTCCTCAACTTTTCTATCTCCATTTCTGGGGATAGGCTGTCAACTAATATCTATTATAATCCCACAGACTCCCACAGCTACCTTGACTACACTTCCTCCCACCCCACTTCCTGTGAGGACTCTATTCCCTTCTCCCAGTTTCTCCGTCTCCATTGTATCTGTTCTGACGATGCCACCTTCCACACCAGTGCTTCCAATATGTCTTCCTTTTTCCTCAACCGAGGATTCCCTTCCACTGTAGTTTGACAGGGCCCTCGACCATGTCCGCCCTCGCCCCTTCCTCTCCCTCCCAGAACCATGATGGGGTCCCCCTTGTCCTCACCTTCCACCCCACCAGCCTCCACATTCAACGTATCATCCTCCACCATTTCCGCCACCTCCAGCGCGATCCCATTATCAAACACATCTTCCCCTCCCCTCCCCTTTCAGCATTCCGAAGGGACCGCTCCCTCCACGACATCCTGGTCCACTTTTCCATCACCCCCAACACCCGCTCTCCTCCCCATGGCACCTTCCCGTGCGAATGCAGGAGATGCAACACCTGCCCTTTCACCTCCTCCCTTCCCACCGTCCAGGGTCCCAAACACTCCTTCCAGGTGAAACAGCAGTTTACTTGTACTTCCTTCAATTTAGTATATTGTATTTGCTGTTCATGATATGTTCTCCTCTACATTGGGGCGACCAAACGCAGACTAGGTGATCACTTTGCTGAACTCCTCCACTCAGTCCGCAAACGTGACGCTGACCTGCCGGTCACTTGCCATTTTAATTCCCCATTCCATTCCCACTCTGACCTCTCTGCCCTCGGCCTCCTATACTGTTCCAACGAAGCTCAACGGAAGCTCGAGGAACAGCAACTCATCTTTCGATTAGGCACTTTACAACCTTCTGGACTCATTGATTTCAATAACTTAAGATCATAACCACTGCTCCCATTTTTTTCGGACAGCCGTTGCTGGTAATGGTTCTGCTGTTGCCATTTACAGCTCCTCTAGACCCATCTTTTGTTTCTTTACTTGTCCCATTGCCACCCTCCTTGCCTTACACCATCATCCCTTTTGTCATTTAATCCCTCCCTCCACCCTATCAGAAACCTTCCCTTTTGTTCTTTCCTCCCCCGCCCTTTCCTTGGTTCTGTTCTTGCTTAAAAACTGTTAAATCTTCATCATTTTCCAGTTCTGACGAAGGGTCATTGACCTGAAACGTTAACTCTGTTTCTTTCTCCACAGATGCTGCCTCACTTGCTGAGCTTCTCCAGCATTTTCTGTTTTTATTAAAGAAACACTATACTGTATTATTGATTTTTTTTTTTCATGCTTGTTAGGTTCCATGCTTGTGTTCTACGACTCCCATTTGGACAAAGAATAAGAGACAACCCTTCGTTTTTTCTCGAGGTCATCTCTGACACCATTGCTTGTTGCTATTCCATACTTAAAGCTAAAAACCGAGGTGAGGTTTTTACCTTCAGTGATTAGAGGGAAGATTGGGCTAATCAGGTTACCATAGATTGCTTGGCCTGTATGTAACATGGGAAGAATATGTTTTCCTCTGTGTAATACTGCCATCCTATAAAGATGATTTTTATCCAGCTGGGCAATTATAAATGGGAAGGTATGGGTTTCCACCACACCAGGGATGGTTTGGCAAAAGGCTGGTTTGGCTAAAAGTTGTACGGCAACATGGCTCGCACCACTGAACTTTGCTGAAGCCCCCATTTTGTTCTTAAGAATAGAAGGATCGGCCACATGGAATGGTAGAATATAAAGGAGGCCAATCCACCTTGTCGATTTTATTTTAATTTAAAAAAGTGACATTTAATAGTAAGAGGAACTAGTGCATTATTTGACTTTGTTTATTGAAAGAAAGTCACCCATCATATAAAACAAAACTGTTGCATCCATTTTTAACTGGTTTTATTAAATTTACAGTCCATAATATGAATGGTGGCACTTTATGACCTTTCATTGCCAGGCTCACTGGTGTCACGGAATGATTAAGTGCTTTCTATGATTCTATTAAGTATCTGAAAAGGAAGAATATAAAATATATACAATAGCAGTCGGTATTTTCACTGGTGTAAACATGATAAGTTTTTTTTTAAATCCACTTATACTGGTGCAAACAAAAATGAAATGTATTTTCTATTTTGTTGAAAAACTTTTGAAGAGTAGTTTTTTTTTTGGAATTTACATGAAATGAGTTCTTTTATCAGGGATTTCTCTGGGATCCAAAGATGCCTCTGGTCCTTTTCCTTATGAAGCTGCCCAATGGCTTTGCTCCCATGCTTTCACTGTCAAGCTGTCCAATCACAAGACTGTTTACAAGTGTCTGCTGGGACCTCTAAAAACCTGTAAGTATACATTGATGAAATCCTCACATTGGCTTGACTTTGTATTACTTTTTCTGCTATTGTTTGAAAAATATGATGGGCAAGACTGAATGATCAATTTACATATTAAATTAAACAGTCTACCTGGTAAAAGCTGTGTTTGTGTTCTGTATTGTTTACAAAATGACTCCCAGACATCGGAAATCCATTATATACTGTAGACACCCTTGTTTAAAACTGATGGGATAGATAGAGAGTAATTAAGAAAGGCCATTTAATAAAACTAATAAGCACCAGAGATATAACTGACTTCTGTAGCTAACTTAGCAGGGAAAATAAAATGTGAAATACATCTGCCAATTCAGCTGTTTATTCCTTATCATAGTAGGTACAGCCAAGGAGGAGGCCATTCGGCCCATCGTACCTGTGCCGGCTCTTTGAAAGAGCTATCCAATTAGTCCCATTCCCCTGCGCTGTCCACATAGCCCTGTACATTTTTTCGCTTCAAGTACTTAACTTTCAAAAGGGAATTAGATATTATTGAATCTGCTTCCACCACCCTTTCAGGCAGTGCATTCCAGATCATTACAACTTGCTGCATTTAAAAAAAAATGTTTCCTCATGTCGCCTCTTGCATTTTTGCCGATCGCCTTAAATCTATGTCCTCTGGTTACCGACCCTTCTGCCACAGGGAACTGTTTCTCTTTATTTACTCTATCAAAACCGTTCATGATTTTGAACACCTCTATCAAATCTCCTCTTAACCTTCTCTGTTCTAAGGAGAACAACCCCAGCTTCTCCAGTCTCGCCACATAACTAAAGTCCCTCATCCCTGATACCATTCTACGAAATCTCTTCTGCACCCTCTCTAAGGCCTTGACATCTTTCCTAAAGTGCGTGCCCAGAATTGAACGGAGGTTTAGCATAACTTCCTTGCTTTTGTATTCTATGCCTCTGTTAATAGAGCCCATGATTCCTTCTGCTTCTTTAACAGCCTTCTCAACTTGTCCTGTCACCTTGTGTAAGGTTTTGTTTTATTTATTTTAAATTAAATCATGCTTTCCTGTCTTTTTTTAATTACTTTTAGCTGGTTTTATTAAAATCAAAGCAAGGTTAGAATACCAGTTGTGACAGTTTAAAAACTTGGGAGAACAGGAGGGACCCATAGTCAGACACTGCCAAGATTGAAAAGGTTGTGGCCCCAATATTGCCAAGGAGGCGGGATGACAGCGGGGGTGGGGGGTGGGGGGGCGACTGGGAGCGTGGGTATCCCGCCCAGTGAAATCGGTCTGTTCCCCACGCTAAATTGAAGCCACTTACCGTGGCTTCCGGGTTTCCCATCGTCAACCTGCGCAGCGGGCGGACTGCGCACCTGCATCACAGGCTGTCAGCTGGAGGAGCCCTATTTAAAGGGGCAGTCTTCCAATGCTGCTCCTGCAGCAAAGAACCAAAATGATACAATGGAGCAGACCAGGGGAAAGGCTGCTCCCAGATTCACTGATGCCTCACTCCAGGTCCGACTGGATGGGGTGAGGAGGAGGAGGGATATTTTCTACCCGGCGGACGGGAGGAAGTGGCCTCTGCCACCAAGAAGGCCTGGCTCGAGGTGGCAGAGGAGGTCACCAGCAGCAGCAACGTCTCCCGCACATGGATCCAGTACAGGAAGCGCTTCAATGACCTAACTAGGTCAGCCAAAGTGAGTACACTTACTCATTCTCCTACACTCCATCTTCCACATCACCGCCCCCACCCCCCAACTCATTCTGCACTGCCAACACTACTCTATCACTTCACTCCTCACACCCACTCAAACCTCATCCTCAACTTACCTGCACTTACTCACCTCCCCAGTACTCATCCCACCACTACCACTCAACCTAATCCTCATACAATGTCATGGCTCTATCTCATACTCACCCAGAGATGCATCTCTTTCACGGTCAGCCTCACCCAAACCAATGCATTCAGCGGTTGGCCACGTCACCATCCCTCACTCATGCCTCTCTACTTTCTCCCCTTATAGGAGAAGAGAGCCCAGAAGGCACGGGAGAGGACGAAGTCCGGAGTGGGGCCGCAACATCTGGTCGTCTTCATAGATGCGGAGCAGGAGGCTCTGGAACTAAGCCACACCCTCGAGTGCCTGTCCGTCGGGGATGCCAAGACTGCCACCCGACAAATGGCTGGTGACAGAACTTTAACATTCAGTGCTCACAATAGCAAATTATGTTAACATGCCTTGCCATCTTCAGCACCTCAACATCTGTCATCATGCTTAATATTGCCTTCTGTTCTCTTACAGGGCCTTCAGCGACCGCCATGACGGCAGAGGGCGATTCCTCAGGACCGGCCGGCCTCTGAGGGTGCACCGTCACATTTGAGCGAGCCATCCACCAGCGCAAATACACACACCTCGGTGGGTCCCCATCCTCAGTTAGTTGGGATCGCACGTGGTGAGTCACCGCACATGTGAGCACGAGCAGATACTGGTGACGGGCAGCTGTGGAGAGTCCGTGTCAGTGGGAGTACTCCTCTGTAGGCTCTGCTCAGCCGGACACAGATGCTGAACCCTTGGGGCCATCCAAGAAAAGGAGAATGATCGAAGGGCAGCAGCACATTTGCGAGGTGCTGGAACAAGTGCCACGCGCACTCTCCACAATCGCGCAGAGGATGGAGGAGTCCAACTCCTGCATGAGTGGAATGGTGGCATAGGTACAGGAGGGAATCTCTAAGATACTGTCACAGGGACATGAGGGCATCTCTGAGATAGTGTCGCGGGTAAGTGCGGGAATGTCTACGATGGAGGGAAGGCTAGTCTCCATTGAGCTTCAAGCACGGCTCACCAGTGAGTCCATTGAGGCCCTTACAATGGCCCTTCGGACTCGGGGTGAGCAACATTCTGCCGCCTTAAACAGGCAGGCAGGTACACTGGCACTGGCCTTACAAGGCTTCACACGTCCTCCAAACTGTCATCCAGCAGAGTAGTAGGAGTGGTGTGGGCCTGGCCCAGGGGAGGGATCATGGTGAAAGGGAACATGGAAGTGGGGACGCCACTCAGAGCGCCGCCACGTCTCACCCGTTGCCCCCCTCTCAAACAGTACCCGCAATGCTGCCTTCTCTCCAGGTGGCCGAGTCTGCCCCTGCACAGGTGAAGGTGGAGCAGTCTGGAGGGGCCCTCATGAGCACTGAAATCCAGAGGGCGTAGGCCCAAAGCATCTAATCGGTCAGGGCATGAACAAGAGCAACCTGCCACTACCTCTGCTGCAGCCACAGAGGAGGCACCACTTAGGAGTAGTCGGAAGCGTACGGCGAAGGTTTTGTGAGCACAAAGGGGATGCACAAGGGTGTTTGACGGTTTATCGTGTTTTTTTATTTATATTTGATTTTTGTTAATGACACGTTAAATATTATTTTTGTCACCACTACTGCCACGTCTTGGCCATTCTTGACTGGTTCATGTAATAAGTCCCTTTCATGAGGTTCACCATGAACACCTACACTTGATGCCACCCATTGGATCACCCTACAGTGGGTGTATGTGTAATTGCACGACTATTTTGTGCAGGGGGCGGGGGAGGGGGCTGCTCCTCTGTCCAGGTGGTGAGGACTGGACTCTTCACACTGTCTGATGTTAGGAGAACCATTCACATATCAGTGACTCCTTGGCTTCATGAGCAGCCAGGTGAGCCGCTGTTCTGCCCATGGGTTGCTCCTCCTCCTCCTCCCCTGCCTCCTCCTCCTCAATTGGGTGGCAGATGTGGATGGGGCCTCCTCCAGAGGCTCCCCTCTCTATTGTGCCCTGTTGTGCAGGGCACAACAGACGACTATAATGCGTCCCACTCTGACTGGTGCGTATTGAAGCGCTCCCCCAGAATGATCAAGGCACCTGAAGCGCATCTTGAGCAGCCCTATAGCATGCTCAATTGTAGACCTGGTAGTGATGTGGCTGTCGTTATATTGCTCAGTGGTGGGGTTACTCAGAGGTGTCATGAGCCACGTGTGCAGGGGGTATCCCTTGTCCCTGAGGAGCCAGCCCTTGCGGGTGTTCGGTGCGTGGAAGAGGGGCAGGATCTTGGACCCCCGGAGGATGAAGGAATCGTGGCAGCTGCCAGGGTATCTGGCGCACATGTGGAGGAATCTCTTGCTGTGGTCATAGATGAGCTGAGTGTTATTGGAGTGATAGCCCTTCCTGTTGATGAAGAGTCCTGGCTAGTGTGGAGGTGCTCGTATTGCTATATGGGTGCAATCGATTACACCCTGCACCCGTGGGAAGCCAGCCACAGAGTGGAATTGGACTGCCCTCTCTGTCTGGCTGAGATCATCCATGGGGAAGTTGATATAGTGCGAGGCCCTGTGAAACAAGCCGTCGGTGACCTGCCTTATGCACTTGTGTGCAGACGACTGAGAGACCCCGGCGATGTCCCTGGTGGCACCCTGGAACGATCTAGAGGCAAAGAAGTTGAGGGCAGTGGTGACTTTGACAGCGACAGGTAAGAAGATGCTGCTCAGGCCAGCCGGGAGCAGCTCGGCATGAAGGAGGCTGCAGATGTCTGCGACTACCTGGCGACTGAATTTGAGCCTCCGTATGCACTGCTCCTCAGAGAGGTCCAGGAAGCTGAGCCTCAGGCTGTAGTCCCTGTGGCGAGGGTAGTGCCTCCTGCGATGCCACTTTCTCTGTTGTTGCCCTCCCTGCTGTTGTGCAGTTGCCTGTGGCGCAGCACTGTGTTGTGGAACTCCACGTGGCGGAGGTGGACGGCGTGCCTGGCGAGGCTGGTGATGTTGCTCGTCCTCGCATGAAGTGATGAATGCAGCCATGGCGCCCCCCCATTCTGACGGTGTGAGTTTGAGGGGGTCCGCAACGTAGGTAAATGTGTTTGCACAGCAGAGTTTAGGGTATAAATTAATAATTTTGAGTGGAAAGACAAAGGTGTTGCAACCAAAATTTTGTCTGAAGTGACAGAGTGCCCTGCTGCAATAAATGAGGTATGCACCCCCCACCTGTCGAATAATCCTTTGCATCTCCCACTGGCTGCTGGCTGAAACACGTCTGCTCCAACAGGGAGCGTTTCCCACAGCACGGGAAACATGCTGAGGATCCTTCAAAATTGTACCCCTGCCAAAATCTCCAGTCAATGATGTCTGTCAAATACCTCAGCTACCTAAATAAGAATCTAAATTATCATCCCGCCGGCTTTAATTGCCAGTGGGAGTGCCACATGTGGGAGCTGCACGCGCACCCGAACTCGCCATCTCGGCCGCCTCCCGATATCCCCATCATCACAGAAGCCAGTCTTCAGCCAATTCGATTCACTCCACGTGATATCAAGAAACGGCTGAGTGCACTGGATACAGCAAAGGCTATGGGCCCTGACAACATCCCGGCTGTAGTGCTGAAGACTTGTGCTCCAGAACTAGCTGCGCCTCTAGCTAAGCTGTTCCAGTACAGCTACAACACTGGCATCTACCCGACAATGTGGAAAATTGCCCAGGTATGTCCTGTCCACAAAAAGCAGGCCAAATACCGCCCCATCAGTCTACTCTCAATCATCAGCAAAGTGATGGAAGGTGTCATCGACAGTGCTATCAAGCAGCACTTACTCACCAATAACCTGCTCACCGATGCTCAGTTTGGGTTCCGCCAGGACCACTCAGCTCCAGACCTCATTACAGCCTTAGTCCAAACATGGACAAAAGAGCTGAATTTCAGAGGTGAGGTGAGAGTGACTGCCCTTGACTTCAAGGCAGCATTTGACCGAGTGTGGCACCAAGGAGCCCTAGTAAAATTGAAATCAATGGGAATCAGGGGGAAAACTCTCCAGTGGCTGGAGTCATACCTAGCACAAAGGAAGATGGTAGTGGTTGTTGGAGGCCAATCATCTCAGCCCCAGGACATTGCTGCAGGAGTTCCTCAGGGCAGTGTCCTAGGCCCAACCATCTTCAGCTGCTCCATCATAAGGTCAGAAGTGGGGATGTTTGCTGATGATTGCACAGTGTTCAGTTCCATTCGCAACCCCTCAGATAATGAAGCAGTCCGAGCCCGCATGCAGCAAGACCTGGACAACATCCAGGCTTGGGCTCATAAGTGGCAAGTAACATTCGCGCCAGACAAGTGCCAGACAATGACCATCTCCAACAAGAGAGAGTCTAAGCACCTCCCCTTGACATTCAACAGCATTACCATCGCCGAATCCTCCACCATCAATATCCTGGGGGTTACCATTGATCAGAATCTTAACTGGACCAGCCATATAAATACTGTGGCTACAAGAGCAGGTCAGTGGCTGAGTATTCTGCGGCAAGTGACTCACCTCCTGACTCCCCAAAGCCTTTCCACCATCTACAAGGCACAAGTCAGGAGCGTGATGGAATACTCTCCATTTGCCTGGATGAGTGCAGCTCCAACGACACTCAAGAAGCTCGACACCATCCAGGACAAAGCAGCCCACTTGATTGGCATCCCATCCACCACCCTAAACATTCACTCCCTTCACCACCGGCGCACAGTGGCTGCAGTGTGTACCATCCACAGGATGCACTGCAGCAACTCACCAAGGCTTCTTCGACAGCACCTCCCAAACCCGCGACCTCTACCACCTAGAAGGACAAGAGCAGCAGGTACATGGGAGCAACACCACCTGCACGTTCCCCTCCAAGTCACACACCATCCCGACTTGGAAATATATCGCCGTTCCTTCATCGTCGCTGGGTCAAAATCCTGGAACTCCCTTCCTAACAGCACTGTGGGAGAACCTTCACCACACGGACTGCAGCGGTTCAACAAGGCGGCTCACCACCACCTTCTCAAGGGCAATTAGGGATGGGCAATAAATGCCGGTCTTGCCAGCGACGCCCACATCCCATGAACGAATAAAAAAAAACCCGGAAGTGAGCGGGTTGGAGCTGGTCTCCAAACCCGCTCCGGGATTCTGCCATTTTCAGAGCCCACCCACCCCTACCCGCTCGGCAATCCGAAAATCGGCCCCTGTGACCGAGGACAAGCTAAATCAGAAAGTGGTGAATAGGTGACCCCAAGTTTGGGTTTTATGAATTGTTGGAGATGAGGAAGACTAAGTGCAGGCAATTCTACAGATTTCAGACTCAAGGGGGAGAGTACTGAGTTATAATGGGAGATGATTTTTAACAGTGTGGGGATGCTGAGGAAGTAACAAGGTTGGATGGCATATTTGCAACTTGAGAGACCAAGCGATGAGAGTTTGGAGAAGTACTGACCATATTGTAGTATTTTTTCTTTGCCTTTTAAGATAATATTAGCTCCAGAATAGTTGTTCCTATTTTGTTTTGTTTCTATTCATAAATGAAATTACTTTTACTTAAGGATTTATATGCTGACCTTGTTTATAATGACGTATACAATGAAACCCAGCCTATTTCTTTGTTGGGAAGTTGGTATCTTAACACTTAACACAGGTTCAAGTCTGATATACGCTTGGGGCTGATGTTTACTAGTCACTGTAGTAATAAATTCTCTGTTTCCACAGGTAATTAAGATTTATTTTGATACATTTAATTCAGAAAAGATGCTTGTCAGCTTACTTTCCGTGGAGGTGAGATGGCACCTAACTGCCTTCTGTGTGACATCATTTTAGTTAAACATTTCCCTTTGTACGAGGTGGACTTCCTTCTACAATAAAAATGCACTGTTAACGCAGGGTTGGAAATTTCCATTAATCAATTTCCTGGAAAACAAGGAAATTCTCCAGGTTGCAACTAAGCATTAGTTTGTGTGTTTTACCTTACTATGTCCATTTCTTCATTGTTCATTTCTTTACGATTTTGCTCTGTTTCTGTTTTACATGTTTAAACTCTTCATTTGACTGGCTAGTTCATTTTATGTTCTGTTTATGTTCTGACGGTGTATTTGTTTTCTTTTTTAGGATTAATTTCCTTTGGTTCACTATATAACTGATTTTAGCAAAAGTTAACATAGGCAAGCTTCTAAAAAGTTCTACTTTTTGAGTAACAAGTAACCTTTAAAATATGTTGTAACGCGTTCCTTTAGCGTTTATCCTCCTTAAAATAGGTGATAGTAATCACTTCAGGGAATATATCACACCAATGATCGTAAATTCTTAGTTTCTGTATGTATGTTATAAGTCATGAGTGAATGAATGTGTGATATCTGTTTGTATTGAGCAGGCAGTCAGTTTATGCTATATCCTTGATCAATAATTGTGGGTTCTCGCAGCTCATGATTGATGGGATGGATAGAGATTCTCACTGACTTTCGCTAAGCTTAGGAATTTTTCATTCCTATGTTTAAATGAAGTGTTGGACGTAGTTGGATAAAATAAAAGCAGGCATAATATAACAGTTTATCACTCTATTTCACCAAGCTCCCTACAGTAAAGCAATCTCAACAATAGGCATAATGAGGTACGTTCCAGCAGGCTTCACTCCTCTCACAATGAAACATAGCAATTGTAAGTCAGAAGCGAAAGCCAGTCCAGGTGCCCTTGAGGATAAATTTCGCACTATCTCTCTGATAGTGCGGCTTTGGATGTGCCCATTACTTGAATGAGGTAGTCCAAGCTATCGGCTCTTTCTGGACTGTCGTCAGCTGTTACACCCTGTAAAGTGGGATGTTAATGTCTATGTATTACTGGCTTCCTGCAAACATTCCCTTTAATAGTTCAGTGGTCAGAGAAATTAAAATTTGCCTATTCCATATTTTGTCAATCTCAATAAGTGTTTGATTGATTTTAGCTGAAGTTAATATGTACTACGCCCATTGTCCTTCAGAAGAGCAATAATTTGATTAACTTGGGGTTCAAAGGTTACTGAGCTTTGGTCCCGATTTGTAATTGCCAACATAGATTCCAAGGAAGTATTACTTGGACACCATTTATCATCCTCAAAATGATATGTGTATATATGTATGTATATATGTGTGTATATATATATAAAAAATCATAATGACCTTTTGTGATTTGCCTTTCCTCTCAGTTCTGATTACCAGTATTCCCACTCTACATTCCTTGTCTTTCCATTAAAGACACACTAGCCTGGACTTTCAGTTTGCACGTAAGCCTGACCAGAAGTGCAGTGGTTCAAGAATAACACTCGCCTGATCCATAGTGCGCTGACCCTGCCCACATTTCCGGGGTCAGTGTTATTTGAATACAGTGGGTGAGCTCTCGGCATGCAGTAGCTTGAAGGGGCAGGCATTGTAGTTTGGAACACAGCGAGCTTGTTTTGTCCCCAATGGTCCCTGGCTGAGGCCACCTGCTGCTGGTTTTCCCGCCCTGTTAACCTGCCCAGCTGCCGGGCGGGAAACAGAAGGGAAAAAAATGATAATGAGGTCCTGCCGTTATATTCAACAGGACCCCTGCATCCCCGACCTGGCCGGGTTCCCCCCGTCCCTGCACCCTCCCCATAGATATCAGGGCCATTAGTTCTGTATTCAGTTTTGTGTGTGATGCAGAGTCAAATCTTTTGGCTTTGTCCTAAGAAAGTGATCAATCACAAATGCTTAGATTATGTTGAGTTTTGTGTTGACAAGTCCAATAAGAAATAAAGTGCTGATTGGCAGATTTGCATGTATCTTCCTAATCTGTATTTGCTATGTTTAGCAGTATAAAAACTTAGCATTATGATTGCCTTAAGTATATGGCTACATAAATGTTAATTTAGTTCTATAACACTGGTGGCCTGAGGGAAGTGGGGGGGGGGGGGGGAGGCAAAATTAGCTCAGAGGAGGGGGCGTCTTCCAAGACTGGAAGGGGGGAGGGGGATGGGCACTACTGGATGCCAGCGAGGCCACTGTCGCGGAGAATGTGACTGGCCTTTTCGGTCAGAACACTTCAGTCAGCGATGCCTGTGGAGAGGAAAATCAATATGACGATTGGGGAGGGGGCATCACAAGTGAGCCCAATTCCAATAGGGGTCACTGGGTAGTAATCAGGAATGGGGCCTCTGGCTGAATCTTTCTTAGTCGAGGGACACTGGTAGCACTTACAGCACCCATGCCCCTCACCCCAGTTGAGAACGAACTCAGCACATACCAGGGATTGAATTTTTGACCTTCCTGGTTTGTATGGCTCAGTACTGTTCCATCAATCCACTAAGGAAGCCCATTCTGGTAAAATTCAGAATGAATTCTCTGGCAACGTGCATTACTATCAAAGACAACCTCCTGCAAATGATCATTTATGATTTTTGTATGTGTGAAATAGTGAACGTGGAGACAATATTATCAGGGTCATAGAATAATAATCTTGCCAACGAGAGTAAGTTCCAGGTATTCTACTTGTGGAAAAGATTGGTATTGCCTTTGCTTCAAAAAGAGTTTATGTAAATAAACATCATTGTCAGCTCTGCTCCTTCAGTGCATTGATGCAGATTCAGAAGGACCCACGAAGTAATTGTTCCCCAGTAGAGAGGGTCTGATGCTTCCTCCAGATCCAGGAAGTTCTACATTCCTGGTATGTTTATTGAAAGAGAAAAATACTAGGCAAAGGTCTGTTGTGCTCCTCAATGGAGCTTACTAACGGCATGTGGAAAATATGTTAATCAAAAAACGAGGGAGGCCCTAATAGGTAAATTGTTTTTCTGTTTATATCTTTAAAAATGAACATTTAGCTCTTCTTTGAATTATATCCAAAGCTGAAGTATCGAAAGGTCAAACCTGTTTATTACTCCCATGGCTGTAGTTGAAACAGTACCTGTGCTTTAGGCAAAGCTAAATGTTTGCCGTTGGCCAAAACCCTTTTCTCACTCTTTGTTTCGAGGGCACTTAATGGGTTGACTGATGCAGTAAAAGCTTTGCACGGCTGCTGCTGTTAAAATTGAAGCCAAGTTTTTTGGAAGTGGTTTCACAATATTGCAGCCAATTAGTACTTTTCATAAGGGTGTCATCACCTTGGGACACTTAAATCTGAACTTTGTTCATTGCAATTAATGACAGGGAATTTCTAATCTCCCTCCATATACTCTTGTCATTTCTTCATGGTAATGATTCAGCTATTTTTACTGTTGTGTTGACAGGATTTTTGGTTTTGAATTAAATATTATTACTGAAAGAGGAAAGTTCAGTTTTTGTCATGTAATAACAGACTTCAGGAGGACATAGACAGACTGGTGAAATGGGCAGATACCTGGCAGATGAAATTTGATGCAGAGAAGTGTGAAGTGCTACATTTTGGTAGGAAGAATGAGGAGAGGCAATATAAACTAAATGGTACAATTTTAAAGGGGGTGCAGGAACAGAGAGACCTGGGGGTGTATGTACACAAATCTTTGAAGGTGGCAGGACAGGTTGAGAAAGCTATTTTAAAAATATGTTGAATTATTTCCTCATATTTTGTACCAACTTCTATGGCGGAATTTTCAATATTCTTCAGACCCTATATCTGCCAATAAAGGAATATTGCTGGTTGACAGGCAGCAAGAAAATCCTACCTCTCACTCCTAGACTCTGTATAGCCCGAAACTATGCAAGTCGCAGGCTCAAGGATGTGTTACTCCATGCCAGAGTTCACCCTCTGCCATAAAAGAGGTGGCTGACTGCCCGTCTTCTGCAGGGATATGACTAGAACAGCACCACAAGCAATGATAACATTGAAACCAGATTTCCATGGAGCACAGGATGTGATGGTGTAGCAACACTTAAACATTTTATATCAATGTTCAATGTGAGACCTTCTAACTTACTTGCATTTCTGTACAATCGCATGCCACCGCTATGACTTATGGGTGACAGATATATGTGGTTGTTCAGGAATG
Organism: Heptranchias perlo; assembly: GCF_035084215.1. NCBI lineage: Eukaryota > Metazoa > Chordata > Chondrichthyes > Hexanchiformes > Hexanchidae > Heptranchias > Heptranchias perlo. The sequence continues at coordinate 9,533,055 of NC_090326.1, read as the reverse complement.
AGGTGTGTTGATAAGTCGGCAATCCAGAATGTCTGTGCAGGATGTCTGCTGCGCTCACCATTTCTTCAACCGTTGAAACTATCCCAGATATTGTTGTTCTCTGGAACTCGATCATTTGAATGCAGAATTAATCATTCCTTGCTGAATCAGGGTTGTTGGACTTTGTATTAGGAAATGGGAGACAATAACTAACAGTTCTATGTTGCTCCTCCATCTGCAGGAAGATGCCTCAAAGCACTTTACAAAGTGTGAGGGGAAAAAGCAGATCCTGAGCAAGAGGGGAAAAGGATAAAACAAGATTTGGAAGTTGGAGAATTTTGGGAGATCTTTGAAAGCAGTAAAGAAGGTGGCAACCTGGATGAGTTTAGGGAGAAAATTCCAGAGGGCAGATGTGTAATGGCTGAAGAGCAGCTGCTCATGGTGGATTGGAGTCAAGACGTAGACTGGTATCTGAAACGTGGAGGGTAAATGTAGGGTCACGCGGGTGGACGAGAACGCTGAGGTAGGGTGGGGTGAGGTCATGGAAGGATTTGAAAGCAAAGGTACAAATCTTAAAATTAATTTGATGGAGCACGTGGAGCAAGTATAGAGTGGCAAGGACAGGGATGAGAATGTGGGCGACATTCTGAATGAATTGTGATTTGTGGAGGGTGGAGACCAGCTAGGACAGCATTTGAGAAGTCAAGCCTTGATGTAATATAGGTGGGGATTAGGATTTTGGCAGGGGTGGAGAGTGGTAAGGGTGAAGGCTGGTGACTTGCTTCCTTGCACCCTGTACAATCTCTTCAAATATTTCTGTGCACCCTATGGTTAATTTTTTAAGACATCTCCCCTTCTTAAGTTGTCTTTTCACCATGTTGTTATAGTGCAATAATATACAAAAGAAAAAAGAGCAGGGGGATGCAAGTGTTTCTTAATTATATTTTTGTGTTCTAATTGTCCTGTTTTTGTTTGAAGGCAGGGCCAGATTGCAGAGGGTGCTTCCACGTTCCACAGTCTTGCTGCTGCAGTCCATAACAGAACCTTCTCTTCATCGAGATTTTGCTGTCATCTTGGATTAAAGAGAAACTGGTAAGGAGGGCCAAAATGTTAATGATTTGTCAGCAGTCTGAATGATATTGGAGATCAACAAAAAATAGGTTTGCTTGAATTACACGTTGTTAAAGTGTTTTGTGGCAAAATTCATTAAAAGACACTCTGTTCTGCGTACTTCAAGTACTTTAAATAATTTTTGCCCCCATTTTTTTATTTTCATTAATAGGGAATCCAGTAACAGATACTGGGAAGACCAGAGTCTAACCAAGCAGTTGAGCTGACATTATCAACACCGTGCGATTACCTTCCACAATTCATAAACTGTTATCTGGACCCTGAGATCACCAACAGGGCCCCCACCCTATTTTATGATGTGCATTGGGCTTGTTGACTGTTGTTGTGCTCCATGCCCTTGATAAGTGGTAATGTTTACAGAAGAATATTAATTGTTTGTTACATTATCAATGCAAGTTTATCATAAAAAGAATCTTGACTTAGTGTCATTTCCCCAGTTAGACTGTGCCAATTTGAACAGTTATGCTTATAAATATTAAGGCTGGGTGCCACTTATTCATCTGAGGTTGAGTTGGTCCAAATGGATGGATTTCAATAAATCTGCATTGGGGCAATAAGTGCCCCTTACATCATTTAAGTGCAGGCATAATTACCCCAAAACCTTGGGCAATGCACTATGGAACACCTGTCAGCAGTTTGGAAAACAGAAACCTGATGGATCTTCCATCACCCATGTTTTGAAGCTTAGTAAAGAACCGGTTAACGCCTGACCAACTGATGACTATTACAGAGATAGCCTGAACTAACTCCACTTCCAATTGTCACAGTTTTATTGTACATTTGAATTGAAGTTTATTACTCAACAGCAATAATAGCTGCTAGTACTAAAAGTTAGGAACAAAACAATTGCAGGATTGAACTGCAAAATGCTTTGATTATGCTCCATGTACGATAGGAGCTCATATTGTGCTCTGACGTTTCAAGTGCAGAATGTGTTGATCGGAAATTCTGGCACCTTTGGACTGTTCATTACGTGGGTGTTAGTGACACGTTTACTGTCCTAGAACTTGATCTGTAACTGCAGTGAAAATAAATGTGATCTTTAACTGCATTTGGTTAGCGCGTCAAGGTCTACATTGTATAGAACAAAGTGCTGCATAAGAACATAAGAAATAGGAGCAGGAGTAGGCCATACGGCCCCTCAAGCCTGCTCCACCATTCAATCAGATCATGGCTGATCTTCAACCTCAACTCCACTTTCCCGCCCTCGCCGCATATTCCTTGATTCCCTTAGTGTCCAATCTCAGTTTTGAAAATACTCAACGACCGAGCATCCACAGCCCTCTAGGTTGAGAATTGTAAAGATACACAACCCTCTGAGTGAAGAAATCTTTCCTCATCTCAGTCCTAAATGGCTGACGCCTTATCTTGAGACCATGACTCCTAGTTCTAGATTCTCCAGCCAGGGGAAACAGCCTCTCAGCATCTACCCTGTCAAGCCCTCTAAGAATTTTATACGTTCCAATGAGATCACCTCTCATTCTTTTAAACTCCAGAGAATCTAGACCCATTCTACTCAATCTCTCCTCATAGGACAACCCTCTCGTCCCAGGAATCAATCTAGTGAACCTTTGTTGCACCACCTCTAAAGCAAGTATATTTAAATATAAATGTTTTTATATGTTCACTGCACTTTTGAAACTTTCCAACAACATGTGTACCCAGAATTCTTTATCATCTTTGATTGTAAGGAATCAATTGTCATCGCTGTGGTAAGATTTGATTAGTTACCACAATCAAATTGTCTTCACAAAGTCTCTGTTAGATGCTACAGCCTTTAAGGGACTTGATAAATTTGATGTATTTTTTCTCACTATATCAAATACTAAATGTGATCATGGCAACATGTATTGCTTTATTATGAAATAGGCATTCATAATTACTATTTTTTTAAATTAAGGTCAACAACAGCTTGCATTTATATCACACCTTTAACGTAGAAAAATGTCTCAAAACATTTCACAGAAGGGTAATCAGACAAAAGTGGACACAGAGACAAAGAGGTATTGGGAGGGGTGACAATAAACATGGTTAAAGAGTTGGGTTTTAAAGAGGGCCTTAAAAGAGGTTGAGAGGTGAAGAAGTTTCACAGAAAGCAAACTGAAGTATTGAATTGAAGGTTATTTAAAGGAAAAACTGTTTTATATGAGATTTGCTATATCATTTGACTCATGATTCTTCTCTGGGTTTGCCTGTGTTTTTAAGATGTCAGTCCGCCTCTTATCTTTCAGATCTGAAGAAGGATACACATCTGAAACAGTAACTTGCCTCTTCACTTCACGAAAGCTGACGACTTGCTGAGGATTTCCAGCATTTTCTGTTTGTGTTTCAGACTTCCAGCACCTGCAGTAGGCCAGACATGAGATTTGTTGTGTGATCTCTGGATTTTATTGTAGAGCACAGCAGATGTGCCATGCCATACTGGAATGGAATGTATAAATCACAATGATGCATGCCACCCACGCCTGGCTTCAAATTGTGATATGGTGCAGCAAATTTGAAAATATAATTTTTCCCATTAGATTACAAACTGCATTGGTTATTGTTAGTGTGGCTTATTTAGTTACGTTGTGTCACGCAATCCTATCTATTTCTTCTCATCGTATCCCTCCTTTTACTGCTGTGGCTCAGATTTTTTAAATGTGACTACTGAATCACATTAATGCTCCTATTTTTACTACCATTGGAACTTGAATCGAGGCATGGCCATTTTCCTGGCCTGTTTCAGTCTGAAAGCCTATTATCAAATTTCACATGTTCTGTGTTTAGCAGACCGTGGAAGTGGGGCTGATAATGTCAGGTCGGTCCATTTGTGTAATAGACTGACCGTCCATTGCGCCTCCCATGACCTGCAAGGTTCGCCAGGGTTGCATTGTCAGCCACCCACCAGCAGTGTATGCTGGCTGCTGCCCGTTATACCTTAGGCACACTGCTGGTGCCGTAAAGGGGCATCGTGCAGGAGCCGGCAAGGGGCACTGGGTAGCAGGTAAGAACATAAAGAAATAGGAGCAGGAGTAGGCCATACAGCCCCTCGAGCCTGCTCTGCCATTCAATCAGATCATGGCTGATCTTCAACCTCAACTCCACTTTCCTGCCCGATCCTCATATCCCTTGATTCCCCACATTTATATTCCATCAGCCACCTTTTTACCCACTCACTTAACCTGTCACAATATCCTTTTGCAGACTCTTTGGGCTCAATTTTCCAGTGAAGTGTTGTGGGGGGGGGGGCTCCGAAAACCGGGGAAACCCCGTTCGGGTTCGGAGCCCGGCTCCAACCCGCAAACTTCTGGGGTTCCCCATTGACTTGTCTGGGTGCACGCGTGCGCCTCCTGCGTGGGGAAGTCCCACTGGCAATTAAAGCCGGTGGAATGATCATTTACACAGTTGTTGAGGTAGTTTAAGTACTTGAGGCACTTTCTCGACATTTTGGCAGGGGTGCAATTTTGAAGCATCCTTAGCGTGTTTCCCGTGCTGTGGGAAACACTCCATGTTGCAACAGACGTGTTTCAGCCAGCAGCCATTGGGATATTCAAATGCTTATTTGGCAGATGGGGAGAAAAGGTCACTTATTGCAGCAGAGCACTCTTGTTATTTCTGACAAAGTTTTGGCTGCAAGATCTTTGCGTTTGCTTTCCACTCAAAATTCTGCTGTTCAAACATATTTAACTACTTTGCGGACCCCCTCAAACTCACACCGTCAGGATGGGGGGGCTCCATGGCTGCATTCACCACTGCATCCGAGGACGAGCAACATAAATCACCAGCCTCACCAGGCACGGCGTCCAATCCGCCACGTGGAGCTCTACAACACAGTCCTGCGCCATTGGCACCTGCACAAGAGCACAGAGGGCAACAACAGAGAGGGGTGCCACTTGAGGAGGCCCCGTCCATATCTGCCACCCACATTGAGGAGGAGGAAGTGGAGGAGCAGGAGCAACACATGGGCAGAGCAGCGGCTGCTCGTGAGGCCAGGGAGTCACTGATATGTGAACAGTTCTTCTAACATCAGACAGTGTGAAGAGTCCAGTCATCACATCACCTGGATAGAGCAGTGCCCTCACCAGCCCCCACCCCTCCCTGCACAAAACCAGCCTGTAACTACACATACGCCCACTGTAGAGTGATCCAATGGGTGGCATCAAGTGTTGCCCTTTATGGTGAAGCTCATGAAAGGGCCCTACTACAGAAGCCAGTCAAAAATGGCCAAGATGTGGCAGTAGTGGTGACAATAATAATATTTAATTTAACAAAAAGCTAATATAAATAAAAAACATGACCAACCGTCAAACACCCTTGTGCATATCCTTCGTGCTTCCAAAATCTTCGCCTTTCGCTTGCGACTAATTCTACGTGGTGCATCCCCTGTGGCTGCAGCAGAGGTAGTGGCAGGTTGCTCTTGTTCATGCCCTGACCGATTAGATGCTTGGGCCTACGCCCTCTGGGTTTCGGTGCCCGTGAGGGTCCCTCCAAGGACTGCTCCACCTGCACCTGTGCAGGGGCAGATTCGGCCACCTGGACAGGAGGCTGCATTGCGGGTACTGGTTGAGAGGGGGGCAATGGGTGAGACGTGGGAGCGCTTTGAGTGGCGTCCCCACTTCCATGTCCCCTTTCGCCATCATCCCTCCCCTGGGCCAAGCCCACACCACTCCTACCGCTCTGCTGGACAACAGTTTGGAGGGTGTGTTTGAAGCCTTGTAAAGCCAGTGCTACTGTATCTACCTGTCTGTTCAAGGCGGCAGAATGTTGTTCACTGTGAGTCTGAATGGCCGTTGTCAGGGCCTGAATGGTCTCATTTGTGAGTCGTGCTTGAAGCTCAATGGAGGCTAGCCTTCCCTCCATCACAGACATTCCCGCACTTACCCACGACACTATCTCAGAGATTCCCTCCTGCACCTGTGCCACCATTCCACTCATGCAGGAGTTGGACTCCTCCATCCTTTGTGCTTTTGTGGTGATTGCGCATGGCAGCTGGTCCAGCGCCTCACAAATGCGCTTCTGTCCCTCAATCATTCTCCTTTTAAAGGATGGCTCCCAGGGTTCAGCATCTGTGTCCAGCTGAGCAGAACCTGGAGAGGAGTGCTCCCACCGACGCAGACTCTACGCAGCTGCCCCTGCCACTAGTGTCTGCTCATGCTCACAGTGTGTGGTAACTCACCAGGTGCCAACCCAACTAACTGAGGGCGGGGACCCACCGAGGTGTGAGTATCTGCGCTGGTGGATGGCTCGCTCAGATGTGACGGTGCACCCTCAGAGACTGGCAGGTCCTCTGAAGAACCGCCCTCCTCTGCCATCACAGCAGTCGCTGAAGGCCCTGTAAGAGAACAGAAAGCAATATTAAACATCATCACAAATGTCATGTTGCAATGAGCATACTGAGGTGATGAAGATGGCTAGGCATGTTAACATCAATTCATATTGTGTGTGGCGAATGTTAGTTATGTCACCAGACGTTTATCCCCACTCTCTGTTTTCTGTCCATTAACCAATCCTGTATCCATGCTAATATGTTACCCCCAACCCCATGAGCCCTTGCGTTGTGTAACAACCTTTTATATGGCACCTTATTGAATCCCTTTTGAAAATCCAAATATACTACATCCACTCATTCCCCTTTATCTACCCTGTTAGTTACATCCTCAAAAAATTCTTAATAAATTTGTCAAACACAATTTCCCTTTCATAAAACCATGTTGACTCTGCCTAATCATATTATGATGTTCTAAATGCCCTTTTACCATTTCCTTAATAATGGATTCCAGCGTTTTCCGGACGACTGATGTCAGGCTAACTGGCCTTTAGTTCCCTGTTTTCTCTCTCCTTCCTTTCTTGAATCACTGGATTACATTTTCTACCTTACAATCTGCTGGGATCGTTCTAGAATCTAGGGAATTTTGGAAGATCACAACCAATGCAAGCACTATCTCTGCAGCCACCTCTTTTAGAACCCTTGGATATAGGCCATCAGATCCAGGGGATTTATTGGCTTTAAGTCCCATTAGTTTCTCCAGTACTTTTTCTCTACTGATATTAATTACTTTAAGTTCCTTACTTTCATTACCCCTTGGTTCCCCACTATTTCTGGTATGCTTTTTGTGTCTTGTGACAGATACAAAATATTTGTTTAACGTCTCTGCCATTTCCTGATTTCCACATTATAATTTTTCCTATCTCAGCCTCTAGGGGACCAACATTTACTTTTGCTACTCCCTTTTTACATACTTGTAGAAGCTCTTACAATCCATTTTTATAGGTGCTGAGGGAGCACAGAGAGGAGGTGGCTGAATTCTTTGTAAAAGAAATGGAATGGCACACTCATCTTCAACACCAAATTTTTTTTTATTCGTTCACGGGATGTGGGCGTCGCTGGCAAGACCAGCATTTATTGCCCATCCCTAATTGCCCTGGAGAAGGTGGCGGTGAGCCGCCTTCTTGAACCACTGCAGTCCATGTGGTGAAGGTTCTCCCACAGTGCTGTTAAGTAAGGAGTTCCAGGATTTTGACCCGGCGACGATGAAGGAACGGCGATATATTTCCAAGTTGAGGTGGTGTGTGACTTGGAGGGGAACGTGCAGGTGGTGGTGTTCCCATGAGCCTGCTGCTCTTGTCCTTCCAGGTGGTAGAGGTTTGGGAGGTGCCATCGAAGAAGCCTTAGCGAGTTGCTGCAGTGCATCCTGTGGATGGTACACACTGCAGCCACAGTGCGCCGGTGATGAAGGGAGTGAATGTTTAGGGTGGTGGATGGGGTGCCAATCAAGCGGGCTGCTTTGTCCTGGATGGTGTCGAGCTTCTTGAGTGTTGTTGGAGCTGCACTCATCCAAGCAAGTGGAGAGTATTCCATCACACTCCTGACTTGTGCCTCGTAGATGGTGGAAAGTCTTTGGGGAGTCAGGAGATGAGTCACTCGCCACAGAATCCCCAGCCTCTGACCTGCTCTTGTAGCCGCAGTATTTATATCCAGTTAAGTTTCTGGTCAATGGTAACCCTCAGGATGTTGATGATGGGGGATTCAGCGATGGTAATGCCGTTGAATGTCAAATGAGTGCGGTGTGGCTGCTCGCGCTCTATAGCAGCATTGTGGGACAGGTGCCTCCTTAATATTCAAGGCAGGAGCTTAATGAGCTTTGCGTTTGGCTTTGTGTGGAGGCTCCCAGCCTCCTTTAGTGTTCACTGTCTGTTTTGGTGCATGTTGGGTGCTCAAGTATGTTTCAGGCCGTAGGCCTCCAAAGCTGATTTTCTGGGAGCAGGTATCCATGTGCTTCAGCGCTTCGAGCTCCTGCTATTGCAAAATCTGTCCGTAGATTTGATGATGGAGTACTTAATATTGCAGAGGTCCAGCTTGAGGAAAACTGCTACAAATCAAACAGCTTGGAGGTAAATCTGCAACCAAACTGATATGTAAAGTGACCATCTTGTGGCGCTTCTGTCATACTCCTGTCATAAGTCTGGTGGGAGTGTGACAGAAGGGCTGCGATTATGTCAGGACCTGGCCTTCCCTGGTAGTTTCTGCAGGGGAGTTGTTTAGGGCAGAACTTAAGCCCACCCCCAAACATGCCCTCCCACATCAGAGGGAGTGTGGCCAGAGGAGTAAGCTCTCGGGAGTAGCAGTGGGACAATTGACTGAGTGAGACCGGGCTCACTGGCCCACTGTGCAGGTGCAAACAGAACCCATTTAGGCCCAGGTCATGGCTGGGACACCCGATGATCTGAAGAGTTTTTTTCAACATATATCCCCTCGCCCTTATAAAAGCAGGTACATGTGACTGGTCTTCTGGGGGAAGGGCACTTGGCAGTACCCTGGACCCAGCATCCTATGCTGCATTTTGCAGCCTCCCCCCTCTGGCAGGTGCGTAACGTTAAATTTGCCTGGTTTATTTAAAAGAAGTGACTCGACCCTGCCAAGTGTTTTTAAGTGAGAGGATACTGACAAATACATCATGATTGGGAGCCTGTGTTGTTTGACCCACTTATATTTTACTATAGCAGACCCTCATTCACTGCTGGTATTCATTTATTTATCATTTAACCCTATTTTCTCTCCAATAGGGTAATTCACCTTCTGAGCTAACTCCGATCCACAAGGGCAATCAGGTCTAGGCTGTGGACAGATTCGGCAGGGACTCGAAGGGCTGAATGTCCTCCTTTAGTGCTGTAACGTTTCTATGATTCTATGAAGTGGAACCAGTTAGTTTCTGTCAAACTTTTCCTCGCTCCTCAGGATGCCCCAAAGTGCTTCATGGCCAATGAAGTACTTTTGAAGTGTAGTCACTATTGCAATGTAGGAACATGTGGCAGCCAATATGTTGGTTAAGAGGTGAATGTTGTCCAGGACGCTGGGAGATCTCCCCTGCTCTTTGAAAAGTGCAATGGATCTTTTATGTCCACCATAGAGAATAGACATGATTCGGTTTAACCCCTCATCCAAAAATAAATGGCACGAAACGTAGCCATACTTCTTTCGTGTGGGGTTTGGGGGGCTCATGGACTCAATTTTGTAGACTTCTAGTTGGGATTCAAACATTGAGGCATAGAAATTGGACCTTGTGTCCATTTTACAAGCTTATAACAGGTGCGATGATGGCCAATTTTCGGGCGTCCAAAGGACGACTGGTGACATCCAACCCGATATTAGGTCGGGCGATTTTTCAGGAGTCCCTGGCAGACACCTAAAGCTCATTTGCGTACGTAAGGGGCCTGTTTTAGGCCACCTTGCCGAAATCCGATATTGCGGAGCAGGAGCTGGTCCTGCTCCCATCCCCAAACTTAAATGGTCGCTGGGTTTTGGTGACTGTCACCAAAAGGTACGTTTTTTAAAATATCGTTGCATGAGTGCTTCCTTGACTCCACAGTGTCCCGATTGTACCCCCTCCCCCTGTTGCTGCTTTACACCTCCCTGCCGGTGAGGCGAGCGGCCCAAAATTAATTTCTTGCAATGGGCGAGCTGCCTGTGCAGGTGCGACAGGCGCCAGCCAGCTCATCCAATTAATATTAATGTGAGGCTCGAGGTCCAATTTCGGGCCGGCCTTGGGCCTCCCAGTTTGGACGCGCATTGTGACCACATTGGCACCTTCGTGTTCAAGACCAGGCACTGGGGGACTTCTGCCCCTGAGCCTTTCCACGGAGACGAGTGCTCAGCTTCAGGAGGGTTTCCACAGTGAGCACCACAGCCTATTATCCAGCTAATACATCACAGATGTTTTCATAGTTTGTAAACACTGTTGAATAAAAACTGGCCGCTTGTGTTGCACGAATCACAACAGGAAATCTTCGGAAATCATTAGCTGGAAACTGTGGATTATTTTCTGAAGGTTTTTCATTAGTTTAAGTTCCAGTGTTTTCATTCATATTTTGCGATATGTTCCATCTTTTCATATTCCAGACAGCTCTCTGGAAAGAGTGCAGTTCATTCTTTAATTATTAGAACCTGGATACTATTTTTAAAAATAATTTTAAAAAGCAAAGTAAATAAACACTAAATTGAATTGAAAAATGTTTAACCAATAAAGATCATTTTGGATGCACCAGCACACGAGATGTAATTGTATGAGTGTAATTCTTGTCTGCAATACAATGTACTATTGTAAAAAAAGCTGAGACATTTTAAATAAGCACCAGCACATCTTTTGTGTTCTTTAGAATGATGCTTTTAAGGAAGTTTTAAAGAAAAGTTAAAAATCTAACTGATACGATTGTGTCCAGTGAACAGACACTTCATGAAGTGATTCTAACCTAACCCGCCCACTGGGAAACTGATGTGATCAGATCGGCGGCCCATTTTACACACTGCCCAATTTCACTTTCCATTGATTTCAATGCTGAAAGTGTGACTGCAATGTCTGGACAGGTGGTGCTCTACATATGCTGCAGCATTTTGATACACAATACACAATGGGCTGCATATAGTGACACCACTATTCCCGACCAGAATGGAGAGGACTTGGTAATTCCCCCGTCAATCACTGCTGTAAGTGACTGGGTTTGATTTTACGCACATCATTTGTATTATGTAGCTATCCTCCACTCGCTGCGTTTTGTGGGAGAAATCACCCTGCTTTTATCGGGAGATGTTGCTGCAGTTTCGGTAATGAGTTCTGTTTGCTGAAGTTCGTGGAGGCTCTTTTTAAATAGACTCTGTAGACTGTTTGCTGTAGTGCGCTGTTTAAACAGACTCTGTTTGCTGAGTAATTAGACTTTGGCCCCGATATTTACAAGGGTGGGGGAAACCGGCCAGACCGGGGACGCGGAGGTCCTGCCAAATTTAACGGCAGGACCTCATTATAATTCTTTTCTTCTGTTTCTTGCCTGGCAGCCGGCCAAATTGACCGGCTGCCGGGCAGGAAAACCAGCAGCAGGAGGCCGCAGCCGGGGACTCTTGGGGAGAGTCCCTGGCAATCGGGAGAGGGGGGCAGGCTTCAGATCGTGTGGGGGGGAGGGGGGTTTAGAGAGAGACCATCGGGAGTTGGAGGGGGAAGGTCGCTGATCGTGATGGGCTAGAGAGAGGTTGCGATCAACGGAAGGGAGGCCAAAGGTTAGCTTGAGGGGTCGGGGGTAGCACTCCTGTTCCTCCTGGCCCACCAGGAGTGCTGTAAAAGGCACTCACCTGCTGGAGCTAGCAGCTCCCGCCTCCCTTTCACTGCCGGGTTTCCCGGACTGTGGGAAGCCCGCGTGGCAACCGTTAAATTTAAATCAGGTTCCCAACTGCACTGTGGGAGCCTGATTTAAATATGCTAATGAAGTGTCCCAGTCTCTTCAAGACGAGACACTCGCACGACATGAGACACTCGCACGACACGAGATGCACCGCTGTGAAGACAGCTACGGGCGGGCACTCGGCGGCTTGGGGACGGGTTGTCCATTTTTTAGGGTTTAACAACCGCCCCCCCCCCGCCCCAGTCGGAGGGGGGGTTAATAGCGAGACCTTTGCTGTTAAATACACTGTTTCCTGCCGTATATTCTACCCCGCCTCTTACTCATTGGCTGATACAGTGGTGACAATAGACACTCTGTACACAACGGGCATGATTTTGCTTTTGCTTCCGGGTTTTGCACCTCCAGGCTACGCAGTGGGCGTACTGCACACCCGCATGACGCAATCTGAAGTCCACTATTTAAAGGGCCAATGCAAAAATGGATTTTGGTGGAGAAAGGAGGAAAAGTGCCAATGGATTCAAAGGGAGCAAAGGCAGCACCCAGGTTCACTGATGCTTCGCTGGAAGTACTGCTGGGTGCAGTGAGAACGAGGAGGGAGATAATTTACCCCAGTGATGGGAGGAAGAAACTTTTACCCGTCACCAAGAAGGCGTGTCTGAGGAGGTGAGCAGTGGGAGCACGGTGCCCAGGTCTTGGCTGCAGTGCAGGAAGCACTTTAATGACCTAACCAGGCTAGGTCATTAACGTACTGATTCACCGACATCCTGTGGGGTACAACACCCCCCCCAACCCCCCCCCACTCTGTCTTGCCAAGCCTACTCCAGCACTTCACTCGTCACACCCACTTAAGTCTCAGCAGCACCCATCCTTCACTTTCTATGCACTTCCTCACCTCCCTATGTATCCATTCTCCACTGCCACTCACCCCAGTCCTTATGCAATGTGATGCATCTGTCTGATCGTCACCCTCCGCTGCATCTGTCTCATCGTCACCCTCTGATGCATCTGTCTGATAGTCACCCTCCGCTGCATCTGTCTGAAAGTCACCCTCCGCTGCATCTGTCTTATAGTCACCCTCTGATGCATCTGTCTTATAGTCACCCTCCGATGCATCTGTCTGATAGTCACCCTCACAAATGCACTGCATTCATCTGGTGAATACATGACCTTCAGTCATTCATAGGTCTGATCTTTTGCCCCTTGTAGGAGAGGAGAGTGCAAAATGCAAGGGGGAGGGCGAGGACTGGAGATGATTCTCCACAAATAGTCCAGCTGTTAGATGCAGAGAAGGAAGCCATGGAGATAAGTTGGACATCTGCAACCCTCTCAATCGGAGATGGAGAGACTGGGAGCCCACAGATGCCTGATGACAGGACCTTATAGATCTTTCACACACATGATGACTTTACTCCATCAATGACTCAACCATGAGAAACCTGAGTATGATGATTGCCAAGATTGGTACTTTGCCATGACCAATTCATATCGCTTTCTTTTGTCTTCCAGGACCTTCACACGTAGAAAAGGAATGTGCGGAGATGCACGATATCGATTCCTCAGAGGAGCTCATTCCTTCTGAGGGTGCACCTGTTACAGGACATACAGCCACCGACCAGCACAGATAATTGCACTTTGGTGAGTCCAGTTAGACAGCTAGTTGGGTTTTTATCTGGTGATTCACAACTCACAAGTGAACACGGGTAGACACTGGTGGCAGGGGCAGCTGTGGAGAGTCTGCGTCAGGGGCCACACTCCTCTCCAAGCTCCGCTCAGCTGGACACAGATGCTGAACCCCAGGGGCCATCGTTGAGATTGAGAATGATTGAAGTACGGGTGCAACTTTGCGAGGGACTGGAAAACGTGCCACACACACTCTCCACAATAACAGAGAGGATGGAGGAGTCCAACTCCAACGTTAGAGGATTGATGGCCCAGGTAGTTGTGAGAATGTCTGCAACGGTGAGAGTGGCGGCCTCCGTCGAGCTTCAAGCACGGCTCACAAATGAGTCTGTGCAAGCCATGATCTCGGCCGTGCAGACTTTGGATGCCAACATGTCTGCCACCTTAAACAGGATGACAGATACCTTATCCGTGGCCTTACAACGTGTCACTGATCTGCACCAAGCTGCTCCCCAGCAGAGTGGTAGGAGTGATATGGGCCTGGCCCAGGAGGAGGATGATGGTGAAAGGGGACATGGAATTGGGAACTCCACGAAGAGCACTACCACGTCTCTCCCGTTGTCCCCCCTGCCCCCCACCCCCAACCAGTGCACGCAATGCTGCCTCCTCTCCTGATGGCCGAGTCTGCCCCTGCACAGACTCCAAAATCCAAAGGTCATAGGCCAAGAGCACCTAAGGAGTCAGGACAGGGATCTGAGCAGCGTGCCAATACCTCTGCTGAAGCCACAGTAGATGCACCACTTAGGAGCTGTAGGAAATTGTAAACAATTTTACAACACCAAGTTATAGTCCAACGATTTTTATTTGAAATCTACAAGCTTTAGGAGGCTTCCTCCTTCCTCAGGTAAATGTCAGGAGCTCCTTGAAGCCTACGCATTTATACATCACAGAACAATACATGGTGTTTACAGACTGACCCTGCAACTGCCCGTTGCCAAGGCAATCACCGTGTTCAGACAGAGAGGTGTCACCTACAGAACCCCCAAATACACATTCAACAAAAAAACAAACAGGAAAAAAAAACAGAGAGAGAGAGAGGCAGAGACATCTGGAAGGCAGAGAAAGCCAGCAAATGACCCATTATATTAAAAACAGATAGCTTTTGTTCGCTGGTGGGGTAACGTGTAGCGTGACATGAACCCAAGATCCCGGTTGAGGCCGTCCTCATGGGTGCGGAACTTGGCTATCAATTTCTGCTCGACGATTTTGCGTTGTCGTGTGTCTCGAAGGCCGCCTTGGAGAACGCTTACCCGAAGATCGGTGGCTGAATGTCCCTGACTGCTGAAGTGTTCCCCAACTGGGAGGGAACCCTCCTGTCTGGTGATTGTTGCGCGGTGTCCGTTCATCCGTTGTCGCAGTGTCTGCATGGTCTCGCCAATGTACCATGCTCCGGGGCATCCTTTCCTGCAGCGTACGAGGTAGACAACGTTGGCCGAGTCACAGGAGTATGAACCATGCACCTGGTGGGTGGTGTCCTCTCGTGTGATGGTGGTATCTGTGTCGATGATCTGGCATGTCTTGCAGAGGTTACCATGGCAGGGTTGTGTGGTGTCGTGGACGCTGTTCTCCTGAAAGCTGGGTAATTTGCTGCGAACGATAGTCTGAGGTTGGGAGCCTGTTTAAAGGCGAGTAGTGGAGGTGTGGGGATGGCCTTAGTGAGGTGTTCGTCGTCATCGATGACATGTTGAAGGCTGCGGAGAACATGGCATCTCAGACAGATGCACCGGAGGGTGACTATCAGACAGATGCAGCGGAGGGTGACTATCAGACAGATGCAGCGGAGGGTGACTATCAGACAGATGCAGCGGAGGGTGACTATCAGACAGATGCAGCGGAGGGTGACTATCAGACAGATGCATCACATTGCATAAGGACTGGGGTGAGTGGCAGTGGAGAATGGATACATAGGGAGGTGAGGAAGTGCATAGAAAGTGAAGGATGGGTGCTGCTGAGACTTAAGTGGGTGTGACGAGTGAAGTGCTGGAGTAGGCTTGGCAAGACAGAGTGGGGGGGTTGGGGGTGTTGTACCCCACAGGATGTAGGTGAATTAGCACGTTAATGACCTAACCTGGTTAGGTCATTAAAGTGCTTCCTGCACTGCAGCCAAGACCTGGGCACGTGCTCCCACTGCTCGCTATTAACCGCCCCCCCCCCCCCCCCCCCCCCGACTGCGGTGGGGAGGGGGGGGGGATGGTTAAACCCTAAAAAAGAGAACCCGTCCCCGAGCCGCCGAGTGCCCGCCCGTAGCTGTCTTCACAGCGGTGCATCTCGTGTCGTGCGAGTGTCTCATGTCGTGCGAGTGTCTCGTCTTGAAGAGATGGGACACTTCATTAGCATATTTAAATCAGGCTCCCACAGTGCAGTTGGGAACCTGATTTAAATTTAACGGTTGCCACGTGGGCTTCCCACAGTCCGGGAAACCCGGCAGTGAAAGGGAGGCGGGAGCTGCTAGCTCCAGCAGGTGAGTGCCTTTTGCAGCACTCCTGGTGGGCCAGGAGGAACAGGAGTGCTACCCCCGACCCCTCAAGCAAACCTTTGGCCTCCCTTCCGCTGATCGCAACCTCTCTCTAGCCCATCACGATCAGCGACCTTCCCCCTCCAACTCCCGATGGTCTCTCTCTAAACCCCCCCCACACGATCTGAAGCCTGCCCCCCTCTCCCGATTGCCAGGGACTATCCCCAAGAGACCCCGGCTGAAGCCTCCTGCTGCTGATTTTCCTGCCCAGCAGCCTGTCAATTTGGCCGGCTGCCAGGCAAGAAACAGAAGAAAAGAATTATAATGAGGTCCTGCCGTTAAATTTGGCAGGACCTCCGCGTCCCCGGTCTGGCCGGTTTCCCCCACTCTTGTAAATATGGGAGCCAAAGTCTAATTACTCAGCAAACAGAGTCTGTTTAAACAGCGCACTACAGCAAACAGTCTACAGAGTCTATTTAAAAAGAGCCTCCACGAACTTCAGCAAACAACTCATTACCGAAACTGCAGCAACATCTCCCGATAAAAGCAGGGTGATTTCTCCCACAAAACGCAGTGAGTGGAGGATAGCTACATAATACAAATGATGTGCGTAACATCAATCCCAGTCATTTACAGCAGTGATTGACGGGGGAATTACCAAGTCCTCTCCATTCTGGTCGGGAATAGTGGTGTCACTATATGCAGCCCATTGTGTATTGTGTATCAAAATGCTGCAGCATATGTAGAGCACCACCACACCTGTCCAGACATTGCAGTCACACTTTCAGCATTGAAATCAATGGAAAGTGAAATTGGGCAGTGTGTAAAATGGGCCGCCGATCTGATCACATCAGTTTCCCAGTGGGCGGGTTAGGTTAGAATCACTTCATGAAGTGTCTGTTCACTGGACACAATCGTATCAGTTAGATTTTTAACTTTTCTTTAAAACTTCCTTAAAAGCATCATTCTAAAAACACAAAAGGTGTGCTGGTGCTTATTTAAAATGTCTCAGCTTTTTTTTACAATAGTACATTGTATTGCAGACAAGAATTACACTCATACAATTACATCTTGTGTGCTGGTGCATCCAAAATGATCTTTATTGGTTAAACATTTTTCAATTCAATTTAGTGTTTATTTACTTTGCTTTTTAAAATTATTTTAAAAATTAGTATCCAGGTTCTAATAATTAAAGAATGAACTGCACTCTTTCCAGAGAGCTGTCTGGAATATGAAAAGATGGAACATATCGCAAAATATGAATGAAAACACTGGAACTTAAACTAATGAAAAACCTTCAGAAAATAATCCACAGTTTCCAGCTAATGATTTCCGAAGATTTCCTGTTGTGATTCGTGCAACACAAGCGGCCAGTTTTTATTTAACAGTGTTTACAAACTATGAAAACATCTGTGATGTATTAGCTGGATAATAGGCTGTGGTGCTCACTGTGGAAACCCTCCTGAAGCTGAGCACTCGTCTCCGTGGAAAGGCTCAGGGGCAGAAGTCCCCCAGTGCCTGGTCTTGAACACGAAGGTGCCAATGTGGTCACAATGCGCGTCCAAACTGGGAGGCCCAAGGCCGGCCCGAAATTGGACCTCAAGCCTCACATTAATATTAATTGGATGAGCTGGCTGGCGCCTGTCGCACCTGCACAGGCAGCTCGCCCATTGCAAGAAATTAATTTTGGGCCGCTCGCCTCACCGGCAGGGAGGTGTAAAGCAGCAACAGGGGGAGGGGGTACAATCGGGACACTGTGGAGCCAAGGAAGCACTCATGCAACGATTTAAAAAAAAAACGTACCTTTTGGTGACAGTCACCAAAACCCAGCGACCACTTAAGTTTGGGGATGGGAGCAGGACCAGCTCCTGCTCCGCAATATCGGATTTCGGCAAGGTGGCCTAAAACAGGCCCCTTACGTACGCAAATGAGCTTTAGGTGTCTGCCAGGGACTCCTGAAAAATCGCCCAATCTAATATCGGGTTGGATGTCACCAGTCGTCCTTTGGACGCCCGAAAATTGGCCATCATCGCACCTGTTATAAGCTTGTAAAATGGACACAAGGTCCAATTTCTATGCCTCAATGTTTGAATCCCAACTAGAAGTCTTCAAAATTGAGTCCATGAGCCCCCCAAACCCCACACGAAAGAAGTATGGCTACGTTTAGTGTCATAGAGTCATAGAGTTATACAGCACGGATAGAGGCCCTAAGGCCCATCGTGTCTGCGCCGGCCATCAGCCCTGTCTACTCTAATCCCATATTCCAGCATTTGGTCCGTAGCCTTGTATGCTGTGGCATTTCAAGTGCTCATCCAAATGCTTCTTGAATGTTGTGAGGGTTCCTGCCTCCACAACCCTTTCAGGCAGTGAGTTCCAGACTCCAACCACCCTCTGGGTGAAAAAGTTCTTTCTCAAATCCCCTCTAAACCTCCCGCCTTTTACCTTGAATCTATGTCCCCTTGTTATAGAACCCTCAACGAAGGGAAAAAGCTCCTTAGTATCCATCCTATCTGTGCCCCTCATAATTTTGTACACCTCAATCATGTCCCCCCTCAGCCTCCTCTGCTCCAAGGAAAACAAACCCAATCTTCCCAGTCTCTCTTCATAGCTGAAGCGCTCCAGCCCTGGTAACATCCTGGTGAATCTCCTCTGCACCCTCTCCAAAGCGATCACATCCTTCCTGTCGTGTGGCGACCAGAACTGCACACAGTACTCCAGCTGTGGCCTAACCAGTGTTTTATACAGCTCCATCATAACCTCCTTGCTCTTATATTCTATGCCTCGGCTAATAAAGGCAAGTATCCCATATGCCTTCTTTACCACCTTATCTACCTGTTCCGCCGCCTTCAGGGATCTGTGAACTTGCACACCAAGATCCCTCTGACCCTCTGTCTTGCCTAGGGTCCTCCCATTCATTGTGTATTCCCTTGCCTTGTTAGTCCCTCCAAAGTGCATCACCTCGCACTTTTCCGGGTTAAATTCCATTTGCCACTGTTCCGCCCATCTGACCAACCCATCTATACCGTCCTGCAGACTGAGGCTATCCTCCTCGCTATTTACCACCCTACCAATTTTTGTATCATCAGCGAACTTACTGATCATACCTTTTACATTCATATCCAAGTCATTAATGTAGACCACAAACAGCAAGGGACCCAGCACCGATCCCTGTGGTACCCCACTGGCCACAGGCTTCCAGTCACAAAAACAACCTTCAACCATCACCCTCTGCCTTCTGCCACTAAGCCAGTTTTGTATCCAAAGTGCCAAGGCACCCTGGATTCCATGGGCTCGTACCTTCTTGACCAGTCTCCTGTGGGGGACTTTATCGAAGGCCTTACTGAAATCCATGTATACCACATCCACTGCGTTACCCTCATCCACACGCCTAGTCACCCCCTCAAAAAATTCAATCAAATTAGTCAGACATGATCTTCCCTTGACAAAGCCATGTTGACTATCCCTGATTAATCCTTGCTTCTCCAAGTGGAGACTAATTTTGTCCTTCAGAATTTTTTCCAATAATTTTCCTACCACTGATGTTAGGCTCACTGGCCTGTAGTTCCCCGGTTTTTCCCTACTCCCCTTCTTGAATAATGGTACTACATTAGCGGTTCTCCAGTCCTCTGGCACATCCCCTGTGGCCAGAGAGGTTCTGAATATATGTCAGAGCCCCCGCAATCTCCTCCTTTGCCTGGGATACATTTCGTCCGGGCCTGGGGATTTATCCATTTTTAGGCCTGCTAAAACCGCCAATACCTCCTCCCGCTCGATGTTAATATGTTCGAGTATATCACAGTCCCCCTGCCGTATTTCTATGTCTACATCGTCCTTCTCCATAGTGAAAACAGATGCAAAAAATTCATTTAGAACCCCTCCTACATCTGCCGGCTCCACACACAGATTGCCATTTTTGTCCCTAATGGGCCCTATTTTTTCCCCTAGTCATCCTCTTACCCTTAATATACTTATAAAACATCTTAGGATTTTCCTTTATTTTGCTCGCCAGTGTTATTTCATGGCCCCTCCTTGATCTCCTAATTTCTTCTTTAAGTATCCCCCTGCACTTTTTGTACTCCTCTAGGGCTTCCTCCGTCTTTAGCCTTTTGTATCTGCCAAAAGCCCTCCTTTTTTTCCTAATCCATTCTCGTATATCCCCTGACATCCAAGGTTCCCTGGAGTTCTTGGAACCACCCTTGACCTTTATGGGAACATGTTGCCATTGTATGGTCTCAATCTCCCTTCTGAAATACTCCCATTGCTCCGATGCGGATTTTCCTACAAGCAGCTGATCCCAGTCCATTTTGGCCAGATCCTGCCTTATCCTATTAAAATCGGCCTTCCCCCAATTTAGAACCTTTATTTCCGGCCCCTCCCTGTCCTTTTCCATGACCACCTTAAATCTCACCGAATTATGGTCACTGTCACCAAAGTGCTCCCCTACTAGCACTTCTTCCACTTGGCCGGCCACATTCCCTAGAATTAGGTCCAGTACCGCCCCCTCTCTTGTCGGACTTTCTACATGCTGGCTCAAAAAGCTCTCCTGGATGCACGTTAAGAATTTTGTACCCTCTAAGCCTTTTACACTCTGAGTATCCCAGTTAATATTGGGGAAGTTGAAATCCCCCACTATTATTACCCTATTATTTGCACAATTTTCTGAGATTTGCCTACATATCTGTTCCTCTATCTCCCCCTGACTGTTTGGGGGCCTATAGTACACTCCCATCAAAGTGCTTGCCCCCTTTTTGTTTTTAAGCTCCACCCATATGGCCTCATTAGAGGAACCTGCTAATATATCATCCCTCCTTATGGCAGTAATTGATTCTTTAATTAATATTGCGACCCCCCCTCCTCTTATACCTCCCCCTCTGTCTCGCCTGAAGATTCTGTACCCCGGAATATTGAGCTGCCAGTCTTGCCCCTCCCTCAACCATGTCTCTGTGACAGCAACAATATCATACTCCCATGTGTTTATCAACACCTTCAGTTCATCCACCTTATTCGCAAGACTCCTTGCATTAAAATAGATGCCATCCAGCCTTGCCCTCACATATTTGCCCTGTCTTCCAAGCTGACTTGTTTTTTTCTCTATATATGGCTGCACATCACCCCCTATTGTAGCTCCACTCTGTATCCCATCCCCCTGCCAAGTTAGTTTAAACCCCCCCCAACAGTGCTAGCAAACCTCCCCGCAAGGATATTTGTCCCGCTCTGGTTCAGGTGCAACCCGTCCGACTTGTACAAGTCCCACCTTCCCCAGAAGCAGGCCCAGTGATCCAGGAAACTGAAACCCTCCCTCCTGCACCAACTCTTTAGCCACGCATTCATCTGTTCTATCCTCCTATTTCTATACTCACTAGCCCGTGGCACTGGGAGTAATCCAGAGATTACAACCTTTGAGGTCCTGCTCTTTAATCTGCTACCTAGCTCCCTAAATTCTTGATGCAGGACCTCATCTCCCTTCCTACCTATGTCGTTGGTCCCAATGTGGACCACGACCTCTGCCTGCTCACCCTCCCCCTTGAGAATGCCCTGTAGCCGCTCAGTGACATCCATGACCCTGGCACCAGGGAGGCAACAAACCATCCTGGAGTCACGTTTACGGCCACAGAAACACCTGTCTGTTCCCCTTACGATAGAATCCCCTACCACTATAGCTCTTCCACTCTTTTTCCTCCCAGCCTGTGCAGCAGAGCTACCCCTGGTGCCAGGAAGTTGGCTGCTGCTGCCTTCCCCTGATAAGTCATCCCCCTCAACAATATCCAAAGCGGTATATTTGTTTGAGAGGGGGACGGCCACAGGGGACCCCTGCACTGCCTGCCTGCTCTTCTTACTCTGCCTGGTGGTCACCCAATTACTTCCTGCCTGTACAACCTTTACCTGCGGTGTGACCATCTCACTAAACGTGCTATCCACGACGTTCTCAGCATCGCGAATGCTCCTTAATGAATCCATCCGCAGCTCCAGTGCCGCAATGCGGTTTGTCAGTAGCTGCAGCTGGATACATTTCCCGCACACATGGTCGTCAGGGACACCGGAAGGGTCCCTGATTTCCCACATAGAGCAGGAAGAGCATAACACGGGGCTGGGCTGTCCTGACATGACTTACCCTTTAACTAATTAATTCAAATTAAATGAATCCCACCAATTTCACTTCAATTAAAAAGGTATACTCAAGGGCCCTTGCTGAACAGCAGTCCCCCACTACACAACAGAGACCAGAGAATCCACAAACTCTAACCTTAGACAAATTCAGCAGGAAAATACTCACCAGCCAATCACTTACCTCTTCCTTGGTGACGTCCCACTTGGATTACTTTTTGCTTCTTATTTATCTTAGGTCCAGGAGTTGAGTCCCTGTGATGTCGCACAGTAGTTGTCTCTTGGTGCAGGTCTGCTGCTGCTTTTATTCCACAATCTCAGTCTTCTACTCTCAGGTCCACTACCGCTCTGCAGGAAATGTTTGGAAAAGCAAGGCAAAGCAGCACCTCCTTCCCCCACTTCACCGAACTCCCACACTTACCGAACTCTCAGCACACTGTGTAATATCCGCACACCATGCAGTCCGCACTGACAGGCTCCTGTATTTCTACAGTTGAGACTCAGATGAGTCAGGGCTGCCCCACCTTCAGGTACCAATTAACTTGCTACAGCAGCTCTCTGCTAAAGCCTGACAGAAACTTAGAAATTTAAACTTTTAAATTGACCTTAAACAGTTGAAGCAGTATGCACTAGATTTAAAGAGATTAACCCTTCAACTCCCACACTTACCGAACTCTCAGCACACTGTGTAATATCCGCACGCCGTTTAGTGCTATTTATTTTTGGATGAGGGGTTAAACCGAATCCTGTCTATTCTCTATGAACATAAGAACATAAGAAATTGGAGCAGGAGTAGGCCAATCGGCCTGCTCCGCCATTCAATAAGATCATGGCTGATCTGATCCTAACCTCAAATCTAAATTCATGTCCAATTTCCTGCCCGCTCCCCGTAACCCCTAATTCCCTTTACTTCTAGGAAACTGTCTATTTCTGTTTTAAATTTATTTCATGATGTAGCTTCCACAGCTTCCTGGGGCAGCAAATTCCACAGACCTACTGCCCTCTGAGTGAAGAAGTTTCTCCTCATCTCAGTTTTGAAAGAGCAGCCCCTTATTCTAAGATTATGCCCCCTAGTTCTAGTTTCACCCATCCTTGGGAACATTATGGTGGACATAAAAGATCCCATCGCACTTTTCAAAGAGCAGGGGAGATCTCCCAGCGTCCTGGACAACATTCACCTCTTAACCAACATATTGGCTGCCACATGTTCCTACATTGCAATAGTGACTACATGATTGGCCATGAAGCACTTTGGGGCATCCTGAGGAGAGAGGAAAAGTTTGACAGAAACTAACTGGTTCCACTTCATAGAATCATAGAAACGTTACAGCACTGAAGGAGGACATTCAGCCCTTCGAGTCCCTGCCGAATCTGTCCACAGCCTAGACCTGATTGCCCTTGTGGATCGGAGTTTGCTCAGAAGGTGAATTACCCTATTGGAGAGAAAATAGGGTTAAATGATAAATAAATGAATACCAGCAGTGAATGAGGGTCTGCTATAGTAAAATATAAGTGGGTCAAACAACACAGGCTCCCAATCATGATGTATTTGTCAGTATCCTCTCACTTAAAAACACTTGGCAGGGTCGAGTCACTTCTTTTAAATAAACCAGGCAAATTTAACGTTACGCATCTGCCAGAGGGGGGAGGCTGCAAAATGCAGCATAGGATGCTGGGTCCAGGGTACTGCCAAGTGCCCTTCCCCCAGAAGACCAGTCACATGTACCTGCTTTTATAAGGGCGAGGGGATATATGTTGAAAAAAACTCTTCAGATCATCGGGTGTCCCAGCCATGACCTGGGCCTAAATGGGTTCTGTTTGCACCTGCACAGTGGGCCAGTGAGCCCGGTCTCACTCAGTCAATTGTCCCACTGCTACTCCCGAGAGCTTACTCCTCTGGCCACACTCCCTCTGATGTGGGAGGGCATGTTTGGGGGTGGGCTTAAGTTCTGCCCTAAACAACTCCCCTGCAGAAACTACCAGGGAAGGCCAGGTCCTGACATAATCGCAGCCCTTCTGTCACACTCCCACCAGACTTATGACAGGAGTATGACAGAAGCGCCACAAGATGGTCACTTTACATATCAGTTTGGTTGCAGATTTACCTCCAAGCTGTTTGATTTGTAGCAGTTTTCCTCAAGCTGGACCTCTGCAATATTAAGTACGGACAGATTTTGCAATAGCAGGAGCTCGAAGCGCTGAAGCACATGGATACCTGCTCCCAGAAAATCAGCTTTGGAGGCCTACGGCCTGAAACATACTTGAGCACCCAACATGCACCAAAACAGACAGTGAACACGAAAGGAGGCTGGGAGCCTCCACACAAAGCCAAACGCAAAGCTCATTAAGCTCCTGCCTTGAATATTAAGGAGGCACCTGTCCCATAATGCTGCTATAGAGCGCGAGCAGCCACACCGCACTCATTTGACATTCAACGGCATTACCATCGCCGAACCCCCCATCATCAACATCCTGAGGGTTACCATTGACCAGAAACTTAACTGGATATAAATACTGTGGCTACAAGAGCAGGTCAGAGGCTGGGGATTCTGTGGCGAGTGACTCACCCCCTGACTCCCCAAAGCCTTTCCACCATCTACGAGGCACAAGTCAGGAGTGTGATGGAATACTCTCCACTTGCCTGGATGATAACAACACCCAAGAAGCTCGACACCATCCAGGACAAAGCAGCCCGCTTGATTGGCACCCCATCCACCACCCTAAACATTCACTCCCTTCACCACTGGCGCACTGTGGCTGCAGTGTGTACCATCCACAGGATGCACTGCAGCAACTCGCCAAGGCTTCTTCGACAGCAGCCAACATTTCTCCTGCCAAAGTGGACAAGTTCACATTTTCCCACATTATGCTCCATCTGCCAAATTTTTGCCCACTCCCTAACCTATCTATATCCCTTTGCAGACCCCTGATGTCCTCTTCACAACTTACTTTCCTACCTACCTTTGTGTCATCTTCAAATCTTTTGCAGAACTGAGTGATTGAAATGCCTGCTGCAAATCAGTGATTCGGGAGAATGGGTGGCACAATAGATTGGACACTGACCTTTCACCTCTGGGTCCTGGGTTCAGACTGATGGGCTGAAAGTCTCCTCTACCCGTTGGGGGTAAGGGTCCTAGGTTTCAATTCAGTTCCTAGTGAGCATGGGACTTGGCACAAAATCCTCCCGAATTGGTAATCTCACTCAGAGAGGCAACAAGATGGTTGGTGTGGGAAATCTGTCACACCGGTGCAGTAAGGTGCTCCTCTGAGTTTACAGGTGAGGTACATTGTAGCAGCAGAGGAGAGGTATACCTATACCTGATCAGCATGTCTTGTAATGAATGTTCTGAAACCTATTGCCAAATTAGGAGGAAAAAAAATCATCTTTCTTTATTGAACAAAAATTACTTTTCATACAAAAACAAACATGGTCAGGAGCAGAACATCAACTCATTAGGAACACAGGAACATTAGAAACCGGAGTAGGCCATTCAGCCCCTTGGGCCTGTGCCGCACCCGTACCTCAACTCTGCCTTGCACCGTATCATAGAGTCGGAGAATCATAGAATGGTTACAGCACAGAAGGTGGTCATTCTGCCCATCGAGCCCGTGCCGGCTCTTTGTAAGAGCAATCTAGTTAGTTCCATTCCCCCGCTCTTTCCCACTAGCCCTGCAAATTTTTTCTCTTCAAGTGTTTATCCAATTCCTTTTTGAAAGCCACGATTGAATCTGCTTCCACCACCCTTTCAGGCAGCGCATTCCAAATCATAAACACTCGCTGTGTAAAAAAGTTTTTCCTCATGTCGCCTTTCACCTTAAATCTGTGTCCTCTGGTTCTCGACCCTTCCGCCAATGGGAAAAGTTTCTCTTTATTTACTTTATCAAAACGCTTCATGATTTTGAACACTTCTATCAAATCTCCTCACAACCTTTTCTGTTCCAAGGAGAACTCCAGCTTGTCCAGTCTATCCACATAACTGAAGTCCCTCATCCCTGGAATCATTCTAGTAAATCTCTTCTGCACCCTCTCTAAGGCCTTCACATCTTTCCGAAAGTGCGGTGCCCAGAACTGGATGCAATATTCCAGTTATGACCGAACCAGTGTTCTATAAAAGTTCATCATAACCTCCTTGCTTTTGTACTGTATGCTGCTATTTATAAAGTCCAGGATCCCATATGCTTTTTTAACCGCTTTCTCAACCTGTCCTGCCACCTTCAAAGATTTGTGCACATATACCCCCAGGTCTCTCTGTTCCTGTACCCCCTTTAGAATTGTACCATTTAGTTTATATTGCCTCTCCACATTCTCCCTGCCAAAATGTATCATTTCGCACTTCTCTGCATTAAATTTCATCCGCCATGTGTCTGCCCATTACACCAGCCTGTCTATATCCTCTTGAAGTCTATCACTATCCTCCTCACTGTTCACTACACTTCCAAGTTTTGTGTCATCTGCAAATTTTGAAATTTTGCCCTGTACACCCATATCAAAAAAAGCAGTGGTCCTAGTACTGACCGCTGGGGAACACCACTGTACACCTTCCTCCAGTCCGAAAAACAACTATTCACCATTACTCTCTGTTTCCTCTTACTTAGCCAATTCTGTATCCATGCTGCCACTGCCCCCTTTTATTCCATGGGCTTCAGTTTTACTGACAAGCCTATTAGGTGGCACTTTATCAAATGCTTTTGATAAAATGTCCTCATCAACCCTCTCTGTTACCTCATCAAAAAACTCAATCAAGTTAGCTAAACACGATTTGTCTTCAACAAATCCGTGTTGGCTTTCCTTTATTAATTCAGACTTGTCCAAGTGACTATTAATTTTGTCCTGGATTATCGTTTCTAAAAGTTTCCCCACTGCCGTGGTTAAACTGACTGGCCTATAGTTGCTGGGTTTATCCTTACACACTTTTATGAACAAGGATGTAACATTTGCAATTCTCCAGTCCTCTGGCACCACCCCCCTATCTACAGATGTTTAGAAGATTATGGCCAGCACCTCTGCAATTTCCACCATTACTTCCCTCAGCAACCTAGGATGCATCCCATCCGGACCGGGTGACTTATCTACTTTAAGTACAGCCAGCCTTTCTAGTACCTCCTCTTTATCAATTTTTTAGCCCATCCAGGATCTCAACTACCTCCTCTTTCACTTGAAGGGAAAAAATTTGCAGGGCTACGGGGAAAGGGCGAGGGAGTGGGACCGGCTGGAATGCTCTTGCAGAGAGGCGGCATGGACTCCATGGCCCGAATGGCCTCCTTCCTTGCTGTAACCATTCTATGTTTCTGTGACTTTGGCAGCATCTTCTTCCTTGGTAAAGACAGATGTAAAGTCCTCATTTAGTACCTCGTCCATGCCCTCTGCCTCCATGAGTAGATTTCTCTATTTGGTCCTTAATCGGCCCCACCCCTCCTCTTACTACCCGTTTATAGAATCATAGAAACAGAGAAAGGTTACAGCACAGAAGGAGGCCATTCAGCCCATGGAGTCCGTGCCGGCTCTCTGCAAGAGCGTTTCAGCTCCTCCCACTCCCTCGCCCTTTCCCCGTAGCCCTGCAAATTTTTTCCCTTCAAGTACTTATCCAATTCCCTTTTGAAAGCCACAATTGAATCTGCCTCCACCACCCCCTCAGGCAGTGCATTCCAGATCACAACCACTCGCTGTGTAAAAATGTTTTTTCTCATATCGCCTTTGGTTCTTTTGCCAATCACCGTAAATCTATGTCCTCTGGTTCTTGACTCTTCTGCCAATGGCATCAGTTTCTCTCTATCTGCTCTGTCTAGAACCTTCATGATTTTGAATACCTCTATCAAATCTATTTATATGCCTATAGAAGTCTTTTGGATTCCCTTTTATGTTAGCTGCCAGTCTATTCCCATACTCTCTCTTTGTTCCTCTTATTTCCTTGTCACTTCTCTGTACTTTCTATATTCGGCCTAATTCTCACTTGTATTATCAACCTGACATCTGAAGTACGCCTGCTTTTTCTGCTTCATCTTACTCTCTATCTCTTTCGTCATCCAGGGAGCTCAGGCTTTGGTTGCCATACCTTTCCCCCTCATGGGAATGTACCCTGACTGTACCCGAACCACCTCCTGTTTAAAGGCCGCCCATTGTTTGATTACCGTTTTGCCTGCCAATCTTTGATTCCAATTTACCCGGGCCAGATCAGTTCTCAATCCACTGAAATTGACCCTCCTCCAATTAAGTATTTTTACTCTAGATTGTTCCTTGTCCTTTTCCATAACTAATCTAAACCTTATGATAATATGATCACTGTTCCCTAAATGTTCCCCCACTGACACTTGCTCCACCTGGCCCACCTCATTCCCCAGAATCAGATCCAGCAATGCCTCCTCCCTCGTTGGGCCGGAAACATACTGATCAAGGAAGTCCCCTTGAGCACACTTAAGAAATTCCTCCCCCTCTTTCTCTTTACGCTATTACTATCCTAGTCTATATTACAATGGTTGAAGTCCCTCAATATAACTACTGTAAAGTTCTTCCACTTCTCTGTAATTTCTCTGCAAATTTGCTCCTCTATCTCCTTCCCACTAATTGGTGGCCTATAGAATACCCCCAGTAGTGTAATGACACCTCTTTTATTTCTTAACTCTAACCAAATAGATTCTGTCCTTGAGCCCTCCAGGACATCCTCTCTCCAGCACTGCAATATTCTCCTTAATCAATACTGCCACCCCTCCTCCTTTCTTTCCTTCCCTATCTTTCTTGAACACCTTGTATCCAGGAATATTTTGTACCCAGTCCTGCCCTTTCTTGAGCCAGGTCTCTGTTATCGCCATAACATCATATTCCCACATGGCTATTTGCTCCTGCAGCTCACCAACCTTATTTACCATGCTTCATGCACTGTAAACCTATCTTAGACCTTCTTGTATTCTCCCTTAGTCTGATCCCACCTAATACTGTACTATTTATTACTATCTGTTTTTTCCCAATCCTTTGTGCACCTTCTAATGCTCTATCCTGATGCCCATCGCTCTGCCAAATTAGTTTAAACCCTCCCCACAGAACTAGTGAACCTCCCCACAAGGACATTGATCCCAGCTCTGTTGAGGAGCAACCTGTCTGGTTTGTGCAGGGGTCCCTCCTGCCCCAGAACTGGTCCCAATGCTCCAAGAATCTGAAGCCCTCCCTCTTGCACCATGTCTTTAGCCACGCATTATCCTGCCTTTTCTTCCTATTTCTGTACTCACTAGCGCATGGCACTGGGAGTAACTCAGAGATTACTACCTTTGAGGTCCTGCTTTTTAATTTCCTCTCTAGCTCCTGAAACTCTGACCGCAGGACCTCATCCATTTCCTTTCCTGTGTCATTGGTACCCACATAGACCACGACTTCTGTCTGTTCCCCTTCCCCCCGCAGAATGTTCTGCACCCTCTCTGTGATGTCCTTTACCCTGGCACCAGGGAGGCAACACACCATGAGGGACTCATGTCGACGGTCACAGAAATGCCTGTCTGTCCCCCTGACTATCGAATCCCCTATAACTATTGCATTTCTACGTCTCACCGTGCCCCCCTGTGCAGTCCTTTGCCCCATGGTGCCATGCTCTGGACTGCATTCCTTTGAGGTGTCGTCACCCTCACTGGTATTCAATGCTGATACCGGTTTGAGAGTGGCACACTCCCAGAAGATTCCTGCACTGCCTGCCTCTTCCTACCCTTTCCGATGGCCACCCACTTACTATCCCGAACCCTCTGTGGCTGTGGGGTGACCACCTCCTGGAACGTACGATCCAGGAAACCTTCAGCCTCCCTGATGCTCTGCAGTGACTCCAGCCGCCCCTCAAGCTCAGAAACCCTCAGCTTGAGCTCGAGCAACTGGAGGCATTTCCTGCACATGTGGCCCTCCAGGACACACGAAGCATCCTGAAGTTCCCACGTGGGGCAGGAATTGCAGGCAATGGGTCTCAGCTGCCCGTCCTTTATATTTAGAGACTTTATTTTCTAAACTCCCCTTAGATACTCGATTATTATTAATTTATTTACTCCTTACTTACCCCGATTAACCTACCCTTTTATTCCGGGCCTCTCAAAGCTCCTCCTTGATGTCCCTTCATACCCCTACCCAACCAAAATCTATTAATCTCAGTCTCGAAAGTTCCAATAGTCCCAGCATCCACAGCCTTTTGGGGGTAGAATTCCAGATTTCCACTATCCTTCGCTCCCGAAGGCCGAGCTCTAATTTTAAGATTATACCCCCTTGTTCTTGATTCCCCCACCAGAGGAAACAGTTTCTCCCTATCTACCCTATCAAATCCTTTTAATAGTTTAAACACCTCAATCAGATCACCTCTCAGTCTTCTATATTCAATTGAATACGAGCCTAGTCTATGCAACCTGTTTAACCCTCGAAGCCCCAGTATCATTCTGGTGAATCTGCACTGCACCCACTCCAAGGCCAATATATCCTTCCTGATGTGCGATGCCCAGAACTGAATGCAGTACTCCAGGCGAGGTTTCACCAAGGCTCGATACAACTAAAACATAACTTCTTCCCATTTGTATTCCAGTCCCCTTGAGATGCAGGTCAACATTCTATTAGTCTTCTTGTTTGCTTTTTGTACCTGTGTACTAGCTATTAATGATTTGTGTACTTGGATTCCAAAATCTCCTTGCTCCCCTAAAGTTCCTAATTTCTCACCATTTAGAAAATACTCTGATCTATCTTTCTTGGATCCAAAGTGGATGACCTCACACTTGCCCACTTTGAACTCCATCTGCCACCGTTTTCACAATCTGCCAACGTCCCTTTGCACCTTCCTGCCCCCATCTGCACAACTTACCGTGCCTCCTAACTTAGCGTCATCTGTAAACTTGGATATTCAATTCTCTATTCCTTCAGACAAATCATTGATATTATTGGTGAAAAGTTGAGGCCCCATTAGGCAATGTAAAAGACTCAGTTGGTAAATGCTCCAAGGGCTGAGGTTCACCTGTAAGAAAATCACCTGGGTCACTGCTATCTCCCCCTCCCTGTGGGGAAGATACTGGCTTCATTTTACAATATCACAATGTCTATCTTTATTTATTATTTTAAGAAGCCACATTATATGAGTTTGTTATAATGGAATATTAGGTATGAAACACACCAAACCTGTCAACTTTTGCCATCCACGCTCAGGATTTCCAAGCACAGACGTTTGTTTATTTTTTTTAAAACTTGTTTAAAAGTGTGAGCAATCCCTGCTGCAGAGACCGACATGATTCTGTACCGAGGGGACAACCATGTCTTTGCCAAGGCTCAAACGGCCCCAGAAGTTGTTGGATTAATTTCCCTGATTGGAGCTTTGGACTTGGACAAACCCCAACATTAAAAACGTTCAAAATA
The DNA here is from genome assembly GCF_035084215.1 of Heptranchias perlo. Taxonomy (NCBI): domain Eukaryota; kingdom Metazoa; phylum Chordata; class Chondrichthyes; order Hexanchiformes; family Hexanchidae; genus Heptranchias; species Heptranchias perlo. Next base: position 9,501,697 of record NC_090326.1, on the reverse strand, counting down.
GTATAAAAGCAGAATTTTAAAAGCCAGGCTAAATAACGGAGAGAAAGTTCAACTAATTCTCTTAAACAGGGCGGGACAATTTCTATTTTTGAATCTGCTTGGTCCATCTGTAAATATTCAGCTTGTTTTCTCTGATAGGACCAAAACCAGGCTAGAGTGCTTTGTCAAGCTAGATTTAACTAGGTAGATTTAACTGTCACGTATAATTTACTGTGGGATAAAGACTAATTCACACATGAAATCACAGAGAGAAATAAGGAAGTGTGATTTCCGTTCTCTTCACAACCGGATGGGTATTCCTGAAACCAAAATAGTTTTGAGTTTTTTAAACGAATGTGTACAAATATTCACCCAAATAGGAGATCTTGAAGTTTGCTTATAATCGGGGTGTGTCCCTGTACAATCAGAGTGATGGTTTCATTAACAAAATGTGAAGCTGTGTGCAGAGAGGTGTTGGGGTACTTTCCTCTGTTTGTTTATATTAGTGAAAAATAACACCACGAAGCCCACTTTATGTTCACCAATACTTTTTTAGTAACATTACAGGACAGAGTAAACGTACCTCGGGATGTTATGTTGCTTTTGATGTTCATATAAAGCGTTTTATATATTTGGGCAGGCAGTGTGTGGGGCATGCTCCCTGCGTGCCCATTGGAATTGGCCTGAGGCTCATGCTATTTTTTTGTGGCAATTCCAGTGGGAAAACATGCTCCTTTTAGGCAGCTCGCCGATCTGGGCGGGAAATCTTGCAAGGAGGCCAATTTTGACGAAAATTTGCATGAAAGGAAAAAATTTGCTGGGCTACGGGGAAAGGGCGGGGGAGTGGGAGTAGCTGGATTGCTCTTGCGTAGAGCCGGCGTGGACTCGATGGGCTGAATGGCCTCCTTCCATGCTGTAACTTTTCTGCCTGTTTGCTGTGGGAGTTCTGACAGCCGGGACCTGCTGAAACTTGGAACAGACGGACAATGAGCAGTAAGTCGGCACTTTGGCTTCCCACGCGATTTTGGTCCTGTTACTGCCATTTTTAGGTGGAGCTGAAAATGACTCCAATGGTGTCGGAATGTGATGGTTCTGTTAATTCGAGTAAAACAAATTCTGTTATTCTCTCCTTCAGGCCTGGTTTGTCTGGTGTGCTTTCTCATTGCCTTCATATTTGTCTTAAATTCTGGAAACTACTGGCTCGCCCTTTTTGACACCTATGCCGGCTCCATCCCTCTGCTGATCATCGCTTTCTGTGAGATGGTGGGTGTTGCCTACATTTATGGCATGGACAGGTAATGACGACAAACTGACACTCTGAGTTTTTGTTCATGAGAAACAATAACTCTGTCGGCAATTCACACATAATTCATTTCTTATCAAGCGACGAAGCTCAGCTCGCTCTTTGCAGATTTTAATCTTCAAGAAAAAAACTCAAACGAGCTTCTTCCAATGATGCACTTTGGGGTCGCCAACTCAGGTTGGACATATTCCTGGAGGTTTCATCACATGACCTCCCCCCTCCAACAGCCCCGCATAGTCAGACAGCCTTTTTTGCCCAATTCCAATATTTCGATAACCAATAACCCAAAGTGTTCAAAGAATGTGAAAAAAACGTCATATTTTAAAATTTGCCTCTGATTTTTCTCCGTGGCTGCTCGCAGTATGCTATGGGACTATGGGGATATGCAGTTGAGGAAGATGAGGGACATTCATGAATGCACTGGGATCAATCCCATCTCTCTCTACATCACTTTTTAATCTTCCTAATATTTTGGGATCAGATGCCATATTTTATTTAAAAATTAAGGTGGTGATTTTGGAAATATTTGTGCATGAACTTTTTATGATATCATGAAGTGATTATCATTATCATAGTAGGTACAGCACAGGAGGAGGCCATTCAGCCCTTCGTGCCTGTGCCGACTCTTTGAAAGAGCTATCCAATTAGTCCCACTCCCCTGCTCTTTCCCCAGAGCCCTGTAAATTTTTTCCCTTCAAGTATTTATCCAATTCCCTTTTGAAAGTTATTATTGAATCTGCTTCCATCACCCTTTCAGGCAGTGCATTCCAGATCATTACAACTCGCTGGGTAAAAAAATGATTCCTCATGTCTCCTCTGCCTCTTTCGCCGATCACCTTAAATCTGTGTCCTCTGGTTACCGACCCGTCTGCCACTGGAAACAGTTTCTCCTTATTTACTCTATCAAAACCATTCATGAATTTGACCACCTCAATCAAATCTCCCCTTAACCTTCTCTGCTCTAAGGAGAACAACCCCAGCTTCTCCAGTCTCTCCACATAACTGAAGTCCCTCATCCCTGGTACCATTCTGGTAAATCTCTTCTGCACCCTCTCTAAGGCCTTGACATCCTTCCTAAATTGTGGTGCCCAGAATTGAACACAATACTCCAGCTGTGGCCTAACCAGTGTTTTATAAAGGTTTAGCCCAGGATCCCATATGCTTTATTAAGAGCCTTCTCAACTTGTCCTGCCACCTTCAAAGATTTGTGTATGTGCACCCCCAGGTCTCTCTGTTCCTGCACTCCCTTTAAAATTGCACCATTTAGTTTATATTGCCTCTCCTCATTCTCCCTACTAAGATGTATCACTTTGAACTTCTCTGTGTTAAATTTCATCTGCCATGTGTCTGCCCATTTCCCCAGTCTGTCTATGTTCTCCTGAAGTCTGTTACTATTCTCCACATTGTTTACTACATTTCCAAGTTTTGTGTCATCTGCAAACTTTGAAATTATCCAATTCCCTTTTGAAAATTATTATTCAAGTCCAGGTCATTAATTTATATCAAAAAGAGCAGTGGTCCTCATACCGACCCCTGGTGGACACCACTGTAAACTTCCCTCCAGTCTGAAAAACAACCGTTCACCACTACTCTCTGCTTTCTGTCCCTGAGCCAATTTTATATCCACACTGCCGCTGACCCTTTAATCCCATGGGCTTTAATTTTGCTAACAAGTCTATTATGTGGCACTTTATCAAATGTCTTTTGAAAGTCCATATACACAACATCAATCACACTACCCTCATCAACTCTCTCCGTTACTTCAAAGAACTCAATCAAGTTAGTCAAACACAATTTTCCTTTTACAAATCCACGCTCCTTTCATTTATAAACCCATATTTTTCCAAGCTGCAAATCATTTTGTCCCGGATTATTGTCTCTAAAAGTTTCCCAACCACCGACGTTAGGCTGACTGGCCTGTAATTGCCGGATTTATCACTCTCCCTTTTTTTGAACAGGGGTTTAACATTTGCAATCCTCCAGTCCTCTGGCACCGTCCCCATATCTAAGGATTGGAAGATTGTGGCCAGAGCCTCCGCAATTTCTACCCTTACTTCCCTCACTAACCTAGGATACATCCCATCTAGACCGGGTGACTTTTCTACTTTGAGTACTGCCATTATTTTAAGTACCTCCTCTTTATCTATTTTTATCCTATCCAGTATTGCCACTACCTCCTCCTTTGCTGCTACATTGGCAGCATCCTCTTCTCTAGTGAGTGCCTTAGTACCTCAGCCATGCCCTCTGCCTCCACAAGAAGATCTCCTTTTTTGTCCCTAAATGGTCCCACCTTTTGTTTGACTACACTTTTATTATTTATATGTTTATAAAAGATTTTTGGGTTCCCTTTTATGTTAGCCACTAATCTATTCTCGTACTCTCTCTTTGTCCCTCTTATTCCAGTTTAGATCTCCTCTGTACTTTCTGTGTTCAGCTTTGTTCTCTACTGATATATTGAACCTTACATTTGTCATAAGTCTCCGTTTCCTAATTCATTTTAATCTCTATATCTTTAGTCACGTAAGATCAAGTTCAGCCAGGTGGGGGAGGGTGGTGGTGGACGGGGACTGGTTGGGCCTCCGCAAGGTAGAGATCTGTTCACCAAACAACAACAGTGTCGCCCTTGACAGCAGGTTTAATGACAATGTCAGGGTTGGACCTGAGAGAACGGAGTGCTGTGAGTTCAGAGGGAGGGAGGTTGGAGTGAGTGAGGGGAGTAGAGAAATTGAGACGGCCGATGTCACACCGGCAGTTCGCAATGAAAAGATCGAGAGAGGGTGAGAGGCCAGAGGGAGGGGTCCAGGTGGAACAAGAATTCTGAAGACAGGAGAAAGGTTCCGCTGTGCGGGGAGAAGACTCCTGACCAAAGAAGTGGGCGCGGAGGCGAAGGTGATGGAAGAAGAGCCCGGCATCGTGTCGAGCTCGAAATTCAATGAGGTGGGGACATAAGGGGATGAAGCTGAGGCCTTTGCTGAGGACTGATCGTTCAGGGTCAGAGAGGGGAAGGTCAGAGGGGATAGTGAAAACACGACAAAGGGTGAGATTGGAAGGAGGGATGGGGTCAGAGGAAAGTGAAGGGGAAGAAGGATCAGGAGGGGTGTTGGGTATCTAAGAGTTGTTGAAGCTTGCGGTCCTTGACACCTGAAAGGAAGAAAAAAAAGCATTTTTTGATAAAGCTCCAGATGAAGCGAAGGATGAAATGGAACTGAGGACCAGGACAACTCTGAAATAGAGTGAGTCGGTGCTGGTGAAGAGAGAGGTCGAGAGCGTGCATGTGGCAGGGTATGGCATTGAGCGTGGATCTCGGGAAGCGGCAAGAGCAGTGGTTCGAGGAACGCTGAATATCATGGAGATATCTGTAATCACGGGTGGATCCGAAACACGAAGGGTGGAATTTAAGTTGGAATCCAAGTGGAATAAGTCGGAGCCGGAGACAGTAGCTGAGGAAAGGGATGGGGCTGTGAAAGTGAGTTTTAGAAGAAACCTGATCTAACACGAGAGGGGAAACAGAAAGCAACGAAGGTGAACAAGGTAAAAGAGACAAACGGAAATCCCGTCGGAGAGAAGAGCAGAACTTCTTCAAGGCGGGGCATTCCTGGAGGAGAAGTGGCCGTGAATTAAACACTGAATCAAAAGCAAAATACTGCAGGTGCTGGAAATCTGAAATAAAAACAGAAAATGCTGGAGAAGCTCAGCAAGTGAGGCAGCAGCTGTGGAGAAAGAAACAGAGTTAATGTTTCAGGTCGAGGACCTTCCGTCAGAACTGGAAGAAGTTGAAGATTTAACAGTTTTTAAGCAAGAACAGAACCAAGGAAAGGGCGGGGGAGGAAAGAACAAAAGGGAAGGTCTGTGATAGGGTGGAGGGCAGGAGTGATTAAATGACACAAGAGATGATGGTGCAAGGCAAGGAGGGTGGTAATGGGACAAGTAAAGAAACAAGAGATGGGTCATGGGGAGATCGGGGCGGGGGAGGTGATCGGGGGGGGTGATTGGGGAGGGGTTGATCTGGAGGGGGCCGATTCAGGTAAGTATTTTTCATAAAACGTACCATTTTATTGGTGCATCCTGGGGTCCCTTTAAGGACCATCAGTCAGGCCGCCTGTTTATCCTGTACACAGCAGGCTCGATGCCGGCTGCATTCAGGGCAGCATAAGTTCGGGCAGGGATCCTGAGACAGGCGCCAGGCCCGCTATTTGAATACGCTAAAGGGCCTAACACCTGTTTCAGTCGGAGCCCTGGGTGCCTGTACTTCAGCTTTCATCCAGTATCGCCTGTAAAACGGATGTGGGTTCAACGAATTTCTAGGCCCCTTGATCCATTTTCAGTAAGTGTCTCGTGTATGAGCTGAACTCGGTGGCATGATAATGGCTGCAGCAATTTATTATATATTGTCAGGAAAGTCTTTGTGCAGCTTCCTGTTCAAAGTTGCATGTTTCTCTCTGATGCGAGGTGGTACCGTAGAATCTTCTGGTGCCACATTGGCCTTGTGGGATGTGTGACAATCCACTGTGATGCTTTGTGCAAGGTGCTGTCCTGTATATTTCTTCGAGACTCCTGTTGCTGATGCCTGTGGGAATTCTTTGTTACAGATCAGTGCAAGGATGATTTTGTCTCCTTACCTAAGAAAGGATATACTCTCCATAGAGGGAGTGCAGCGAAGGTTCACCAGACTGATCCCTGGGATGGCAGGACTGTCATATGTGGAGAGATTGGGTCGACTCGGCCTGTATTCACTAGAGTTTAGAAGAATGAGAGGGGATCTCATTGAAACATATAAAATTCTGACAGGGCTAGATGGACTGGACGCAGGGAGGATGTTTCCCCTGGCTGGGGGGTCCAGAACGAGGGGTCACAGTCTCAGGATATGGGGTAGGACATTTAGGACTGAGATGAGGAGAAATTTCCTCACTCAGAGGGTGGTGAACCTGTGGAATTCTCTACTACAGAAGGCTGTGGAGGCTAAGTCACTGAATATATTTAAGAAGGAGCTAGATGGATTTCTAATCACAAAAGGCATCAAGGGGTATGGGGTGAGAGTGGGAATATGATATTGAGGTAGAGGATCAGCCATGATCATATTGAATGGCGGAGCAGGCTCGAAGGGCCGAATGGCCTACTCCTGCTCCTATTTTCTATGTTTCTATGTCGCACTGATTATGAAATTGTGCACATGAATTAAATTGCCTTGCACAATTTCTTTTCCAGCAAAATACTACTGATATTATTGCGTCCTCTGTGTTGCTTTCCTCCCCATTTTTGTCCCATCCCCCCCGACTCATCTTCGAGTAGAGTTCCACAGCGATCCGCTGCCTCACCTAAATAGCATTCATCGGGGTAGATTTCGGTTGGGGCCCATATTCGGATCGACCTGCGCTGCGCTCGAGAAGCCCGCTGATCGGTGGAAGTTGGTCCTCGGGCCTCACCAGCAAACTCGTCACGCTGGTCACACCTCCTCGGACAGCTCGCCCGAGCAGAGGCATCATTGTCCATTCGCCTGCCCTAACAAAACATTGAGTTTAGCAGTGGGACCAATGCAGATTAGGCGCAGGCCGTCCCACTGCTAAATTGGTATACTCCGAGCCCGTTTTACGTCCAGAAAACCGGCACAACACGTACCAATTTCTACCCCATCATGAGCGAGACCAGATAGGCGGGAAAGGAGCAGGTGGGCAGTTAAAATGGAGTGGCTCCATTTCCCGCAGTATTCCCCATTTTAATGGCGCTGGTTTTGGTGGCAGATTGCGTCCCACTGGGCTCCAGTGGGAGTCTAATTAATAAATGAAACTCAGGCTCCCATGGTGTACATGGCATCTTAACCCGCTCCTGGTCCATGGCCCTGGCCAGCAAGACCCTCTAAGGTAAGTTAAAAAAAACAACAGGTTTGCCTCCACATTCCCAGAGGAGTTACAGCTCTGCAATGGGAGAAAACCCGAAGGAGCTCAGGGTCCGTATTTTTTCTTTCTGGTCCTCTGAAGAACATAGAAATTATGGAATTATAATAAGGTGACGAATGCCTAAAGTGCATAATACTTTTTTAAAATAGCATTTGCAGTATTGGGAATGTGAGAGGCTAAAGACAAATTCTCTTTCAATCGATAAAGATTCTTGACTATAGTCTGCTCCAAATTCGAAGCTGTTTCTCTAGTTTCTCTCCTATCTCTACTCACACTTTTTCTGACCTCATCTTGTTCATGAGACCCTCCTCCTGCTCCCTCGACCCTATTCCCACCAAACTGCTGACCACCCAACTTCCCTCCTGCTCCCATGTTAGCTGATATTGTTAACGGTCCCCTCTCCTCAGGTACTGTCCCCCTCCCCTTCAAATCTGCCGTCATCACCTCGCTCCCCAACCTTGACCCCTCTGTCCTTGCAAACTACCGCCCCATCTCCAGCCTCGTTTCCACTCCAAAGTCCTTGAACGTGTTGTCATCTCACAAATCCGTGCCCACCTTTCCCACAACTCTATGTTTGGACCCCTCTAATCAGGTTTCCGCCCCGTCACAGTATTGAAATGGCCCTAATCAAAGTCACAAATGACATTCTATGTGACTGTGACCATGGTAAACTCTCCCTCCTCACACTTCTCGACCTGTCTGCAGACTGTATCACGGTTGACCACACCATCCTCCTCCAACGCCTCTCCTCCATTGTCCAGCTGGGTGGGACTGCCCTCCCCTGGTTCCATTCCTATCTATCCAGTCGTAGCCAGAGAATCTCCTGCAATGGCTGCTCTCCCCGCTCCCGCACCGTTGCCTCTGGAGTCCCTCAAGGATCTATCCTTGGCCCCCTCCTATTTCTCATCTACATGCTGCCCCTCGGCGACATCATCCTAAGACATGACATCAGAGTCCACATGTGCACTGACAACACCCAGCCCTACCTCTCTCCGCCCGTCCACTGTCACACTTGTCACACTGCTTATCAAACATTCAGTCCTGGATGAACAAAAATTTCCTGCAACTAAATATTGGGAAGACCAAAGCCATGCCTTCAGCCCCAGACACAAGCTCCGTTCCCTTGCCACCGATTCTATCCCCCTCCCTGGCCACTGTCTCCGGCTGAACCAGACTGTTTGGCACCCTATTTGACGCTGAGCTGGGCTGCCGACCCCATATCCTCTCCATCACCAAGACTGCCTGCTTCCACCTCCGTAATATCGTTTGTCTCCGCCCCTGCCTCAGCCCATCTGCTGCTGAAACCCTCATCCATGCCTTTGTTACCTCCAGACTCAACTATTCCAATGGTCTCCAGGTTGGCCTCTCACCTTCCAACCTCCATAAACTTGAGCTCATCCAAAACTCTGCTGCCCTTATCCTAGCTCACACCAAGTCCCGTTCACCCATCACTCCTGTGCTCGCTGACCTACATTGGCTCCCAGTCTGGCAACGCCTCATATTTAAAATGATCATCCTTGTATTCCAATGGCCTCACTCCTCCCTATCTCTGTAACTTCCTCCAGCCCTAGAACCCGCCGAGATCTCTGCGTTTGGCCAACACTGGCCTCATATACCGCCACTCCCTTTGCTCCACTATTGGCGACCGTGCCTTCAGTTGTATGGACCCTAAACTCTGAAATTCCCTCCCTAAACCTCTCCACCACTCTACCTCTCTCTCCTCCATTAAGACGCTCATTAAAACCTACCTCTTTGACCAAGTTTTTGGTCACCCGTCCTAATATCTCCTTATGTGGCTCGGTGTCAAATTTTGTTTGATAATCGCTCCTGTGAAGCACCTTGGGACGTTTTACAATGTTAAAGGCGCTATATAAATGCAAGTAGTCGTTGTTGTATAGCGTTGACAGTGGTGTGAACTGTTTGTGGCTGATACAGGTTTCTTGATCGGTATTCGGCCATCGTGCCTGAATTTCAAAACGTTTTTCGTTTTTTAAACCAGCATAAATTTGTAGCTAGCACATTGAACCACTGCATAACTGACCTGCAATCACACGAAATTTGTAAAAATTGCACACTTGGGTCAGGTACCAGAGGGCAGGCAACCCCTGTGGAACTGTACTCCACCGTAAATCATTCCCTGCAGGAGATCACAGAAGAAAAGGGAACAAAACTGGGAGTGAGTGGGGAAGGTACCGACACTTTAAAATGAATCCCACTTATTAACTGCATGGCCTGAGTAATGGTACATTGGAGACCGCATATCACCAAATGCTTGGCAGCCATATCTGCGATTAAACAATGATGCATAGAACGAACAGAAAATTCCACTGTTTCTTTTATTTATGAAGCCGAGCACTGTGATCATGGTGTTCTGGTGTTCACTCGTTCTGTGTCTCTTGCTGGAAACTGAGAAAGAACCTCTTTATATCTATACATCCGTGCATCTGCATTATTTCATTTTAAAAACCTATTTCTTTACAGATTCAACAAAGACATTGAATGGATGATTGGCCACAAGCCAAATATCTTCTGGCAGGCGACCTGGAGAGTCATTAGTCCCCTCATAATGCTGGTCATATTACTGTTTTACTTTGTAGTTAAAGTGAGCGATGAGCTGACATACATCATTTGGGATCCAGATTTTGTAAGTATACTTTTAATTTAATATGGGGCAATTTCTTTTAATAGCAAGTTGAATTTTTAATCAAAAACATGTTTATAACAGAAATTGCCCTTGCCTATAATTTGGCTTCCCACTGTCACTAATTGATACCTGGGTTAAACTGGCTCCAGACATTTATTTTCATACATACCGACTATTAGATAAGGCCTATATTTGGGGCTGATTTTAAGCATGTCAATGTTCTTGAAACTGTTGGTAAGCATTTGATAATTCTCTAAGTTCGCATGAATGTGTCTTAACCTGTAAAACACAGTACAACCTATTGTCAAATCAACATCTAGCAGAGAGTGAATATGGAATGATTGTTCTCTGGCAAAATTCTGCGGGGGGCCCAAGTCTGTGTCACTGGCCCTGATTTTAAAGGGGGGGAAGGGGCGGATATCCTGCACACGAGCCCTGATGTGGGCGGCTCACCCGGGGAGTCTGGGGTCGTGGAGGTCTGGCCCATCTTAACGGCTGGGCCTCCTTACCATAACTTTCATCGGAGTCCTGCCCGAACCAGGCCGGCGGGCAGGGGCGGTAGATTTTTTAAAATTTTTTTTATTCGTTCATGGGATGTGGGCATCGCTGGTGAGGCCGGCATTTATTGCCCATCCCTAATTGCCATTGAGAAGGTGGTGGTCAGCCGCCTTCTTGAACCGCTGCAGTCCGTGTGGTGACGGTTCTCCCACAGTGCTGTTAGGAAGGGAGTTCCAGGATTTTGACCCAGCGACAATGAAGGAACGGCGATATATTTCCAAGTCGGGATGGTGTGTGACTTGGAGGGGAACGTGCAGGTGGTGTTGTTCCCATGTACCTGCTGCTCTTGTCCTTCTAGGTGGTAGAGGTCGCGGGTTTGGGAGGTGCTGTCAAAGAAGCCTTGGCGAGTTGGCAAAAGGCCGCAGCTGGAGACCTGCGGGGTCAGTGCCCGGCACTCAGGTAAGCGTTAGAGAGGGGGGTCAGGGAGAGAAACCGATCGGGGGTAGTGGAGGGGGGGTGCAGACCGGGGCAAGGGACGCACTCCTGCTCCTCCTGACCCACAAGGAACCCTAAATAAAAATTAAAGACTTACCTGCCTGGGCCTCTTCTGGCCCACCATCCCCCTCCCAACAGGTCTGGCCTCATGGGGAAACCATCGCTGCTCCCCCGCTCAGGCCTCGGGCTATAATAGCAGGTCAGATCCCAATCACGTCATATTTAAAGACATTGGGTGGGCCCAAGTTTTAAAGGTTTGAGATAGCTGGTGTTAAGTGATTGAGTAATTCCGACGAGGAGGAATAAGTGGTTGTGACCATGTGAGCTAAATGTAGCTGCCCCTCAAGCCTGTAAGAGAATAAACCATGGCGATGGTTTACGTTTGACAATCCACACATACGTGGTCATGCAAGCCCTTGAGAGAAGAGGAAAGACATTGTGCAGGAGGACGAAGAATTAAAATGAGTCTTTTCACGGCAGACGGAGGCTGTAAAGGAATTATGTAAAAATCAGATTCAAAGTGTATCCAGCAGAACACAGGGACACCTACTGTATTAGTTAAAATCTGTCAGACTTTGTGTGAGGCGGAGACTAAGATGAAGAAACTGGTAAAGGAGAAGAAAATTAAAGAGGAGGATTGGAAAGCCTCTTGTTGTTACAGCCACAAAAGTTAGTGAACTCTCTCGGTCAGAAGTCTATTGCCCAGGCAAGCCACAGAGGTCAGATCTGATTAATGCCTGAATTTGTGGGAAAAAACAGCTGCTATTGATTGCTTGTCATTTAATGTAATCTGAAGACCGTTGTATTATAACTTGTTATTTTATAAGCACTCGGGCCTGTATCACGCGGGAGTTATTGTTGAAGGATTAACAACCCTTTTGTAGCGACAGTAATGGGAAAATCTGCTAACATTGCCGATCCTCGGGCCTGTTGCTCTGGACACGCAAACGGGCCCAGACAAAAATCTGAATCAAGTGGATGATAAGAAAACTAATGGAAAGACAGTGTAGAGATATTCTGGGAGGATGAGATCACATGGGCAAAAGGGCCATCTTCCTCTGAACTTATTTAATTTAAAATTCAACCCTGGTTTTATTACTTTCTCAGTAAGACGTGCTAAAAATATCATCCCATTAATGATTTGACTGATCAAAAGATGACAGGGTAGATTTTAACTTTCGCAGTGACCCGTTCCTGCCAGTGTGAGGCCGAGGCCTCGTTTCCATGGCTGCCAGTGAGTTCCATGCCCTAAACGTGCGTCCCACTGCAGCTCGCTGGCTACATGCCAGCGCATTATCGGTTGGCTTGGACACTGCGTCGGCCTGAAGGGAGGTCCGGGGTGGTGGTGGTGGGGGTGGTGCAGGCGAAGTGGACGGGAGTGAGCTCAGGCCGGCTGTATTTTTGTGCCCCTCCTAACTCCACAAAAATATAACTTGGAAAAAGTTATAGGGTCATTTTTGGAGCAGCCAAGGACCGTCCCTTCAAGGACCACTAGTTAGGATACTCCACTTGCTGAAATCGGTGTTGACGAACTGATAATGGCCTGAAAGTGGGGTCGATAGACTTACGCTCTGCCCCCTTTAAAAATGGTGGCGACCAGAGCGTAAATCTACCGACCCCACTTTCAGGCCATTATCAGCTCATCAACACCGATTTCAGCAAGTTAAAATCAGTCCCAATGAGTCAGTGATCAAATTGCTCCTCGCGGAGAGGGTCGTGGGGTACACGGGGCTCGAGACGGTTCCAGACTGACATGCCCGGTGAGAGAAGCCTGTAACCAACGCAACCCCCTTGTCAGACTCAATGATCGGATACTTGAGACAGGCAGATCCACAGTGCTCCACAGCACTGTTGATGATTGACCAGCCAGCCTGGACCACTCGTGGAATCTAGAGAGATAAGCCTTTCGTTGTTTCCCACTCGGCTCTAACATAACCCTGAAAATCAATGCCCTGACAGGCATGGTGATCCTGAAGTTTACTAATGCTGTGGATTGTGAGCCGCCCTGGTTAAACTCCAGCAGTGGGTGGGAGTGTGCTCTCTACATGGGGCAAACAAATGAACAGATATATCGTTCTCAGTAGCTTGCTTCAGAGACTCCTGAAAATGGTGATAGACTTCCAGACATGTGAGACACTGCTGACCAAAAGAAAATTTTAACAAGCAGGAATTTGCATTTATAAGGCACATTGTCATGTCTCTCAGAAAGGTCTCATGCCTTTCCCACGTGATGAATTTATTTGATGTTGTGTAGGTGAAAAAAAATGTTAAAATTTTAACATACGTCATTCACAGAATTCAGCACTGACTTTCTTTGATATCTCTTCTGAACATAGGAATAGGAGTAGGCCATTCAGTCCCTCGAGCCTGTTCTACCATTCAATTAGATCATGGCTGATCTGTATCTTAACTCCATCTACCCACCTTGGTTCCATATCCCACAACACCCTTGCCTAACAAAAACATTGCAGGTTACTTTATTTTATAATAATAGATAATATTTGCTAGTCAGTCTTCAGAATGGGCGATAGATTCTATTGGAAAATGCTGACTTTATAAGCACTATAATTGTATGCTTTGTCTTCACACTAACAAATTTGTGTTTCTGCAACTTTCAACAGGAAGATTTCCCCACGCTTTCTGAGGTGTTTTATCCTGGTTGGGTGACTGCGATCATTGTACTTCTGGCCGGAGTGCCCAGTTTATCAATACCTGTTACAGCCCTCTTCATGTTCATCAGAAACAGGTGCAGGAAGAACGATGACAAGCGGGGCCTTGTCCAGTCAGCATCAATCGCCACAGTCAGCGGAATAATGAACCATGACGTGTAACTGAACTCTACATAGCAATGGTGGTCATTTACAACACCCATTTTCTGCAAACACTGAATTCAAACAAAAAAAACGGCACAAAACTGGAACATGACAAATATCTAAAATTGTTCATATTTTTACATTAATGCAGTACAATTTTTTTATAAATGATGACGCAATAGATGACTTCCTGGCGCATCATTGCTCAGGGAGATGTCCATTGTTTATGTATCTTAATGGGAAAATGTGTCAGAAACAGAAGTTAGATTCTCTAAAATGTTATGTTGTACCATTGGTGAAAGAACTATATTGCCAGTTAATGTGCTCCAGGCTTTAACTTCATGTTTGAAGTAGTCCTCTCACGTCAATATCTATTTTCGTTTAGGTTCCAGCATCTGCAGGCCATCAAACCCCAAGTAAACCAGTAATATATATACAATTTTGTACAATCATTGTTGTTAAAAAGCATTGATGCTTCAAAAGTTACCACAGTGATCAAGCTTGTCCTACAGCGACAAACGAGTGAGATAAAGGCAGTTATTAATTTTTGTACAAGTAGTCGCTCTCGAGATCAATTGCTTTTAGGAGCAATGCTTTTCAACAGTTGTAAAAAAATGAGGTTCACTGTTCAGCTTCCTCTGCCCCCCATTCTACTGTCCTCATACGATGAAAAACGTATTGGTAATCAGTTCACTTATATCTGTGTGAAGGTGGACAGTTGTCTGCTACACAGTAGTCACTTGGTTACATTGAGCTAATCATCTTTGTGCCATTAATTTAAGGAGACAGTAATGAGTTGGTTTAATACTAGATTGGACACCACAATCAACATTAACAGAGTACTAGCATCATAATTCTGAAACTACAGTACCTTTTCTATCACACCATTGATATGAAGCTGCTTAAACAGTTACCATTATGCACTTAACCTATTCATTTCTATTGAATACAGAAGGCATAGTGATACAACATGGCTTTTTGCGAAAATGTGCCATGACCTTTACTAGCGGATAAATGAAAAGCCAACTTTAAATGTAACTGTTTTAAGATTACCCAATCTAATTGATCCAATAACTTATTTGCCCTCGTCTCCTCCTCCTTCCTCTTCAATACACTTCTCAACCAACCTGGGAGAAACACTTCCTTTTCTTTCTGAAAAGATTAATGTTTCAAAAGTCCAAAGTGCCTTGAAGGCCCAGGACTGACCATCCTGTACTTTGCTGCTTATGCTTGCCAGTGAGTCATGAAATCATGTGGACTGTGAACTTGCTGTGATATCTCATTGCGGGGTAACGATGAAAGGCACGTGTGCTTGCAGGGCAATGTACAGACCATTTCGGAGTTAATAAATGGGAATAAGTCATTTTGCTGAACGAAGGATTGCGGATGCTAAATTTGAATATTTATTCCCTTAACATTTGAGAAATGTTTAAAAGAAAACTAAGGGATAAATACCTTATGTGTTGATGCAAAATAAAATCTTTTCATTTGGAGAGGAGTGCCCATGTGTTTTCAAGGAAATTTGCGTTCTTCTCATTTTGTCCAGAAATTAAAATAGATCAAAGGTCACACGTTTCCTGAAAATCGCCCAGGGTGAAATGCTATTCGTTTCAAAAGGCTTTATAAAAGAAAAATTACAATCAAAAGTGTTGTCAGGGTACACTCGAAATTCCTTGCACTTCACAATCAGGGGACTGGACTCCACAGGGTCCAATGTGAGAGGCTGTGCTCCTGACGTGGAGCCTCACTCTACGGGAGCAAGAGGAATTTATTTTAATAACCATGGTGGTGTCGATCTTCCAATGTGTGTGTGTGTATATATATCTAAATATTTATACACATATAGCGCACACACAGTGGAATCTGATTGTAAATTTAATCTGAGCGGGTCCCAAAGTTATCAATATAGCCAAACGATCACTACACCCGATGCTGGCGGCTAAGCAGCTGGAAAATCACATTGGCGGGGGTTAAAACAGCTGTTTGTAAGCAGCAGCTCAATCTACCAGCACATGATCCAAAGATACTTTCCCATGAGAAACATTAACTTCATTAAATTAAAGTCCACTGTAAGGAATGTTGAAAGTTACTGTTAAAAAAAATGCCTAAAAGTTATTCTCACATGTAATGGGAATGCAGAAAGGTAAATCTGGCAGGGTGAGCTGCATGCCCAATAACCTCACATGTAATGGGAATGCAGAAAGGTAAATCTGGCAGGGTGAGTTGCATGCCCAATAACCTCACATGTAATGGGAGTGCAGAAAGGTAAATCTGGCAGGGTGAGTTGCATGCCCAATAACCTCACATGTAATGGGAATGCAGAAAGGTAAATCTGGCAGGGTGAGTTGCATGCCCAATAACCTCACATGTAATGGGAGTGCAGAAAGGTAAATCTGGCAGGGTGAGCTGCATGCCCAATAACCTCACATGTAATGGGAGTGCAGAAAGGTAAATCTGGCAGGGTGAGCTGCATGCCCAGTAACCTCACATGTAATGGGAGTGCAGAAAGGTAAATCTGGCAGGGTGAGCTGCATGCCCAGTAACAGAGCCCACTAGATTTTCCTTCCATTGAAATTAGTGGGTTTTGTAAGGTGGGGGGGCTGATCAGCCCTGTCTGATTTTCCGCTCTGCGCTCTGCCCAAGGCAGTGTTTAACACCCAGATGGTGACAATGGAATTCTAGCTGAATATTACAGCACAACAATCCACCAACATCAGCACAGATCTGAAATTAAAATAAGTAATAAATCCTGACTGTTTAGGGGCCCCATTATGAGGAAGCGATATAAACAAGATGAATCAGAGGTTCTGGCCTTAAGTCCTGAACCCGGATCACAACATCAGGTCTATGCATCAAGGTGGCTAAAGTTTACTTAGAGCTTAATTTGCAAGCCAAACTATTCTGATTTTGCATTGATTTTCTATTAGCATTGGTGACCTCCATCAGATACCTGCTCTGCTATGATTGTATTAAAGTGGAAACATTCCATCCAACAGATATTGATAGATCAACATCTTTTTTATTTTTTGTGACATACTATTGTTTAAAACTTTGAGCACTGCCTAAATCACTGGGTGAACTTGCTCAGAGGTATTACTGTGACTGAATCTGAGTGTTAAATTAAAACAAACACAGTTAAAATAACAAAATCAATCATACACTCAGGGTCAATGACTGCTGATACATTATGGACTTTAGAACATGATTCTTAATAACTCCACCCGAGTTTGTTCCCTTATAACTTCTGCATTCATTTAAATCAACAACAAAGACACAATCAAGCTGCTTTGGATGTTTCCCCCAATGCTCCATTGGTAAATGCACTGCCATGTGCAGTATTGAGCCAGAGAGATTCCCAGGGAAAGCTCAGAGGCTTGATTCCTGGAGTGTGGTGTGTTAGCCAAACTCAGCTAGGGTGATGATGGGGTGCTACAGTTAGCTTCTGTGTCTCTGTGCTAAAGAGGGAAAGAAACAGCCATGGGTTTCTTTTCACTATCCAGTGACCCCTGCTGATAGAACCGTGCATGTGGGCATAAGGTAAGGATAAAGTCAGTCAAGGCTGCAACATCCTCTCCACTCAAAAGGTTTGCTAACACTCACTGCTCAGGTTCACAAAAGGAATGGCTGGTTGAGTGAGATATTGGAGAGCTGCCAGCACCTGAGGAACCATATCCCAGCAAGAGTCACTACCTTCAGGAGAATCATAGAATCATAGAAAGCTACGGCACAGAAGGAGGTCCATTCGCCCCATTGTGCCCCTGCTGGCCGAGAAAGAGCTATCCAGCTTAATCCCACTTTCCAGCACTTGGTCTGGAGCCCTGTAGGTTACAGCACTTCAGGTGCACATCCAAGTACTTTTTAAATGAGTTGAGGGTTTCTGCCTCTACCACCCTTTCAGGCAGTGAGTTCCAGGCCCCCACCACCCTCTGGGTGAAAACATTTCTCCTCAGCTCCGCTCTAATCCTTCTACAAAATACTTTGAATCTATGCCTCCTGGTCACTGACCCCTCTGCTAAGGGAAATAGGTCCTCCCTATCCTCTCTATCTAGTCCAGTCATAATTTTATATACCTCAATTAAATCTCCCCTCAGCCTCCTTTGTTCCAAAGAAAACAACCCCAGCCTATCCAATCTTTTCTCAGAGCTAAAATTCTCCAGTCCTGGCAACATCCTCGTCAATCTCCTCTGTATCCTCTCTAGTGCAATCACATCTTTCCTGTAATGTGGTGACCAGAACTGCACGCAGTACTCAAGCTGTGGCCTAACCAATGTTTTATACAGTTCGAGTATAACCTCCCTGCTCTTATATTCTATGCCTCAGCTAATAAAGGAAAGTATCCTGTATGCCTTTTTAACCACCTTATCAACCTGTCCTGCTACCTTCAGAGATCTGTGGACATGCACTCCAAGGTCCCTCACTTCCTCTACACCTCTCTGTATCCTCCCATTTATTGTGTACTCACTTGCCTTGTTTTCCCTCCCCAAATGCATTACCTCACACTTCTCCGGATTGAATTCCATTTGCCACTTTTCTGCCCACCTGACCATCTTCCTGCAGTCTACAGCTTTCCTCCTCACTATCAACCGCACGGCCAATTTTTGTATCATCTGCAAACTTCTTGATCAAGCCCCCCACATTGAGGTCCAAATTATTAATATGTAGGGAAGGAAATTGGTAGGAGAAAGCCCCATATATTGTTAATGTGAATGGATTGCTTTATTGCATTTGTTTTTTAAAAATGCACTGATGGTGACAGCGGCATTTTAAGTATAAATACTAAGTGTGCAAGTTTTGATGGAATCCATGTGAAAGGGGAAACTAAGAACAACTTCAGAGTTCTGATAACTTTCCATCTTAATTAAATGCTGCCCGCGTCATGTATGTTTTACTATCGAACTCAGGCTTACTTTAAACGTCTGTCACCTTGTTATCGATTAAAAATGTTACTTTGTATTTGACAGCCTGAATCTGTCGGACAGACCTTTCCTGCCAGATTGTTATCCTTGTGCTTGCCCAATTGTCTGTTCAGGGCATCTGAACAAATAGCATTGACGCTCCAAAGTTTGGCTCCACCCAGCTTCCCACCATCTGAATATAACTTGTGTTTTTTCTCAGTACCAGTTTATCAACTACTTTGTTGTTAAAGAGATACATAACACATTAATTGAAAGAAAAACAGACAGTCACAGGAGCAGCTAAGAACCCGAATCTGAAAATATCCCTCCATACAATCCCAGTTAGGTGAGATGGCAGACGAAAAGGCGAATGACTGTGTTATGGGCGATGCCAGCGACAGTCTGAAGGAGGAGAGGCCAAAGTGGGACAATAAGTTTCAGTATGTTCTGAGCTGTATCGGATTTGAAGTGGGACTGGGAAATATTTGGAGGTTCCCATACCTCTGTCAGACTTACGGAGGTGGTGAGTACACAAGCACAAAGACAGAAGATAAGTTTATTTGTACGGTAACCTGGGTGAATTTCTCTGTAGTTTGGAGTTTCTTAAGTTTGGGAGTCACTGTTTGTGAAAGTAGAGGATGGACACTTAACACATAAAACAATATTCCTTTGCACACTCTTTTAACAGAGGCACTAAAGATTTAAAATAAGTAGTTTAACACCTGCATGGAAATAATGCACAGAGGAAAGTCATTAGAACACATTCAGTGTCTGTCCACTAATATCGCCCACTGTGATTTCTAAGTTTAAGGGTCTTCATTAATTTCTATGATGGGTTTTTACAGGTCAAAATGATCAAAGCACAAAGATAATCAGCACTTATGTTTTGATCCAGTAGAAACACCTATTATTATATTGACAATAGCATATGATTTGATTATTTTAGAGAATGAATTGCAGCATCCATTATTTTCCAGTTTAGTGAGAATGTCACGAGACTCTACGATAAGACAACATGCATAAAATCCTTTTGCATCAAATGTTGTTGTTGACAAGTTTGCCATCAAGTATAAGCCCATTAACCTGTGTGTTACTGATATCACACAGCACGGTTCCATCCATCGGTGATTTAGTGAGTCGCTCACCAGGGGGATTAGTCGACACTTAATTGCTAGTTTGTCAACAAGTTGCACATTCTGGTTGACAAACTTGTGATAAAGTGAGTGGCTGTGCGGCGTAGGGTTACTGAGCCTCAGAACGTGACGGAGCTGAGTCAACAGGTCTCGATTGTGTGAGTACGCTGGTTCATCACTCTTCACACAGTCACCCTCAGTGGTTCCTTTACATGTTTGACCATTTTACCATCGAAAGAATTGAGAAAAAAAAGACTTATATTTAAGGGTTGTGTTTTACAGCAAAGTCTCACAAATATTTTTTTAAAAAGGCACTGAGATGAAAGATGGTTAAAATATTCCTGAGTTATGTTCGATGATGTTTCTTTATAGACTGTAAATAATAAGCAATTCATTCTCGGCAGTCTCGGTAATTGATAAACACCTCACACCCAATGTGTTCAGAGGAGCCCTGGTCCGGAGTGCTCGGCAGGGATTGTCTAACATGGGCCTTCCTCTCAAATTGTGCACATGGGGAGGTAAAAGACTGAAACAGAGACACAGGCAGTCCGTCAGGTTTTGTAAACAGAAAGCTGCAAGGGCAAGTTTTACAAAGGGTCAGGAGATTGGAAAGCAGGAGGGTAGTTAGAAGTTACTGGGGTAAAACAGGTGAGAGCGAATCGGCAGCTTGTTTTACATTGCTCCTGATTTGTATTTCCATTGACTTCAATGTTACATCCCTGAGTTACACTCCCGTATAGTCAGATTTTGCACCAAGGTTTAGCAGTAAGTTCGGCACCGTTTTTGGTACTATTGGGGTCCCATCTCAGCAGGGGAGGAGAGATATCACTGCAGAACCTTGCCACAGTGTAAGTGGGCTGTGCCAGCTGGAAAATGTAAAACACCAATTTTGAGTTTGGCACTTTCCTAATCACAATTGATCGCCCTATGGCCAATTGCGGTAGAGATACCAGACTTGAAAGGAGAACGGGCCCCCTCTCCTGCCAGGATCAGATCCTGGCACGTTAGCTTGCCTGCTTCACGCAGGCTTACATAGCATTGGACGGGGGAGGCAAGTGGAACTGGCAGGAATTCCAGTGGATATCATCATCCCACCAATCCTGCACCTTCTTGTGATGTCCTCATGGAAGGGGAATGAGAAGCACCCACTCCACTTCCTTCTCCACAGTACAAATGCAACCTAACTCCTCATCCACCTCTCCCCTTTGTGCGGCCCTCCAGGATTGTTCATGACCCACCCACAGCACCAAGACCACCTTGTTCAAAGTCACCAAGGAAGTCATGGTCTGACTGTGACTGAGCCTCACCTTGTCCTCCTTGATCTCTCTGCCATCCTTGACATGGTCAACCACTCGGTTGTCCTCCACCAGGCCTCCTTTGTAGTCACCCTCCACACATTGTGCTCTCATGGTCCCATTCCTATCTGTCAGTGATTTCTGGTCCAGGTTGAAGTCACCAAGGATGAGGAGTCACCAAGTACAGAAATGTGAAGACAAAAACGTTACCTTGCCACTTGTGCGTGCAGTTGACTGTTGCAGCTTAAATTATGTTTGAGGATTAGAATTTGACAATCACTCATGATTTCTGCCGGGATTCACCTGATCATGCTCAGAATTCTTAAATTGCATTCAGGAGAACTTTTTTAACCAGTACGTAGCAAGCCCAACAAGAGTGGGGGGGCTGGGCGGGGGGGTGGGGGTGCAGTTCTGGATTTAGTTTTAGGGAATGAAGCTGGGCAGATGGAAGGAGTATCAGTGGGAGAGCATTTTGGTGGCAGTGATCATAATTCAGTTAGGTTTAGCATAGTTATCGAAAAGGACAAAGACAGAGCAGGAGTTAAAGTTCTAAATTGGGGAAAGGCCAGTTTTACTAAGCTGAGAAGTGATTCAGCAAAAGTGGACTGGAAACAGCTCCTTGAAGGTAAATCAGTGTCAGAGCTGTGGGAGGCATTCAAGGGGGAGATTCAAGGGGTTTAGAGTAGACATGTTTCCACGAAGAAAAAGGGTGGGACTGCCAAATCTAGAAGCCCCTGGATGAGAAGGAGCATACAGGGTAAGATAAGGCAAAGAAAGAAAGCTTATGTCAGACACCAAGAGCTCAATATTGTTGAAAGCCTAGAGGAGTATAGAAAATGCAGGGGTGAAATTAAAGAGGAAATTGGAAAGCAAAGAGAGGACATGAAAAAGTACTGGCAAGTAAAATTAAGGAAAACTCAAAAATGTTTTATAAATACATAAAGAGCACTGTGGGCGAACCTTCACCACACGGACTGCAGCGGTTCAAGAAGGCGGCTCACCACCACCTTCTCAAGGGCAATTAGGGATGGGCAATAAATGCCGGCCTCGCCAGCGACGCCCACATCCCATGAACAAATAAAAAAGAGGATAACTAAGGAAAGAGTAGGGCCTATTAGAGACCAAAAAGGTAAACTGTGTGTGGAGGGGGGAGATGTGGGTATGGTTCTTGTATATTTTGCGTCTGTCTTCACAAAAGAGGGGGACAATGCAGAGATTGTGGTTAAGGAGGTGGAATGTGAAATATTGGATGGGATAAACATAGTGAGAGAGGAAGTATTGAGGGGTTCAGCATCTTTGAAAGTAGATAAATTGCCAGGCCCGGATGAAATGTATCCCAAGCTGCTAAGAGAAGCAAAGGAGGAAATAACGGAGGGTGTGACCATCATTTTCTAATCCTCCCTGGCTACAGGCGTGGTGCCGGAGGATTGGAGGACTGCTAATGTTGTACCGTTGTTTAAAAAGAGAGAAAGAGATAGACCAAGTAATTATAAGTCTAACCTTGGCGGGGGGGCAAATTATTGGAATCGAATCTGAGGGACAGGATAAATCGTCATTTAGAAAGGCACGGATTAATCAAGGACAGTCAGCATGGACTGGTTAAGGGAAGGTCATGTCTGACTAGCTTGATTGAATTTTTTGAACAGGTAACAAGGAGGGTTGATGAGGGTAACGCATTTGATGTAGTGTACATTGGTTTCAGCAAGGCTTTTGACAAGGTCGCACATGGCAGACTGGACAAAAAAGTAATAGCCCATGGGATCCAAGGGAAAGTAGCTAGTTGGATCTAAAATTGGCTCAGTGGCAGGAAGCAAAGGGTAATGGTTGACGGATGTTTGTGACTGGAAGGCTGTTTCCAGTGGGGTTCCGCAAGGCTCAGTATTAGGTCCCTTGCTTTTTGTGTTATATACTAATGATTTGGACTTGAATGTGGGGGGCTTAATCAAGAAGTTTGCAGATGATACAAAAATTGGCTGAAAGCTGTAGACTGCAGGAAGATATCAATGGACTGGTCAGCTGGGCAGAAAAGTGGCAAATGAAATTCAATCCAGAGAAGTGTGAGGTAATGCATTTGGGGAGGGCAAACAAGACAAGAGAATACACAATAAATGGAAGGATACTGAGAGGTGTGGAGGAACAAAGGGACCTTGGAGTGCATGTCCACAGATCCCTGAAGGTAGCAGGACAGGTAGATAAGGTGATTAAAAAGGCATACGGGATACTTTCCTTTATTTGCCGAGGCATAGAATATAAGAGCAGGGAAGTTATGCTCGAACTGTATAAAACATTGGTTAGGCCACAGCTTGAGTACTGTGTACAGTTCTGGTCACCACATTACAGGAAAGATGTAATTGCACTAGAGAGGATACAGAGGAGATTTACGAGGATGTTGCCAGGGCTGGAAAATTTCAGCTATGAGAAAAGATTGGATAGGCTGGGGTTATTTTCTTTGGAACAAAGGAGGCTGAGGGGAGATTTAATTGAGGTGTATAAAATTATGACAGGACTAGATCGGGAGGACCTATTTTTGGGAGGACCTATTTTCCTTAGCAGAGGGGTCAGTGACCAGGGGGCATAAATTTAAATTAATTGGTAGAAGGATTAGAGGGGAGCTGAGGAGAAATGTTTTCACCCAGAGGGTGGTGGGGGTCTGGAACTCACTGCCTGAAAGGGTGGTAGAGGCAGAAACCCTCAACTCATTTAAAAAGTACCTGGATGTGCACTTGAAGTGCCGAAACCCACAGGGCTACAGACCAAGTGCTGGAAAGTGGGATTAAGCTGGATAGCTCTTTTTCAGCCGACATGGACACGATGGGCCGAACGGCCTCCTTCTGTGCAGTAACTTTCTATGATCCTATGATCATCTGCCATAACAGATAACCTGGAGAAACTCCAAACCTTCGAGGAAATTCTACTCCAATGACTCATGGCCTGTTAATATTTTTCCCCATTGTCTACTTAAATCAGTCATTCACTTTCTGTTGACCCTGGGGTCAGGGGGATATAAACCACATAGAGAGAAATGTTTATTGTGTGAAGCTTGTGGAGGATTATTGACAAAGGTGAATGAATGATTCACTGGACTATCAGCTTGGTTCAGTTGGTAGTGTACTCGTCTCTGAGTCAGAAAGTTCTGGGTCCAGGACTGGCACTACTGAGGGTGGTTTTGCACCGAAACATTAAATGTAGGTCCCACCTGCCTGTTCCAGTGGTTCAGCTTGATGCTAGCAATCCCATTATTTCAAGAGCAGAGGCTGCTCTCGTCATGTCCAGCCCAAGCTTCCTCCATCACTAGCACTAAAAACAAAGCATTTGTCTCGTTGCTGTCCTCTGCCCAAAATGACTACCAACTTGAGAGTTCCACCAGCCAGATAGGGAGCTGCCATTGGTGGGGGGATGGGGTGAAACCTATGGAGTCCTCTTAATTCCACCCACCAACAAAACGGAAGATCTTTAAACAGGTGTGGACTGCATCGCTAGGCCTACAGATGCAAGACTGATCGATTATTTCTAACCCAAGTCTGATTTACTTCCAGTGCATTCACCGTTTTGAAAAGGAAAAGAACTGTACCTTCTTTTGTGCACCATGCTGTAAAATATTAACCCACTTCTATCCATTACAGTGAGTTTGTAATCTAGTTGACTATTTTTCTCACCAATAAAAATCTAAACATTTAGTCCCTCGGTCTGCCTTTGCCAGCATTGTATCCGCAGGTGCCCGACTCCGAGATGCTTGTCAGAGGTGAGCGCATAACAAAAAATCGGAGCAATCAAATTTTTTAAAAATGCAATAACATCTTAATATAATCTTTCCAGAGCAGCATCTAGTGTCTCGGGGCGGTGATTTTTCACTCCCCCTTTTGGCTAAAGACTCAAGTTGGTGGTTGCCCCCTAAATCACCACCGTCCCCACTCCCCACCGCCCCCCCCCACTGAGGTAAACAGAGCCCAGGATTTTCCAATAGCCTGGAAGACCCCACACATGGGTAAAATTAAATTAAAAGCTGGGAGCATAAAATTGCTGTTAGTTTATCAAATTTAATAACTTGAACTGGTTTATTAACTAGACTAATAAAACTAAATAAACAGGGGAAGGAGCTGATTGGCTGGTAGCTGGTGATTTCTTTTCCTGTTGAGCGTTTTTTTTAAGGCATAATTTATTTTTAAGTTTGGTAAACAATCTAATAAATCGAGGCATGGCAGGGCAGCTCAGACCCATGGAATGCACGGCCTGTGCCATGTGGTAATTCCAGGACACTTCCCATGTCCTGAGCAACCACAGGTGCAGGAAGTGTCATCAGCTGGAGGAGCTCGAGCTCCGGGTTTCGGACCTTGAACAGCAGCTGGTGTCACTGCAGTGTATCTGCGAGGCTGAGAGTTTCGTGGATAGCACGTTTCAGGAGGTGGTCACCCCGCAGATTAAGAGAGTGCAGGCAGAGAGGGACTGGGTGACCGCCAGACAGACAAGGAGGACCAGGCAGGTAGTGCAGGAGTCCCCTGAGGGCATCTCACTCTCCAACCAGTATTCAGTTCTGGATACTGGTGGGGGAGAGGATTCCTCTGGGGAGTGCAGCCAGAGCCAAGATCATAGCACCATGGGTGGCCCAGCTGTACAGCAGGCCGGGGGGTGGGGAGGAGAAAGGTCAGGAGAGCAATAGTGATAGGGGATTCTATAGTTAGGGGAACAGACAGGCATTTCTGCGGCCACAGATGTGATTCCAGGATGGTATGTTGCCTCCCTGATGCCAGGGTCAAGGATGTCACTGAGTGGCTGCAGAACATTCTGTGGGGGCGGAGGGTGAACAGCCAGAGATCGTGGTCCATATTGGTACCAATGACATAGGTAGAAAGGGGGATAAGGTCCTGCAGGCAGATTTTAAGGAGTTAGGAAAGAGATTAAGAAGCAGGACTTCAAAGGTAGTAATCTCCAGATTACTCCCGGTGCCACGCGCTAGTGAGGATAGAAATAGGAGGATAGAGCAGATGAATGTGTGGCTGGAGAGATGGTGCAGGAGGGAGGGCTTTAGATTCCTGGGGCATTGGGACCAGTTCTGGGGAAGGTGGGACCTGTACAGGCCGGACGGGTTGCACCTCAACGGAGCCGGGACCAATGTCCTCGCGGGGAGGTTCGCTAGTGATGGGGGGGAGGGGTTAAACTAATTTGGCAGGGGGATGGGCACCAGGATGTAGCAATGGAAAGGAGAAACAAGGGCACAAAGGATTGGGGAGAAAGATAGCACTAGAGCAAGTAATAGTACAGTATTAGGTGGGATCATACAAAGAGAGAGTACAAGAAAGTCTAAGACTGGTTTGCAGTGGATCTGTGTAAATGCATGAAGCCTGGTAAAGTTGGTGAGCTGCAGGCGCAAATAGTCACATGGGAATATGATGTCGAGGTGATATCGGAGACCTGGCTCAAAAAAGGGCAGGATTGGGTACTAAATATTCCTGGATACAAGGTGTTCAGGAAAGATAGGGAAGGAAAGAAAGGGGGAGAGTGGCAGTATGATTAAGGAGAATATTGCAGTACTGGAGAGAGAGGATGTCCTGGAGGGGTCAAGGACAGAATCTTCAGCTGCTTCATCAATGGCCTGCCCTCCATCATAAGGTCAGAAATGGGGATGTTCGCTGATGACTGCACAGTGTTCAGTTCCATTCGCAACCACTCAAATAATGAAGCAGTCCGAGCCCGCATGCAGCAAGACCTGGACAACATCCAGGCTTGGGCTCATAAGTGGCAAGTAACATTTGCGCCAGATAAGTGCCAGGCAATGACCATCTCCAACAAGAGAGAATCTAAACACCTCCCCTTGACATTCAACGGCATTACCATCGCCAAATCCCCCATCAACATCCTGGGGGTCACCGTTGACCAGAAACTTAACTGGACCAGCCATATAAATACTGTGGCTACGAGAGCAGGTCAGAGGCTGGGTATTCTGCGGCGAGTGACTCACCTCCTGACTCCCCAAAGCCTTTCCACCATCTACAAGGCACAAGTCAGGAGTGTGATGGAAGACTCTCCACTTGCTTGGATGAGTGCAGCTCCAACAACACTCAAGAAGCTCAACACCATCCAAGATAAAGCAGCCCACTTGATTGGCACCCCATCCACCACCCTAAACATTCACTCCCTTCACCACCGGCACACTGTGGCTGCAGTGTGCACCATCCACAGGATGCACTGCAGCAACTCGCCAAGGCTTCTTCGACAGCACCTCCCAAACCCGTGACCTCTACCACCTAGAAGGACAAGAGCAGCAGGCACATGGGAACAACACCACCTGCACGTTCCCCTCCAAGTCACACACCATCCTGACTTGGAAATATATCGCCGTTCCTTCATTGTCGCTGGGTCAAAATCCTGGAACTCCCTTCCTAACAGCACTGTGGGAGAACCTTCACCACACGGACTGCAGCGGTTCAAGAAGGCAGCTCACCACCACCTTCTCAAGGGCAATTAGGGATGGGCAATAAATGCTGGCCTCGCCAGCGACGCCCACATCCCGTGAACGATAGTTGTTAAAAAAGCATACAGGATCCTGGGCTTTGTAAATAGAGGCATAAGAGTACAAAAGTATGGAAGTCATGATGAACCTTTATAAAACACTGGTTCGGCCACAACTGGAATATTGTGTCCAGTTCTGGGCATCGCACTTCAGGAAAGATGTGAAGGCCTTAGAGAGGGTGCAGAAGAGATTTACTAGAATGATTCCAGGGATGAGGGACTTTAGTTACGTCGATAGACTGGAGAATCTAGGTTGTTCTCCTTGGAACAGAGATGTTTGCGAGGGGATTTGATAGAGGTATTCAAAATCATGAAGGGTCTAGACAGAGTGGATAGAAAGAAACTGTTCCCATTGGTGGAAGGGTCAAGGACCAGAAGACATAGATTTAAGGTGATTGGCAAAAGAACCAAAGGTGACATGAGGAAAAACTTTTTTACACAGTAAGTGGTTAGGATCTGTCCGAGGGGGTGGTGGAGGCAGATTCAATCATGGTCTTCAAAAGGGAACTGGATAAGTACTTGAAAGTAAAAATTTGCAGGACTACAGGGAAAGGGCGGGGGAGTGGGATTAGCTGGATTGCTCTTGCATTGAGCCGGCGCGGACTCGATGGGCCGAATGGCCTCCTTCCGTGCTGTAACCTTTCTATGATTCTGTGGTTCCATAAAGAGTTGTAGAAGCTACCCCTTTCCCAAACTTCACCCAGTCCCATGGCCCACCCTCCCTGTTTCATCTATGCTCCCTCTCTTTATCAAGGGACAACGCAAGTCCTGTCAAACCTTAATACATAATTTACAAAAATGTATGGACTATATAAGACCCTCAATTTATGTATCGCTAAGTAACAAGCAACCTATACTGTTCAGTCAGACAAAGAAATGTGTAAATTCTTTGTTGAATTCAATAAAAACTTTCTCATGGGAAAATAAACTCCTGGGCATAAGAATTCTTCAATCTGTAGTGACGTCATGAATTTGAGAAGACTTCCTGAGTTTGATACTTGGATAAGGTATGTGTACATGTGTCTATTGTGTGTGTATGTGTGTTTGTGCATGCGTGTGTGTATGAGAGAGACTCTCGGGTTGAGTGCCGAATAGTCGCAATATCAACAATGCAACCATGACGCCTGCCCAAAGTGGAAGGCCCCAATTTTCATATCTAAACAGCCTCCCACCCTGTTTTGGGTGGGACTGCTGGGCGCCGATCTAAACTCAGGGATTGCCACAGTGGACGGTGATCTATATTGGACGACGATCTATAGTGGATGGTGATCTATAGTGGACGGTGATCTATAGCGGACGGTGATCTATAGCGGACAGTGATCTATAGTGGATGGTGATCTATAGTGGACGGTGATCTATAGCGGACAATGATCTATAGTGGACGGTGATCTATAGTGGACAGTGATCTATAGCGGACAATGATCTATAGCGGACAGGGATCTATAGTGGACGACGATCTATAGTGGACGGTGAACTATAGCGGACGGTGATCTATAGCGGACAGTGATCTATAGTGGATGGTGATCTATAGTGGACGGTGATCTATAGCGGACGGCGATCTATAGCGGACGGCGATCTAGAGCGGACGGTGATCTATAGCGGACGGTGATCTATAGTGGACGGTGATCTATAGCGGACGGTGATCTATAGGGGACGGTGATCTATAGTGGACGGTGATCTATAGCGGAGGGTGATCTATAGTGGATGGTGATCTATAGCGGACGGTGATCTATAATGGATGGTGATCTATAGCGGACGGTGATCTATAGTGGACGGTGATCTATAGGGGACGGTGATCTATAGGGGACGGTGATCTATAGCGGACAGTGAACTATAGTGGATGGTGATCTAGAGCGGACGCTGAGTGGACGGTGATCTATAGCGGACGGTGACCTATAGCGGACGGTGATCTATAGCGGACGGCGATCTATAGCGGACGGCGATCTATAGCGGACGGTGATCTATAGCGGACGGTGATCTATAGCAGACGGTGATCTACAGTGGATGGTGATCTATAGCGGATGGTGATCTATAGCGGACGGTGATCTATAGTGGACAGTGATCTATATCGGACGGTGATCTATAGCGGACGGCGATCTAGAGCGGACGGTGACCTATAGCAGACGGTGATCTACAGTGGATGGTGATCTATAGCGGACGGTGATCTATAGCGGACAGTGATCTATATCGGACGGTGATCTATAGCGGACGGCGATCTAGAGCGGACGGTGACCTATAGCGGACGGTGAACTATAGCGGACGGCGATCTATAGCGGACGGTGATCTATAGCGGACGGTGATCTATAGCAGACGGTGATCTAAAGCGGACGGTGACCTATAGCGGACGGTGATCTATAGCGGACGGTGATCTATAGCGGACGGTGATCTATAGCGGACGGCGATCTACAGTGGATGGTGATCTATAGCGCACGGTGATCTATAGCGGATGGTGATCTATAGCAGATGGTGATCTATAGCGGACGGTGATCTATAGTGGACGGTGATCTATAGTGGACAGTGATCTATAGTGGGCGGTGATCTATAGTGGACGGTGATCTATTGTGGATGGTGATCTACATAAGAACATAAGAAATAGGAGCAGGAGTAGGCCAATCGGCCCCTCGAGCCTGCTCCGCCATTCAATAAGATCATGGCTGATCTGGTCCTAACCTCAAATCTAAAATCATGTCCAATTTCCTGCCCGCTCCCCATAACCCCTAATTCCCTTTACTTCTAGGAAACTGTCTATTTCTGTTTTAAATTTATTTAATGATGTAGCTTCCACAGCTTCCTGGGGCAGCAAATTCCACAGACCTACCACCCTCTGAGTGAAGAAGTTTCTCCTCATCTCAGTTTTGAAAGAGCAGCCCCTTATTCTAAGATTATGCCCCCTCGTTCTAGTTTCACCCATCCTTGGGAACATCCTTACCGCATCCACCCGATCAAGCCCCTTCACAATCTTATATATTTCAATAAGATCGCCTCTCATTCTTCTGAACTCCAATGAGTAGAGTCCCAATCTACTCAACCTCTCCTCATATGTCCGCCCCCTCATCCCCAGGATTAACCGAGTGAACCTTCTTTGTACTGCCTCGAGAGCAAGTATGTCTTTTCTTAAGTATGGAGACCAAAACTGTATGCAGTATTCCAGGTGCGGTCTCACCAATACCTTATATAACTGCAGCAATACCTCCCTGTTTTTATATTCTATCCCCCTAGCAATAAAAGCCAACATTCCGTTGGCCTTCTTGATCACCTGCTGCACCTGCATACTAACCTTTTGATTTTCTTGCACTAGGACCCCCAGATCCCTTTGTACTGCAGTACTTTCCAGTTTCTCGCCATTGAGATAATAACTTGCTCTCCGATTTTTCCTGCCAAAGTGCATAACCTCACATTTTCCAATATTGTATTGCATCTGCCAAATCTCCGCCCACTCACCCAGCCTGTCTATATCCCCTTGTAGGTTTTTTATGTCCTCCTCACTCTCTACTTTCCCTCCCATCTTTGTATCATCTGCAAACTTTGATATGTCATACTCGGTCCCCTCCTCCAAATCGTTAATATCACAGATGTGTCATGTTGCGATGAGCATACTGAGGTGCTGAAGATGGCAAGGCATGTTAACATCAATTCATATTGTGTGTGCTGAATGTTAAAGTTCTGCCACCAGATGTTTGTTGGGTTCCAGTCTCGGTGTCCCTGACGGACAGGCACTCGAGGGTTCGGCTGAGCTCCAGTGCCTCGTGCTCCGCGTCTGTGAGGATGATGATTTGTTGCGGCCCCCCTCCGGTCCTCGCCCTCTCCCGTGCATTCTGAGCTCTCTTCTCCTAAAAGGGGAGAAAGTGCAGACACGTCAGTGAGTGATGGTGATGTGGCCAACCGATGAATGTATTGGCTTAGGAGCGGCTGACCGTGAAAGAGATGCATCAGAGGGTGAGTATGAGACAGAACCATGAGATTGTATGAGGATTGGGTTGAGTGGTAGTGGAGGGGTGAGTACAGAGTTGAGTAAGTGCAGGTAAGATGAGGATGAGGTTAGAGTGGGTGTGAGGAGTGATGTGATAGAGTAGTGTTGGCAGTGCAGAATGAGTTGTGGGGTGGGGGCGGTGATGTGGAAGATGGAATGTAGGAGAATGAGTAAATGTACTCACTTTGGCTGACCTAGTTAGGTCATTGAAGCACTTCCTGCACTGGATCCAGCTGGGGGAGATGTTGCTGATCTGGTGACCTCCTCTGCCACCTCGAGCCAGGCCTTCTTAGTGACAGAGGCAGCCACTTCCTCCCGTCCGCCAGGTAAAACGCATCCCTTCTCCTCCTCACCCCATCCAGTTGCACCTGGAGTGAAGCATCATTGAATCTAGGAGCAGCCTTTCCCCTGGGCTGCTCCATTGTGCAGTGTGGGTGTTTGCTCCAAGAGCAGCCATTGGAGGACTGCCCCTTTAACTAGGGCTCCTCCAGCTGACAGCCTGTGATGCGGATGCGCAGTCCGCCCGCTGCGCCGAAATAACAGGTGCTACACGGCCTCATTAAGCTCCCTTTATGCTTTAATTTTGGCTCAGTTAAAGCCTCTAAGGCTAAAGATTTCACTGGAGTTTGCCAACAGCTGAATCCAGGATATCAATATCTACTATAGTGCTAATTGCAGTGTAATGGGAACACAGGAACAGGAGTTGTTAAAAAAAGAAAGAATTTGCATTTAAATAGCACCTTTCATGACCTCAGGATGTCCTAAAGTGCTGCACGACCAATTAAGCACTTTTAAATTGCAGTCACTGTTATAATGTAGGAAATTGGGCAGCCGATTTGTGCAAAGCAAGATCCCACAAATAGCAATCAGATAAATGATCGGATCATCTGTTTTCTATTTGTGATGTTGGTTGAGGGATAAACATTGGCCAGGACACCACCCTGCTCTTCTTCAAATAGTGCCATGGGATCTTCAACGTCCAACGAAGAAAGCAGATGGGACCTTGATTTAAGACCTCTTGTGAAAGACGGCACCACTGACAGTGCAGCTCTCCCCCAGTACTACTCTGGAGTGTCAGCCCACATTAAGTGCTCAAGTCTCTGGAGTGGGGCTGGAACGAACAGCCAGCTGACTCAGAGGCGACAGTGCTACAGCTGAGCCAAAGCTGACGCTTTAAGGGAATGTATGAGTTAGAAGATGGTGAGGTGGGTCTTGAATTGAGCAGAGTTAGGATACATGAACGACAATGAGTGTGGTATATTGCATCAGAGCGCCCGCAACTTCCAGCCAAATTCAAATGAAGCTGAAAGTGGTTTGGGCCTCCTGACGCTGGCTTCAGGCTTGGGGGTGTGGCTGTTCTGTAGGCTGTGCCTATTTCAGGCAGTAGCCAAAACCCCCCGCCACCCGCCCCCACACCGATCTTTCACTTTCCCATTTGACGGTCAAGTTCAGCTTCTTTTGGTGTTTTAAATATCACTGTTTCTGTCCATCTCACTTTTAAATTTGAAATATTTTGAATTGCCATTGTCACCATTGTAAGTCAGTGACCCAGGTAACTGCTACAAGTTTCAAGTCTTGCCTCAGATATTTTCTCGGGCTCAGCAGTGCTATACACTCCCATGGTTGGTCTGAACTTTGCATGTTTCAGAATGGGCTTGGACTGCCCAATAAGAAATAGGAGCAGGTGTAGGCCATACGGCCCCTCGAGCCTGCTCCACCATTCAATCAGATCATGGCTGATCCTCGACATCAACTCCACTTTCCCGCCCGATCCCCATATCCCTTGATTCCCCTAGAGTCCAAAAATCTATCGATCTCAGTCTTGAATATATTCAATGACTCAGCATCCACAATTCTCTCTGGGGTAGAGAATTCCAAATATTCACAACTCTGAGTGAAGAAATTCCTCCTCATCTCAGTCTTAAATGTCCGACCCCTTATCCTGAGACTATGACCCCCAGTTCTAGACTCTCCAGCCTGTGGAAACGGTCTCTCAGCATCGACCCTGGCAAGTCCTCTCAGAATCTTATATGTTTCAATGAGATCACCTCTCATTCCTCTAAACTCCAGAGAGTATACGCCCATTCTACACAATCTCTCCTCATAGAGCAACACTCTCATCTAGCCTTTGATGCACCGCCTCTAAGGCAAGTATATCTTTCATTAGGTAAGGAGACCAAAACTGTGCACCGTACTCCAGGTGAGGTCTCACCAAAACCCTGTCCAATTGCAGCAAGACTTCCTTCCACTTGTACTCCAACCCCCTAGAATATCTAACTATAGGATGGTGTAACCCAGTTGCATATCCTCCAGTGATCTGAACTTGTTATTCGTGTCTTTCACACATGTGCTCCTTCAATCTCTTTGAAGGCAGACAGAGAAAATTCTTGGTGAGTCAAGGCCAGATACAAATCGATCACCTGCTATTTTACACCATGTGAACATACAGAGCAAACATTTATGTTTGGTTTCACTTATTTCAATCAGTACAACTTGTCTTCACATATTAATAAAATAATGAACAAGTTACCCACATTTGCTAGGCGTAAACAAAGTAACTTCTAACTAGTTTCCTTCATTCTAACCTTCTTGCAGCCTTTGCTGGGTCTGACTATCTTCACACCACTCTGCTTTAAAAATCCTGACTGACTGCCTGTGTTTCTGTATCTATTTTTTATATCCCTCTGTTCGTAGCCAAAAAGGATCAGAAACTTCCCACCACAATGGTTGTGAATTGTTTATCGGTCGTGAAGAAAGTGCTCATTGTTTACAGTGTACAGGGAAACAACATCAAACCTCAACTCATTAGCATTTTAACCATCAGTAATCTCCGTGCCTTTTGTAACTTGTGTAAATACACTTTGCTTTAAAACACAATTAAAATCAACTCATTTTCCCAAACTCTTTCTGTGGAAAAAACAGTCAAAAAACCCAACACTTAACAAGTGCAAAGAGGTGAAGGATTACAGAGGGGGAAGAAAGGCACGATCCTGTCAATAAATGAAACTTGCTGAAGTTCTTTCTTTGTTCGGACTGTTTGTGACCACAGGAACCTTTTTAATTCCTTATGTCATTGCACTGATCATCGTGGGAATTCCACTCCTTCACCTTGAATTAGCAATCGGACAGTGTCTCCGGAAAGGTAGTATTGGTGTCTGGAATTCCATTTCCCCCTACCTGGGAGGAGTCGGTAAGCTTTTCCATGTAGTATTTTTTTAAAAATAAAGTGCTGTTTTTATTTAGCAAATTAACATTTGTGGATGTAGCGGATGTCGTATATTTGGATTTTCAAAAAGCATTCGATAAGATGCCACACAAAATGTTTGTTACTCAAGATAAGGGCTCATGGGATTGGGGGTAATATATTAGCATGGATAGAGGATTGGTTAATGGCCAGAAAACTGAGAGTAGGGATAAACGGGTCATTCTCAGGTTGGCGGGCTGTAACTAGTGGGGAGCCACAAGGATCAGTGCTTGGGCCTCAGCTATTTACAATCTATATTAATGATTTAGATGAAGGGACCGAGTGTAATGTATCCAAGTTTGCTGACGATACAAAGCTAGGTGGGAAAGTAAGCTGTGAGGAGCACACAGAGACTGCAAAGATCAAGACAATGGGCAAGAAGGTGGCAGATGGAGTATAATGTGGGGAAATGTGAGGTTATTCACTTTGATAGGAAGAATAGAAAACAGAATATTTTTTAAATGGTGAGAAACTATTAAATGTTGGTTTTCAGAGAGATTTGGGTATCCTTGTACACAAAACACAGAAAGTTAGCATGCAGGTACAGCAAGCAATTATGAAGGCAAATGGCATGTTGGCCTTTATTGCAAGGGATTGGAGTACAAGAGTAAGGAAGTCTTGCTGCAATTGTACAGGGCTTTGGTGAGACCTCACCTGGAGTATTGTGTACAGTTTTGGTCTCCTATCTAAGGAAGGATATACTTGTCTTAGAGGCGGTGCAACGAAGGTTCACTAGATTAATTCCTGGGATGAAAGGGTTGTCCTATGAGGAGAGATTGAGTAGAATGGGCCTATACTCTCTGGAGTTTAGAAGAATGAGAGGTGATCTCATTGTAACATAAGATTCTGAGGGGGCTTGACAGGGTAGATGCTGAGAGGATGTTTCCCCTGGCTGGAGAGTCTAGAACTAGGGGGCATAGTCTCAGGATAAGGGGTCAGAAATTTAGGACTGAGATGAGGAGGAATTTCTTCACTCAGAGGGTTGTGAATCTTTCGAATTCTCAACCCCAGAGGGCTGTGGGTGCTCAGTCATTGAGTATATTCAAGACTGAGATCGACAGATTTTTGGACTCTAAGGGAATCAAGGGATATGGGGATTGGGAGGGAAAGTGGAGTTGAGGTCGAGGATCAGCCATGATCTTATTGAATGGCGGAGCAGGCTCAAGGGGCCTTATGGCCTCCTCCTGCTCCTATTTCTTGTGTTCTTATGATCTTAACATCTTCAACGTCCTAGAAACGATCGTATTTGTAATTCCCAGCTCCTCTAATGTTCAAGGTAAGATCACAATAAGAGTTTGTGTTGCAAAATAGAAAATGACCTTTTGAACTAAAAGAGCCCATTTTATGAGGTTGGTTGTTGACATCAATCATTTACAAGCAGCAGATTAATTTCCAGAACAATATTAACAAGGGGTCAAATAGACAAACTAATCTCAAAGACTAAACAAATCAATTCACGTCTCAAATAATGATAGCAAATATAAAATAGTAATTAATGACGATGAAGAATTGTGTAACACTGCTTCATGATGCAGCTATTACTGACACAAGGGAGCACCAAGGGAGACAATGGCCCAGAGTTTGCTGGAGTGGGGCATCTCACAGGAAGCACCGTGATTTCAATTCTTCTCCCTCATCCTTCAGGTTATATTATTTTTTGCCGCAAATTGTGGGACGTGTGAGATCGACGCAGCATCTGGGACCTTGGTGAATGACAGGACCAACAGTCTATCTCCTTAACCAGTTAAACTTAAGGACGGAGAAAGAAACTGAGGGAACAACGGAGAAGGAACTAGGGTTAATTAGAGTCAAATTAGGTACAGAGTAGAAAGAAAGGCCCCGATACTTAAGGGGAGGTGGGGGGGGGGGGTTGCAGGGTGGGGGGTGGAGGCTGAGAATAGCTGAGGAACCTGGCAAGGCCAGGGCGCAGAGGTCCTGCCGAACTTAACGGCATCATCATTTTTTTTGTTCCGTTTCCCTTGAGGATGGTCCCTGGGCAATGGGGAGGTCAGAGATCGCGGCAGGTGGGAAGAGAGAGGCCGCAATCGGCAGGGGGGAGGCCAAAGGCTTCCTTGAGGGGTCCTGCTCCTCCTGGCCCACAATGAGTGCTGGAAAAGGCACTTACCCTGTGGAGTCGGCTGATCCCACCTCCCTTTCACTGACGGGTTTTCCGACCCCTGGGAAACCCACACAGCAGCTGTGAAATTTAAACCAGGCTCCCAATTGCACTGTGGGAGCCCGATTTAAATATGTTAATGACGTGTCCCGCCTCTCCACGGTGGATGGGCAGCATGTTGGATCACGTTCCCTGAATTTAAGTCTTTAGCCATCACCCACCCCCATCCCCCTCCACGAACCTCTCCCACCCATCGTGAGGGGGTTAATATTGAGGCCAATTTACATTTAAATTTAAAATTAAAAAAATCTCTAGGAACAATTTACCACCTGCAGGAGTGAGAATCCACAGTTTCAATTGTTCCCTTTCTGGGCCTCCAGGGTTCTCAGGACCATAAATCACATCATTTACAGGGTCCTTGGGACATGAAATACCATCCCAAAATATCTGCGGCGAGATTCAAACACATTGATGGCACAAAGCTGTCTTCACTCGGAGGGTTGTGAATCTTTGGAATTCTCTACCCCAGAGGGCTGTGAATGCTGAGTCGTTGAGTATACTCAAGGCTGAGATTGATAGATTTTTGGACTCTCGGGGAATCAAGGGATATGGGGATCGGGCGGGAAAGTGGAGTTGAGGTCGAAGATCAGCCATGATCTTATTGAAGGGCGGAGTAGGCTCGAGGGGCCGTATGGCCGACTCCTGCTCCTATTTCTTATGTTCTCAATCCAGCAATTTCTTGCCACTCACGGGGTGATTGACGGCGAGATCCTGTCTTTGCGAGGCTAACGGCAGAGCGGTGCAAATCGTCCAGCAATTTGTGGCAATTCACAACTCACGCCATATCTCTTCCTCACCACAAATTGCTGGATGATCGACCTCTGACTCTTTGACCTCAGGAGAATTGCTTGCCCTCTGCCAAATGGCACAGATGAAGACTTCACTATGCAGGGCATCCTAGGTAAACAACCATGTTCTTTCACTCCGTGCCATCTTGATAGTCTGGTCTGCTTTTCAAATTGACACCACCCTTAACAAATATGGTTGCTGCTGCCCTCTGTCCATTTGGTTTAATTTTTGAACGCCATGTGCTGGAGAGCCACAGGGAGAGAAGCTAGAGGATCGACACCAAGTCCATCTCTTATTTGTCTCAAATCCAACGGACCACTCTACAATCATCAACACATCTTCATCTGCCATTCGAAAACGTGCCCATCTCTGAGTAATCTCGGGGTTTGCAATCTGTTTCTGATTAGCCCAATTTCATAACTTTCCTGGAAAGTATTCTCCATTGTAAAAATTAAAAGATTTCAATTTCAATACCTGTCAATCCGAATCCTTGAAAGATGTGACGTATCTGTTGAACCCAGTGAAAACACATATTTAATTGTACTTGTGTGAATGGGCCTTTTACAACAGTGGTGAAGAGGATAAGTAGGTACTCATTGGTCATTAGTTGATAGATTCTACAAACCAAGCAGCTGTTAAAGTGAGGTAAAAGCCCGTGTTCCTACAATGAGGCTTACCTGCTAACGTGAACAGCAATTAATGTTCCATTACGTTTATGCTTGTACTTTTAAGCTGCAATTCCAGTATAAAATGCCTTGTAACTCACTCGTTATTTCTAGTGCCAATCGTTTAAGAAACTCTTGCAATTCTTTTGATCAATTTCCTTTCATTTATTATGTTCCAGGCATTTCCTCCATGCTGATCTCCTTCCTGGTGGGATTGTACTATAACACCATCCTTGCATGGACACTCTGGTACTTTTTTCATTCATTCGAGGAACCACTACCATGGAAAAATTGTCCTTTCAACGACAATAAAACAGGTTAAAAATATAGCAACATTTAATGAATCATCCAGTGACGCGTAGTGTCAGTGTTTTCTATTTTTGTATCTGTCATGGTGAGGTAATGAAACTCATGTTTTTTTATGCACCCATTATCAGCGTAGATCATTGCTGGATCGAGTACAATATGAACACTTGGGGCTGAATTTTAATGTGTCCAATTCCAAGAGTTATATTATGAGGATAGGGTGCAGAAACCTGCTGCTTTGTATCTCCTTGAGTTTAAAAGGTTGAGGGGGGGATCTGACATTAAAATTAAAGCTGGGCCGTTCAAGGGTGATATCGAGAAGCTCTTTTTCACACAAAGGACAATGGAAATCTGGAACTCCCTTCCCCAAAATCCTGTTGAGGCTTGGGGGGGGGAGGGTCAATTGAAATTTTCAAGACTGAGATTGATCGATTTTTGTTCGGTATCAAGGCGGGTAGATGGAGTTAAGATACAGATCAGCCACGATCTTATTGAATGGTGGAGCAGACCCGAGGGGCTGAATGGCCTCCTCCTGTTCCTGTGTTATGTCGGGCAGGAGGTGGGCGTTGTGAGCTTGTCGCCTGCCCGATGGAATCGGAGCGAGGTCTGAACCTTTTTCAAAGTCAGGCCTCATTTGAATAATCTTAGCGAGCTGCTAACGCTGAACCAGCGTTGATACGCAGCTCATCAATCCCTGAACTGGGGAGGGATGGGATATCCGGTAACTCCTCTGCGGAGCCAAGCCGGAAGTGAAGCCTTGAGGGGCGGGGAACAGAGGGACAGACAGCCGGTGGGAAGATTTTCAGCGGCCTGCAGCAACCCCTTCAAGGACCACTGGTGAGGCCGCTTTATGCCAAGTACCGATGGCCAGAACATGCACAGTGCCCGCTGTGCCCATTGGTACCAGAAACTTGCAAAGGGGTCCAATGTACAACATGGAACCCTGATTTGCATACCTTAATGAGGCGCTCCGCCTATCCATTTCCCGGTCCGGATGTGGAGCTCCACGTGGCGGAGGTGGACACCGTGCCTGGCGAGGCTGGTGATGTTGCTCGTCCTCGGATGAAGTGATGAATGCAGCCATGGCGCCCCCCCATCCTGACGGTGTGAGTTTGAGGGGGTCCGCAAAGTAGGTAAATGTGTTTGCACAGCAGAGTTTAGGGTATAAATTGATAATTTTGAGTGGAAAGACAAAGGTGTTGCAGCCAAAACTTTGTCTGAAGTGACAGAGTGCCCTGCTGCAATAAATGAGGTTTTCCCCCCACCTGTCAAATAATCCTTTGCATCTCCCACTGGCTGCTGACTGAAACACGTCTGCTCCAACAGGGAGTGTTTCCCACAGCACAGGAAACATGCCGAGGATCCTTCAAAATTGCACCCCTGCCAAAATCTCCACTCAATGAGGTCTGTCAAGTACCTCAACTACCTAAATAAATATTTAAATTATCATCCCGCCGGCTTTAATTGCCGGTGGGAGTCCCGCATGTGTGAGCTGCGCGCACCCGAACGTGACATTTGGGAACCCGGAAGTCAGCGGGTTGGAGCCGGGCTCTGAACCCACTCTGGGATTCTGCCATTTTAGGAACCCCCCCCCACCCGCCCCCAACGCACCCGCTCGGCCATCCAAAAATCGACCCCATTGTCCATTTATGATTATTTTAAAATGAAACATTATGGGGTAATTTTTCACCTTCACCGCCTGGGCAGTAATCTGGCAGAGTTCATCCCCCTCCTACTGTAAAGCCCGCCATCAATGGGCGGAGAATTGGGCGGGTTCTACAATGGGTGGCTATTCCCTCCGCCCGAGTACAGCCCAGGCGGTGAAGGTGAAAATCACTCCCAATGGGGACAATTTTCATCTTTAGATGTAGATGTTAGGATCTGGAATGCACTGCCCGAGGGGGTGCTGGAGGCAGATTCAATCATGGCCTTGGAAAGGGAACTGGATAAGTACTTGAAAGGAAAAAATGTGCAGGACTACGGGGATAGGGCAGGGGAGTGTGAGTAGCTGGATTGCTCTTGCATTGAACCGGCATGGACTCAATGGGCCGAATGGCCTCCTTCCATGCTGTAACCTTTCTATAATTCTATGAAAACTTAGAACGGACGGTTAAGAGGAGATTTGATAGACATGTTCAAAATCATGAAGGATTCTAATAGAGTAAATAAGGAGAAACTGTTTCCAGGGGCAGAAGGTTCAGTGACCAGAGGGTACAGATTTAAGGCAATCGGCAAAGGGACCAGAGGCAACATGAGGAAAACATTTTTATGCAGTGAGTTATTATGATCTGGAATGCCCTGCCTGAAAGGGTGGTGGAAGCGGATTCAATAGCAATTTTCAAAAGGGAATTGGATAAATATTTGAAGGGGGAAAATTTGCAGGGCTATTGGGAGGGAGCAGGGGAGTGGGACTAATTGGACATCTCTTTGAGAGAGCTGGCACAGGCACGATGGCCGGAATGGCCTCCTTCTGTGCTGTAAGATTCTCTGATTCTATGAGCTCCTACCAGTTATCACTACTTTAAGATCTGCCAGAATCCCAAGTGCTAATAAAACCTTAGTTGTCTAATGATTCACAATTCCAGGTGCAAACACCACTGGTTCTACACTGGTAGGAGACAAAAATTGTAAGTTATATTTAGAGTGATAGGCGAATTAAAGGGGAGTGTCACAAGGAAGGAGATAAAAAATCAGAACCTTTCTGGAGAGCAATAAATGGTATGGCGACCTCTCAGCAACCTTTGGGAAGAGGCATGGGATTAAGAAGTGGCAGGCATGAGGCTGCAGACAAGTAACGCTGCAGCTCAGCGCTTGGCCTCCTCTTTGATGGCTGCTGAAGTCAAGTTGGTACAGCATCAGATGAGTGGCACAGAGGGGGGTTTTCTTCTGTGCCACTCTACAGCATCACCCCCCAGATCAGCACTTCAGCATGCCTGCAAAAAGGTGCAGCCCAGTTTCAGGCCGCAGCTGACCGTTACGGTCCCCGCACACGTGCAAGCTCGATGCTGCACGGTAGCTGCAGGTGTCCTTGCAGCAGGTGGCAGAGCTTGGCATCGTCCCCTCTGCTGACCCAGACTCGGAGAAGGCAGCTTACCACACTCATTCCCAGGTGGGATTACTGGGACCCGCAGGGATGGTTGGTGGCATCTTGACAGGCGTGGCCAAATAATCAACCGCTGGCTCCTGATCACCCTGGCATGCTTTCTTTATCTTAGAGTCATAGAGTCATACAGCATGGAGAGAGGCCCTTCGGCCCATCGTGTCCGCGCCGGCCATCAGCCCTGTCTACTCTAATCCCATATTCCAGCATTTGGTCCGTAGCCTTGTATGCTATGGCATTTCAAGTGCTCATCCAAATGCTTCTTGAATGTTGTGAGGGTTCCTGCCTCCACAACCCTTTCAGGCAGTGAGTTCCAGACTCCAACCACCCTCTGGGTGAAAAAGTTCTTTCTCAAATCCCCTCTAAACCTCCCGCCTTTTACCTTGAATCTATGTCCCCTTGTTATAGAACCCTCAACGAAGGGAAAAAGCTCCTTAGTATCCATCCTATCTGTGCCCCTCATAATTTTGTACACCTCAATCATGTCCCCCCTCAGCCTCCTCTGCTCCAAGGAAAACAAACCCAATCTTCCCAGTCTCTCTTCATAGCTGAAGCGCTCCAGCCCTGGTAACATCCTGGTGAATCTCCTCTGCACCCTCTCCAAAGCGATCACATCCTTCCTGTAGTGTGGCGACCAGAACTGCACACAGTACTCCAGCTGTGGCCTAACCAGTGTGTTATACAGCTCCATCATAACCTCCTTGCTCTTATATTCTATGCCTCGGCTAATAAAGGCAAGTATCCCATATGCCTTCTTTACCACCTTATCTACCTGTTCCGCCGCCTTCAGGAATCTGTGAACTTGCACACCAAGATCCCTCTGACCCTCTGTCTTGCCTAGGGTCCTCCCATTCATTGTGTATTCCCTTGCCTTGTTAGTCCCTCCAAAGTGCATCACCTCGCACTTTTCCGGGTTAAATTCCATTTGCCACTGTTCCGCCCATCTGAGCAACCCATCTATATCGTCCTGCAGACTGAGGCTATCCTCCTCGCTATTTACCACCCTACCAATTTTTGTATCATCAGCGAACTTACTGATCATACCTTTTACATTCATATCCAAGTCGTTAATGTAGACCACAAACAGCAAGGGCCCCAGCACAGATCCCTGTGGTCCCCCACTGGCCACAGGCTTCCAGTACAAAAACAACCTTCGACCATCACCCTCTGCCTTCTGCCACTAAGCCAGTTTTGTATCCAAAGTGCCAAGGCACCCTGGATTCCATGGGCTCGTACCTTCTTGACCAGTCTCCTGTGCGGGACTTTATCGAAGGCCTTACTGAAATCCATGTATACCACATCCACTGCGTTACCCTCATCCACACGCCTAGTCACCCCCTCAAAAAATTCAATCAAATTAGTCAGACATGATCTTCCCTTGACAAAGCCATGTTGACTATCCCTGATTAATCCTTGCTTCTCCAAGTGGAGACTAATTTTGTCCTTCAGAATTTTTTCCAATAATTTTCCTACCACTGATGTTAGGCTCACTGGCCTGTAGTTCCCCGGTTTTTCCCTACTCCCCTTCTTGAATAATGGTACTACATTAGCGGTTCTCCAGTCCTCTGGCACATCCCCTGTGGCCAGAGAGGTTCTGAATATATGTGTCAGAGCCCCCGCAATCTCCTCCTTTGCCTCACACAGTAGCCTGGGATACATTTCGTCCGGGCCTGGGGATTTATCCATTTTTAGGCCTGCTAAAACCCCCAATACCTCCTCCCGCTCGATGTTTATATGTTCGAGTATATCACAGTCCCCCTGCCGTATTTCTATGTCTACATCGTCCTTCTCCATAGTGAAAACAGATGCAAAAAATTCATTTAGAACCCCTCCTACATCTGCCGGCTCCACACACAGATTGCCATTTTTGTCCCTAATGGGCCCTATTTTTTCCCCTAGTCATCCTCTTACCCTTAATATACTTATAAAACATCTTAGGATTTTCCTTTATTTTGCTCGCCAGTGTTATTTCATGGCCCCTCCTTGATCTCCTAATTTCTTCTTTAAGTATCCCCCTGCACTTTTTGTACTCCTCTAGGGCTTCCTCCATCTTTAGCCTTTTGTATCTGCCAAAAGCCCTCCTTTTTTTCCTAATCCATTCTCGTATATCCCCTGACATCCAAGGTTCCCTGGAGTTCTTGGAACCACCCTTGACCTTTATGGGAACATGTTGCCATTGTATGGTCTCAATCTCCCTTCTGAAAGACTCCCATTGCTCCGATGCGGATTTTCCTACAAGCAGCTGATCCCAGTCCATTTTGGCCAGATCCTGCCTTATCCTATTAAAATCGGCCTTCCCCCAATTTAGAACCTTTATTTCCGGCCCCTCCCTGTCCTTTTCCATGACCACCTTAAATCTCACCGAATTATGGTCACTGTCACCAAAGTGCTCACCTACTAGCACTTCTTCCACTTGGCCGGCCACATTCCCTAGAATTAGGTCCAGTACCGCCCCCTCTCTTGTCGGACTTTCTACATGCTGGCTCAAAAAGCTCTCCTGGATGCACGTTAAGAATTTTGTACCCTCTAAGCCTTTTACACTCTGAGTATCCCAGTTAATATTGGGGAAGTTGAAATCCCCCACTATTATTACCCTATTATTTGCACAATTTTCTGAGATTTGCCTACATATCTGTTCCTCTATCTCCCCCTGACTGTTTGGGGGCCTATAGTACACTCCCATCAAAGTGCTTGCCCCCTTTTTGTTTTTAAGCTCCACCCATATGGCCTCATTAGAGGAACCTGCTAATATATCATCCCTCCTTATGGCAGTAATTGATTCTTTAATTAATATTGCGACCCCCCCTC
Organism: Heptranchias perlo; assembly: GCF_035084215.1. Lineage (NCBI taxonomy): Eukaryota > Metazoa > Chordata > Chondrichthyes > Hexanchiformes > Hexanchidae > Heptranchias > Heptranchias perlo. The sequence continues at coordinate 9,457,183 of NC_090326.1, read as the reverse complement.
CTCTTATACCTCCCCCTCTGTCTCGCCTGAAGATTCTGTACCCCGGAATATTGAGCTGCCAGTCTTGCCCCTCCCTCAACCATGTCTCTGTGACAGCAACAATATCATACTCCCATGTGTTTATCAACACCTTCAGTTCATCCACCTTATTCGCAAGACTCCTTGCATTAAAATAGATGCCATCCAGCCTTGCCCTCACATATTTGCCCTGTCTTCCAAGCTGACTTGTTTTTTTCTCTATATTTGGCTGCACATTACCCCCGATTGGAGCTCCACTCTATATCCCATCCCCCTGCCAAGTTAGTTTAAACCCCCCCCCCCCAACAGTTCTAGCAAACCTCCCTGCAAGGATATTTGTCCCGCTCTGGTTCAGGTGCAACCCGTCCGACTTGTACAAGTCCCACCTTCCCCAGAAGCAGGCCCAGTGATCCAGGAAACTGAAACCCTCCCTCCTGCACCAACTCTTTAGCCACGCATTCATCTGTTCTATCCTCCTATTTCTATACTCACTAGCCCGTGGCACTAGGAGTAATGCAGAGATTACAACCTTTGAGGTCCTGCTCTTTAATCTGCTACCTAGCTCCCTAAATTCTTGATGCAGGACCTCATCTCCCTTCCTACCTATGTCGTTGGTCCCAATGTGGACCACGACCTCTGCCTGCTCACCCTCCCCCTTGAGAATGCCCTGTAGCCGCTCAGTGACATCCATGACCCTGGCACCAGGGAGGCAACAAACCATCCTGGAGTCACGTTTACGGCCACAGAAACGCCTGTCTGTTCCCCTTACGATAGAATCCCCTACCATTATAGCTCTTCCACTCTTTTTCCTCCCAGCCTGTGCAGCAGAGCTACCCCTGGTGCCAGGAAGTTGGCTGCTGCTGCCTTCCCCTGATAAGTCATCCCCCTCAACAATATCCAAAGCGGTATATTTGTTTGAGAGGGGGACGGCCACAGGGGACCCCTGCACTGCCTGCCTGCTCTTCTTACTCTGCCTGGTGGTCACCCAATTACTTCCTGCCTGTACAACCTTTACCTGCGGTGTGACCATCTCACTAAACGTGCTATCCACGACGTTCTCAGCATCGCGAATGCTCCTTAATGAATCCATCCGCAGCTCCAGTGCCGCAATGCGGTTTGTCAGTAGCTGCAGCTGGATACATTTCCCGCACACATGGTCGTCAGGGACACCGGAAGGGTCCCTGATTTCCCACATAGAGCAGGAAGAGCATAACACGGGGCTGGGCTGTCCTGACATGACTTACCCTTTAACTAATTAATTCAAATTAAATGAATCCCACCAATTTCACTTCAATTAAAAAGGTATACTCAAGGGCCCTTGCTGAACAGCAGTCCCCCACTACACAACAGAGACCAGAGAATCCACAAACTCTAACCTTAGACAAATTCAGCAGGAAAATACTCACCAGCCAATCACTTACCTCTTCCTTGGTGACATCCCACTTGGATTACTTTTTGTTTCTTATTTATCTTAGGTCCAGGAGTTAAGTCCCTGTGATGTCGCACAGTAGTTGTCTCTTGGTGCAGGTCTGCTGCTGCTTTTATTCCACAATCTCAGTCTTCTACTCTCAGGTCCACTACCGCTCTGCAGGAAATGTTTGGAAAAGCAAGGCAAAGCAGCACCTCCTTCCCCCACTTCACCAAACTCCCACACTTACCGAACTCTCAGCACACTGTGTAATATCCGCACGCCGTGCAGTCCGCACTGACAGGCCCCTGGATTTCTACAGTTGAGACTCAGATGAGTCAGGCCTGCCCCACCTTCAGGTACCAATTGAATCTAACTAACCAATTAACTTGCTGCAGCAGCTCTCTGCTGAAGCCTGACAGAAACTTAGAAATTTAAACTTTTAAATTGACCTTAAACAGTTGAAGCGGTATGCACTAGATTTAAAGAGATTAACCCTTCAACTCCCACACTTACCGAACTCTCAGCACACTGTGTAATATCCGCATAAAGGCTAGACAGGCATTCGCAGCTCATTGTGAGGGAGGTCTCACTGGGAGGTCTCACTGGAAGAGGATGCTCCACCAACACCATCTGCCAAAGTGAGGTTTGCTACCTCTCTCTGCAGGTGTTGGGGTGAGAGTTCTGGTGCGGGCGGCAGGTCCCAGCACACATCTCCTGCCTGTCATCCTTCGTTCCACCGGTCCCCTTTTCCTCCAGGCACATCACCTCACAACTTGATGGCAAAACCCTCTGCTGCCAATAAAGTTTGGGGGGGGGGGGCTCGGGGTAATATAAATAAATAATTCCAGCCGTCACAAAGGCTCATGAAAACCTAAATGCCAACTGGAAACAAAAAAAAATACAAGGAGAGCCTTTAAAATACCCTTAACGCATTTACCTCGAAAAAGTATGTGGACCTTTTAAATCCTCTCCAACTTTTGGGTCTGCCCAAGGCCTTGTCCCTCACTCGGTCCCACTGGCATGATGGAGACTGAGCATCAAACACGTCCTTGAGACCGGACGTGATGCGTGGTCCTTTTACATTTTGGTAGGAAGAATAAGGGAGCCACATACTGCTTGGAAAATAAGAGTCTAAATGGGGTAGAGGAGCAGAGGGATCTGGGGGTACAGATACACAAATCACTAAAAGTAGTGACGCAGGTTAATAAGGCCACAAAAAAGCAAATCAAGCACTGGGGTTCATTTCTCGAGGGATAGGATTGAAAAGCAGGGAAGTTATGTTAAATTTGTATAGAACCTTGGTTAGACCACACTTGGAATACTGTGCACAGTTCTGGTCTCCTTATTACAAAAAGGATGTAGAACTGAGAGTTGAGAGGTTCTACCTATCTGGAAAGATTGAGCAGGCTGGGGCTCTTTTCTCTAGAAAAGAGAAGACTGAGGGGTGACCTGATAGAGGTCTTTGAGATTAGGAAAAGGTTTGATAGACGTAGAGGAGATGGAGGGAAAAAAAAAATCAGATCGGGGCCGTTTTTGGGCGTAGGTAGCGTGATGTGCTATTACCCCCGCCCAATGGCCCCTGCACAGGCAGGACTCAAGTTTCAGCCCACCCCAGGATTTACCTGCAATCAGCGTTCCATTCCAGGCCTTGCAGGTGGAATCATTGCAATTTGCACTTTCCACCACCAGGGGGAGCTCAATCTCTTAAAGGGAGGATGTTTCTCAGAAATTCCTTAAAGGTAGCTGGTACCTGTTACTTGCTGAAAATAACAGTCTGCTGTCTGCATGGAGTCTGAACGGAGATCAGACATCGCACACGTAAAACATAGATGCAGGTCCCATCCCTATGTTTACACACTGATGAGTTATGTTAAAGCATTGAATAAAGGTTGCACACTACTAAATCCCACATCCTCCAATCTGCACGCCACACCTCACCAATCTGCCGATCTGAGTTGGTACCAGGCCTGTGAGAGTGCATGCACCAAGGTTCTCTGCTGATGCACTAGAGACCTTGGTGCAAGAGATGGACAGAAGGAGGGACATCCTATATCCGCAGTGGAGGGGGTGTTAGGGGGTCAAGAGGCCCTCCAGACATCAATCCAGAAGGCAGTGGGAGGCAGCGTGGGACGAAGTTAATGCCAGGCTCACAGCATCATGAACATGGATGCAGTGCAGGAAGAAGTTCAATGCTTTGACACGAATGGGTATAGAGGGATATGGGCCAAGTGCAGGAAATTGGGACTAGCTTCGTGGTATAAACTGGGCGACATGGACATGTTGGGCCGAAGGGCCTGTTTCCATGTTGTAACTTCTATGATTCTATGATTCTATGAATGGTCAAGGTGAGTGAGGTCAACTGTCAAGTGGTGTCTCCCACCAAACTGCACCACTCACTACACCACCATCACCCACATACCAATAAACTCTTTCCATCAGTACTCAACTCTTCCAATCAGATGCTTCCTCTCACCCTTACACATTACCACTGTTTCAAGCCACCCACCCACAACTCACAGGCTGCACACACTGGCAGCTATTCAACCATGACAGGCACATCACCCAGACACACGTCCCGCTTTCTTGCAGGAGAAGGTGGCACATATCAGGAGGCAGAAAGTGGCAGTGGCATTTAGCCCCTCGAGCCTGTTCCACCATTCAATAAGATCATGGTGGACCTGTGACCTAACTCCATATACCTGCCTTAGCCCCATATCATAGGCTATGTCCCCGCGTCCCAGTATTCAAGCCTAGGAGATCTCCAAAAACAGTTACAAATGTTTCGGCAGCCAGAAGCAATAATCCAGTCACTAACCTGTAAATCCTGCATGGTCCCTTTAAATAGCGCTGGTGGGAGGCCCTCCAGACACTCTAAGACACGTTCAGATGGTCGGGGCTAAGATTGTGCATTGAGTTGAGCGTTAAGTCCCAAAATGGTGTCTATCACTTTAAATCAGCGTTGCACACTGATTGAAGCCCATTTTCTCCCTACTTTACATGATTCCCGCGTTCATTATCTGCGCCTGCGCTAACTCTTATACCAAGATGGCGTCCGGCTCACATCACGCTGGAAATGTGCGTGCGCATCCAAGACGCCATCTTGGATGTCAGAGCGGCCGTGTAGCGCCGAAACAACGGGCGCGACACGATCCAATTTAGCGCCTGATGTTTCCATTTGTGGGGGAGACCAGAAATAGGAGCCATAAATATAAGATAGTCACTAATAAATCCAATAGGGAATTCAGGAGAAACTTCTTTACCCAGAGAGTGGTGAGAATGTGGAACTCTCTACCACAAGGAGTAGTTGAGACGACTAATATAGGTGCATTTAAGGGGAAGCTAGATAAACACATGAGGGAGAAAGGAATAGAAGGATATGTTGATGGGGTTAGATGAAGAAGCATGGGAGGAGGCTCGTGTGGAGCATTAATGCCGGTATGGACTTGTTGGGCCGAATGGCCTGTTTCTGTACTGTACATTCTATGTAAGTCTATGTAATTCCATGTCCCTGTTTTAAATGGTAATGAAGGTTCTATTGGGGGGAATTTAAGGTACCCTTCCTAGGCCCAAGGCAAATATCAGGCATGGCCCTAACTGAGTGAGAACCCAACGGAACCGATTCCCACTGAATTTTCCGTTCCTCTTCTGTTTTACAACCAATCAGGGCAGAAGCAAGAAAAAGATTGACTCCAATAAATCTGTTGCTGTTTCATAAGTTGAGATCATGATTGGTGCTGAATTATGAGCAGTTTTGTGCTGTACAAAGAACACTTACAAGGCCCTGGGTGTGGCTAGCCAAGGTCATTTCACAAATAACCTTCACAGCCACCATAAGGAGGAGACTTTCCTGGCAGGAATCCGGGCTGGAATTAAAATCAGGTCCCAAAGGTTAAAGGGAAGTGTTCTCAACAACTGCAACACCCAGTTCTCTGTAAGAGGTGAATGTTTAACAGAAGTTTGAGCTGTAATGTATTTGATATTTTGTTTGTAAAGTGGAAGCTTGGCACAATTCCCTGCCACTCTTCTTAAAGGTTAAAATGTTCCATATTTATCCCACCTCAGGAGCGGTGCAGAATGATTGATGGAAATTGTACATTTTAGTGAAAGTATGATCAGAGCCCCGAAAGCTCCACAGTTCTGCTGTTGTGGAAACTGCTGCGAAATTTGCCCAATGCAGCAAAACTCCCCCCGTGCTCGACAGCAGCAGAATCAGGACTGAAAAAGAAGCAGGAGCAGGAGCTAGTCTTATATTAACCAGGAGGTTTACTGTAGAGATTTAGTGTGTCTCCCGTACCTCTCCCGTTCCTGCTTCCGCCGGCTCTCCTGCTCCAGATTCTGCCACCGATGATTCTGTTGCTAATGCTCCTGTTCGTAAAACCTGAGGCACTTGAGCCCATCATCATCTTCTGCTGGTGATGGACTGATAGCAGCTGGTGATAGACTGATAGCAGCTGGTGACGGACTGATAGCAGCTGGTGATAGACTGATAGCAGCTGGTGATAGACTGATAGCAGCTGGTGATGGACTGATAGCAGCTGGTGATGGACTGATAGCAGCTGGTGATGGACTGATAGCAGCTGGTGATGGACTGATAGCAGCTGGTGATGGACTGATAGCAGCTGGTGATAGACTGATAGCAGCTGGTGATAGACTGATAGCAGCTGGTGATGGACTGATAGCAGCTGGTGATGGACTGATAGCAGCTGGTGATAGACTGATAGCAGCTGGTGATGGACTGATAGCAGCTGGTGATAGACTGATAGCAGCTGGTGATGAACTGATAGCAGCTGGTGATGGACTGATAGCAGCTGGTGATGGACTGATGGGTACATGGAGCGGGAGCACAGGGAGTGGGAGTGCAGGGAATGAGGGAGTGGGAGTGCAAGGAGTGAGGGAGCGGGAGTGCAAGGAGTGAGGGAGCGGGAGTGCAAGGAGTGAGGGAGCGGGAGTGCAAGGAGTGAGGGAGCGGGAGTGCAAGGAGTGAGGGAGGTGCAAGGAGTGAGGGAATGAGAGCGCCAGGAGTCAGGGAGTGGGAGTGCAAGGAGTGAAGAGTGGGAGTGCAGGGAGTGGGAGTGCAGGGAGTGGGAGTGCAGGGAGTGAGGGAGTGGGAGTGCAAGGAGTGAGGGAGTGGAAGTGCAGGGAGTGGGAGTGCAAGGAGCGAGGGAGCGGGAGCGCGGGGAGCAGGAGTGCAGGGAGCGAGGGAGCGGGATCGCGGGAAGCAGGAGTGCAGGGAGTGAGGGAGTGAGGGAGTGGGAGCGCGGGGAGCAGGAGTGCAGGGAGCGAGGGAGTGGGAGCACGGGGAGCAGGAATGCAGGGAGTGAGGGAGCGGGAGTGCAGGGAGCAGGGGTGCAGGGAGCGAGGGGGTGGGTGAGTGGGGAGCAGGAGTGCAGGGAGTGAGGGAGCAGGGGTGCAGGGAGTGAGGGAGTGGGAGCGCAGGGTGCAGGGAGTGAGGGTGCAGAGAGTGAGGGAGTGGGAGCACGGGGAGCAGGAATGCTCCTCCTCTGGGCCCCACAAGGAAGGTTTAGCTTCCCCTGCCCCAGGATAACCTCTCCCTCTTCCCAATCGTGAGACCGTCCCGAAACTCCCCTCCTGGAGAATTACCTGAGTGCCGGGGTCCGTTACTCCGAAATTAGGCCCCCGCCCACCGGCCCAGTGCCACTTCCCACTGATTTTGGGCGAGCGACTGCCTGGGCGGGGGGGGGGGCCATGGGGGGCGATGCAGTTAAGGCTGGGGAGTTCGAACCTCCCAGGCTTTCACACTGCCGAGATTAGTGCAGTTTGTCACTCACTGCTTGATTCCCACTCCCAGTTAAAATCGGGGCTCTAGTCATGAGCAAGGACTCACGGAATTTAACAAGTTTGCACAGGAAAAAGAAGGGGCCTGATCAAGGTTTCTGAAATGTTAAATGGCATGTTCAATATAGATTTAAGCAGATGATTTAATTCGATCTGTGTTTGCAAAACTGGAGGAGAAGTACAAACCTGACCAGCTTTCAGTGAAACTAACGAGTCGAAGAGTTTCCCACCCAGAGCTCGGATAATTTCCAAAGAGTCCACAATAAATGGTTAATATTGTGATTAACTTCTTTGAGAAAGAGCTGGATGTACAATTCAGGTTAAAACAAGATGCCTGGTGATATAAGGAAAACGTTAGAAAAAGACGATGAATTGCTCAGTGAAACAAAATAGATCCTTGCGGTTGGAACCAAGAAAATGTTGTCCATGGTTAGAGCTGAATTGGTTTAAGGATTGGATTAATACGCAGGGGCTCCCTTGGTTACTCGATGGAGTTAGGGAGTTTTGCAGAGGTTTTTTTTTTGGAGGGTCTGCTTTGGTTGATCACTCCACTCATGGGTTTGAGTAGTTTGGGTAGAGGTCACAATTGGGCAAACTGGTACATGACCTACGAAGGGAATGGGCTCGACAGAGTGAACAGTCTTTTCTTGTCCCATATTCTAGTATATAATTCAATTTTTTGTTTCACTGGTTTGACTGACTTACTGAATTCACTTGCCTGGTGACTTTTGCGTTCCAGGATCATTCACACCAGTGAAATTCAAAACTACACACCCCTCCTTTAGCCTCCCTACTGCTGGCACACCATCACTTCCAGTGGCCTTGTACGTTACGAGGAGTTTCTTACCATATCTAACCTTACTCGTTAAGCGATGCTTTTGACACACATTTGGCTTTGAGAAATTCTATTCACTTTGCTTCCTATCTTTTGTAGGGTTTGTTAAAGAGTGCGAGCAGAGCACTCCAGTGGACTACTTCTGGTACAGAGAGACCTTGAATATCAGTGCTGATATGACGGTAAATGGAGAGGGTCTGCAATGGTGGCTGGTTATGTGCCTCTTCATTGCTTGGTTGGTTGTGTACAGTTGCGTTATAAGAGGAATTGAAAGCTTGGGAAAGGTGAGTTTCAAAAAATAAAAATAAAATCATACTGCATTTTAGATTTAATAGTAATCTAAGGATATTCACTAAGTAAAGATATTTACTATTTATAACTTAGTCAGTAACTGCATCGCAGATGACGGTCACTCCCGGCCATTTTCAAACCTATTTATCTGCACATGAATCTCAGTCTTAGCCATTTGAATTGTCCTACAGTTTATCCTACAAGTGGCTCAGTGGTTGCACTCTTGCCGCTGAGTTAGAGGGTTGCAGGTTCACGTCTCACTCCTAGAGCCTCAAGCACATAATCTAGGCTGAAACTCCAGTGCAGTACTGAGGGAGTGCTGCACCACCATCTTTTATAATGAGGCGTTAATCCGAGGCCCTGTCTGCCCCACTGGCTGGGTCCAAGTCAGGACTGGACCTTTAAAGAGGTACCAGTTTTTAAAAACCTCATGGATCAGCCCCTTTGCTCAGGTGACCATCAGAGTAGGGTCTGGGGAGGGGCTAGAGTAAAGCTTTTCTGCCCAAGTTTCTGTTCGCATGGGACAGGTGGGTACCAAAGATGTGCCCAAAGTGGCATTTGCACCTGCCTGCCCCATGCTAGTAAGGTGAATGGTGTCAGTCCTGGAGTGCACAGTCGGGCACAATCCCAGCATAAACTTCCAGGATCGATACTCAAGCAATTTCAGGGCTCAAGTGTTGGGGAAACTTTATTTAAAATCTTACTTATTGTACATTGCAGGCTATCTACTTCACTGCAACGTTCCCTTACCTTGTACTATTCACCCTCCTTGTACGAGGATTAACACTGCCTGGGGCCACTCATGGTTTGACCTATCTAATTACTCCAGACGTAAGTATATGTAGCTGTATGTCAATGAATGTCAGCACTGACTCTGGATATATCAGTGATCTAATACGCACTGTGTCAATTAGGATACAGTAAGCTAACCTTGTGGAGACAGATGACATTGCAAAACTTCCCATGTGGGCAACCGTTGGTGCTAACTTGTTTGTTCTATGTTGGAGCTCCAGTATACTGTACCACCATGCTGCCTTACTTTGCTCTTATATTTTATTTTTAATTCAAATTTTACTTTTCTGGGTTTACTTTAAAAATTCATATTTTACTGTGTATTCTTGCTTGTGTCGTGACAGAGCAGAGCAGAGTCCCATGATTTGGTTACACTTGTGCTGTTGCTAAGCCCCTTCCTGCACTCCAAGTGGCCCCTTGAGTTGTACCAAGCTGATGTTTCACATAGGTTTGGGACACATTCATGGTGACTTTAAACTCTCATCAGATACCCAAGCTGCATTAAATATATTAACTGAAAGGTTTTATTTGTATTTAAGAATGTAGGAATGAGAAAAGGCCATTCCACCATCCAGCTCTCTTCTATCCAAGCTCTGTTTCAGCAGCTTTTAAAAACAATTTTCCTACCATAAATCTCTCCCCTTTCAACAGGCATTGGTTCAGTTTCTTTCTGAATGTTTGAACTGAGCCAATATTTACCACACCAAACAACAGCCTATTCTAAGCACAAAGAAGCTTTTGCTTAAACTAAGCTTAACTCCTGGCTCCTTCAGCTCATAGCCTTGTTCTTGTTTCTGCTTTCCAACATATTTTGCAACAAAAATAATACTGATGCAGTGTGGCAAAAAGATTGTCTAGAAAATGAAAAAATGATTCAAAATGCAGAAAAAAAACATGCACTTGCATAGCCATTGCCAACTTTTAATTGGAATTATAATAATTGATATTACGATAGTTTAAAATAACAAAAATGAATAATGTTATCACTGTTAATAATTCAACTTACATACATTAGCGAATGGATTTTCGCTAAGTTACCACATAAGAGATATGACTAGGAGCCAGGGGCCAGGTAACAGAATGGACTGAAAGATGTCTACAAAACGGAAAACAGATGGTCGGAGTTAAGGGAAGTTTTTCGGACATGCAAAAAGTGGGAAGTGGTGTCCCACAGGGTTCCAGGCTGGAAACACTGTTGTTCACCATATAGATCAATGATTTGGACTCAGAAATTGGAGGGATGGTGTTGAAATTTGCAGATTGGGAGGTATATCTAATAATGTGGAGGACTGCACCAAAATACAGGAAGACATAAACAGGCTTCCAGAGTGGGCGGATAAATGGCAAGTGAAATTCAATATCGCAAAGTGTGAGGTGGCTCATTTTGGTAGAAGGAATAAGGAGACCTCTTATTCCCTGGAAGGTGAGAAACTAAATAGGGTAGAGGGGCAAAGTGATCTGGGAAAACAAATATATAAATCGCTAAAAGTAACAGCACAAATTGATAAATCCCATAAAGAGTGCAAAGTACTGGGGTTCATTTCTAGAGGAATAGAATTCAAAAGCAGGGAGGTAATGTTAAATATATACAGAATCTTGGTTAGACTATACTTTGAGTACTGTGTCAGTTCCAGTCTCCATACCAGATATTGAAGCACTGGAGAAAGTGCAGAAAAGATTTACAAAGATGTTACCAGAATTGAGAGGATACAACTATCGAGAAAGATTGAACAGGCTGGGGCTCTTTTTCCCAGGAAAGAGAAGACTAAGAGGAGGCCTGATAGAGGTCTTTAAGATTATGAAGTGGTTCAGTAGGGGTGGGTGTGGAGAAATTATTTACACTTGTGGAGGAGTCCAAGTTAAGAGGAAAAACACAAGATAACGACTATCAGATCAAATAACTTTCTTCACACAGAGAATGGTGATAATGTGGAGCTCGTTGCCACATGGAGTGGTTGAGGCAGATCGCATTCATGCATTTTTTTTTTATTCGTTCACGGGATGTGGGCGTCGCTGGCAAGGCCGGCATTTATTGCCCATCCCTAATTGCCCGAGAAGGTGGTGATGAGCCGCCTTCTTGAACCGCTGCAGTCCGTGTGGTGACGGTTCTCCCACAGTGCTGTTAGGAAGGGAGTTCCAGGATTTTGACCCAGCGACAATGAAGGAACGGCGATATATTTCCAAGTTGGGATGGTGTGTGACTTGGAGGGGAATGTGCAGGTGGTGTTGTTCCCCTGTGCCTGCTGCTCTTGTCCTTCTAGGTGGTAGAGGTCGCGGGTTTGGGAGGTGCTGTCGAAGAAGCCTTGTCGAGTTGCTGCAGTGCATCCTGTGGATGGTGCACACTGCAGCCACAGTGCGCCGGTGGTGAAGGGAGTGAATGTTTAGGGTGGTGGATGGGGTGCCAATCAAGTGGGCTGCTTTATCTTGGATGGTGTCGAGCTTCTTGAGTGTTGTTGGAGCTGCACTCATCCAGGCAAGTGGAGAGTATTCCATCACACTCCTGACTTGTGCCTTGTAGATGGTGGAAAGGCTTTGGGGAGTCAGGAGGTGAGTCACTCGCCGCAGAATACCCAGCCTCTGACCTGATCTCGTAGCCACAGTATTTATATGGCTGGTCCAGTTAAGTTTCTGGTCAATGGTGACCCCCAGGATGTTGATGGTGGGGGATTCGGCGATGGTAATGCCGTTGAATGTCAAGGGGAGGTGGTTAGACTCTCTCTTGTTGGAGATGGTCATTGCCTGGCACTTATCTGGCGCGAATGTTACTTGCCACTTATCAGCCCAAGCCTGGATGTTGTCCAGGTCTTGCTGCATGCGGGCTCGGACTGCTTCATTATCTGAGGGGTTGCGAATGGAACTGAACACTGTGCAGTCATCAGCGAACATCCCCATTTCTGACCTTATGATGGAGGGAAGGTCATTGATGAAGCAGCTGAAGATGGTTGGGCCTAGGACACTGCCCTGAGGAACTCCTGCAGCAATGCCCTGGGGCTGAGATGCTTGGCCTCCAACAACCACTACCATCTTCCTTTGTGCTAGGTATGACTCCAGCCACTGGAGAGTTTTCCCCCTGATTCCCATGGACTTCAATTTTACTAGGGCTCCTTGGTGCCACACTCGGTCAAATGCTGCCTTGATGTCAAGGGCAGTCACTCTCACCTCACCTCTGGAATTCAGCTCTTTTGTCCATGTTTGGACCAAGGCTGTAATGAGGTCTGGAGCCGAGTGGTCCTGGCGGAACCCAAACTGAGCATCGGTGAGCAGGTTATTGGTGAGTAAGTGCCGCTTGATAGCACTGTCGACGACACCTTCCATCACTTTGCTGATGATTGAGAGTAGACTGATGGGGCGGTAATTGGCCGGATTGGATTTGTCCTGCTTTTTGTGGACAGGACATACCTGGGCAATTTTCCACATTGTCGGGTGGATGCCAGTGTTGTAGCTGTACTGGAACAGCTTGGCTAGAGGCGCAGCTAGTTCTGGAGCACAAGTCTTCAGCACTACAGCTGGGATGTTGTCGGGGCCCATAGCCTTTGCTGTATCCAGTGCACTCAGCCGTTTCTTGATATCACGTGGAGTGAATCGAATTGGCCGAAGACTGACTTCCGTGATGGTGGGGATATCGGGAGGAGGCTGAGATGGATCATCCACTCGGCACTTCTGGCTGAAGATGGTTGCAAACGCTTCAGCCTTGTCTTTTGCACTCACGTGCTGGACTCCGCCATCATTGAGAATGGGGATGTTTGCAGAGCCTCCTCCTCCCGTTAGTTGTTTAATTGTCCACCACCATTCACGACTGGATGTGGCAGGACTGCAGAGCTTTGATCTGATCCGTTGGTTGTGGAATCGCTTAGCTCTGTCTATAGCATGTTGCTTCCGCTGTTTAGCATGCATGTAGTCCTGAGTTGTAGCTTCACCAGGTTGGTACCTCATTTTTAGGTACGCCTGGTGCTGCTCCTGGCATGCTCTTCTACACTCCTCATTGAACCAGGGTTGATCCCCTGGCTTGTTGGTAATGGTAGAGTGAGGAATATGCCGGGCCATGAGGTTACAGATTGTGCTGGAATACAATTCTGCTGCTGCTGATGGCCCACAGCGCCTCATGGATGCCCAGTTTTGAGCTGCTAGATCTGTTCTGAATCTATCCCATTTAGCACGGTGGTAGTGCCACACAACACGTTGGATGATGTCCTCAGTGCGAAGACGGGACTTCATCTCCACGAGGACTGTGCGGTGGTCACTCCTACCAATACTGTCACGGACAGATGCATTTGCGACAGGTAGATTGGTGAGGACGAGGTCAAGTCAGTTTTTCCCTCGTGTTGGTTCGCTCACCACCTGCCGCAGGCCCAGTCTAGCAGCTATGTCCTTCAGGACTCGGCCAGTAGTGGTGCTACCGAGCCACTCTTGGTGATGGACATTGAAGTCCCCCACCCAGAGTACATTTTGTGCCCTTGCTACCCTCAGTGCTTCCTCCAAGTGGTGTTCAACATGGAGGAGGACTGATTCATCAGCTGAGGGAGGGCGGTAGGTGGTAATCAGCAGGAGGTTTCCTTGCCCATGTTTGACCTGATGCCATGAGATTTCATGGGGTCCAGGGTCAATGTTGAGGACTCCCAGGGCCACTCCCTCCTGACTGTATATCACTGTACCGCCACCTCTGGTGGGTCTGTCCTGCCGCTGGGACAGGACATACCCAGGGATGGTGATGGAAGATTCTGTGAGTATGGCTATGTCAGGCTGTTGCTTGACTCGTCTGTGGGACAGCTCTCCCAATTTTGGCACAAGTCCCCAGATGTTCGTAAGGAGGACCTTGCAGGGTCGACTGGGCTTGGTGTTTTGCCGTTGTCGTGTCCGGTGCCTCGTGGTCCGACCGGTTTTCTTCTTACTATGACTTTTCGTAGCAAGATTTTACAACTGAGTGGCTTGCTCAGCCATTTCAGAGGGCAATTAAGAATCAACCACATTGCTGTGGGTCTGGAGTCACATATGGGCCAGACCGGGTCAGGGCGGCAGGCTTCCTTCCCTAAAGGACATTAGTGAACCAGATGGGTTTTTACAACAATCCGGTAGTTTCATCGCCATCATTACTGATACTAGTATTTCAATTCCAGATTTTTATTTAATTAATTGAATTTAAATTCACCAGCTGCCGTGGCGGGATTTGAACTCATGACTCTGGATTTTAGTCCAGGCCTCTGGATTACTAGCCCAGTAACATAACCACTATGCTACCGTACCCTATTTAAGAGGAGGCTTGATGCATACTTGAGGGAGAAGGGAATAGAGGGATATTGGGGATCGGGCGGGAAGAGGTGATTCGAGTGGGAGGAGGCTCGTGTGGAGGAAAGATGCCAGCATGGATCAGCTTGGCGAAATGGCCTGTTTCTGTGCTGTAGATTCTGTACAATGACAAATCAAGATCATTCAGCCACATGCAATATAACATTTACAACTACTAACATGAAACAATGCATTAAAATTAATTTAACTCAATGCAATATTATTAGTGAGACTTCATTTAAAAGGAGATACTAACTTGATGTAAGCCAATGGTAGGGCAGCAAGGATAGGCAGTTGAATTCTGAAAGGTGATGTGAGGGAAGGGAGGGGGAGGCAATGGTCGAGATGAACAATGGTCCAGATGAAAAACGGTCTTGAGGAACAATGGTCTAGATGAACAGTGGTCTTGATGAACAGTGGCCTCGATGAACAACGGTCTCGATGAACAACGGTCTCGATGAACAATGGTCTCGATGAACAACGGTCTGGATGAACAACGGTCTAGATGAACAATAGTCTCGATGAACAATGGTCTAGATGAACAGTGGTCTTGATGAACAGTGGTCTAGATGAACAGTGGTCTAGATGAACAGTGGTCTAGATGAACAATGGTCTAGATGAACAGTGGTCTAGATGAACAGTGGTCTTGATGAACAGTGGTCTAGATGAACAGTGGTCTAGATGAACAGTGGTCTTGATGAACAGTGGTCTAGATGAACAGTGGTCTTGATGAACAACGGTTTTGATGAACAACGGTCTTGATGAACAACGGTCTAGATGAACAACGGTCTTGATGAACAACGGTCTCGATGAACAACGGTCTCGATGAACAACGGTCTCGATGAACAACAGTCTCGATAAACAACCGTCTTGATGAACAACGGTCTAGATGAACAACGGTCTAGATGAACAACGGTCTCGATAAACAACGGACTCGATGAACAACGGTCTTGATGAACAGTGGTCTTAATGAACAATGGTCTTGATGAACAGTGGTCTTGATGAACAATGGTCCAGATGAGCAATGGTTTAGATGAACAGTGGTCTTGATGAACAATGGTCTAGATGAGCAATGGTCTAGATGAACAGTGGTCTTAATGAACAATGGTCTTAATGAACAATGGTCTTGATGAACAGTGGTCTTGATGAACAATGGTCTAGATGAGCAATGGTCTAGATGAACAATGGTCTAGATGAACAATGGTTTAGATGAACAATGGTCTTGATGAACAATGGTCTTGATGAACAGTGGTCTTGATGAACAATGGTCTAGATGAGCAATGGTCTAGATGAACAATGGTCTAGATGAGCAATGGTCTAGATGAACAACGGTCTTGATGAACAGTGGTCTTGATGAACAATGGTTTAGATGAACAGTGGTCTTGATAAACAACGGTCTCGATGAACAACGGTCTTGATGAACAGTGGTCTTAATGAACAGTGGTCTTGATGAACAATGGTTTAGATGAACAATGGTCTAGATGAGCAATGGTCTAGATGAGCAATGGTCTAGATGAACAATGCCAGAAAGCATAGAGTCAGCTGCCCTGCTGAGGCTGGTGAAGAGGATTCTGTTTGAGGCACATATACCCTTGATATTCCAGAGTGCAGCTCTGGTTTCCATCCACAAGAAGAGAGATCCCAGTGAGCCCAAAGACGACAGAGAAATCTCAAGATTGATGAGTGGCTCTTCAGATGGTTCTTTGGGTTGTTGCAGCCTATATATCAGGTGCTGTAGACTGCGGAGGAGTCAGAAAGCAATAGGCTGGATTCTGCTCTTGTAGGAATATGTAGGAGAGGTTGTGGTTTTATTGGCAATCATAGAGCATTGTAAGACTCAGGAAAAACCCACTTACATTGCTGTCATAAAATTCTGTAGGACTTTCAACCTCTTGTGACCCTCTGAAGAAACTGGGAAGCTACGGGAATACCTTGTCAAATCTTGGATTTTACCTGGGAGATGTACTCCAGCTCCAAATCTGTGTCAGGGTAAATGAGAGACTCACTGATTCCACCTCTCTTGAAAGAGGAGTGGAGCAAGGCTGTTCATGGCCACCTATCCTATTCGATGTACTCATCAATTATGTGTTAGATGGCGTAGTAAGGGTTTGACTTGTTCCAGA
Source organism: Heptranchias perlo (assembly GCF_035084215.1). Classification (NCBI taxonomy): domain Eukaryota; kingdom Metazoa; phylum Chordata; class Chondrichthyes; order Hexanchiformes; family Hexanchidae; genus Heptranchias; species Heptranchias perlo. The sequence continues at coordinate 9,440,634 of NC_090326.1, read as the reverse complement.
CATTTCTGAAAGAGTTCTGTTGAGTCCTGCTCTGCCACTACAGAAGCAGATCACATTTTATTGTTGGCGGACTGACAATGGGGGTACTTCCAGCGGAGAGCCAAGTGAGCAGGGAGCTCGGTCTGAGAATCAAATTACACTGCTGTAGCCCTACCTCTGACCCATGTTCCCTCTGCCAGCATGGAGTGCAGGATTAGGGAATTACTCCTCCAGTGAACTCTACTCACCATCTTGAACAGCAGGCAGACCAGTGGGATTTGATGGTGAGTGTCTCCAAATGCAATGTTATGGCTTTACAAGAAGGGGTCTTGAATGTATTGAATGAGAGACGCAGTGGACATCTTCTCTAAATCTTGATTTATTCTGGACCTGGGGTCCTGGTGAATGCCAATTTCAGGTGGGACATATAGGGGTTAATTTTAACCCCCAAGAACGGGTGGGTAGGGAGAGGGTGGAAGATGAAAATAGTTGTTTTTTTTGGGTGGCGACGGCAAAATTTTCGGACTTTGCATTCCCAGTGGGAAGCCTGGACTTTTACCACCCACGTTAAACCCAGAAGTAACGCCAGGTTGCAGTTGCGACCCAAAAAACAATTATTTTCGACTCTCACCCACCCCCAACCCACCCGGTCTTCAGGGTTAAAATCACCCCCATTGTCTCATATTTTCAGGGTTTCATGCCAGCAGTCAGCATTCTGGGTACCCAGTTAACACGCAATCCTGGCCATTATAACTGAACGTGTGCTGAGAGGAGAGCAGAGTCTGTCTGATGCATTTAGCCACTGAACTCAGGAAGGAGCGGGATGGGAGGGGAAGGGGGAGATGGATGGTATGAGGGAGGAATGAAGGAATGACAATAGGTAGGGGAGGGGGAAAATGGATGGCAATGGGTAGGAGAGAGAGTGGACAGTGGTGGGAGGGGAGGGTGGGTAACAGTGATCGAGGGAACAGAGTGGATAATAGTGATCGAGGGAACAGGGTGGATAATGGTGATCGAGGGAACAGGGTGGATAATGGTGATCGAGGGAACAGGGTGGATAATGGTGATCGAGGGAACAGGGTGGATAATGGTGATCGAGGGAACAGAGTGGATAATGGTGATCGAGGGAACAGGGTGGATAATGGTGATCGAGGGAACAGAGTGGATAATGGTGATCGAGGGAACAGGGTGGATAATGGTGATCGAGGGAACAGGGTGGATAATGGTGATCGAGGGAACAGGGAGGATAATGGTGATCGAGGGAACAGAGTGGATAATAGTGATCGAGGGAACAGGGTGGCTAATGGTGATCGAGGGAACAGGGTGGCTAATGGTGATCGAGGGAACAGGGTGGATAATGGTGATCGAGGGAACAGGGTGGATAATGGTGATCGAGGGAACAGGGTGGATAATGGTGATCGAGGGAACAGGGTGGATAATGGTGATCGAGGGAACAGAGTGGATAATGGTGATCGAGGGAACAGGGTGGATAATGGTGATCGAGGGAACAGGGTGGATAATGGTGATCGAGGGAACAGAGTGGATAATGGTGATCGAGGGAACAGGGTGGATAATGGTGATCGAGGGAACAGGGTGGCTAATGGTGATCGAGGGAACAGGGTGGATAATGGTGATCGAGGGAACAGGGTGGATAATGGTGATCGAGGGAACAGGGTGGATAATGGTGATCGAGGGAACAGAGTGGATAATGGTGATCGAGGGAACAGAGTGGATAATGGTGATCGAGGGAACAGAGTGGATAAGAGTGATCGAGGGAACAGAGTGGATAATAATGATCGAGGGAACAGGGTGGCTAATGGTGATCGAGGGAACAGGGTGGATAATGGTGATCGAGGGAACAGGGTGGATAATGGTGATCGAGGGAACAGGGTGGATAATGGTGATCGAGGGAACAGAGTGGATAATGGTGATCGAGGGAACAGAGTGGATAATGGTGATCGAGGGAACAGAGTGGATAAGAGTGATCGAGGGAACAGAGTGGATAATGGTGATCGAGGGAACAGAGTGGATAATGGTGATCGAGGGAACAGAGTGGATAATAGTGATCGAGGGAACAGAGTGGAAATTAGGGAATGGGGAAGTGGACGCCAATGAACAGGGGGACGGGACGAAAAAGAAAGGTGAGGCAAATATATCACAACAGAGAAGGGGGAATTAGATGGCAGTGAAGGGGAAAGGCTGGGAGCAGCACTTTGGAATAGGGGAGGAAAGAGCTTGCCAGCATTGACTGAGGGAGTGGGGAGGGAGAGTGCCAGCATTGACTGAGGGAGTGGGGAGGGAGAGTGCCAGCATTAACTGAGGGAGTGGGGAGGGAGAGTGCCAGCATTGACTGAGGGGCAGTGGGGAGGGAGAGTGCCAGCATTGACTGAGGGAGTGGGGAGGGAGAGTGCCAGCATTGACTGAGGGAGTGGGGAGGGAGCGTGCCAGCATTAACTGAGGGGCAGTGGGGAGGGAGAGTGCCAGCATTGACTGAGGGAGTGGGGAGGGAGAGTGCCAGCATTGACTGAGGGGGTGGGGAGGGAGAGTGCCAGCATTAACTGAGGGGGTGGGGAGGGAGAGTGTCAGCATTAACTGAGGGAGTGGGGAGGGAGAGTGCCAGCATTAACTGAGGGAGTGGGGAGGGAGAGTGCCAGCATTGACTGAGGGAGTGGGGAGGGAGAGTGCCAGCATTGACTGAGGGAGTGGGGAGGGAGAGTGCCAGCATTTACTGAGGGAGTGGGGAGGGAGAGTGCCAGCATTAACTGAGGGAGTGGGGAGGGAGAGTGCCAGCATTGACTGAGGGAGTGGGGAGGGAGAGTGCCAGCATTAACTGAGGGAGTGGGGAGGGAGAGTGCCAGCATTGACTGAGGGAGTGGGGAGGGAGAGTGCCAGCATTTACTGAGGGAGTGGGGAGGGAGAGTGCCAGCATTGACTGAGGGAGTGGGGAGGGAGAGTGCCAGCATTTACTGAGGGAGTGGGGAGGGAGAGTGCCAGCATTAACTGAGGGAGTGGGGAGGGAGAGTGCCAGCATTTACTGAGGGAGTGGGGAGGGAGAGTGCCAGCATTAACTGAGGGAGTGGGGAGGGAGAGTGCCAGCATTAACTGAGGGAGTGGGGAGGGAGAGTGCCAGCATTAACTGAGGAAGTGGGGAGGGAGAGTGCCAGCATTAACTGAGGGAGTGGGGAGGGAGAGTGCCAGCATTAACTGAGGGAGTGGGGAGGGAGAGTGCCAGATAAAGTCCCACATAAGAGGTTAGTGTGTAAAATTTAAGCACATGGGATTGGGGGTAATATACTGGCGTGGATTGAAAATTGGTTAACAGACAGGAAACAGAGAGTAGGAATAAATGGGTCTTTTTCAGGGTGGCAGGCAGTGACTAGTGGGGTACCGCAGGGAGCAGTGCTTGGGCCCCAGCTATTCACAATATATATCAATGATTTGGATGAGGGAACCAAATGTAATATTTCCAAGTTTGCTGACGACACAAAACTAGGTGGGATCGTGAGTTGTGAGGAGGATGCAAAGAGGCTTCAAGGTGATTTAGATAAGTTGAGTGAGTGGGCAAATACATGGCAGATGCAGTAATAATGTGGATAAATGTGAAGTTATCCACTTCGGAAGGAAAAACAGAAAGGCAGAGTATTATTTAAATGGTGATAGATTGGGGAATGTTGATGTACAAAGGGACCTGGGTATCCTTGTACACCAGTCACTGAAAGCAAACAGGCAGGTGCAGCAAGCAGTTAGGAAGGCAAATGGTATGTTGGCCTTCATTGCAAGAGGATTTGAGTAAAGGAGCAAGGATGTCTTACTGCAGTTATACAGGGCCTTGGTGAGACCATACCTGGAGTATTGTGTGCAGTTTTGGTCTCCTTACCTAAGAAAGGATATACTTGCCATAGAGGGAGTGCAGCGAAGGTTCACCAGACTGATTCCTGAGATGGCAGGACTGTCGTATGAGGAGAGATTGGGTCGACTCGGCCTGTATTCACTCGAGTTTAGAAGAATGAGAGGGGATCTCATTGAAACATATAAAATTCTGACAGGACTGGACAGACTGGATGTAGGGAGGATGTTTCCCCTGGCTGGGGGGGTCCAGAACAAGGGGTCACAGTCTCAGGATACGGGGTAGGACATTGAGGACTGAGATGAGGAGAAATTTCTTCACTCAGAGGGTGGTGAACCTGTGGAATTCTCTACCACAGAAGGCTGTGGAGGCCAAGTCACTGAATATATTTAAGAAGGAGCTAGATAGATTTCTAGACACAAAAGGCATTAAAGGGTATGGGGAGAGAGCGGCAATATAGTATTGAGATAGAGGATCAGCCATGATCATATTGAATGGCGGAGCAGGCTCGAAGGGCCGAATGGCCTACTCCTGCTCCTATTTTCTATGTTTCTATGTTTTTAACTAGAGGGAGTGGGGAGGGAGAGTGCCGGCATTAACTGAGGGAGTGGGGAGGGAGAGTGCCGGCATTAACTGAGGGGGTGGGGAGGGAGAGTGCCGGCATTGACTGAGGGAGTGGGGAGGGAGAGTGCCAGCATTAACTGAGGGGCAGTGGGGAGGGAGAGTGCCAGCATTGACTGAGGGAGTGGGGAGGGAGAGTGTCAGCATTAACTGAGGGAGTGGGGAGGGAGAGTGCCGGCATTAACTGAGGGGGTGGGGAGGGAGAGTGCCGGCATTGACTGAGGGAGTGGGGAGGGAGAGTGCCAGCATTAACTGAGGGGCAGTGGGGAGGGAGAGTGCCAGCATTAACTGAGGGAGTGGGGAGGGAGAGTGTCAGCATTAACTGAGGGAGTGGGGAGGGAGAGTGCCAGCATTAACTGAGGGAGTGGGGAGAGAGAGTGTCAGCATTAACTGAGGGAGTGGGGAGGGAGAGTGCCAGCATTAACTGAGAGAGTGGGGAGAGAGAGTGCCAGCATTGACTGAGGGAGTGGGGAGGGAGAGTGCCAGCATTGACTGAGGGAGTGGGGAGGGAGAGTGTCAGCATTAACTGAGGGGGTGGGGAGAGAGAGTGTCAGCATTAACTGAGGGAGTGGGGAGGGAGAGTGCCGGCATTAACTGAGGGAGTGGGGAGAGAGAGTGTCAGCATTAACTGAGGGAGTGGGGAGGGAGAGTGCCAGCATTAACTGAGGGAGTGGGGAGGGAGAGTGCCAGCATTGACTGAGGGAGTGGGGAGGGAGAGTGCCAGCATTGACTGAGGGAGTGGGGAGGGAGAGTGTCAGCATTAACTGAGGGGGTGGGGAGAGAGAGTGTCAGCATTAACTGAGGGAGTGGGGAGGGAGAGTGCCGGCATTAACTGAGGGAGTGGGGAGAGAGAGTGTCAGCATTAACTGAGGGAGTGGGGAGGGAGAGTGCCAGCATTAACTGAGAGAGTGGGGAGAGAGAGTGTCAGCATTAACTGAGGGGGTGGGGAGAGAGAGTGTCAGCATTAACTGAGGGAGTGGGGAGGGAGAGTGCCAGCATTAACTGAGAGAGTGGGGAGAGAGAGTGTCAGCATTAACTGAGAGAGTGGGGAGAGAGAGTGTCAGCATTAACTGAGGGAGTGGGGAGGGAGAGTGCCAGCATTAACTGAGGGGGTGGGGTCGGCGAGTGCCAGCATTAACTGAGGGAGTGGGGAGGGAGAGTGCCAGCATTAACTGAGGGAGTGGGGAGGGAGAGTGCCGGCATTAACTGAGGGAGTGGGGAGGGAGAGTGCCAGCATTGACTGAGGGAGTGGGGAGGGAGAGTGCCAGCATTGACTGAGGGAGTGGGGAGGGAGAGTGCCAGCATTAACTGAGGGAGTGGGGAGGGAGAGTGCCAGCATTGACTGAGGGAGTGGGGAGGGAGAGTGCCAGCATTAACTGAGGGGGTGGGGTCGGCGAGTGCCAGCATTAACTGAGGGAGTGGGGAGGGAGAGTGCCGGCATTAACTGAGGGAGTGGGGAGGGAGAGTGCCAGCATTAACTGAGGGAGTGGGGAGGGAGAGTGCCAGCATTAACTGAGGGAGTGGGGAGGGAGAGTGCCAGCATTAACTGAGGGAGTGGGGAGGGAGAGTGCCAGCATTAACTGAGGGAGTGGGGAGGGAGAGTGCCAGCATTAACTGAGGGAGTGGGGAGGGAGAGTGCCAGCATTGACTGAGGGAGTGGGGAGGGAGAGTGCCAGCATTGACTGAGGGAGTGGGGAGGGAGAGTGCCTGCATTAACTGAGGGAGTGGGGAGGGAGAGTGTCAGCATTGACTGAGGGAGTGGGGAGGGAGAGTGCCAGCATTAACTGAGGGAGTGGGGAGGGAGAGTGCCAGCATTGACTGAGGGAGTGGGGAGGGAGAGTGCCAGCATTGACTGAGGGAGTGGGGAGGGAGAGTGCCAGCATTGACTGAGGGGGTGGGGAGGGAGAGTGTCAGCATTGACTGAGGGAGTGGGGAGGGAGAGTGCCAGCATTAACTGAGGGAGTGGGGAGGGAGAGTGCCAGCATTGACTGAGGGAGTGGGGAGGGAGAGTGCCAGCATTGACTGAGGGAGTGGGGAGGGAGAGTGCCAGCATTGACTGAGGGAGTGGGGAGGGAGAGTGCCAGCATTAACTGAGGGAGTGGAGAGGGAGAGTGCCAGCATTAACTGAGGGAGTGGGGAGGGAGAGTGCCAGCATTGACTGAGGGAGTGGGGAGGGAGAGTGCCAGCATTGACTGAGGGAGTGGGGAGGGAGAGTGCCAGCATTAACTGAGGGAGTGGGGAGGGAGAGTGCCAGCATTGACTGAGGGAGTGGGGAGGGAGAGTGCCAGCATTGACTGAGGGAGTGGGGAGGGAGAGTGCCAGCATTGACTGAGGGGGTGGGGAGGGAGAGTGTCAGCATTGACTGAGGGAGTGGGGAGGGAGAGTGCCAGCATTAACTGAGGGAGTGGGGAGGGAGAGTGCCAGCATTGACTGAGGGAGTGGGGAGGGAGAGTGCCAGCATTGACTGAGGGAGTGGGGAGGGAGAGTGCCAGCATTGACTGAGGGAGTGGGGAGGGAGAGTGCCAGCATTGACTGAGGGAGTGGGGAGGGAGAGTGCCAGCATTAACTGAGGGAGTGGGGAGGGAGAGTGCCAGCATTAACTGAGGGAGTGGGGAGGGAGAGTGCCAGCATTAACTGAGGGAGTGGGGAGAGAGAGTGCCAGCATTAACTGAGGGAGTGGGGAGGGAGAGTGCCAGCATTAACTGAGGGAGTGGGGAGGGAGAGTGCCAGCATTAACTGAGGGAGTGGGGAGGGAGAGTGCCAGCATTAACTGAGGGAGTGGGGAGGGAGAGTGCCAGCATTGACTGAGGGAGTGGGGAGGGAGAGTGCCAGCATTAACTGAGGGAGTGGGGAGGGAGAGTGCCAGCATTGACTGAGGGAGTGGGGAGGGAGAGTGCCAGCATTAACTGAGGGAGTGGGGAGAGAGAGTGCCAGCATTAACTGAGGGAGTGGGGAGAGAGATTGCCAGCGTTAACTGAGGGAGTGGGGAGGGAGAGTGCCAGCATTAACTGAGGGAGTGGGGAGGGAGAGTGCCAGCATTGACTGAGGGAGTGGGGAGGGAGAGTGCCAGCATTGACTGAGGGAGTGGGGAGGGAGAGTGCCAGCATTAACTGAGGGAGTGGGGAGGGAGAGTGCCAGCATTAACTGAGGGGGTGGGGAGGGAGAGTGCCAGCATTAACTGAGGGAGTGGGGAGGGAGAGTGCCAGCATTGACTGAGGGGGTGGGGAGGGAGAGTGCCAGCATTAACTGAGGGAGTGGGGAGGGAGAGTGCCAGCATTGACTGAGGGAGTGGGGAGAGAGAGTGCCAGCATTAACTGAGGGAGTGGGGAGGGAGAGTGCCAGCATTAACTGAGGGGGTGGGGAGGGAGAGTGCCAGCATTAACTGAGGGAGTGGGGAGGGAGAGTGCCAGCATTAACTGAGGGAGTGGAGAGGGAGAGTGCCAGCATTGACTGAGGGAGTGGGGAGGGAGAGTGCCAGCATTAACTGAGGGGGTGGGGAGGGAGAGTGCCAGCATTAACTGAGGGAGTGGGGAGGGAGAGTGCCAGCATTAACTGAGGGAGTGGGGAGGGAGAGTGCCAGCATTGACTGAGGGAGTGGGGAGGGAGAGTGCCAGCATTAACTGAGGGAGTGGGGAGGGAGAGTGCCAGCATTAACTGAGGGGGTGGGGAGGGAGAGTGCCAGCATTAACTGAGGTAGTGGGGAGGGAGAGTGCCAGCATTAACTGAGGGAGTGGGGAGGGAGAGTGCCAGCATTAACTGAGGGAGTGGGGAGGGAGAGTGCCAGCATTAACTGAGGGAGTGGGGAGGGAGAGTGCCAGCATTAACTGAGGGAGTGGGGAGGGAGAGTGCCAGCATTGACTGAGGGAGTGGGGAGGGAGAGTGCCAGCATTAACTGAGGGAGTGGGGAGGGAGAGTGCCAGCATTAACTGAGGGAGTGGGGAGGGAGAGTGCCAGCATTAACTGAGGGAGTGGGGAGGCAGAGTGCCAGCATTGACTGAGGGAGTGGGGAGGCAGAGTGCCAGCATTGACTGAGGGAGTGGGGAGGGAGAGTGCCAGCATTAACTGAGGGGGTGGGGAGGGAGAGTGCCAGCATTAACTGAGGGAGTGGGGAGGGAGAGTGCCAGCATTAACTGAGGGGGTGGGGAGGGAGAGTGCCAGCATTAACTGAGGGAGTGGGGAGGGAGAGTGCCAGCATTAACTGAGGGAGTGGGGAGGGAGAGTGCCAGCATTAACTGAGGGAGTGGGGAGGGAGAGTGCCAGCATTAACTGAGGGAGTGGGGAGAGAGAGTGCCAGCATTGACTGAGGGAGTGGGGAGGGAGAGTGCCAGCATTAACTGAGGGAGTGGGGAGGGAGAGTGCCAGCATTGACTGAGGGAGTGGGGAGGGAGAGTGCCAGCATTGACTGAGGGAGTGGGGAGGGAGAGTGCCAGCATTAACTGAGGGAGTGGGGAGGGAGAGTGCCAGCATTGACTGAGGGAGTGGGGAGGGAGAGTGCCAGCATTGACTGAGGGAGTGGGGAGGGAGAGTGCCAGCATTGACTGAGGGAGTGGGGAGGGAGAGTGCCAGCATTGACTGAGGGAGTGGGGAGGGAGAGTGCCAGCATTAACTGAGGGAGTGGGGAGGGAGAGTGCCAGCATTGACTGAGGGAGTGGGGAGGGAGAGTGCCAGCATTGACTGAGGGAGTGGGGAGGGAGAGTGCCAGCATTAACTGAGGGAGTGGGGAGGGAGAGTGCCAGCATTGACTGAGGGAGTGGGGAGGGAGAGTGCCAGCATTAACTGAGGGAGTGGGGAGGGAGAGTGCCAGCATTAACTGAGGGAGTGGGGAGGGAGAGTGCCAGCATTGACTGAGGGGCAGTGGGGAGGGAGAGTGCCAGCATTGACTGAGGGGCAGTGGGGAGGGAGAGTGCCAGCATTGACTGAGGGAGTGGGGAGGGAGAGTGCCAGCATTGACTGAGGGGCAGTGGGGAGGGAGAGTGCCAGCATTGACTGAGGGAGTGGGGAGAGAGAGTGCCAGCATTAACTGAGGGGCAGTGGGGAGGGAGAGTGCCAGCATTGACTGAGGGAGTGGGGAGGGAGAGTGCCAGCATTGACTGAGGGAGTGGGGAGGGAGAGTGCCAGCATTAACTGAGGGAGTGGGGAGGGAGAGTGCCAGCATTGACTGAGGGAGTGGGGAGGGCGAGTGCCAGCATTAACTGAGGGAGTGGGGAGGGAGAGTGCCAGCATTGACTGAGGGAGTGGGGAGGGAGAGTGCCAGCATTGACTGAGGGAGTGGGGAGGGAGAGTGCCAGCATTGACTGAGGGAGTGGGGAGGGAGAGTGCCAGCATTAACTGAGGGAGTGGGGAGGGAGAGTGCCAGCATTGACTGAGGGAGTGGGGAGGGAGAGTGCCTGCATTAACTGAGGGAGTGGGGAGGGAGAGTGCCAGCATTGACTGAGGGAGTGGGGAGGGCGAGTGCCAGCATTGACTGAGGGAGTGGGGAGGGAGAGTGCCAGCATTGACTGAGGGAGTGGGGAGGGAGAGTGCCAGCATTAACTGAGGGAGTGGGGAGAGAGAGTGCCAGCATTGACTGAGGGATTGGGGAGGGAGAGTGCCAGCATTAACTGAGGGAGTGGGGAGGGAGAGTGCCAGCATTGACTGAGGGAGTGGGGAGGGAGAGTGCCAGCATTAACTGAGGGAGTGGGGAGAGAGAGTGCCAGCATTAACTGAGGGAGTGGGGAGGGAGAGTGCCAGCATTAACTGAGGGAGTGGGGAGAGAGAGTGTCAGCATTAACTGAGGGAGTGGGGAGAGAGAGTGTCAGCATTGGAGCAGTTGGTCTGCTTTTGCTGGTTTTCGGGGTAGACCTGTATGCAGTTCTTTTGAATTGTGCTGAAGGGGGCAAAAGGCTTTGTGATCTTTCTTGCTTTTCTTCAATAACACCATAGTCAATGCAAGTTAAGCTTGTGGCACACAAGGCATGTGTCTAAATAGTTCTCCTTTATGGTTCAGAACTCCTAGGCATGGAAAGAGTTCGGCTATCTCTGACCTATGTGCGCGATCCAGGAGAAAGCTAAGATGTTGACCTACACTGAAATGTCACTGAGTGCGCTGGGGGATGGGGGAGTCAGCCTTATAACAGTCTTTGGCCAAACCCTTCACATGAGAATCTGGACTAAGTAAGTGGCGATGAGTAAGCCTCAGAGGGTGGTGAACCTGTGTAAACCTAAAACATCAAGGCGGCTGGCATAATTCAAACTGCTCTTTGTAGATCCTTCCACTATATTGAGTGCAAATGTCCAACATACACATAAGGAAACTCAGACTGGGGATGACAGCTATAGGAAGGCATTAATCCTGGTAGCCAGGTATGAGAACATGTGCTCATACACCCATTGCTCTTTACTGGTAAGCTGCATGATTTTAGCTGTTGAAACTCCAGTAGTACCCTGCACACACTAAACCTTGGCTCTGCCAACCTGTGACTAAGCTCTCCAGACTTGGGCAAGTGGGGTGTGTTTCTACGGGAGAGACTGTGCACTCCATATCAGACAAACTGTGTCTATTTCTTAGTACCTTGATTTGGAGACTTTTATACATAAGTGTTGAGTTTCCACATGTCCTACACCTGGCTGACAACAAAAAAAAACATGAGATGAGCTAAAGCTAATAATAACTGGTGATTATTTTTAGTAAGTGCATTTGCATTTGTTCTTTCATTTCATTTCATTTCATTTCAGTTGACTGTTTTGAAACAACCAAGAGTGTGGTTAGATGCAGCGACCCAGATCTTTTTCTCATTGTGTTTGGGTTTTGGAGGACTTATTGCATTCTCCAGCTATAATTCACCAAAGTAAGCATTAATGTAAGAATGTTACTTTCTGTAAAAGCCTTCGCAAGTGAAGAAACTTACAGACCAGAGGGAAAGGGCGAATGTTGTAATAGGAATGTATTTCTCGGAGTTAATGATATTAACTTGGAGATCACACTGTGTGACATTAGCTTCCCGTGTTAATATGACATTACCTTTTCTGCTACTTTAACAGAACCATTAACCCATCTGTCAAAACGGCATCCAATAAAATAGCGGGCAAAGCAATTTCAAACAAATGTGTTAAGCATCCATACGTTGATATCTCACAATGTACAATTTCCAAAAATCTTTCAATAAAGTGCCTTATGAGGTATTGTGCGTGAAAATTAATATTACGGTGTAGAAGAGAAAATGGCTGAGTGACCATGAAGAAATTGTGGTTTTAAATGAAGTAGTTTCCCAGTGGGGTGCAGTCACAAACGGGGTGCCCCAGGGTTCGATGCTCGTTCCCCTTTGATCCATAATATTCATCTGGAGGAGAAACTAGGCATTGCAATAACTAAACTTACAGATAATACCAAATTGTCTGAACTTTAGAAGATGGCAGTAAATTGCAAATGGGTTTAGATAAGTAGAAAGAACTTGCATTTTTGTACTCCTTTCAAAACCTCAAGAAGTCCCAAAGCACTTCATTGTCAATTAAGTACATCTGAAGTACAGTCACTGTTATAATGTACGGAAATGCATGAACCAATTTCCACACAGCAAGTTCCCACAAACAGAAATGAGTAAAACGATGAGATAATCTGTTTTAGTGACGTTGATTGAAGGATAAATATTGGCCAGGAAACTAGGAAAACTCCCCTGCTCTTCTTCGAATTGTGCCACGGGATTTTTTTATGTCCACCTGAGAGGGAAGATGGTAGCGAGGTTTAACATCTCATTCGAAAGATTCCCTCAGTTCTGCACTGAAGTGCCAACCTTGGTTAGGGGCTCAAATCTCTGGAGTGGGACTTGAACCCACGATCTTCTGGCTCAGAGGTGAGAGTTCCACCATTGAGCCAAGACTGACACCTTAGATTGGGGAAGTGGACCCAAAATTAGAAAATGGCCTTCAATACAGACAAGTGTTCATTTATGCACTTGCGGGCACTTAGTAAGGACATGGAATATAAAATCAGCTAAACATAATAGAAAGGAGAAAAGTCAAAGTTTCAATTCAATATCAGGAGGTTTCAGCCAAGACAAATTATCCAGACCATTTATTACAGGTCAAGGACCACAATAATAGGGCTTTGGTAAAGCCTCATTTGGAGTATTGTGATCAGTTTTGGTTCCCCTCTCCACTTCAGGGAATTCTGGAGAAGGTCCAGAGAAGGGCAACAAAGATGATCCCTGGCCTGACAGCACTGAGCTGTGAATATAGACTTGATGCTAGAGACGGAGTGGGTGATTTTTGGAGTGAGGTGCTTGTACTGCACCTGCCTGCCCGAAGGAGTCAGCATGGGACCTGCTCCAATTTCATGGTCGGAATTAATTTAAATGGACTTGGCGAGCTGTCAGCACAAGGTTCTGGGTCAGCGCATAAACAAGGTAGAAGAGGAGAGAAAATGGGTTACAAAAACAAGATGTAATCTCAACAAAAAAAACCTCTTCTGCTTTTCAGGAATGACTGTGAGGTAGATGCTGTGACAGTAGCTGTTGTAAACAGCATTACCTCGATCTTTGCTTCTATCCCCATCTTCTCCGTTCTTGGGTTTAAGGCAAATACAGCTTACTTGGATTGTTTGGACAAGTAAGTAGAATTCCACAACATGCTGTGCACTTGCACTAATTATTATCCCCACCAATTTAATCAATTACTTCAGAACCTTGCACATTTACTCTGAAAACATTTTATTGCCTGTTAATTTTTGCTGTGCACTTAGCCCTGAGGAACACCTGGATTTCCAGGCCCAACACTTTCAATGTCCCCAGGAGTTCAGCCTCCAAAATCTAACTTACTTAATGACCTACTGGGTCCTCAAACCCTGGAGGCTTGAATTTCTGCGGGGGTTTTCCCGATTGCCAGCCATATATTGGGCGGACGATCCAAGGAAAAGAAGGGGTCAAGGATGGGAGTTTTGGAACACAGATGATACAAGGGTAATGGAGCAGGACAATAAGCCATTACAGGAGAAGTGCTGACCGTTCCAGGAAATGAAGGAAGGAGTGGAGGTACACCACAGAGGAGAGATGGTGGAATGGTCAACTGTGTCAAATGCCACAGAGGTCAACGAGGGTGGAAAGGGATATGGCTTTGGGATCAAGTCACAGAGAATATCACTGGCAGCTGATGAGGGTGGCCTCAGTGCTGTGGGCAAGTCGGAATCCAAACTGAGAGGTTTCAAAGATGGGTGCGTATCGAACTGGGTGACAACAACACGCTGAAGGATTTTAGAAATGCAGGAGAGGTTGGAGAAGACAGGGGGGGGGGGTTAAGGGAGGGTTTTTGAGGAGAAGGGTAATGACAGCAGTCTTGGAAGGCGGCAGGACAGTGTCTGAACAGAGGCAGCTATTGATAATGTCAAAGATCATTGGGCTGAGTAGCAATTGTTGTGTGATGAGAAGGGGAGACAGGAAGGGATCAAGAGTCGAGGAGGTGGGACCCATGGAGGAAAGGAGCTTGGGAGGGCCTGGGGATGGATGGTGGAGATGCTGCGGGATGACATGATGTGGAGGCAAGGGAGCGGAGAGGGCTGAGGAGCACGCAGGCTGGGAAACAAAGAGGAAGCTGGACAGCCGAGTGGATGGACACAATCTCTGAAATGACTCTTGGACAAGGATTTTTCTCCAAAATCCCACCCACAGCCAGCCCCGCTGCTGGCTGCTCCTTCCTCACCCACCACCTGCAAATAGGCAGACAAGGGCCCCGGTTCCTGGTGTATTTCTCTCCTGTCAGCCCCAGTTACTGCCACTTTCCAGAGCCACCATGGGGAAGATGGCGATAGGCCCCAGGGAAATGCAGTAATAGAAACATAGAAAAGTTTACGGCACAGAAGGAGGCCATTCGGCCCATCGTGTCTGTGTCGGTCGAAAAAGAGCTACCCAGTCTAATCCCATTTTCCAGCACGTGGTCCGTAGCCCTATAGGTCACGGCAGTTCAAGGGCATATCCAAGTACTTTTTAAATGAGTTGAGGATTTCTGCCTCTACCACCCTTTCAGGCAGTGAGTTCCAGACCCCCACCACCCTCTGGGTGAATTTTTCTTCCTCAACTCCCCTCTAATCCTTCTACCAATTACTTTAAATCTATGCCCCCTGGTCACTGACCCCTCTGCTAAGGGAAATAGGTCCACCCTATCCACTCTATCTAGGCCCCTCATAATTTTATACACCTCAATTAAATCACCCCTCAGCCTCCTCTGTTCCAATGAAAACAACCCCAGCCTATCCAATCTTTCCTCATAGCTAAAATTCTTCAGTCCTGGCAACATCCTCGTAAATCTCCTCTGCACCCTCTCTAGTGCAATTACATCTTTCCTGTAATGTGGTGACCAGAACTGCACGCAGTACTCAAACTGTGGCCTAACTAGTGTTTTATACGGTTCTAGCATAACCTCCCTGCTCTTATATTCTGTGCCTCAACTAATAAAGGAAAGTATCCCGTATACCTTCTTAACCACCTTATCTACCTGTCCTGCTAACTTCAGGGATCTGTGGACATGTACTCCAAGGTCCCTCTCTTCCTCTACAGCTCTCAGTATCCTCCCATTTATTGTGTATTCCCTTGCCTTGTTTGCCCTCCCCAAATCCATTACCTCAAACTTCTCCGGATTGAACTCCATTTGCCACTTTTCTGCCCACCTGACCAGTCCATCGATATCTTCCTGCAGTCCACAGCTTTCCTCCTCACTATCAACCACACGGCCAATTTTTGTATCATCTGCAAACTTCTTAATCATGCCCCCTACATTTGAGTCAAAATCATTAATATATACCACAAAAAGCAAGGGACCTAGCATTGAGCCTTGCAGTACCCCACTGGAAACATCCTTCCAGTCACAAAAACACCTGTCAACCATTACCCTTTGCTTCCTGCCACTGAGCCAATTTTGGATCCAGTTTGCCACTTTCCCTCGGATCCCATGGGCTTTTACTTTTTTGACCAGTCTGCCATGTGGGACCTTGTCAAAAGCCTTGCTAAAATCCATCTAGACTACATCAAACGCATTACCCTCATCGACCCTCCTTGTTG
The DNA here is from genome assembly GCF_035084215.1 of Heptranchias perlo. Classification (NCBI taxonomy): domain Eukaryota; kingdom Metazoa; phylum Chordata; class Chondrichthyes; order Hexanchiformes; family Hexanchidae; genus Heptranchias; species Heptranchias perlo. The sequence continues at coordinate 9,425,163 of NC_090326.1, read as the reverse complement.
CCTGCTCAAAGAATTCAATCAAGTTAGTCAGACACAACCTTCCCTTAACAAATCCATATTGACTGTCCTTGATTAACCCATGCCTTTCTAAATGACGATTTATACTGTTCCTCAGAATTGATTCCAATAATTTGCTCACCACCGAGGTCAGACTGACCGGCCTGTAATTATTAGATCTATCCTTTTCTCCCTTTTTAAACAATGGTACAATATTAGCAATCCTCCAATCCTCCGGCACCACACTTGTAGCAAGGGAGGATTGGAAAATGATGGTCAGAGTCTCCGTTATTTCCTCCACAGCTTCTTTTGACAGCCTTGGATACATTTCATTCCAGCCTGGCGATTTATCTACTTTCAAAGATGCTAAACCCCTTAATACTTCCTCTCTCACTATGCTTATCCCATCCAATATTTCACACTCCTCCTCCTTAACTACAATCTCTGCATCGTCCCCCTCTTTTAAGAAGACAGATGCAAAGAATTCATTGTGAACCATATCCAAATCTTCCGCCTCTACACATATGTTACCTTTTTGGTCTCTAATAGGCCCTACTCTTTCCTTAATTATCCTCTTGCTCTTAATGTATTTGTAAAACATGTTTGGGTTTTCCTTGATTTTACTTGTCAATATTTTTTCATGCCCTCTCTTTTTGCTTTCCTAATTTCCTTTTTAATTTCACCCCTGCACTTTCTATACTCATCTAGGCTTTCTGTAGTATTGAGTTTTCGGTGTCTGACATAAGCTTTCCTTTTCTGCCTTATCTTACCCTGTATGCTTCTTGTCATCCAGGGGCTTCTAGATTTGGCAGTCCCACCCTTTTTCTTTGTGCGAACATGTTTACTCTAAACCCCTTGAATCTCCCCCTTGAATGCCTCCCCCTGCTCTGACACTGATTTACCTTCAAGTAGCTGTTTCCAGTTTACTTTTGCGAAATTACTTCTCAGCTTAGTAAAATTGGCCTTTCCCCAATTTAGAACTTTTACTCCTGTTCTATCTTTGTCCTTTTCCACAACTATGCTAAATCTAACGCAATTATAATCACTACCACCAAAATGCTCTCCCACTGATACTCCTTCCACCTGCCCGGTTTCACTCCCTAAAACTAAATCCAGAACTGCCCCCTTTTGTTGGGCTTGCTACATACTGGTTAAAAAAGTTCTCCTGAATGCCATTTAAGAATTCTGCGCCCTCTATACCTTTTACACTGATTGTATCCCAGTTAATATTAGGGTAGTTGAAATCCTCTACTATTACTGCCCTATTTTTGCACTTCTCAGAAATTTGCCTACATATTTGCTCTTCTACACCATGCAATTGAGCCATAGATCATGACACCAGCCCAACGGCCATGAGGTGCAGCAAATGCCACTACAAGGATATTAGTTGAGCACACAATAGGCCTGCTGAAGCAAAGATTTCCTGCTTTGGCAGATCTAGAGGTATCCAATCCGACCGTGGTGTGCTGCAGAATTACGCGCTCAGAAGAGGACTCTGAGGGAGTGCCCAGGCATTTGCCCATATGACCAGCAAGAGGGTAGACCACAGCATGGGCATGGTGCCAGCATATGACCTAGAAAAAAGAGGGAAAGAGCCTTGTCCTTTCCAGGGAACACAGTGAAATCCAGCAGTCACCTATCGTACTTCTTTTTCCCACGAGGATGGCCCATAGGAAAAGGACACTCACTGCACATGGTCACCAAGGGGAAGCACTGGGACAAAAAGCACTAAGCAGGGGGGTGAATCCCGTTGCCATTCAGTGCATAATCGGTGCAGAAAATTGTTTTTCAGGCAGAAACATTGCATGGAAACCGTTTCTGCCTGATTTCCTCATTTACAACGTTTCCCCCGAGTTCGCTCGCACATTTTGAACCCTGCTGCGTTATATCCGCCCAGTCCCAAATGACCCCATTTGCATGTGTCAAAATGAGGGCCAGTGGCACAGCAGCTCTGTCACCTACAGCAGGAGGAGCCTGCAGACCCGGTCAGCTGCCTGTGCTGCTCTCTCTGTGGCTATGAAGGTGACAACCACACTCAACTTTTAATGGTACAAAGTCATTTCATGCAGTCATGGGTGCTCAGTGCCCTTAGTAAAAGTCTTACCCACTCCTGAGAAGCCCTTATTGGGTGAAGGGGTGGGTGGTCTGACCCGGTCAGAAGAAAGTCCAGGTCTGTACAGGCGGATTGACAAAAAAAAAATCACTGCAGAAAGTGTTTCCCAGCTGCAGAAATTGCTTGTCAAAATCTTCAGGCTCACAAACTCTTCATTTCCACTCGTTTCAGCCGATCATGACAATAACTGCACCTTATAAATCTCAGCCTGAGTTACCCTGAGTGCATTGTGAGTGTAAAAACAGGAAACTCAGAGCTCCTGTGCCACTGGCCTTCACTGTCATGTATTTAAATGAGGCACTTGGGACTGAGCGGGTGGATCTCGGCAAGGGCCAAAAAGCACAAGGGAACTCATGGGAAGGAATTCAATTATCGAAAATAGGCAGAAATGTCTTCTGCCCGATTTTCCTGCGACAAAAGTTTTCTTGCCCTGTTTCGAGCCTTGTTTATTCACTCTACTACACTGAAAACAGTGAGGAAATTCACCCCCCCGGATCCATAGAATCATAGAATGGTTACAGCACAGGAGGAGGCCATTCGGCCCATCGAGCCCGTGCCGGCTCTTCGTAAGACCAATCCCAGTTAGTCCCATTCCCCCGCTCTTTCTCTGTAGCCCTGCAAATTTTTTCCCTTCAAGTATTTATCCAGTTCCTTTTTAAAGCCATGATTGAATCTGCCTCCACCACCCTTTCAGGCACTGCATTCCAGATCATAACCACTCGCTGCGAAAAAAGTTTTTCCTCATGTCACCTTTGGTTCTTTTGCCAATCACCTTAAATCTATGTCCTCTGGTTCTCGACCCTTCCGCCAATGGGAACAATTTCTCTTTATTTACTTTATCTAAACCCTTCCTAAAAAGAGTGCCCCATTGCCCCAAAGATAGCAACCCTCTTTTGCTGCATCTTTCTCGGAACTATCCCTCTCAGTAAAGGGATCAATTTTCCCTCCGCATTGTGTTCTGGAGGTACCTTCAGGCATCTAGTTCAAGACAATGAATTTTAATTTTGGTTGCTACTAACTTACACCATTGGAATTGTCATTGCCCTTCCAAGCACTGCAGCAGCTCTTTAAATCTGCTGGAATGGATATCCTGTCTCTGTGGCCTGCACGTTCCCAGCATGTCCCAGTTCTTGCTGGGGGTAATGAATAATGACTTAAGTAAGCACTTCATGACACTTCCAGGTGCACTGCCACTGATCCCCAAATGAAAAATCAGCCCTTAGGTCATTTTTAATGGTCGACTAGAGAACTTGCTTAAAAAGCCATGAAGGAACAATAAATTATCAAATATGTAAATACACAATGAAAGCTAAAGAAGCACTGTTTACATAATAGAAAAGTGTTTGGCAAACAATTTATCCCAGGGGGAAGAGAGGAGCCAAAAGAATGGTGCATCATTTCTAACACGAAGCTATCACTCAGAAGTGATGATGTGGAGATGCCGGTGATGGACTGGGGTGGACAAATGTAAGGAATCTTACAACACCAGGTTATAGTCCAACAAATTTATTTTAAAATCACAAGCTTTCGGAGATTATCCCCTTCGTCAGAAGTGAAGCATTTGGATATCTTTTATTTCACTGCATTGCGTGTTTGCAAACAAATGGAAACAAAGGTTTCTCAAATACTGTTTCATGAAGATGGTGGCCCCTTAATCATTGCATTTATTTGTATTTACAATGCATTAACTTCTCTCAACAGGAATATACTGCTCATTTCAAATGAATTCGATATTCAGGATGGAAATGTTACAAGAGAAAATTATTTTAGTTGGGTAGATGATCTGAATGCCACCCATCATGACAGAATCTCAGTTCTTACTTTGAAGAATTGTGTCCTTAAGGACTTTCTTGATCAGGTATTTCTATTCATTTTCAATTAGCCACACACTTGTCTATTTTAGGTCAGTTTTGTAAAGTCAGAATCCCTGGGGCCAGAGGATAGAGTGGATTGGTATGCTTTCCTTTCACTTCAGTCTAGCTCAGACCCATGGAATTAAATTTTGCTCACATCTTGCTGGCTGCAAGGGATCTATGTGAAACAGAGCAATCGCAACACAATCCCAACCCAAAACTCAAAGCAGTAAATGGTCAGTGATTCTCTGGGAAGCCACATCGTGGGTGATGTGAGATGGAGGTGACTCACCAATGCAGAGCTTGGGAGTTCATAGAATCATACAGCATAGAAGGAGGCCATTCGGCCCATTGTGCCTGTGCCGGAAGTTAAGCTACGTGGTTGGGGTAGAACACAATAAATTTGCATCAATCCCATAAAAATTGAGAATGTGCAATATTCCTCAGCAATAACACACATCAGCTTGAACATTTAACTGAAATAACTTAATAAACATAAATTCAGAACTGTGTTTGCGATCGTACAGACTGATGAACATTTGAACAGTTTGTGCAATCACACTGAAATAAAACAGAATTATGAATGGTAAGGAGCAGGAAACAGGACAGTAGGTTATTCGAGGATTCAGGCAATGTCATAAAACAGAAGAGCAAAGATCAAGTGATATCAGGTTCCGTTACCAACCAATTAAGTTACAACGTTGTTACTTGCTTTATACGCTATGACCTCTCAATAAAATGAAAATTATGCTGAGAGTTGGAAATATTCCTGACTCAAGTGACTGTTATGATGTCAATCTTTCCAAAATAAAAATGTTTTTGAAGAAGGATTTGGAGGGTCAGCTTGGCAATCTGTGAGATAGGGAAAGCGGAGAATGAGAGGCAAAGAATAGGGGAGAGAGATTAGAGTTTGAGTTGCACTTAACGTTTGAGTTTTCATGTTAGAGAGGAATAGCGGAGGGTGAGGAGTCAGCCTTGGCTCAGTGGTACCACTCTTGCCTTTGGTGGAGAAGGTCATGGGTTCAATCCCCACTCTATAGCCTTGAGCACATAATCAAGGCTGACAATTCAGTGCTGTATTGAGGAAGCCTTTTGGATGAGATGTTAAACCAAGCCCCTGTCTCCACTCTCAGGTGGACATAAAAGATCCCATGACACTATTTGAAGAAGAGCAGGAGAGTTCTCCCTGGCCAATATTTATCCCTCACCCAACATCACTAAAACAGATTGTCTCTTCATTTATCTCATTGCTGACCACAGCTGCTTCCCACTGCTTGTCCAGGAAGGACCACCCTACCCATTGTAGAATTAATACTAGGTGTCTTGGAACCAAATGGAAAGAATCCTGGTCTGAACTCCAGGTTCCATTAGTGAACTAGCCAGGCCAATCAACATTAACAGTGTTGGATTACCGCGGACCTGTCTGCTTCAGGTATTGGATCAACAAATCTGCCAAAGAAAGTTGACCTGGTTCCAGGCTTTTCTCACCAGGTGGGTCATCTAAAAGCCACACCAACCGGAAAGGTCCCTTTTCCCTATTCTGGTGGTTCATATAGATAGTAATTGCCCCTTCTGTATGCTCCCCTCCAAAGCCCATAGATGGGATATTTAACATTCACCTGAACTACGCAAAGAAGCACAAAGGACCTCCACGTAATATCTCATCCAAAGCACAGCATCTCTGACAAAGCAACACTCTTTCAGTAATGAACTGGAAAGTTAGCATGGATTATGAACTCAAACCCTGAAGCTGGGGCTTGACATTTATCTCATTGCTGTTTGTGGGAGCTTGCTGTGCGCAAATTGGCTGCCATGTTTCCCTACATTACAACAGTGACCTCACTTCAAAAGTAATTCATTGGCTGTAAAACAGTTTGGGACATCTTGAGGTCATGAAAGGTGTAATATAACTGCAAACTTTTTCTTTCCTCCTTATGAGAAAAAAGATGGGGACAAAGTTTAATCCTGTAGAGGACAAGACTGGAGAGAAGAAGCAGAAGAAGCAGCATTAAACATTGCCTGATAGTGAGGTGAAGATTGGAAATAGATATTTGTATTAAAAATTAAGGTACAGGCTAGGGACAGAGACCTCCAAGAAATAGTTCAAGGTCTTATAATACTGTATGGGTAAGTGGGTGAATAAGAAGAAGCCTTCTTTGGGGCATTATTTAATTATATTTGAGTTTAAGTAATATAAACATACATTTTACTGTTAATTTTGTTTTTCATTGCAGCGAGATATTGTTTTTAGTTCTGCTGGTATGTTGGTTTATGAAAACAAAGAGATTTGCATATAAGCCAATCAGGTGAAGCAAATTTAATTTGCAGTGGGATAAATTTGAATAGGAGCCAACTCAGAAACATCACAGAATTAGCATATGTGTGACAGAGATGGGGAATAAATTTATCTATAATTTAGTATTACATGGAAGTGCAACAAGAAATAATTGAAAATATCGCACAAATTAAATCAGATAAAAATATATTTTAAATTGTCTGAGGCTGAACCAGACCATTCGCAACCTTGGCATCCTATTTGGCCCTAAGCTGAGCTTCCGACCACATATCCACTGCATCACCAAGACCGCCTACTTCCACCTCCATAACGTCGCCCGTCTCTGCCCCGCCTCAGCTCATCTGCTGCTGAAACCCTCATCCATGCCTTTGTTACCTCCAGACTCGACTATTACAATGTTCTCCTGGCCAGCATCCCAACTTCCACACTCCGTAAACTTGAGCTGATTCAAAACTCTGCTGCCCCTGTATCCTAACTTGCATCAAGTTCCGTTCACCCATCACCCCTGAGCTTGCTGACTTACATTGGCTCCTGGTCCGGTTTTAAAATTTTCATCCTTGTTTACAAATCCCTCAATGGCCTCGCCCCTCCCTATCTCTGTAATCTCCTCCAGCCCTACAACCCTCCGAGATCTCTGCGCTCCTTCAATTCTGGCCTCTTGCACATTGATCCACCGATTTTCATTGATCCACCATTGGCAGCTGTGCCTTCAGCTGCCTAGGCCCTGAGCTCTGGAATTCCCTCCCTAAACCTCTCCGCCTCTCCCTCCTCTTTCAAGATGCTCCTTAAAACCTACCTCCTTAACCAAGTTTTTGGTCACCTGGCCTAATATCTCCTTAGGGTGGCTCGGTGTCAAATTTTGTTTGATAATCGCTCCTGTGAAGTGCCTTGGGACGTTTTACTATGTTAAAGGCGCTATATAAATGCAAATTGTTGTTGTTGCTGTTTTAGTGCACACATGGTCAGGGGTTACCACATGACCAGCGATTGGCATAAATTAAAAATGTGGCATGTGCACGAGGTGACAAAGTGACTAAAAAGAAATTTAAAATTCCCCCACAATCGCCTGGATGCCAGCTGACATAAATGAAGTAAGCTGGGTATACACTTTTGCATGACTCCCGAATAAAAATACAGATTAAATAAGCCTGGGCCCTCATGCAGCCACATATGTGCAGATGGCCCACCAGGTGATCAGCAAAAACTAATATGTGACACTTTCATGAACTCAACGTGAATAAAAATGAATTTGAAAGTGTCCCGCTTTAAATTAATAGTGTAAGAATGTGCCTGAGGCTACATCTAATTACATCTGAAAGGAAAGCAACAAGCATCAGGCTGTAACCAGGATTATCAATAAAGGCACGCAAAGAGACACAAGAGAATTTTATAGGTTAGTTTAATCATGCTATTGCACTGGGTATGGTAATGTAGTGGTTATGTTACTGGATTTAGCCATCCAGCAAACACGAGAATCCCAACATGGCAATTTGAGAATTTGCATTCAATTAAAAAAAAATCTGTTGGATTGTCATAAAAACCCAACTGCTTCACTAATGTCCTTTAAGGAAGGAAACCTGCCGTCATTACCCATTAAAAATTGGTCAGAAGAGTAGGAGTTAAGGACGGTTTTTCAGAATGGTTGGTAATGGGTAGTGATGTCCTGCAGGATTCAGTTCTGTGCTCGCCAGACATATATCCAAAAGGCAGTGGGAGGCAGCGGGGGACGAAGTCAATGCCAGGCTCACAGCATCATGAACATGGATACAGTGCAGGAAGAAGTTCAATGCTTTGACATGAATGGTCAAGTTGAGTGAGTTCAACTGTCAAGTGGTGTCTCCTACAAACTGCACCACACACTATACCCCCCATCACCCACATACCAACAAACTCTTTCCATCAGTACTCAACTAAAACCAGATGCTTCCTCTCACCCTTACACATTAACACTGTTTCAAGCCGCCCACCCAAACTCACAGACCACACATACTAGCTATTTAACCATGACAGGCACCATCCAGACACACGTCGCGCTTTCTTACAGGATAAGGTGGCACATATCTAGAGGCAGCAAGTGGCAGTGGCATTTAGCCCCTCGAGCCTCTTCCACCATTCAGTGAGATCATGGTGGACCTGTGACCTAACTCCATATATCCGACTTAGCCCCATATCCCTTAATACCCTTGGTTCACAGAAATCTATCAATCTCAGATTTAACATTCACAAGTGAGCTAGCATCAACTGCCTTCTGTGGAAGAGCGTTCCAAACGTCTCCCACCCGTTGCGTGCAGAAGCATTTCCCAACTTCTATCCTGCATGTCCTGGCTCTAAATGTGAGGCTATGTCCCCGCGTCCTAGTATTCAAGCCTAGGAGACCTCCAAAAACAGTTACAAATGTCTTGGCAGCCAGAAGCAATAATCCAGCCACTAACCTGTAAATCCTGCATGGTCCCTTTGAATAGCACCGGTGGGGGGGTCCTCCAGGCACTCTAAGACACGTTCAGATGGTCGGAGTTAAGACTGTGCGTTGAGTTAAGCATTAAGTCCCAAAATGGTGTCAATCACTTTAAATCAGCGTTGCACACTGATTGAAGCCGTTTTCTCCCTACTTTACATGATTCCAGCATTCGTTATCTGCGCCTGCGCTAACTCCTATACCAAGATGGCGTCCAGTGCATGTCATGCTGGAAACGTGTGTGCGCATCCAAGGCGCCATCTTGGATGTCAGAGAGGCCGTGTTGCGCCGAAACGACGAGCGCTACACGGCCCAATTTAGCGCCCATAGAATACAAAAGACATGCGGTAGTGATGATTCTATATAAAAAATTAATAAGACCTCAGTTCGAATAATGTGTGCAGTATCGGGCCCCACACTATGGGAAGGATATTGAGGGTACGATGCTAGGATGCTGCTTGGTATGAGCAAATACAAATTTGAAGAAAGACTTGAGTTTTTGTTCATTGGAACAATGCAGATTACAGATGCCTGCCAATCCTTTCAAAGGTGGAATGCTTCCCTGCTTCGGGCAAGGAAGAGTCAACGTGTATGTTAATAATTTTGCTTGCAGATTTGCTCTTGAATATCATGTAAAATAGGAAATGTTTGATACGATTCTTTTTTTCTTTCTCCTGGTCAGAGCACATCAGGCACTGGACTGGCTTTTATCGCTTTCACTGAAGCGATTGTTCGAATGCCTGTTTCGCAGGTTTGGGCCATCCTATTTTTCATCATGCTGTTAAATCTGGGACTGTCATCCATGTTTGGCAATATAGAGGGAATTCTTACTCCTTTGTTAGACCTGAAGGTGTTTCCAAAATGTGTTCCTAAAGAAATGATTACAGGTGAATGCTCGCTGTCATCGTACAATTCATTGAATATCAGTGTGCTACAACAAGACAGTTCTTTTGCTGATCACCTTAAATCTGTGTCCTCTGGTTACTGACCCTTCTGCCACAGGAGACCATTTCTTCTTATTTACTCAATCAAAACCTTTCATGATTTTGAACACCTCTATCAAATCTCCCCTTAACCTTCACTGCTCTATAAACAGAGGCATAGCGTCCAAAAGCAAGGAAGTTATGCTAAACCTTTATAAAACACTGGTTGGGCCCCAGTTGGAGTATTGTGTCCAATTCTGGGCACCACACTTTAGGAAGGATGTCAAGTCCTTGGAGAAGGTGCTGAGGAGATTTACTAGAATGAGGAGTTTTGCTAACTTCAGTTACGTAGAAAGACTAGAGGAGCTGAGGTTGTTCTCCTCAGAGCAAAAGAACCAGAGGTGAGATGAGGAGAATTTTTTTATGCAGTGAGTTGATATGATCTGGAACGCACTGCCTGAAAGGGTGGTAGAAACAGATTCAATAATAACTGGGAATTGGGTAAATACTTGAAGGGAGAAATTCACAGGGCTATGGGGAAAGGGCAGGGGAGTGGGACTAACCGGATCGCTCTTTCAAAGAGCCGGCACAGGCACGATGGGCCGAATGGCCTCCTTCTGTGCTGTATGATCCTATGATTCGAATGATTCCATGATGGATGTCAGGCTGATAGGCCTGTAGTTGCCTGGCTCTGATTTGCCCACTTTTTTGAATATAGGAACTACATGAGCTAGCTTCCAGTCTAAGGGCAGTATCCCTGACTCTATTGAGCTATTGCAGATACGGGCAAGGGGCTCACAGAGCATTTAGCAGCTCTACCATAACATCAGAATCAGTTTGAATCTGTCCTACAGTATCCTTCAATAGCCCCGTACAATCCTCAGTGGTCTTCTGATTCCTGGTGTAGCTGAAAAAGCTTTTGCTATTACAGCCACAATTACTCACCACCTTCTTTTCCAGAGATCTCTTGGCTACCCCCTTACAGCTACTTTTGTCTCCCTCGGTTGCTCACAACTACCACTTACAGTAAAAGGTGTCAGAGCTAACTCAAACTCAAAATCCCACACTCCATTATGATTCACAGATTCCACCTTTCCTTATTGATGAACGCTGACGGCAGTGCGGCCAGATAGGCACGATCCTGCACATCACAGCATGTGACGTACAAGCACCGGCTACAACCAGGACGTTGCGATTGTCTTCCTGAAATAACAGGTTGTCACGATCGCTCCCCTCCCCCCGCACCCGTTGATGCTCCGCACCCCCTCCCAAGATTTACCTTCAGGCCACTGCCGGCGAGGCAAGCAGCCTGACATCCGTTGTCTACGGATATGTGACAGGCACCAGCTGCTCATGGAATTAATTGTCGAGTCTCTCGGTCTTCGGTCCCTCGGTTAGGGCGCACGCTGTCAGCGCACTGTTGGTTATGCGCTCGAGAATGGGCCACAACCAATTACTACACCCTCATATAAATATCAGTAAAATTACATTACTGTTCACTATATAGGACTATATCCATTATTGTTCACTGTATAGGACCATGTTCATTACTGTTCACTCTGCAGGACCATGTTCATTACTGCTTACTATATAGGACCATATTCATTACTGTTCACTATATAGGACCATATTAATCACTGTTCACTATATAGGACCATATTCATCACGGTTCACTATATAGGACCATGTTCATTACTGTTCACTATATAGGACCATATTCATTACTGTTCACTTTCTAGGACCATATTCATCACTGTTCACTATATAGGACCATGTTCATTACTGTTCACTCTGCAGGACCACGTTCATTACTGTTCACTATATCGGACCATGTTCATTACTGTTCACTCTGCAGGACCATGTTCATTACTGTTCACTGTGTAGGACCATATTCATTACTGTTCACGATATAGGACCATATTCATTACTGTTCACTATATAAGACCATATTCATTATTGTTCACAATATAGGACCATGTTCATTACTGTTCACTATATAGGACCATGTTCATTACTGTTCACTATATTGGACCATATTCATTACTGTTCACTCTATAGGACCATGTTCATTACTGTTCACTATATAGGACCATGTTCATTACTGTTCATTATATAGGACCATATTCATTACTGTTCACTGTGTCGGACCATATTCATTACTGTTCACTATATAGACCATATTCATTCCTGTTCACTGTGAGGGACCATATTCATTACTATTCACTATATAGGACCATGTTCATTACTGTTCACTATATAGGACCATATTCATTACTGTTCACTATATAGGACCATGTTCATTACTGTTCACTGTATAGGACCATATTCATTAGTATTCACTATATAGGACCATGTTCATTACTGTTCACTATATAGAACCATATTCATTACTATTCACTGCATAGGACCAGGTTCATTTCTGTTCACTATATAGGACCATTTTCATTACTGTTCACTGTATAGGACCATATTCATTACTGTTCACTATATACGACCATGTTCATTACTGTTCACTATATAGAACCATATTCATTACTATTCACTACATAGGACCAGGTTCATTTCTGTTCACTATATAGGACCACTTTCATTACTGTTCACTATGTAGGACCATATTCATTACTATTCTCTATATAGGACCATACTCATTACTGTTCACTATATAGGACCATGTTCATCACTGTTCACTATATCGGACCATATTCATCACTGTTCACTATATAGGACCATATTCATTACTGTTCACTATATAGGACCATATTCATTACTGTCCACTATATAGGACCATGTTCATTACTGTTCACTATATAGGATCATATTCATTACTGTTCACTGTGTAGGACCATATTCATTACTGTTCACTATATAGGACCATATTCATTACTGTCCACTATATAGGACCATGTTCATTACTGTTCACTATATAGGACCATATTCATTACTGTCCACTATATAGGACCATGTTCATTACTGTTCACTATATAGGATCATATTCATTACTATTCACCATATAGGACCATGTTCATTACTGTTCACTATAAAGGACCATATTCATTACTGTTCACTACATAGGACCATATTCATTACTGTTCACTATGTCGGACTATATTCATTACTGTTCACTAAAAAAGGACCATATTCATTACTATTCTCTATATAGGACCATATTCATTACTATTCTCTATATAAGACCATATTCATTACTGTTCACTGTATAGGACCATGTTCATTACTGTTCACTATATAGGACCATATTCATTACTGTCCACTATATAGGACCATGTTCATTACTGTTCACTATATAGGACCATATTCATTACTGTCCACTATATAGGACCATGTTCATTACTGTTCACTATATACGACCATATTCATTACTGTTCACTATATACGACCATATTCATTACTGTTCACTATATAGGACCATATTCATTCCTAATAGAGTCATAGAGTCATAGAGTTATACAGCACGGATAGAGGCCCTTCGGCCCATCGTGTCCGCGCCGGCCATCAAGCCCTGTCTACTCTAATCCCATATTCCAGCTTTTGGTCCGTAGCCTTGTATGCTATGGCATTTCAAGTGCTCATCCAAATGCTTCTTGAATGTTGTGAGGGTTCCTGCCTCCACAACCCTCTCAGGCAGTGAGTTCCAGACTCCAACCACCCTCTGGGTGAAAAAGTTCTTTCTCGAATCCCCTCTAAACCTCCCGCCTTTTACCTTGAATCTATGTCCCCTTGTTATAGAAACCTTAACGAAGGGAAAAAGCTCCTTAGTATCCATCCTATCTGTGCCCCTCATAATTCTGTACACCTCAATCATGTCCCCCCTCAGCCTCCTCTGCTCCAAGGAAAACAAACCCAATCTTCCCAGTCTCTCTTCATAGCTGAAGCGCTCCAGCCCTGGTAACATCCTGGTGAATCTCCTCTGCACCCTCTCCAAAGCGATCATATCCTTCCTGTAGTGTGGCGACCAGAACTGCACACAGTACTCCAGCTGTGGCCTAACCAGTGTTTTATACAGCTCCATCATAACCTCCTTGCTCTTATATTCTATGCCTCGGCTAATAAAGGCAAGTATCCCATATGCCTTCTTTACCACCTTATCTACCTGTTCCGCCGCCTTCAAGGATCTGTGAACTTGCACACCAAGATCCCTCTGACCCTCTGTCTTGCCTAGGGTCCTCCCATTCATTGTGTATTCCCTTGCCTTGTTAGTCCCTCCAAAGTGCATCACCTCGCACTTTTCCGGGTTAAATTCCATTTGCCACTGTTCCGCCCATCTGACCAACCCATCTATATCGTCCTGCAGACTGAGGCTATCCTCCTCGCTATTTACCACCCTACCAATTTTTGTATCATCAGCGAACTTACTGATCATACCTTTTACATTCATATCCAAGTCATTAATGTAGACCACAAACAGCAAGGGAACCAGCACCGATCCCTGTGGTACCCCACTGGCCACAGGCTTCCAGTCACAAAAACAACCTTCGACCATCACCCTCTGCCTTCTGCCACTAAGCCAGTTTTGTATCCAAAGTGCCAAGGCACCCTGGATTCCATGGGCTCGTACCTTCTTGACCAGTCTCCTGTGGGGGACTTTATCGAAGGCCTTACTGAAATCCATGTATACCACATCCACTGCGTTACCCTCATCCACACGCCTAGTCACCCCCTCAAAAAATTCAATCAAATTAGTCAGACATGATCTTCCCTTGACAAAGCCATGTTGACTATCCCTGATTAATCCTTGCTTCTCCAAGTGGAGACTAATTTTGTCCTTCAGAATTTTTTCCAATAATTTTCCTACCACTGATGTTAGGCTCACTGGCCTGTAGTTCCCCGGTTTTTCCCTACTCCCCTTCTTGAATAATGATACTACATTAGCGGTTCTCCAGTCCTCTGGCACATCCCCTGTGGCCAGAGAGGTTCTGAATATATGTGTTAGAGCCCCCGCAATCTCCTCCTTTGCCTCACACAGTAGCCTGGGATACATTTCATCCGGGCCTGGGGATTTATCCATTTTTAGGCCTGCTAAAACCGCCAATACCTCCTCCCGTTCGATGTTAATATGTTCGAGTATATCACAGTCCCCCTGCCGTATTTCTATGTCTACATCGTCCTTCTCCATAGTGAAAACAGATGCAAAAAATTCATTTAGAACCCCTCCTACATCTGCCGGCTCCACACACAGATTGCCATTTTTGTCCCTAATGGGCCCTATTTTTTCCCTAGTTATCCTCTTACCCTTAATATACTTATAAAACATCTTAGGATTTTCCTTTATTTTGCTCGCCAGTGTTATTTCATGGCCCCTCCTTGATCTCCTAATTTATTTTTTAAGTATCCCCCTGCACTTTTTGTACTCCTCTAGGGCTTCCTCCGTCTTTAGCCTTTTGTATCTGCCAAAAGCCCTCCTTTTTTTCCTAATCCATTCTCGTATATCACCTGACATCCAAGGTTCCCTGGAGTTCTTGGAACCACCCTTGACCTTTACGGGAACATGTTGCCATTGTATGGTCTCAATCTCCCTTCTGAAAGACTCCCATTGCTCCGATGCGGATTTTCCTACAAGCAGCTGATCCCAGTCCATTTTGGCCAGATCCTGCCTTATCCTATTAAAATCGGCCTTCCCCCAATTTAGAACCTTTATTTCCGGCCCCTCCCTGTCCTTTTCCATGACCACCTTAAATCTCACCGAATTATGGTCACTGTCACCAAAGTGCTCCCCTACTAGCACTTCTTCCACTTGGCCGGCCACATTCCCTAGAATTAGGTCCAGTACCGCCCCCTCTCTTGTCGGACTTTCTACATGCTGGCTCAAAAAGCTCTCCTGGATGCACGTTAAGAATTTTGTACCCTCTAAGCCTTTTACACTCTGAGTATCCCAGTTAATATTGGGGAAGTTGAAATCCCCCACTATTATTACCCTATTATTTGCACAATTTTCTGAGATTTGCCTACATATTACTATTCTCGAAATAGGACCATGTTCATTAATGTTCACTATATAGGACCATATTCATTACTGTTCAATATATACGACCATATTCATTACTATTCTCTATATAGGACCATACTCATTACTGTTCACTATATAGGACCATATTCATTACTGTTCACTGTATAGGACCATGTTTATTACTGTTCACTGTATAGGACCATGTTCATTACTATTCACTACATAGGACCATGTTCATTACTGTTCACTGTATAGGACCATGTTTATTACTGTTCACTATATACGACCATATTCATTACTGTTCACTATATCGGACTATATTCATTACTGTTCACTATAGAGGACCATATTCATTACTGTTCACTATATAGGACTATATTCATTACTGTTCACTATATAGGACCATATTCATTACTTTACACTATATAGGACCATATTCATTACTGTTCACTATATAGGACCATGTTCATTACTGTTCACTATTTAGGACCATATTCATTACTGTTCACTATATAGGTCCATGTTCATTACTGTTCACTAAAAAGGACCATATTCATTACTGTTCACTGTATAGGACCATGTTTATTACTGTTCACTATATACGACCATATTCATTACTGTTCACTATATCGGACTATATTCATTACTGTTCACTATAGAGGACCATATTCATTACTGTTCACTATATAGGACTATATTCATTACTGTTCACTATATAGGACCATATTCATTACTTTACACTATATAGGACCATGTTCATTACTGTTCACTATATAGAACCATATTCATTACTGTCCACTATATAGGACCATGTTCATTACTGTTCACTATATAGGACCATATTCATTACTATTCACTATATAGGACCATGTTCATTACTGTTCACTATATAAGACCATATTCATTACTGTTCACTATATAGGACCATGTTCATTACTGTTCACTATATAGGACCATGTTCATTACTGTTCACTATATAGGACCATATTCATTACTGTTCATTATATTGGACCATATTCATTACTGTTCATTATATAGGACCATATTCATTATTGTTCACTATATAGGACCATTTACATTGCTGTTCACTATATAGGACCATATTCATTACTGTTCATTATATAGGACCATATTCATTACTGTTCATTATATAGGACCATATTCATTACTGTTCACTATATAGGACCATACACATTGCTGTTCACTATATAGGACCATATTCATCACTGTTCACTATGTAGGACTATATTCATTACTATTCACTATGTAGGACCATGTTCATTACTGTTCACTATATAATACCTTATTCAACACTTTTCACTATATTGGACTATTTTCACTACTGTTCACTATATAGGACTATTTTCATTACTTTCACTATATTGGACTATTTTCACTACTGTTCACTCTATTGGACTATTTTCATTACTTTCACTATATCGCACTATTTTCACAATCTGCCATTGCCAATGCTACTCTTACCCAGCTGCAGGGAGGCTGATGGCCCTGTTCTACATCCCCAGGAAGATCTAAAACTCATCAAAGTTAAGGGATTGAATCAGCCACCACGGGAGGGGGATTTTTCCTGGGGTTCTCCTGAATAACTGCAGAAACCACTGATGCCGTTTCCCCGGTGTTTCCTTGGCTCCTCCACCAATGTTACGACAATCATCAGACCGCCCACAGAAATTCACCCCTTATTATATCTTGTGATTTATGTCTTTCCCCTGCTCTGCAGGTGCATTACTAAGAAAAGTGTTTTGCCAAAATATGTTCTAATCATCTGTTTTTATCCTTCTTTTAGCCTTAATATGCCTGGTGTCCTTTTTGTTGGGGCTTATTTTCACTACAGCGTCTGGGAATTACTGGCTCACAATTTTTGACCATTACGGATCTGCTTTGCCTCTACTGATCATTGCTTTCTTCGAGCTCATTGGGGTTACTTATGTCTATGGAATTAATAAGTAAGTAGCAAAAACTATAGTTTAACTACTCACCATTTCCTTCGAGATGGTGGCGTTCCCGAACCAAGAACTTTGATTTTCTTTATCGCAAATGTCGAACAATGTTATTCTATTCCTCCTAAATCTCTTGCTAAGTGTTTTTTTTAAAATTCGAGACCAAATGTCAGAATAATATTATTTCACCATTAGTTGCTTTTTCCCTACTGGGCTCCTCAATACTCTTTGCCTGAGAAAGAGGAGGGCGAACCATTTATTAGCCCCAGACTGCCCTTGACCCATCCGTGAGGTACTTAGGAATGTCTCACTGTGACTGACCCTACTTGTGAGAAAATATTTCTCGACATTCCTCACTGATAGAATTGCCAATATGTGAACTCGCCCTGTGAAAACCATGAATGCTGGCAATCTAAATTGAAAATGCCAAAACTACACACCTGAAAGTGGAGGATAGTTTAAACATTTCAGGCATAGCTCCTGAGGAGAACCCTGTCTCGCGAACCCAACAGGAGCTGACTAATCTGTTGTGCACAAGAATATCCGAATGTTCGCTTCATCATGCTTGCTCCACCCAACATCCATGTATAATTATTTTATTGCAGATGAAACTGCTTCTCCCTCACTTTAAGGAACTCAAAGTTCCTGCCTCTTTCTCTCCCGAAAACAAAATCAAGCCTTGCTGGTAATTCACATTATTTCGCACCATCTCGGCAACTGTGGTTGCAAACAATCATCCTACCTCTGTTAATTGGTTCTACTGTATCATTAAATTTATAGCACACTTCTGTTAAAAGACCGAACGGGACAATTGTTATTTTTTATTTGAACTTGTACTAAAGACATGTCTTGAAATTCTGACAGAAAACTGGATTAAATTTTTCTCAGATTCAGTGACGATTTGGAATTCATGACTGGTCGACGACCAAACCTTTACTGGCGTGTGACCTGGAGAGTTATCAGCCCTTTACTGCTGTTTATTGTCTTTGTGGCCTTTGTTGTCGTCGAAGTACAGCATCCCTTGTCGTATGAGGCATGGAATCCCAACCACGTATGTACCTTTCATATTGAGAGGGGATCTCATTGAAACATATAAAATTCCGACAGGGTTCGACAGACTGGATGCAGGCAGGATGTTTCCCCTGGCTGGGGGGGCGGTCCAGAACGAGGGGTCACAGTCTCAGGATACGGGGTAGGACATTTAGGACTGAGATGAGGAGACATTTCTTCACTCAGAGGGTGGTGAACCTGTGGAATTCTCTACCACAGAAGGCTGTGGAGGCCAAGTCACTGAATATATTTAAGAAGGAGCTAGATAGATTTCTAGACACAAAAAGGCATTAAAGGGTATGGGGAGAGAGCGGGAATATGGTATTGAGATAGAGGATCAGCCATGATCATATTGAATGGGGGAGCAGGCTCGAAGGGCCGAATGGCCTACTCCTGCTCCTATTTTCTATGTTTCTATGATATCAGTATGATCGGGGGTGGGGGGGGAGGGGAAAGAGACTGGGGATCAGGGAAAAGGAGAGAGGCTGAGGATCGGGGGGGAGGAGAGGCTGGGGATCAGGGGGTGGGGGAGGAGAGGCTGAGGATCGGGGGGGAGGAGAGAGGCTGGGGATCGGGGGTGGGTGATGAGAGGCTGGGGATCGGGGGGTGGGGGGTGAGAGGCTGGGGATTGGGGGGTGGGTGATGAGAGGCTGGGGATCGGGTGTGGGTGAGGAGAGGTTGGGGATCGGGGGGTGGGGGGTGAGAGGTTGGGGATCGGGGGGTGGGGGGTGAGAGGTTGGGGATCGCGGGGTGGGGGGTGAGAGGCTGGGGATTGGGGGGTGGGGGGTGAGAGGCTGGGGATCGGGGGTGGGGGGTGAGAGGCTGGGGATCGGGGGGTGGGGGGTGAGAGGCTGGGGATTGGGGGGTGGGTGATGAGAGGCTGGGGATCGGGGGGTGGGGGGTGAGAGGCTGGGGATTGGGGTGTGGGTGAGGAGAGGTTGGGGATCGGGGGGTGGGGGGTGAGAGGTTGGGGATCAGGAGGTGGGGGGTGAGAGGTTGGGGATCAGGGGGTGGGGGGTGAGAGGTTGGGGATCGGGGGGTGGGGGGTGAGAGGTTGGGGATCAGGGGGTGGGGGGTGAGAGGTTGGGGATCGGGGGGTGGGTGATGAGAGGTTGGGGATCGGGGGGTGGGGGGTGAGAGGCTGGGGATTGGGGGGGAGGAGAGAGGTTGGGGATCGATGGGGGTGATGAGAGGCTGGGGATTGGGGGGTGGGTGATGAGAGGCTGGGGATCGGGGGGTGGGTGATGAGAGGCTGGGGATCGGGGCCAGTAGCGGGAGCCTCATCAATGGCCTGATTTCTCGATGCTAAAATTGAAAAGGTTGAGAATGGGGTCGGGAGCTTTTCCTGATACTTCTGATATTTTAAACTCCCCCGAACCTCTCCAGCCCGTGGGGGGGGGGGGGGAGGCGAGTTAAAATCAAGACTCTAGAATGATACACGACAGGAGGAGGCCATTCGGCCCATCATGCCTGTGCCAGCTCTTTGAAAGAGCTATCCAATTAGTCCCATTCCCTGCTCTTTTCCCACAGCCCTGCAAAATTTTCCCTTCAAGTATTTATCCAATTCCCTTTTGAAAGTTACTATTTAATCTGCTTCCACCCTTTCAGGCAGTGAATTCCAGATCATAACAACTCGCTGAATAAAAAGATTTCTCCTCATCTCCCCTCTGGTTCTTTTGCCAATTATCTTAAATCTGTGTCCTCTGGTTATCAATTCTCCTGCCTGTGGATACAGTTTCTCCTTATTTACACTATCAAAACCATTAATAATTTTGAACACCTCTAGCAAATCTCCTCTTAACATTCTCTGCTCCAAGGAGAACAACCCCAGCTTCTCCAGTCTATCCACGTGACTGAAGTCCCTCATCCCTGGAATCATTCTAGTAAATCTTTTCTGCACCCTCTC
Source organism: Heptranchias perlo (assembly GCF_035084215.1). Taxonomy (NCBI): domain Eukaryota; kingdom Metazoa; phylum Chordata; class Chondrichthyes; order Hexanchiformes; family Hexanchidae; genus Heptranchias; species Heptranchias perlo. Next base: position 9,404,650 of record NC_090326.1, on the reverse strand, counting down.
TAAGGCCTTCACATCCTTCCTAAAGTGCGGTGCCCAGAACTGGACACAATACTCCAGGTGAGGTCTAACTACTAGTGTCCCCTCTCCACATATTGGTGCACTTGCCTCTGTCACTTTACCAATTTGTTTAATTTTTTAACAACTTCCTCCCTCTAGTATCCCCCGTTCTAGCTATTTTAAAGTATCGTTCTTCCCTTTCCACTGGCTTGCTGGTTCAAAACCTTCCCCCACTGCTCTATTCATCTTCTCTGTGAGAACACTGCTGCTAATTCAGTGAAGTCCATCCCATCTGTATATCCCCTTCCTCAGAATTGGTCTCATTGCCCTTCGGAATTTGAAATCTTCTTTCTACAACATCTCACAAGCCACATATTGAAGAAATCTAATGAGCTTCTTTCTAACTGGCCCAGTGCATGAGTAATCCTGAAATTACCAGCCTTGAGGTCCTGCTCTTTAATCCAGCGCCTAAAACTTCAATTTCCCCTTGCTGGACCTCCATCTGATTTGTTTTTTTTTTAAGTCAGTGGTTCCCGTGACTTCTGGCTATCCTCTTTCCCTTTCCAGAAGCTCCTTCAGTCACCTTCGAAATATCATAGATCGAATGTGTAAGCAACCACTGTGGGTAAGTTATTGCCATGATGACATAAACCCTACAAGATGTAGCAGCCCTTTCTTTCACAGGACCTAAAAACACATTATAATCAAAATACTTGCCAAGAAACAGCTAATTTGGAGGGAGTTAAAGTCTGTAACTAAAGGGATTCAATGGGGAAGGGTGTGAACAGCTGAATAACAATTTGTATTTACGGGCGGGAAAGGGGTTAAAATATTTGGGATTGAGCAAACTGACTCCAAACCTGACCCCATTCCCCGCCGTCGATGAGGCTCCAGCAAAAGGCAGGCGGGGGCCTAGTTAACATTCAAAAGTCGCAGCCTGATGATGCCATCGGAGCCGCGACGTGATCTTAACGTCCAGTCTGGGGGGGGGCGGGTAGAGGCCCACGTGGTGTGAAACCCGACAGATCAACCACGACGGGAGGAAGCGACTGGACAGAAGGGGACCAGGTAAGTTTTGTAACTTTGCCTGCTTTTAAGCTCATTGCGGGCCAGGAGGTGCAGGAGCGCCCCCCCGGGCCTCACAAGAAAGCATCCCCCACCCCCTCTCCAGCCCCGATTGTGCCCCCGATGTCGCTGGCCGCAACCCCCTCCCCCCGCCCCAATCACAGCCTGGAGCCTCCCCCCTCACCCCCTCCCCCCACCCCCAGCCACTGATTGCCGGGGTCCGTCCTCACGGGTCCCCAGCTGCGGCCTCCTGCCGCTAATTCCCGTTCCCGCCAGCCGGTCAGGCAGTCAATCCGGCCGGCTGTCGGGCGGGATTCTGCTTTGATCTGCTGGGTTCATCGCCCGCTATCGGGCTCCCCCACACCCTCCCCGCCAACATCCGGTCCACTGTGACTGTAATGTGGAAAATGTTCAAAAGCATTTTAAAAGCACCTGGAGAAAGATAAATGGATAAAGGCACAGATGCTGAGCCATACTGGGAGTGCGAAGCGAGGTGACCAATATGTGATGGAATAGATGGCTTGGGAGAAGGATTTTAAAAGCCGAGAAGCGGGGAGTTGGGAGGGTTTATGGTTGGAGTTCCAGCGAGTTCACCTGAGGTGACTGAAGGCTCTGTCGCCAATAGTGGGACAAAGGGAAGGTACAATGCATAAAATGGGGAATCATGGCAGTGGGCGGAGGGCGAGGGAAGATGATCAAAAGTATTTAGGGTCCAGGTAGATGCGTCAGTAAAAGCTAACTCGCTGGTTCAAAAAATCTATCAAAAAGGTTAACAGGATGCTGGGTTTCACCACAAGAGGAGTTGAATAAAAAAACAAGTGAATACTGCTGCAATTATGGAGATTTCATGTGGAGCATCACATTAGTGTTTGGGTGCCCCACCTTTAGGGAAGATGTCCTGGTCTTTGGAGAAAGTCCAACAGTGGTTTACCGGGCTGATATCTGGGAAGAAAATACATCGCTATGATGAGACTGAGTAAACTTCATCGTATTCCCTTGATCTGAGGAGGCTAAAGAATTGGATTGAGGGAACTGACAGGGTAGACAGGGAATGACTCTTCCGTCTTCAGAGGAATCCAGGAACAAGAGGACAGAATGTTAGAATTTGAACGAAGCCAGTAGTAAAAAAAAAATGAAACGTGAAAAAAGATTCTTCACACAAAGAATAGTGAGAGTGCAGTGAGAAGGCCATGGAAGGGGAACACTGCGATGCTTAAAATGGAGGTAGATACTTACTTGGGAAGGGAAGCTATTAAGGGATATGGAGAAAGGGCAGGGAATTGGATTTAACAAGAGTTTGCCAAGGTTAACAAAATGGCAGAGTAGGTTTGATAAGTCGAATAGCCAACTCCCGTTTCTGGAAACAAAATAATTAAAATATATTTTCATCCAAAACACAAGCTAAATACAAGAGCTTCAACATGAAGTATTTCTAACAATTTTTTTTAAACCAACAGGTAAACTTCCCGAAGAAAGAAGAGAAGGAATACACGAGCTGGGTGGTATTTATCTGTGTGTTCCTGGTTACCTTAACCACCATATTTATTCCACTTACTGCTCTCTATCACCTCATCAGATCTAAACTCTGGAGATGCAGACAAAGAGCGGAGAATCCCTTTGACAACCTGGCTTTGGAACAATAAAGAATTCCATGTACCTCAATTTGCATTTATCCTCCTTTTGTGCTGTTATGAAGGTGCTATTTTGCAAAGTAATAAATACTGCTCATTCGATAGCTATTATTATTCAGTTAATTTATACTGAAAATACTGGGCTGATTTTCACCCACTCCACCCAGTAGAAATGGGCTGTTGCGATCCTGAATCTACTGTGGGACACTTACTGCTCTGATCCCACCTGCCACTATTTTGCTTGGGGCTTTCACAAGGGGCTGACGCAGGTGGGGGCCTCATTAAAGTATTTAAATCAGGTCCTGTGATATCAATAGAACTCCGACGCCATGTTCATTGGCCAAAGCAGAAGTAGTGCTCAATGCTGGACCCGCTTATGCATCATCAACCCCGAGTGGAGGCATTGGGAGGAATATTAACCCCCAAGAACGGGTGGGTCGGAGTCGAGAGGGAGGTGAAAATTGCAGGTTTTTGGATGGTGACCGCAACCCGGCTCCAACTCGTCCACTTCCGGGTTTAACGTGGACTCATTTGGATGCGTAAGAGGAACGTGCTCACCGAGGTCGCATCCCCAGTTAGTGCCAGTGGGCGGGTCGTTAGTGGGGCAATTAAAGTCGTTGAGAGTTGAGGTAGGAATTTTTTGCAATGGACTCTGACACAAATTCCAATTTAACATCTGCAACATGGGTTTCCCGAGACTTCTGAATCTCGCCAGCGAAACGGAGGCGAGATTCAGCCGAAGGTAATTTGGGTTTTTAAACCTGTGATTGCCCCATCGGAATAAAAGGTCAGTTATTGCAGCTGGTCTCTCAGGCAAACGTTTGACTGAGAGATCCCGTGTTGAGACGGAGAGATCCAGTGTTGAGACGGAGAGATCCCGTGTTGAGACGGAGAGATCCCGTGTTGAGACGGAGAGATCCCGTGTAGAGACGGAGAGCTCCCGTGTCGAGACTGAGCGATCCCGTGTCGAGATGGAGAGATCCCGTGTCGAGACTGAGAGATCCCGTGTCGAGACTGAGAGATCCCACGTTGAGACTGAGAGATCCCGTGTCGAGACGGAGAGATCCCGTGTCGAGACGGAGAGATCCCGCGTCGAGACAGAGAGATCCCGTGTTGAGACGGAGAGATCCCACGTTGAGACTGAGAGATCCCGTGTTGAGACGGAGAGATCCCGCGTCGAGACGGAGAGATCCCGTGTCGAGACAGAGAGATCCCGTGTTGAGACTGAGAGATCCCGTGTTGAGACTGAGAGATCCCGTGTTGAGACGGCTTTTGCAAAATTTTGGAGCCTTTCAAACTGACAAGAAGGTATGGGGGTGGGGGAAGCAATGGATGTATTCCAGAGGACATCTGCGGAGGAAGAAAATGACCATCCATGTCGTTCTGTGTTGGGATCTGCCGGTGCAAAAAAGAGAGGTGCACAACAAAGATCTGGAGAAGAGCAGTGCGAAGAGCTGAGTGGGGAACAGCTGTGAGGGGAGCAACAGAGGTCGCAGGAGGCACTACATACATGAAAGGGTCTACAGACAGAGGCTGAGCTTCCTGGACCCCTCTGAGGAGCAGTGCCCATGCAGGCTGAGATTGAGTCGCCAGGTCACAGACACCTGCAGCCTCCTTGAGAAACAGCTGCTCCCTGCTGGACCTGGTGGCCTCGCAATGCCCGTCGCAGTAAAAGTTACCGCTGCCCTCAATTTCTTTGCATCTAGATCCTTCCAGAGCGCCACTGGTGAGATCTCCAGGGTGTGCCAGTCATCTGCACATAAGTGTATAAGGCAGGTGATGGATGGGTTGTTTGCCCGAGTGTCCGATTACGTGACCTTCCCCCGCGACATCAGCCAGAATGAGCGGGCAGTGGGTTTCGCCTCTCTGGCAGACTTCCCACGGGTGCAATGCGCAATTGATTGCACACACATGGCAATCCGAGGACCTCCACATGAGCCAGGAGTCTTCAGATCCGAAAGGGCTTTCACTCCATTACTGCACAGCTGGTGTGCAACCACAAGTTTAAATTTATGCCTGTGTGGGCCAGATTCCCTGGCAGCTGTCATGATGCGTTTATTCTGCGCCAGTCCAACTTTCCACACCTCTTCCAGACAGGAGACAGATTTAAGGGCCGGCTCGTTGGAGTCAAGGGCTAACCCCTGCAAACTTGGCTCATGACACCTGTGAGGAACACCAACAACGAGGCATAAGAGTGATACAACCAGAGCCACATGATCACCAGGTGTGTCATTGAGCAAGCCATCGGCATGTTGAAGGTGCGCTTCAGGTGCCTGGATACATCAGTACTCGCCAGCGAGGGTGTCCAGAATAATCGTGGTGTGCTGTGTCCTGCACGACATAGCGCAGCAGAGAGGGTTAGAGGTGGAGGAGGACAAGGGCGCTCGTCAATCATCCTCTGATGGCCACAACATTGAAGAGGAGGACGAGGAGGAGGAAGATGAAGATGAAGATGGGGCACCCAATGCCAGACCAGCCACATACATTGCTGCCTGGGATGCCCTCATCTCTCACAGGTTCGCTCAGTAACAGTGGCAAAAAAGTGACATTGAAAAACTCAGGCCAGCTGGCACAACCACCACCACCAACCGTGCCCTATCCCCCCCCTCCCCACCCCCCCATCCTGCTTTGCACAAAACAGTCCTTCAACCAAGCATACACCCATTTCCCATCCGCCCAATGGGTACCGTCATGCCTCGGCGTTCACCGTGAAGCAAATGAAAGGGCCACTTCACACTCGGAACGCAAGAGTGGGTAAGACATGGAAGTGGTGCAAATCAATACATTTTATGTGGCAGTATTAAAATAAGGACACTTCATAACATGACATTTCTTCAAACACCCATGTACATACCCTTGGTGAACTACAATCTCTTGAACTTACTCTTCCTACAGCTCTGATGTGGAGATGCCGGTGATGGACTGGGGTTGACAATTGTAAACAATTTTACAACACCAAGTTATAGTCCAACGATTTTTATTTGAAATCTACAAGCTTTCGGAGGCTTCCTCCTTCCTCAGGTAAATGTTCAGGAGCTCCTTGAAGCCTACGCATTTATACATCACTGAACAATACATGGTGTTTACAGACTGCCCCTGCAACTGCCCGTTGCCAAGGCAATCACCGTGTTCAGACAGAGAGGTGTCACCTACAGAACCCCCGAATACACATTCAACAAAAAAACAAACAGGAAAAAAAAACAGAGAGAGAGAGAGAGGCAGAGACATCCGGAAGGCAGAGAAAGCCAGCAAATGACCCATTATATTAAAAACAGATAGCTTTTGTTCGCTGGTGGGGTAACGTGTAGCGTGACATGAACCCAAGATCCCGGTTGAGGCCGTCATCATGGGTGCGGAACTTGGCTATCAATTTCTGCTCGACGATTTTGCGTTGTCATGTGTCTCGAAGGCCGCCTTGGAGAACGCTTACCCGAAGATCGGTGGCTGAATGTCCCTGACTGCTGAAGTGTTCCCCAACTGGGAGGGAACCCTCCTGTCTGGTGATTGTTGCGCGGTGTCCGTTCATCCGTTGTCGCAGCATCTGCATGGTCTCGCCAATGTACCATGCTCCGGGGGCATCATTTCCTGTAGCGTATGAGGTAGACAACGTTGGCCGAGTCACAGAAGCATGAACCATGCACCTGGTGGGTGGTGTCCTCTCGTGTGATGGTGGTATCTGTGTCGATGATCTGGCATGTCTTGCAGAGGTTACCGTGGCAGGGTTGTGTGGTGTCGTGGACACTGTTCTCCTGAAAGCTGGGTAATTTGCTGCGAACGATAGTCTGTTTGAGGTTGGGTGGCTGTTTAAAGGCGAGTAGTGGAGGTGTGGGGATGGCCATAGCGAGGTGTTCGTCGTCATTGATGACATGTTGAAGGCTGCGGAGAACATGGCGTAGTTTCTCCGCTCCGGGGAAGTACTGGACGACGAAGGCTACTATGTTGGTTGCGTCCCGTGTTAGTCTTCTGAGGAGGTTTACGCGATTTTTCGCTGTGGCCCGTCGGAACTGTCGATCTTCGCACTGCTCTTCTCCAGATCTTTGTTGTGCACCTCTCTTTTTTGCACCGGCAGATCCCAACACAGAACGACATGGATGGTCATTTTCCTCCTCCGCAGATGTCCTCTGGAATACATCCATTGCTTCCCCCACCCCCATACCTTCTTGTCAGTTTGAAAGGCTCCAAAGTTTTGCAAAAGCCGTCTCAACACGGGATCTCTCCGTCTCAACACGGGATCTCTCAGTCTCAACACCGGATCTCTCCGTCTCGACACGGGATCTCTCCGTCTCAACACGGGATCTCTCCGTCTCAACACGGGATCTCTCAGTCTCAACACCGGAGCTCTCCGTCTCGACACGGGATCTCTCCGTCTCGACACGGGATCTCTCCGTCTCAACACGGGATCTCTCAGTCTCAACGCGGGAGCTCTCCGTCTCAACACGGGATCTCTCCGTCTCAACACGGGATTTCTCCGTCTCGACACGGGATCTCTCAGTCTCGACACGGGATCTCTCAGTCTCGACACGGGATCTCTCAGTCTCGACACGGGATCTCTCAGTCTCAACACGGGAGCTCTCAGTCTCAACACGGGATCTCTCAGTCTCAACACGGGAGCTCTCAGTCTCGACACGGGACCTCTCAGTCTCAACACGGGATCTCTCCGTCTCAACACGGGATCTCTCAGTCTCGACACGGGAGCTCTCAGTCTCGACACGGGATCTCTCAGTCTCAACACGGGATCTCTCAGTCTCAACACGGGAGCTCTCAGTCTCAAGGCGGGATCTCTCCGTCTCAACACGGGATCTCTCTGTCTCAACACGGGATCTCTCAGTCTCAACACGGGATCTATCCGTCTCGACACGGGATCTCTCAGTCTCGACGCGGGATCTCTCAGTCTCAACACGGGATCTCTCCGTCTCAACACGGGATCTCTCAGTCTCAACACGGGATCTCTCCGTCTCAACACGGGATCTCTCAGTCTCAACACGGGATCTCTCCGTCTCAACACGGGATCTCTCAGTCTCAACACATGATCTCTCAGTCAAACGTTTGCCTGAGAGACCAGCTGCAATAACTGACCTTTTATTCCGATGGGGCAATCACAGGTTTAAAAACCCAAATTACCTTCGGCTGAATCTCGCCTCCGTTTCGCTGGCGAGATTCAGAAGTCTCGGGAAACCCATGTTGCAGATGTTAAATTGGAATTTGTGTCAGACTCCATTGAAAAAAATTCCTACCTCAACTCTCAACGACTTTAATTGCCCCACTAACGACCCGCCCACTGGCACTAACTGGGGATGCGACCTCGGTGAGCACGTTCCTCTTACGCATCCAAATGAGTCCACGTTAAACCCGGTAGTGGACGAGTTGGAGCCGGGTTGCGGTCACCATCCAAAAACCTGCAATTTTCACCTCCCACTCGACTCCGACCCACCCGTTCTTGGGGGTTAATATTCCTCCCAATGCCTCCACTCGGGGTTGATGATGCATAAGCGGGTCCAGCATTGAGCACTACTTCTGCTTTGGCCAATGAACATGGCGTCGGAGTTCTATTGATATCACAGGACCTGATTTAAATACTTTAATGAGGCCCCCACCTGTGTCAGCCCCTTGTGAAAGCCCCAAGCAAAATAGTGGCAGGTGGGATCAGAGCAGTAAGTGTCCCACAGTAGATTCAGGATCGCAACAGCCCATTTCTACTGGGTGGAGTGGGTGAAAATCAGCCCAGTATTTTCAGTATAAATTAACTGAATAATAATAGCTATCGAATGAGCAGTATTTATTACTTTGCAAAATAGCACCTTCATAACAGCACAAAAGGAGGATAAATGCAAATTGAGGTACATGGAATTCTTTATTGTTCCAAAGCCAGGTTGTCAAAGGGATTCTCCGCTCTTTGTCTGCATCTCCAGAGTTTAGATCTGATGAGGTGATAGAGAGCAGTAAGTGGAATAAATATGGTGGTTAAGGTAACCAGGAACACACAGATAAATACCACCCAGCTCGTGTATTCCTTCTCTTCTTTCTTCGGGAAGTTTACCTGTTGGTTTAAAAAAAATTGTTAGAAATACTTCATGTTGAAGCTCTTGTATTTAGCTTGTGTTTTGGATGAAAATATATTTTAATTATTTTGTTTCCTGAAATGGGAGTTGGCTATTCAACCTATCAAACCTACTCTGCCATTTTGTTAACCTTGGCAAATTCTTGTTAAATCCAATTCCCTGCCCTTTCTCCATATCCCTTAATAGCTTCCCTTCCCAAGTAAGTATCTACCTCCATTTTAAGCATCGCAGTGTTCCCCTTCCATGGCCTTCTCACTGCACTCTCACTATTCTTTGTGTGAAGAATCTTTTTTCACGTTTCATTTTTTTTTTACTACTGGCTTCGTTCAAATTCTAACATTCTGTCCTCTTGTTCCTGGATTCCTCTGAAGACGGAAGAGTCATTCCCTGTCTACCCTGTCAGTTCCCTCAATCCAATTCTTTAGCCTCCTCAGATCAAGGGAATACGATGAAGTTTACTCAGTCTCATCATAGCGATGTATTTTCTTCCCAGATATCAGCCCGGTAAACCACTGTTGGACTTTCTCCAAAGACCAGGACATCTTCCCTAAAGGTGGGGCACCCAAACACTAATGTGATGCTCCACATGAAATCTCCATAATTGCAGCAGTATTCACTTGTTTTTTTATTCAACTCCTCTTGTGGTGAAACCCAGCATCCTGTTAACCTTTTTGATAGATTTTTTGAACCAGCGAGTTAGCTTTTACTGACGCATCTACCTGGACCCTAAATACTTTTGATCATCTTCCCTCGCCCTCCGCCCACTGCCATGATTCCCCATTTTATGCATTGTACCTTCCCTTTGTCCCACTATTGGCGACAGAGCCTTCAGTCACCTCAGGTGAACTCGCTGGAACTCCAACCATAAACCCTCCCAACTCCCCGCTTCTCGGCTTTTAAAATCCTTCTCCCAAGCCATCTATTCCATCACATATTGGTCACCTCGCTTCGCACTCCCTGTATGGCTCAGCATCTGTGCCTTTATCCATTTATCTTTCTCCAGGTGCTTTTAAAATGCTTTTGAACATTTTCCACATTACAGTCACAGTGGACCGGATGTTGGCGGGGAGGGTGTGGGGGAGCCCGATAGCGGGCGATGAACCCAGCAGATCAAAGCAGAATCCCGCCCGACAGCCGGCCGGATTGACTGCCTGACCGGCTGGCGGGAACGGGAATTAGCGGCAGGAGGCCGCAGCTGGGGATCCGTGAGGACGCACCCCGGCAATCAGTGGCCGGGGGTGGGGGGAGGGGGTGAGGGGGGAGTCTCCAGGCTATGATTGGGGCGTGGGGGGGGGTTGCGGCCAGCGACATCGGGGGCACAATCGGGGCTGGAGAGGGGGTGGGGGATGCTTTCTTGTGAGGCCCGGGGGGGCGCTCCTGCGCCTCCTGGCCCGCAATGAGCTTAAAAGCAGGCAAAGTTACAAAACTTACCTGGTCCCCTTCTGTCCAGTCGCTTCCTCCCGTCGTGGTTGATCTGTCGGGTTTCACACCACGTGGGCCTCTACCCGCCCCCCCACAGACTGGACGTTAAGATCACGTCGCGGCTCCGATGGCATCATCAGGCTGCGACTTTTGAATGTTAACTCGGCCCCCGCCTGCCTTTTGCTGGAGCCTCATCGACGGTCTGATTTGGGGTAGTAAATATTTAAACGGCGGGGAATGGGGTCAGGTTTGGAGTCAGTTTGCTCAATCCCAAATATTTTAACCCCTTTCCCGCCCGTAAATGCAAATTGTTATTCAGCTGTTCACACCCTTCCCCATTGAATCCCTTTAGTTACAGACTTTAACTCCCTCCAAATTAGCTGTTTCTTGGCAAGTATTTTGATTATAATGTGTTTTTAGGTCCTGTGAAAGAAAGGGCTGGTACATCTTGTAGGGTTTATGTCATCATGGCAATAACTTACCCACAGTGGTTGCTTACACATTCGATCTATGATATTTCGAAGGTGACTGAAGGAGCTTCTGGAAAGGGAAAGAGGATAGCCAGAAGTCACGGGAACCACTGACTTAAAAAAAAAAAAAATCAGATGGAGGTCCAGCAAGGGGAAATTGAAGTTTGAGGCGCTGGATTAAAGAGCAGGACCTCAAGGCTGGTAATTTCAGGATTACTCATGCACTGGGCCAGTTAGAAAGAAGCTCATTAGATTTCTTCAATCTGTGGCTTGTGAAATGTTGTAGAAAGAAGATTTCAAATTCCGAAGGGCAATGAGACCAATTCTGAGGAAGGGGATATACAGATGGGATGGACTTCACTGAATTAGTAGCAGTGTTCTCACAGAGAAGATGAATAGAGCAGTGGGGGAAGGTTTTGAACCAGCAAGCCAGTGGAAAGGGAAGAACGATACTTTAAAATAGCTAGAACGGGGGATACTAGAGGGAGGAAGATGTTAAAAAATTAAACAAATTGGTAAAGTGACAGAGGCAAGTGCGCCAGTATGTGGAGAGGGGACACTAGTAGTTAGACCTCACCTGGGCATTGCACTTTCGGAAGGATGTGAAGGCCTTAGAGAGGGTGCAGAAAAGATTTACTAGAATGATTCCAGGGATGAGGGACTTCAGTCACGTGGATAGACTGGAGAAGCTGGGGTTGTTCTCCTTGGAGCAGAGAAGGTTAAGAGGAGATTTGCTAGAGGTGTTCAAAATTATTAATGGTTTTGATAGTGTAAATAAGGAGAAACTGTATCCACAGGCAGGAGAATTGATAACCAGAGGACACAGATTTAAGATAATTGGCAAAAGAACCAGAGGGGAGATGAGGAGAAATCTTTTTACTCAGCGAGTTGTTATGATCTGGAATTCACTGCCTGAAAGGGTGGAAGCAGATTAAATAGTAACTTTCAAAAGGGAATTGGATAAATACTTGAAGGGAAAATTTTGCAGGGCTGTGGGAAAAGAGCAGGGAATGGGACTAATTGGATAGCTCTTTCAAAGAGCCGGCACAGGCAAGATGGGCCGAATGGCCTCCTCCTGTGGTGTATCATTCTAGAGTCTTGATTTTAACTCCCCTCCCCGCCCGCCCCCCCCCCCCCCCCCCCACGGGCTGGAGAGGGTCGGGGGAGTTTAAAATATCAGAAGTATCAGGAAAAGCTCCCGACCCCATTCTCAACCTTTTCAATTTTAGCATCGAGAAATCAGGCCATTGATGAGGCCCCCGATCCCCAGCCTCTCATCACCCACCCCCCGATCCCCAGCCTCTCATCACCCACCCCCCGATCCCCAGCCTCTCATCACCCACCCCCCGATCCCCAGCCTCTCCTCCCCCCCATCGATCCCCAACCTCTCTCCTCCCCCCCGATCCTCAGCCTCTCCTCCCCCCCGATCCTCAGCCTCTCTCCTTTTCCCTGATCCCCAGTCTCTTTCCCCTCCCCCCCCACCCCCGATCATACTGATATCATAGAAACATAGAAAATAGGAGCAGGAGTAGGCCATTCGGCCCTTCGAGCCTGCTCCCCCATTCAATAAGATCATGGCTGATCCTCTATCTCAATACCATATTCCCGCTCTCTCCCCATACCCCTTGATGCCTTTTTGTGTCTAGAAATCTATCTAGCTCCTTCTTAAATATATTCAGTGACTCGGCCTCCACAGCCTTCTGTGGTAGAGAATTCCACAGGTTCACCACCCTCTGAGTGAAGAAATTTCTCCTCATCTCAGTCCTAAATGTCCTACCCCATATTTTGAGACTGTGACCCCTCGTTCTGGACCGCCCCCCCAGCCAGGGGAAACATCCTGCCTGCATCCAGACTGTCGAGCCCTGTCGGAATTTTATATGTTTCAATGAGATCCCCTCTCAATATGAAAGGTACATACGTGGTTGGGATTCCATGCCTCATACGACAAGGGATGCTGTACTTCAACGACAACAAAGGCCACAAAGACAATAAACAGCAGTAAAGGACTGATAACTCTCCAGGTCACACGCCAGTAAAGGTTTGGTCGTCGACCAGTCATGAATTCCAAATCGTCACTGAATCTGAGAAAAATTTAATCCAGTTTTCTGTCAGAATTTCAAGACATGTCTTTAGTACAAGTTCAAATAAAAAATAACAATTGTCCCGTTCGGTCTTTCAACAGAAGTGTGTTATAAATTTAATGATACAGTAGAACCAATTAACAGAGGTAGGATGATTGTTTGCAACCACAGTTGCCGAGATGGTGCGAAATAATGTGAATTACCAGCAAGGCTTGATTTTGTTTTCGGGAGAGAAAGAGGCAGGAACTTTGAGTTCCTTAAAGTTAGGGAGAAGCAGTTTCATCTGCAATAAAATAATTATACATGGATGTTGGGTGGAGCAAGCATGATGAAGCGAACATTCGGATATTCTTGTCCACAACAGATTAGTCAGCTCCTGTTGGGTTCGCGAGACAGGGTTCTCCTCAGGAGCTATGCCTGAAATGTTTAAACCATCCTCCACTTTCAGGTGTGTAGTTTTGGCATTTTCAATTTAGATTGCCAGCATTCATGGTTTTCACAGGGCGAGTTCACATATTGGCAATTCTATCAGTGAGGAATGTCGAGAAATATTTTCTCACAAGTAGGGTCAGTCACAGTGAGACATTCCTAAGTACCTCACGGATGGGTCAAGGGCAGTCTGGGGCTAATAAATGGTTCGCCCTCCTCTTTCTCAGGCAAAGAGTATTGAGGAGCCCAGTAGGGAAAAAGCAACTAATGGTGAAATAATATTATTCTGACATTTGGTCTCGAATTTTAAAAAAAACACTTAGCAAGAGATTTAGGAGGAATAGAATAACATTGTTCGACATTTGCGATAAAGAAAATCAAAGTTCTTGGTTCGGGAACGCCACCATCTCGAAGGAAATGGTGAGTAGTTAAACTATAGTTTTTGCTACTTACTTATTAATTCCATAGACATAAGTAACCCCAATGAGCTCGAAGAAAGCAATGATCAGTAGAGGCAAAGCAGATCCGTAATGGTCAAAAATTGTGAGCCAGTAATTCCCAGACGCTGTAGTGAAAATAAGCCCCAACAAAAAGGACACCAGGCATATTAAGGCTAAAAGAAGGATAAAAACAGATGATTAGAACATATTTTGGCAAAACACTTTTCTTAGTAATGCACCTGCGGAGCAGGGGAAAGACATAAATCACAAGATATAATAAGGGGTGAATTTCTGTGGGCGGTCTGACGATTGTCGTAACATTGGTGGAGGAGCCAAGGAAACACCAGGGAAACGGCATCAGTGGTTTCTGCAGTTATTCAGGAGAACCCCAGGAAAAATCCCCCTCCCGTGGTGGCTGATTCAATCCCGTAACTTTGATGAGTTTTAGATCTTCCTGGGGATGTAGAACAGGGCCATCAGCCTCCCTGCAGCTGGGTAAGAGTAGCATTGGCAGTGGCAGATTGTGAAAATAGTCCTATATAGTAAAAGTAATGAAAATAGTCCTACATAGTGAACAGTAGTGAAAATAGTCCTATATAGTGAAAGGAATGAATATAGTCCTTTATAGTTAACAGTAATGAATATGGTCCTATACACTGAACAGTAATGAACATGGTCCTCTATAGTGAACAGTAATGAATATGGTCCCATAGAGAGAATAGTAATGAACATGGTCCTATATAGTGAACAGTGATGAATATGGTCCTATATAGTGAACAGTCATGAATATGGTCCTATATAGTGAATAGTAATGAATATGGTCCCATATAGTGAACAGTAATGAACATGGTACTATATAGTGAACAGTAATGAATATGGTCCTATGCAGAGAATAGTAATGAATATGGTCCTATATAGTGAACGGTAATGAACATGGTCCTATATAGTGAACAGTAATGAATATGGTCCTATGCAGAGAATAGTAATGAATATGGTCCTATATAGTGAACGGTAATGAACATGGTCCTATATAGTGAACAGTAATGAACATGGTCCTACATAATGAACAGTAATGAATATTGTCCTATATAGTGAACAGTAATGAACATGGTCCTATATAATGAACAGTAATGAATATGTTCCTATATAGTGAACGGTAATGAACATGGTCCTATATAGTGAACAATAATGAATATGGTCCTATATAATGAACAGTAATGAACATGGTCCTATATAGTGAATAGTAATGAATATGGTCCTATATAGTGAACAGTAATGAATATGGTCCTATATAGTGAATAGTAATGAATATGGTCCTATATAGTGAACAGTAATGAACATGGTCCTATATAATGAACAGTAATGAATATGGTCCTACATAATGAACAGTAATGAATATGGTCCTATATAGTGAACGGTAATGAACATGGTCCTATATAATGAACATTAATGAATATGGTCCTATATAGTGAATAGTAATGAATATGGTCCTATATCGTGAACAGTATTGAATATGGTCCTATATAGTGAACAGTAATGAATATGGTCCTACATAATGAACAGTAATGAATATGGTCCTATATAGTGAACGGTAATGAACATGGTCCTATATAGTGAACAATAATGAACATGGTCCTATATAGTGAACAGTAATGAATATGGTCCTATATAGTGAACAGTAATGAATATGGTCCTTTTCTAGTGAACAGTAATGAATATGGTCCTATATAGTGAACAGTAATGAATATCGTCCTATATAGTGAACAGTAATGAATATGGTCCTTTTCTAGTGAACAGTAATGAATATGGTCCAATATAGTGAACAGTAATGAATATGGTCCTATATAGTGAACAGTATTGAATATGGTCCTATATAGTGAACAGTAATGAATATGGTCCTACATAATGAACAGTAATGAATATGGTCCTATATAGTGAACGGTAATGAACATGGTCCTATATAGTGAACAATAATGAACATGGTCCTATATAGTGAACAGTAATGAATATGGTCCTATATAGTGAACAGTAATGAATATGGTCCTTTTCTAGTGAACAGTAATGAATATGGTCCTATATAGTGAACAGTAATGAATATCGTCCTATATAGTGAACAGTAATGAATATGGTCCTTTTCTAGTGAACAGTAATGAATATGGTCCAATATAGTGAACAGTAATGAATATGGTCCTATATAGTGAACAGTAATGAAAATGGTCCTATACAGTGAACAGTAATGAATATGGTCCTATATAGTGAACAGTAATGAATATGGTACTATATAGTGAACAGTAATGAATATGGTCCTATATAGTGAACAGTAATGAAAATGGTCCTATACAGTGAACAGTAATGAATATGGTCCTATATAGTGAACAGTAATGAATATGGTACTATATAGTGAACAGTAATGAATATGGTCCTATATAGTGAACAGTAATGAATATGGTCCTACATAATGAACAGTAATGAATATGGTCCTATATAGTGAACGGTAATGAACATGGTCCTATATAGTGAACAGTAATGAATATGGTCCTATATAGTGAACAGTAATGAATATGGTCCTATATAGTGAACAGTAATGAATATGGTCCTTTTCTAGTGAACAGTAATGAATATGGTCCTATATAGTGAACAGTAATGAATATCGTCCTATATAGTGAACAGTAATGAATATGGTCCTTTTCTAGTGAACAGTAATGAATATGGTCCAATATAGTGAACAGTAATGAATATGGTCCTATATAGTGAACAGTATTGAATATGGTCCTATATAGTGAACAGTAATGAATATGGTCCTACATAATGAACAGTAATGAATATGGTCCTATATAGTGAACGGTAATGAACATGGTCCTATATAGTGAACAATAATGAACATGGTCCTATATAGTGAACAGTAATGAATATGGTCCTATATAGTGAACAGTAATGAATATGGTCCTTTTCTAGTGAACAGTAATGAATATGGTCCTATATAGTGAACAGTAATGAATATCGTCCTATATAGTGAACAGTAATGAATATGGTCCTTTTCTAGTGAACAGTAATGAATATGGTCCAATATAGTGAACAGTAATGAATATGGTCCTATATAGTGAACAGTAATGAAAATGGTCCTATACAGTGAACAGTAATGAATATGGTCCTATATAGTGAACAGTAATGAATATGGTACTATATAGTGAACAGTAATGAATATGGTCCTATATAGTGAACAGTAATGAAAATGGTCCTATACAGTGAACAGTAATGAATATGGTCCTATATAGTGAACAGTAATGAATATGGTACTATATAGTGAACAGTAATGAATATGGTCCTATATAGTGAACAGTGATTAATATGGTCCTATATAGTGAACAGTAATGAATATGGTCCTATATAGTGAACAGAAATGAATATGGTCCAATATAGTGAACAGTAATGAATATGGTCCTGTATAGTGAACAGTAATGAAAATGGTCCTATACAGTGAACAGTAATGAATATGGTACTATATAGTGAGCAGTAATGAATATGGTCCTATATAGTGAAAAGTAATGAATATGGTACTATATAGTGAGCAGTAATGAACGTGGTCCCATATAGTGAACAGTAATGAATATGGTCCTATACAGTGAACAGTAATGAATATGGTCCTATATAGTGATCAGTAATGAATATGGTCCTATATAGTGAGCAGTAATGAACGTGGTCCCATATAGTGAACAGTAATGAATATGGTCCTGCAGAGTGAACAGTAATGAATATGGTCCCATATAGTGAACAGTAATGAATATGGTCCTGCAGAGTGAACAGTAATGAATATGGTCCTATATAGTGAACAGTAATGAACATGGTCCTATATAGTGAACAGTAATGTAATTTTACTGATATTTATATGAGGGTGTAGTAATTGGTTGTGGCCCATTCTCGAGCGCATAACCAACAGTGCGCTGACAGCGTGCGCCCTAACCGAGGGACCGAAGACCGACAGACTCGACAATTAATTGCATGAGCAGCTGGTGCCTGTCACATATCCGTAGACAATGGATGTCAGGCTGCTTGCCTCGCCGGCAGTGGCCTGAAGGTAAATCTTGGGAGGGGGTGCGTAGCATCAACGGGTGCGGGGGGAGGGGAGCGATCGTGACAACCTGTTATTTCAGGAAGACAATCGCAACGTCCTGGTTGTAGCCGGTGCTTGTACGTCACATGCTGTGATGTGCAGGATCGTGCCTATCTGGCCGCACTGCCGTCAGTGTTCATCAATAAGGAAAGGTGGAATCTGTGAATCATAATGTGGAGTGTGGGATTTTGAGTTTGAGTTAGCTCTGACACCTTTTACTGTAAGTGGTAGTTGTGAGCAACCGAGGGAGACAAAAGTAGCTGTAAGGGGGTAGCCAAGAGATCTCTGGAAAAGAAGGTGGTGAGTAATTGTGGCTGTAATAGCAAAAGCTTTTTCAGCTACACCAGGAATCAGAAGACCACTGAGGATTGTACGGGGCTATTGAAGGATACTGTAGGACAGATTCAAACTGATTCTGATGTTATGGTAGAGCTGCTAAATGCTCTGTGAGCCCCTTGCCCGTATCTGCAATAGCTCAATAGAGTCAGGGATACTGCCCTTAGACTGGAAGCTAGCTCATGTAGTTCCTATATTCAAAAAAGTGGGCAAATCAGAGCCAGGCAACTACAGGCCTATCAGCCTGACATCCATCATGGAATCATTCGAATCATAGGATCATACAGCACAGAAGGAGGCCATTCGGCCCATCGTGCCTGTGCCGGCTCTTTGAAAGAGCGATCCGGTTAGTCCCACTCCCCTGCCCTTTCCCCATAGCCCTGTGAATTTCTCCCTTCAAGTATTTACCCAATTCCCAGTTATTATTGAATCTGTTTCTACCACCCTTTCAGGCAGTGCGTTCCAGATCATATCAACTCACTGCATAAAAAAATTCTCCTCATCTCACCTCTGGTTCTTTTGCTCTTAGGAGAACAACCTCAGCTCCTCTAGTCTTTCTACGTAACTGAAGTTAGCAAAACTCCTCATTCTAGTAAATCTCCTCAGCACCTTCTCCAAGGACTTGACATCCTTCCTAAAGTGTGGTGCCCAGAATTGGACACAATACTCCAACTGGGGCCCAACCAGTGTTTTATAAAGGTTTAGCATAACTTCCTTGCTTTTGGACGCTATGCCTCTGTTTATAGAGCAGTGAAGGTTAAGGGGAGATTTGATAGAGGTTTTCAAAATCATGAAAGGTTTTGATTGAGTAAATAAGAAGAAATGGTCTCCCGTGGCAGAAGGGTCAGTAACCAGAGGACACAGATTTAAGGTGATCAGCAAAAGAACTGTCTTGTTGTAGCACACTGATATTCAATGAATTGTACGATGACAGCGAGCATTCACCTGTAATCATTTCTTTAGGAACACATTTTGGAAACACCTTCAGGTCTAACAAAGGAGTAAGAATTCCCTCTATATTGCCAAACATGGATGACAGTCCCAGATTTAACAGCATGATGAAAAATAGGATGGCCCAAACCTGCGAAACAGGCATTCGAACAATCGCTTCAGTGAAAGCGATAAAAGCCAGTCCAGTGCCTGATGTGCTCTGACCAGGAGAAAGAAAAAAAGAATCGATTCAAACATTTCCTATTTTACATGATATTCACGAGCAAATCTGCAAGCAAAATTATTAACTTACACGTTGGCTCTTCCTTGCCCGAAGCAGGGAAGCATTCCACCTTTGAAAGGATTGGCAGGCATCTGTAATCTGCATTGTTCCAATGAACAAAAACTCAAGTCTTTCTTCAAATTTGTATTTGCTCATACCAAGCAGCATCCTAGCATCGTACCCTCAATATCCTTCCCATAGTGTGGGGCCCGATACTGCACACATTATTCGAACTGAGGTCTTATTAATTTTTTATATAGAATCATCACTACCGCATGTCTTTTGTATTCTATGGGCGCTAAATTGGGCCGTGTCGCGCTCGTCGTTTCGGCGCAACACGGCCTCTCTGACATCCAAGATGGCGCCTTGGATGCGCACACACATTTCCAGCATGACATGCACTGGACGCCATCTTGGTATAGGAGTTAGCGCAGGCGCAGATAACGAATGCTGGAATCATGTAAAGTAGGGAGAAAATGGCTTCAATCAATGTGCAACGCTGATTTAAAGTGATTGACACCATTTTGGGACTTAATGCTTAACTCAACGCACAGTCTTAACGCCGACCATCTGAACGTGTCTTAGAGTGCCTGGCGGACCCCCCCACCGGTGCTATTCAAAGGGACCATGCAGGATTTACAGGTTAGTGGCTGGATTATTGCTTCTGGCTGCCGAGACATTTGTAACTGTTTTTGGAGTTCTCCTGGGCTTGAATACTAGGACGCGGGGACATAGCCTAACATTTAGAGCCAGGACGTGCAGGAGTGAAGTTAGGAAATGCTTCTGCACGCAAAGGGTGGGAGACGTTTGGAACCCTCTTCCACAGACGGCAGTTGATGCTAGCTCACTTGTGAATGTTAAATCTGAGATTGATAGATTTCTGTGAACCAAGGGTATTAAGGGATATGGGGCTAAGTCGGATATATGGAGTTAGGTCACAGGTCCACCATGATCTCACTGAATGGTGGAAGAGGCTCGAGGGGCTAAATGCCACTGCCACTTGCTGCCTCCTGATATGTGCCACCTTCTCCTGTAAGAAAGCGGGACGTGTGTCTGGATGATGTGCCTGTCATGGTTAAATAGCTAGTATGTGTGGCCTGTGAGTTTGGGTGGGCGGCTTGAAACAGTGCTAATGTGTAAGGGTGAGAGGAAGCATCTGGTTTTAGTTGAGTACTGATGGAAAGAGTTTGTTGGTATATGGGTGATGGGGGGTGTAGTGTTTGGTGCAGTTTGTAGGAGACACCACTTGACAGTTGACCTCACTCAACTTGACCACTCATGTGAAAGCATTGAACTTCTTCCTGCACTGCATCCATGTTCATGATGCTGTGAGCCTGGCATTGACTTCGTCCCCCGCTGCCTCCCACTGCCTTTTGGATATATGTCTGGCGGGCACAGAACTGAATCCTGCAGGACATCACTACCCATTACCAACCATTCTGAAAAACCGTCCTTAACTCCTACTCTTCTGACTAATTTTTAATGGTTAATGACGACAGGTTTCCTTCCTTAAAGGACATTAGTGAAGCAGTTGGGTTTTTATGACAATCCAACAGATTTTTTTTTAATTGAATGGAAATTCTCAAATTGCCATGTTGGGATTCTCGTGTTTGCTGGATGGCTAAATCCAGTAACATAACCACTACATTACCATACCCAGTGCAATAGCATGATTAAACTAACCTATAAAATTCTCTTGTGTCTCTTTGCGTGCCTTTATTGATAATCTTGGTTACAGCCTGATGCTTGTTGCTTTCCTTTCAGATGTAATTAGATGTAGCCTCAGGCACATTCTTACACTATTAATTTAAAGCGGGACACTTTCAAATTCATTTTTATTCACGTTGAGTTCATGAAAGTGTCACATATTAGTTTTTGCTGATCACCTGGTGGGCCATCTGCACATATGTGGCTGCATGAGGGCCCAGGTTTATTTAATCTATACTTTTATTCGGGAGTCATGCAAAAGTGTCATTTATGTCAGCTGGCATCCAGGCGATTGTGGGGGAATTTTAAATTTCTTTTTAGTCACTTTGTCACCTCGTGCACATGCCACATTTTTAATTTATGCCAATCGCTGGTCATGTGGTAACCCCTGACCATGTGTGCACTAAAACAGCAACAACAACAATTTGCATTTATATAGCGCCTTTAACATAGTAAAACGTCCCAAGGCACTTCACAGGAGCGATTATCAAACAAAATTTGACACCGAGCCACCCTAAGGAGATATTAGGCCAGGTGACCAAAAACTTGGTTAAGGAGCATCTTGAAAGAGGAGGGAGAGGCGGAGAGGTTTAGGGAGGGAATTCCAGAGCTCAGGGCCTAGGCAGCTGAAGGCACAGCTGCCAATGGTGGATCAATGAAAATCGGTGGATCAATGTGCAAGAGGCCAGAATTGAAGGAGTGCAGAGTTCTCGGAGGGTTGTAGGGCTGGAGGAGGTTACAGAGATAGGGAGGGGCGAGGCCATTGAGGGATTTGTAAACAAGGATGAAAATTTTAAAACCGGACCAGGAGCCAATGTAAGTCAGCAAGCTCAGGGGTGATGGGTGAACGGGACTTGATGCAAGTTAGGATACAGGGGCAGCAGAGTTTTGAATCAGCTCAAGTTTACGGAGTGTGGAAGTTGGGATGCTGGCCAGGAGAACATTGTAATAGTCGAGTCTGGAGGTAACAAAGGCATGGATGAGGGTTTCAGCAGCAGATGAGCTGAGGCGGGGCAGAGACGGGCGACGTTATGGAGGTGGAAGTAGGCGGTCTTGGTGATGCAGTGGATATGTGGTCGGAAGCTCAGCTTAGGGCCAAATAGGATGCCAAGGTTGCGAATGGTCTGGTTCAGCCTCAGACAATTTAAAATATATTTTTATCTGATTCAATTTGTGCGATATTTTCAATTATTTCTTGTTGCACTTCCATGTAATACTAAATTATAGATAAATTTATTCCCCATCTCTGTCACACATATGCTAATTCTGTGATGTTTCTGAGTTGGCTCCTATTCAAATTTATCCCACTGCAAATTAAATTTGCTTCACCTGATTGGCTTATATGCAAATCTCTTTGTTTTCATAAACCAACATACGAGCAGAACTAAAAACAATATCTCGCTGCAATGAAAAACAAAATTAACAGTAAAATGTATGTTTATATTACTTAAACTCAAATATAATTAAATAATGCCCCATAGAAGGCTTCTTCTTATTCACCCACTTACCCATACAGTATTATAAGACCTTGAACTATTTCTTGGAGGTCTCTGTCCCTAGCCTGTACCTTAATTTTTAATACAAATATCTATTTCCAATCTTCACCTCACTATCAGGCAATGTTTAATGCTGCTTCTTCTGCTTCTTCTCTCCAGTCTTGTCCTCTACAGGATTAAACTTTGTCCCCATCTTTTTTCTCATAAGGAGGAAAGAAAAAGTTTGCAGTTATATTACACCTTTCATGACCTCAAGATGTCCCAAACTGTTTTACAGCCAATGAAGTACTTTTGAAGTGAGGTCACTGTTGTAATGTAGGGAAACATGGCAGCCAATTTGCGCACAGCAAGCTCCCACAAACAGCAATGAGATAAATGTCAAGCCCCAGCTTCAGGGTTTGAGTTCATAATCCATGCTAACGTTCCAGTTCATTACTGAAAGAGTGTTGCTTTGTCAGAGATGCTGTGCTTTGGATGAGATATTATGTGGAGGTCCTTTGTGCTTCTTTGCGTAGTTCAGGTGAATGTTAAATATCCCATCTATGGGCTTTGAAGCATACAGAAGGGGCAATTACTATCTATATGAACCACCAGAATAGGGAAAAGGGACCTTTCCGGTTGGTGTGGCTTTTAGATGACCCACCTGGTGAGAAAAGCCTGGAACCAGGTCAACTTTCTTTGGCAGATTTGTTGATCCAATACCTGAAGCAGACAGGTCCGCGGTAATCCAACACTGTTAATGTTGATCGGCCTGGCTAGTTCACTAATGGAACCTGGAGTTCAGACCAGGATTCTTTCCATTTGGTTCCAAGACACCTAGTATTGATTCTACAATGGGTAGGGTGGTCCTTCCTGGACAAGCAGTGGGAAGCAGCTGTGGTCAGCAATGAGATAAATGAAGAGACAATCTGTTTTAGTGATGTTGGTTGAGGGATAAATATTGGCCAGGGAGAACTCTCCTGCTCTTCTTCAAATAGTGTCATGGGATCTTTTATGTCCACCTGAGAGTGGAGACAGGGGCTTGGTTTAACATCTCATCCAAAAGGCTTCCTCAATACAGCACTGAATTGTCAGCCTTGATTATGTGCTCAAGGCTATAGAGTGGGGATTGAACCCATGACCTTCTCCACCAAAGGCAAGAGTGGTACCACTGAGCCAAGGCTGACTCCTCACCCTCCGCTATTCCTCTCTAACATGAAAACTCAAACGTTAAGTGCAACTCAAACTCTAATCTCTCTCCCCTATTCTTTGCCTCTCATTCTCCGCTTTCCCTATCTCACAGATTGCCAAGGTGACCCTCCAAATCCTTCTTCAAAAACATTTTTATTTTGGAAAGATTGACATCATAACAGTCACTTGAGTCAGGAATATTTCCAACTCTCAGCATAATTTTCA
Organism: Heptranchias perlo; assembly: GCF_035084215.1. Classification (NCBI taxonomy): domain Eukaryota; kingdom Metazoa; phylum Chordata; class Chondrichthyes; order Hexanchiformes; family Hexanchidae; genus Heptranchias; species Heptranchias perlo. The sequence continues at coordinate 9,380,798 of NC_090326.1, read as the reverse complement.
TTTTATTGAGATAAAATATGCACAGTAAAGGTCATAGCGTATAAAGCAAGTAACAACGTTGCAACTTAATTGGTTGGTAACGGAACCTGATATCACTTGATCTTTGCTCTTCTGTTTTATGACATTGCCTGAATCCTCGAATAACCTACTGTCCTGTTTCCTGCTCCTTACCATTCATAATTCTGTTTTATTTCAGTGTGATTGCACAAACTGTTCAAATGTTCATCAGTCTGTACAATCGCAAACACAGTTCTGAATTTATGTTTATTAAGTTATTTCAGTTAAATGTTCAAGCTGATGTGTGTTATTGCTGAGGAATATTGCACATTCTCAATTTTTATGGGATTGATGCAAATTTATTGTGTTCTACCCCAACAACGTAGCTTAACTTCCGGCACAGGCACAATGGGCTGAATGGCCTCCTTCTGTGCTGTATGATTCTATGAACTCCCAAGCTTTGCATTGGTGAGTCACTTCCATCTCACATCACCCACGATGTGGCTTCCCAGAGAATCACTGACCGTTTACTGCTGTGAGTTTTGGGTTGGGATTGTGTTGCGATTGCTCTGTTTCACATAGATCCCTTGCAGCCAGCAAGATGTGAGCAAAATTTAATTCCATGGGTCTGAGCTAGACTGAAGTGAAAGGAAAGCATACCAATCCACTCTATCCTCTGGCCCCAGGGATTCTGACTTTACAAAACTGACCTAAAATAGACAAGTGTGTGGCTAATGGAAAATGAATAGAAATACCTGATCAAGAAAGTCCTTAAGGACACAATTCTTCAAAGTAAGAACTGAGATTCTGTCATGATGGGTGGCATTCAGATCATCTACCCAACTAAAATAATTTTCTCTTGTAACATTTCCATCCTGAATATCGAATTCGTTTGAAATGAGCAGTATATTCCTGTTGAGAGAAGTTAATGCATTGTAAATACAAATAAATGCAATGATTAAGGGGCCACCATCTTCATGAAACAGTATTTGAGAAACCTTTGTTTCCATTTGTTTGCAAACACGCAATGCAGTGAAATAAAAGATATCCAAATGCTTCACTTCTGATTGATAGCTTGGTGTTAAAAATGAGACACCATTCTTTTGGCTCTTCTCTTTCCCCTGGGATAAATTGTTTGCCAAACACTTTTCTATTATGTTAGCAGTGCTTCTTTAGCTTTCATTGTGTATTTACATATTTGATAATTTATTGTTCCTTCATGGCTTTTTAAGCAAGTTCTCTAGTCGACCATTAAAAATGACCGAAGGGCTGATATTTCATTTGGGGATCAGTGGCAGTGCACCTGGAAGTGTCATGAAGTGCTTACTTAAGTCATTATTCATTACCCCCAGCAAGAACTGGGACATGCTGGGAACGTGCAGGCCACAGAGACAGGATATCCATTCCAGCAGATTTAAAGAGCTGCTGCAGTGCTTGGAAGGGCAATGACAATTCCAATGGTGTAAGTTAGTAGCAACCAAAATTAAAATTCATTGTCTTGAACTAGATGCCTGAAGGTAGCTCCAGAACACAATGCGGAGGGAAAATTGATCCCTTTACTGAGAGGGATAGTTCCGAGAAAGATGCAGCAAAAGAGGGTTGCTATCTTTGGGGCAATGGGGCACTCTTTGTAGGAAGGGTTTAGATAAAGTAAATAAAGAGAAATTGTTCCCATTGGCGGAAGGGTCGAGAACCAGAGGACATAGATTTAAGGTGATTGGCAAAAGAAGCAAAGGTGACATGAGGAAAAACCTTTTTTCGCAGCGAGTGGTTAGGATCCGGAATGCAGTGCCTGAAAGGGCGGTGGAGGCAGATTCAATCGTGGCTTTAAAAAGGAACTGGATAAATACTTGAAGGGAAAAAATTTGCAGGGCTACAGAGAAAGAGCGGGGGAATGGGACTAACTGGGATTGGTCTTACGAAGAGCCGGCACGGGCTCGATGGGCCGAATGGCCTCCTCCTGTGCTGTAACCATTCTATGATTCTATGGATCCGGGGGGTGAATTTCCTCACTGTTTTCAGTGTAGTAGAGTGAATAAACAAGGCTCGAAACAGGGCAAGAAAACTTTTGTCGCAGGAAAATCGGGCAGAAGACATTTCTGCCTATTTTCGATAATTGAATTCCTTCCCATGAGTTCCCTTGTGCTTTTTGGCCCTTGCCGAGATCCACCCGCTCAGTCCCAAGTGCCTCATTTAAATACATGACAGTGAAGGCCAGTGGCACAGGAGCTCTGAGTTTCCTGCTTTTACACTCACAATGCACTCAGGGTAACTCAGACTGAGATTTATAAGGTGCAGTTATTGTCATGATCGGCTGAAACGAGTGAAAATGAAGAGTTTGTGAGCCTGAAGATTTTGACAAGCAATTTCTGCAGCTGGGAAACACTTTCTGCAGTGATTTTTTTTTTGTCAATCCGCCTGTACAGACCTGGACTTTCTTCTGACCGGGTCAGACCACCCACCCCTTCACCCAATAAGGGCTTCTCAGGAGTGGGTAAGACTTTTACTAAGGACACTGAGCACCCATGACTGCATGAAATGACTTTGTACCATTAAAAGTTGAGTGTGGTTGTCACCTTCATAGCCACAGAGAGAGCAGCACAGGCAGCTGACCGGGTCTGCAGGCTCCTCCTGCTGTAGGTGACAGAGCTGCTGTGCCACTGGCCCTCATTTTGACACATGCAAATGAGGTCATTTGGGACTGGGCGGATATAACGCAGCAGGGTTCAAAATGTGCGAGCGAACTCGGGGGAAACGTTGTAAATGAGGAAATCAGGCGGAAACGGTTTCCGTGCGATGTTTCTGCCTGAAAAACAATTTTCTGCACCGATTATGCACTGAATGGCAACAGGATTCACCCCCCCGCTTAGTGCTTTTTGTCCCAGTGCTTCCCCTTGGTGACCATGTGCAGTGAGTGTCCTTTTCCTATGGGCCATCCTCGTGGGAAAAAGAAGTACGATAGGTGACTGCTGGATTTCACTGTGTTCCCTGGAAAGGACAAGGCTCTTTCCCTCCTTTTTCTAGGTCATATGCTGGCACCATGCCCATGCTGTGGTCTACCCTCTTGCTGGTCATATGGGCAAATGCCTGGGCACTCCCTCAGAGTCCTCTTCTGAGCGCGTAATTCTGCAGCACACCACGGTCGGATTGGATACCTCTAGATCTGCCAAAGCAGGAAATCTTTGCTTCAGCAGGCCTATTGTGTGCTCAATTAATATCCTTGTAGTGGCATTTGCTGCACCTCATGGCCGTTGGGCTGGTGTCATGATCTATGGCTCAATTGCATGGTGTAGAAGAGCAAATATGTCGGCAAATTTCTGAGAAGTGCAAAAATAGGGCAGTAATAGTAGAGGATTTCAACTACCCTAATATTAACTGGGATACAATCAGTGTAAAAGGTATAGAGGGCGCAGAATTCTTAAATGGCATTCAGGAGAACTTTTTTAACCAGTATGTAGCAAGCCCAACAAAAGGGGGCAGTTCTGGATTTAGTTTTAGGGAGTGAAACCGGGCAGGTGGAAGGAGTATCAGTGGGAGAGCATTTTGGTGGTAGTGATTATAATTGGGTTAGATTTAGCATAGTTGTGGAAAAGGACAGAGATAGAACAGGAGTAAAAGTTCTAAATTGGGGAAAGGCCAATTTTACTAAGCTGAGAAGTAATTCCGCAAAAGTAAACTGGAAACAGCTACTTGAAGGTAAATCAGTGTCAGAGCAGGGGGAGGCATTCAAGGGGGAGATTCAAGGGGTTTAGAGTAAACATGTTCCCACAAAGAAAAAGGGCGGGGCTGCCAAATCTAGAAGCCCCTGGATGACAAGAAGCACACAGGGTAAGATAAGGCAGAAAAGGAAAGCTTATGTCAGACACCGAGATCTCAATACTACAGAAAGCCTAGAGGAGTATAGAAAGTGCAGGGGTGAAATTAAAAAGGAAATGAGGAAAGCAAAAAGAGAGGGCATGAAAAAATATTGACAAGTAAAATCAAGGAAAACCCAAACATGTTTTACAAATACATGAAGAGCAAGAGGATAATTAAGGAAAGAGTAGGGCCTATTAGAGACCAAAAAGGTAACATATGTGTAGAGGCGGAAGATTTGGATATGGTTCATAATGAATTCTTTGCATCTGTCTTCTTAAAAGAGGGGGACGATGCAGAGATTGTAGTTAAGGAGGAGGAGTGTTTTTTTTTTATTCGTTCACGGGATGTGGGCATCGCTGGCAAGGCCGGCATTTATTGCCCATCCCTAATTGCCCTCGAGAAGGTGGTGGTGAGCCGCCTTCTTGAACCGCTGCAGTCCGTGTGGTGACGGTTCTCCCACAGTGCTGTTAGGAAGGGAGTTCCAGGATTTTGACCCAGCGACAATGAAGGAACGGCGATATATTTCCAAGTCGGGATGGTGTGTGACTTGGAGGGGAACGTGCAGGTGGTGTTGTTCCCATGCGCCTGCTGCCCTTGTCCTTCTAGGTGGTAGAGGTCGCGGGTTTGGGAGGTGCTGTCGAAGAAGCCTCGGCGAGTTGCTGCAGTGCATCCTGTGGATGGTGCACACTGCAGCCACATTGCGCCGGTGGTGAAGGGAGTGAATGTTTAGGGTGGTGGATGGGGTGCCAATCAAGCGGGCTGCTTTATCTTGGATGGTGTCGAGCTTCTTGAGTGTTGTTGGAGCTGCACTCATCCAGGCAAGTGGAGAGTATTCCATCACACTCCTGACTTGTGCCTTGTAGATGGTGGAAAGGCTTTGGGGAGGCAGGAGGTGAGTCACTCGCCGCAGAATACCCAGCCTCTGACCTGCTCTCGTAGCCACAGTATTTATATGGCTGGTCCAGTTAAGTTTCTGGTCAATGGTGACCCCCAGGATGTTGATGGTGGGGGATTCGGCGATGGTAATGCCGTTGAATGTCAAGGGGAGGTGGTTAGACTCTCTCTTTTTGGAGATGGTCATTGCCTGGCACTTATCTGGCGCGAATGTTACTTGGCACTTATGAGCCCAAGCCTGGATGTTGTCCAGATCTTGCTGCATGCAGGCTCGGACTGCTTCATTATCTGAGGGGTTGCGAATGGAACTGAACACTGTGCAGTCATCAGCGAACATCCCCATTTCTGACCTTATGATGGAGGGAAGGTCATTGATGAAGCAGCTGAAGATGGTTGGGCCTAGGACACTGCCCTGAGGAACTCCTGCAGCAATGCCCTGGGGCTGAGATGCTTGGCCTCCAACAACCACTACCATCTTCCTTTGTGCTAGGTATGACTCCAGCCACTGGAGAGTTTTCCCCCTGATTCCCATGGACTTCAATTTTACTAGGGCTCCTTGGTGCCACACTCGGTCAAATGCTGCCTTGATGTCAAGGGCAGTCACTCTCACCTCACCTCTGGAATTCAGCTCTTTTGTCCATGTTTGGACCAAGGCTGTAATGAGGTCTGGAGCCGAGTGGTCCTGGCGGAACCCAAACTGAGCATCGGTGAGCAGGTTATTGGTGAGTAAGTGCCGCTTGATAGCACTGTCGACGACACCTTCCATCACTTTGCTGATGATTGAGAGTAGACTGATGGGGCGGTAATTGGCCGGATTGGATTTGTCCTGCTTTTTGTGGACAGGACATACCTGGGCAATTTTCCACATTGTCGGGTGGATGCCAGTGTTGTAGCTGTACTGGAACAGCTTGGCTAGAGGCGCAGCTAGTTCTGGAGCACAAGTCTTCAGCACTACAGCTGGGATGTTGTCGGGGCCCATAGCCTTTGCTGTATCCAGTGCACTCAGCCGTTTCTTGATATCACGTGGAGTGAATCGAATTGGCCGAAGACTGGCTTCCGTGATGGTGGGGATATCGGGAGGAGGCTGAGATGGATTATCCACTCGGCACTTCTGGCTGAAGATGGTTGCAAACGCTTCAGCCTTGTCTTTTGCACTCACGTGCTGGACTCCGCCATCATTGAGAATGGGGATGTTTGCAGAGCCTCCTCCTCCCGTTAGTTGTTTAATTGTCCACCACCATTCACGACTGGATGTGGCAGGACTGCAGAGCTTTGATCTGATCCGTTGGTTGTGGAATCGCTTAGCTCTGTCTATAGCATGTTGCTTCCGCTGTTTAGCATGCATGTAGTCCTGAGTTGTAGCTTCACCAGGTTGGCACCTCATTTTTAGGTACGCCTGGTGCTGCTCCTGGCATGCTCTTCTACACTCCTCATTGAACCAGGGTTGATCCCCTGGCTTGTTGGTAATGGTAGAGTGAGGAATATGCCGGGCCATGAGGTTACAGATTGTGGTGGAATACAATTCTGCTGCTGCTGATGGCCCACAGCGCCTCATGGATGCCCAGTTTTGAGCTGCTAGATCTGTTCTGAATCTATCCCTTTTAGCACGGTGGTAGTGCCACACAACACGTTGGATGGTGTCCTCAGTGCGAAGACGGGATTTCATCTCCACGAGGACTGTGCGGTGGTCACTCCTACCAATACTGTCATGGACAGATGCATTTGCGACAGGTAGATTGGTGAGGACGAGGTCAAGTAAGTTTTTCCCTCGTGTTGGTTCGCTCACCACCTGCCGCAGGCCCAGTCTAGCAGCTATGTCCTTCAGGCCTCGGCCAGCTCGGTCAGTAGTGGTGCTACCGAGCCACTCTTGGTGATGGACATTGAAGTCCCCCACCCAGAGTACATTTGCTACCCTTGCTACCCTCAGTGCTTCCTCCAAGTGGTGTTCAACATGGAGGAGGACTGATTCATCAGCTGAGGGAGGACGATAGGTGGTAATCAGCAGGAGGTTTCCTTGCCCATGTTTGACCTGATGCCATGAGATTTCATGGGGTCCAGAGTTAATGTTGAGGACTCCCAGGGCCACTCCCTCCTGACTGTATATCACTGTACCGCCACCTCTGGTGGGTCTGTCCTGCCGGTGGGACAGGACATACCCAGGGATGGTGATGGAAGAGTCTGGGACGTTGGCTGAAAGATATGATTCTGTGAGTATGGCTATGTCAGGCTGTTGCTTGACTAGTCTGTGGGACAGCTCTCCCAATTTTGGCACAAGTCCCCAGATGTTAGTAAGGAGGACCTTGCAGGGTCGACTGGGTTTGGTGTTTTGCGTTGTCGTGTCCGGTGCCTAGTGGTCCGATGCCGGGTGGTCCGTCCGGTTTTATTCTTATTATGACTTTTCGTAGCGAGATTTTACAACTGAGTGGCTTGCTAGGCCATTTCAGAGGGCGATTAAGAATCAACCACATTGCTGTGGGTCTGGAGTGTGAAATATTGGATGGGATAAGCATAGTGAGAGAGGAAGTATTAAGGGGTTTCGCATCTTTGAAAGTAGATAAATCGCCAGGCAGGAATGAAATGTATCCAAGGCTGTCAAAAGAAGCTATGGAGGAAATAACGGAGACTCTGACCATCATTTTCCAATCCTCCCTTGCTACAAGCGTGGTGCTGGAGGATTGGAGGATTGCTAATATTGTACCATTGTTTAAAAAGGGAGAAAAGGATAGATCTAATAATTACAGGCCGGTCAGTCTGACCTCGGTGGTGAGCAAATTATTGGAATCAATTCTGAGGAACAGTATAAATCGTCATTTAGAAAGGCATGGGTTAATCAAGGATAGTCAATATGGATTTGTTAAGGGAAGGTTGTGTCTGACTAACTTGATTGAATTTTTTGAGCAGGCAACAAGGAGGGTCGATGAGGGTAATGCGTTTGATGTAGTCTAGATGGATTTTAGCAAGGCTTTTGACAAGGTCCCACATGGCAGACTGGTCAAAAAAGTAAAAGCCCATGGGATCCGAGGGAAAGTGGCAAACTGGATCCAAAATTGGCTCAGTGGCAGGAAGCAAAGGGTAATGGTTGACGGGTGTTTTTGTGACTGGAAGGATGTTTCCAGCGGGGTACTGCAAGGCTCGGTACTAGGTCCCTTGCTTTTTGTGGTATATATTAATGATTTAGACTCAAATGTAGGGGGCATGATTAAGAAGTTTGCAGATGATACAAAAATTGGCCGTGTGGTTAATAGTGAGGAGGAAAGCTGTAGACTGCAGGAAGATATCAATGGACTGGTCAGGTGGGCAGAAAAGTGGCAAATGGAGTTCAATCCGGAGAAGTTTGAGGTAATGGATTTGGGGAGGGCAAACAAGGCAAGGGAATACACAATAAATGGGAGGATACTGAGAGCTGTAGAGGAAGAGAGGGACCTTGGAGTACATGTCCACAGATCCCTGAAGTTAGCAGGACAGGTAGATAAGGTGGTTAAGAAGGCATACGGGATACTTTCCTTTATTAGTTGAGGCATAGAATATAAGAGCAGGGAGGTTATACTCGAACTGTATAAAACACTAGTTAGGCCACAGCTTGAGTACTGCGTGCAGTTCTGGTCACCACATTACAGGAAAGATGTGATTGCACTAGACAGGGTGCTGAGGAGATTTACGAGGATGTTGCCAGGACTGGAGAATTTTAGCTATGAGGAAAGATTGGATAAGCTGGGGTTGTTTTCATTGGAGCAAAGGAGGCTGAGGAATGATTTAATTGAGGTGTATAAAATTATGAGGGGCCTAGATAGAGTGGATAGGGAGGACCTATTTCCCTTAGCAGAGGGGTCAGTGACCAGGGGGCATAGATTTAAAGTAATTGGTAGAAGGATTAGAGGGGAGTTGAGGAAAAAAAAATTCACCCAGAGGTTGGTGGGGGTCTGGAACTTACTGCCTGAAAGGGTGGTAGAGGCAGAAATCCTCAACTCATTTAAAAAGTACTTGGATATGCCCTTGAACTGCCGTGACCTACAGGGCTACGGACCAAGTGCTGGAAAATGGGATTAGGCTGGGTAGCTCTTTTTCGGCCGGCACAGACACGATGGGCCGAATGGCCTCCTTCTGTGCCGTAAACTTTTCTATGTTTCTATTACTGCATTTCCCTGGGGCCTATCGCCATCTTCCCCGTGGTGGCTCTGGAAAGTGGCAGTAACTGGGGCTGACAGGAGAGAAATACACCAGGAACCGGGGCCCTTGTCTGCCTATTTGCAGGTGGTGGGTGAGGAAGGAGCAGCCAGCAGCGGGGCTGGCTGTGGGTGGGATTTTGGAGAAAAATCCTTGTCCAAGAGTCATTTCAGAGATTGTGTCCATCCACTCGGCTGTCCAGCTTCCTCTTTGTTTCCCAGCCTGCGTGCTCCTCAGCCCTCTCCGCTCCCTTGCCTCCACACCATGTAATCCCGCAGCATCTCCACCATCCATCCCCAGGCCCTCCCAAGCTCCTTTCCTCCATGGGTCCCACCTCCTCGACTCTTGATCCCTTCCTGTCTCCCCTTCTCATCACACAACAATTGCTACTCAGCCCAATGATCTTTGACATTATCAATAGCTGCCTCTGTTCAGACACTGTCCTGCCGCCTTCCAAGACTGCTGTCATTACCCTTCTCCTCAAAAACCCTCCCTTAACCCCCCCCCCCGTCTTCTCCAACCTCTCCTGCATTTCTAAAATCCTTCAGCGTGTTGTTGTCACCCAGTTCGATACGCACCCATCTTTGAAACCTCTCAGTTTGGATTCCGGCTTGCCCACAGCACTGAGGCCACCCTCATCAGCTGCCAGTGATATTCTCTGTGACTTGATCCCAAAGCCATATCCCTTTCCACCCTCCTTGACCTCTGTGGCATTTGACACAGTTGACCATTCCACCATCTCTCCTCTGTGGTGTACCTCCACTCCTTCCTTCATTTCCTGGAACGGTCAGCACTTCTCCTGTAATGGCTCATTGTCCTGCTCCATTACCCTTGTATCATCTGTGTTCCAAAACTCCCATCCTTGACCCCTTCTTTTCCTTGGATCGTCCGCCCAATATATGGCTGGCAATCGGGAAAACCCCCGCAGAAATTCAAGCCTCCAGGGTTTGAGGACCCAGTAGGTCATTAAGTAAGTTAGATTTTGGAGGCTGAACTCCTGGGGACATTGAAAGTGTTGGGCCTGGAAATCCAGGTGTTCCTCAGGGCTAAGTGCACAGCAAAAATTAACAGGCAATAAAATGTTTTCAGAGTAAATGTGCAAGGTTCTGAAGTAATTGATTAAATTGGTAGAGATAATAATTAGTGCAAGTGCACAGCATGTTGTGGAATTCTACTTACTTGTCCAAACAATCCAAGTAAGCTGTATTTGCCTTAAACCCAAGAACGGAGAAGATGGGGATAGAAGCAAAGATCGAGGTAATGCTGTTTACAACAGCTACTGTCACAGCATCTACCTCACAGTCATTCCTGAAAAGCAGAAGAGGTTTTTTTTGTTGAGATTACATCTTGTTTTTGTAACCCATTTTCTCTCCTCTTCTACCTTGTTTATGCGCTGACCCAGAACCTTGTGCTGACAGCTCGCCAAGTCCATTTAAATTAATTCCGACCATGAAATTGGAGCAGGTCCCATGCTGACTCCTTCGGGCAGGCAGGTGCAGTACAAGCACCTCACTCCAAAAATCACCCACTCCGTCTCTAGCATCAAGTCTATATTCACAGCTCAGTGCTGTCAGGCCAGGGATCATCTTTGTTGCCCTTCTCTGGACCTTCTCCAGAATTCCCTGAAGTGGAGAGGGGAACCAAAACTGATCACAATACTCCAAATGAGGCTTTACCAAAGCCCTATTATTGTGGTCCTTGACCTGTAATGAATGGTCTGGATAATTTGTCTTGGCTGAAACCTCCTGATATTGAATTGAAACTTTGACTTTTCTCCTTTCTATTATGTTTAGCTGATTTTATATTCCATGTCCTTACTAAGTGCCCGCAAGTGCATAAATGAACACTTGTCTGTATTGAAGGCCGTTTTCTAATTTTGGGTCCACTTCCCCAATCTAAGGTGTCAGTCTTGGCTCAATGGTGGAACTCTCACCTCTGAGCCAGAAGATCGTGGGTTCAAGTCCCACTCCAGAGATTTGAGCACCTAACCTAGGTTGGCACTTCAGTGCAGAACTGAGGGAATCTTTCAAATGAGATGTTAAACCTCGCTACCATCTTCCCTCTCAGGTGGACATAAAAAAATCCCGTGGCACAATTCGAAGAAGAGCAGGGGAGTTTTCCTAGTTTCCTGGCCAATATTTATCCTTCAATCAACGTCATTAAAACAGATTATCTCATCGTTTTACTCATTTCTGTTTGTGGGAACTTGCTGTGTGGAAATTGGTTCATGCATTTCCGTACATTATAACAGTGACTGTACTTCAGATGTACTTAATTGACAATGAAGTGCTTTGGGACTTCTTGAGGTTTTGAAAGGAGTACAAAAATGCAAGTTCTTTCTACTTATCTAAACCCATTTGCAATTTACTGCCATCTTCTAAGGTTCAGACAATTTGGTATTATCTGTAAGTTTAGTTATTGCAATGCCTAGTTTCTCCTCCAGATGAATATTATGGATGAAAGGGGAACTAGCATCGAACCCTGGGGCACCCCGTTTGTGACTGCACCCCACTGGGAAACTACTTCATTTAAAACCACCATTTCTTCATGGTCACTCAGCCATTTTCTCTTCTACACCGTAATATTAATTTTCACGCACAATACCTCATAAGGCACTTTATTGAAAGATTTTTGGAAATTGTACATTGTGAGATATCAACGTATGGATGCTTAACACATTTGTTTGAAATTACTTTGCCCGCTATTTTATTGGATGCCGTTTTGACAGATGGGTTAATGGTTCTGTTAAAGTAGCAGAAAAGGTAATGTCATATTAACACGGGAAGCTAATGTCACACAGTGTGATCTCCAAGTTAATATCATTAACTCTGAGAAATACATTCCTATTACAACATTCCCCCTTTCCCTCTGGTCTGTAAGTTTCTTCACTTGCGAAGGCTTTTACAGAAAGTAACATTCTTACATTAATGCTTACTTTGGTGAATTATAGCTGGAGAATGCAATAAGTCCTCCAAAACCCAAAGACAATGAGAAAAAGATCTGGGTCGCTGCATCTAACCACACTCTTGGTTGTTTCAAAACAGTCAACTGAAATGAAATGGAATGAAATGAAATGAAAGAACAAATGCAAATGCACTTACTAAAAATAATCACCAGTTATTATTAGCTTTAGCTCATCTCATGTTTTTTTTTGTTGTCAGCCAGGTGTAGGACATGTGGAAACTCAACACTTATGTATAAAAGTCTCCAAATCAAGGTACTGAGAAATAGACACAGTTTGTCTGATATGGAGTGCACAGTCTCTCCCCGTAGAAACACACCCCACTTGCCCAAGTCTGGAGAGCTTAGTCACAGGTTGGCAGAGCCAAGGTTTAGTGTGTGCAGGGTACTACTGGAGTTTCAACAGCTAAAATCATGCAGCTTACCAGTACAGAGCAATGGGTGTATGAGCACATGTTCTCATACCTGGCTACCAGGATTAATGCCTTCCTATCGCTGTCATCCCCAGTCTGAGTTTCCTTATGTGTATGTTGGACATTTGCACTCATTATAGTGGAAGGATCTACAAAGAGCAGTTTGAATTATGCCAGCCACCTTGATGTTTTAGGTTTACACAGGTTCACCACCCTCTGAGGCTTACTCATCGCCACTTACTTAGTCCAGATTCTCATGTGAAGGGTTTGGCCAAAGACTGTTACAAGGCTGACTCCCCCATCCCCCAGCGCACTCAGTGACATTTCAGTGTAGGTCAACATCTTAGCTTTCTCCTGGATCGCGCACATAGGTCAGAGATAGCCGAACTCTTTCCATGCCTAGGAGTTCTGAACCATAAAGGAGAACTATTTAGACACATGCCTTGTGTGCCACAAGCTTAACTTGCATTGACTTTGGTGTTATTGAAGAAAAGCAAGAAAGATCACAAAGCCTTTTGCCCCCTTCAGCACAATTCAAAAGAACTGCATACAGGTCTACCCCGAAAACCAGCAAAAGCAGACCAACTGCTCCAATGCTGACACTCTCTCTCCCCACTCCCTCAGTTAATGCTGGCACTCTCCCTCCCCACCCCCTCAGTTAATGCTGGCACTCTCCCTCCCCACTCCCTCAGTTAATGCTGGCACTCTCTCTCCCCACTCCCTCAGTTAATGCTGGCACTCTCCCTCCCCACTCCCTCAGTTAATGCTGACACTCTCTCTCCCCACTCCCTCAGTTAATGCTGGCACTCTCCCTCCCCACCCCCTCAGTTAATGCTGGCACTCTCCCTCCCCACTCCCTCTAGTTAAAAACATAGAAACATAGAAAATAGGAGCAGGAGTAGGCCATTCAGCCCTTCGAGCCTGCTCCGCCATTCAATATGAGCATAGCTGATCCTCTATCTCAATACCATATTGCCGCTCTCTCCCCATACCCCTTGATGCCTTTTGTGTCTAGAAATCTATTTATCTCCTTCTTAAATATATTCAGTGACTTGGCCTCCACAGCCTTCTGTGGTAGAGAATTCCACAGGTTCACCACCCTCTGAGTGAAGAAATTTCTCCTCATCTCCGTCCTCAATGTCCTACCCCGTATCCTGAGACTGTGACCCCTCGTTCTGAAACATCCTCCCTGTATCCAGTCTGTCGAGCTCTGTCAGAATTTTATTTGTTTCAATGAGATCCCCTCTCATTCTTCTAAACTCGAGTGAATACAGGCCGAGTCGACCCAATCTCTCCTCATGTGACAGTCCTGCCATCCCAGGAATCAGTCTGGTGAACCTTCGCTGCACTCCCTCTAAGGCAAGTATATCCTTTCTTAGGTAAGGAGACCAAAACTGCGCACAATACTCCAGGTGTGGTCTCACCAAGGCCCTGTATAACTGCAGTAAGACATCCTTGCTCCTTTACTCAAATCCTCTTGCAATGAAGGCCAACATACCATTTGCCTTCCTAACTGCTTGCTGCACCTGCCTGTTTGCTTTCAGTGACTGGTGTACAAGGACACCCAGGTCCCTTTGTACATCAACATTCCCCATTCTATCACCATTTAAATAATACTCTGCCTTTCTGTTTTTCCTTCTGAAGTGGATAACTTCACATTTATCCACATTATACTGCATCTGCCATGTATTTGCCCACTCACTCAACTTATCTAAATCATCTTGAAGCCTCTTTGCATCCTCCTCACAACTCACGATCCCACCTAGTTTTGTGTCGTCAGCAAACTTGGAAATATTACATTTGATTCCCTTATCCAAATCATTGATATATATTGTGAATAGCTGGGGCCCAAGCATTGATCCCTGTGGTACCCCACTAGTCACCGCCTGCCACCCCGAAAAAGACCCATTTATTCCTACTCTCTGTTTCCTGTCTGTTAACCAATTTTCAATCCACGCCAGTATATTACCACCAATCCCATGTGCTTAAATTTTGCACACTAACCTCATATGTAGGACTTTATCTGGCACTCTCCCTCCCCACTCCCTCAGTCAATGCTGGCACTCTCCCTCCCCACTCCCTCAGTTAATGCTGGCACTCTCCCTCCCCACTCCCTCAGTCAATGCTGGCACTCTCCCTCCCCACTCCCTCAGTCAATGCTGGCACTCTCCCTCCCCACTCCCTCAGTTAATGCTGGCACTCTCCCTCCCCACTCCCTCAGTTAATGCTGGCACTCTCCCTCCCCACTCCCTCAGTCAATGCTGGCACTCTCCCTCCCCACTGCCCCTCTGTCAATGCTGGCACTCTCCCTCCCCACTCCCTCAGTCAATGCTGGCAAGCTCTTTCCTCCCCTATTCCAAAGTGCTGCTCCCAGCCTTTCCCCTTCACTGCCATCTAATTCCCCCTTCTCTGTTGTGATATATTTGCCTCACCTTTCTTTTTCGTCCCGTCCCCCTGTTCATTGGCGTCCACTTCCCCATTCCCTAATTTCCACTCTGTTCCCTCGATCACTATTATCCACTCTGTTCCCTCGATCACTATTATCCACTCTGTTCCCTCGATCACTATTATCCACCCGGTTCCCTTGATCACTATTATCCACTCTGTTCCCTCGATCACCATTATCCACTCTGTTCCCTCGATCACCATTATCCACTCTGTTCCCTCGATCACCATTATCCACTCTGTTCCCTCGATCACCATTATCCACCCTGTTCCCTCGATCACCATTATCCACCCTGTTCCCTCGATCACCATTATCCACCCTGTTCCCTCGATCACCATTAGCCTCCCTGTTCCCTCGATCACCATTATCCACCCTGTTCCCTCGATCACCATTATCCACCCTGTTCCCTCGATCACCATTAGCCTCCCTGTTCCCTCGATCACCATTATCCACCCTGTTCCCTCGATCACTCTTATCCACTCTGTTCCCTCGATCACCATTATCCACTCTGTTCCCTCGATCACCATTATCCACTCTGTTCCCTCGATCACTCTTATCCACTCTGTTCCCTCGATCACCATTATCCACTCTGTTCCCTCGATCACCATTATCCACTCTGTTCCCTCGATCACCATTATCCTCCCTGTTCCCTCGATCACCATTATCCACCCTGTTCCCTCGATCACCATTATCCACTCTGTTCCCTCGATCACTATTATCCACCCTGTTCCCTCGATCACCATTATCCACCCTGTTCCCTCGATCACCATTATCCACTCTGTTCCCTCGATCACCATTATCCACCCTGTTCCCTCGATCACCATTATCCACTCTGTTCCCTCGATCACCATTATCCTCCCTGTTCCCTCGATCACTATTATCCACCCTGTTCCCTCGATCACCATTAGCCACCCTGTTCCCTCGATCACTATTATCCACTCTGTTCCCTCGATCACTATTATCCACTCTGTTCCCTCGATCACCATTAGCCACCCTGTTCCCTCGATCACTATTATCCACTCTGTTCCCTCGATCACTGTTACCCACCCTGTTCCCTCGATCACCATTAGCCACCCTGTTCCCTCGATCACTATTATCCACTCTGTTCCCTCGATCACTGTTACCCACCCTGTTCCCTCGATCACCATTATCCACCCTGTTCCCTCGATCACCATTAGCCACCCTGTTCCCTCGATCACTATTATCCACTCTGTTCCCTCGATCACTGTTACCCACCCTGTTCCCTCGATCACCATTATCCACTCTGTTCCCTCGATCACTATTATCCACCCTGTTCCCTCGATCACCATTATCCACCCTGTTCCCTCGATCACCATTATCCTCCCTGTTCCCTCGATCACTATTATCCTCCCTGTTCCCTCGATCACCATTATCCTCCCTGTTCCCTCGATCACCATTATCCACCCTGTTCCCTCGATCACCATTATCCACCCTGTTCCCTCGATCACTATTATCCACCCTGTTCCCTCGATCACTATTATCCACTCTGTTCCCTCGATCACTGTTACCCACCCTCCCCTCCCACCACTGTCCACTCTCTCTCCTACCCATTGCCATCCATTTTCCCCCTCCCCTACCTATTGTCATTCCTTCATTCC
Organism: Heptranchias perlo; assembly: GCF_035084215.1. Taxonomy (NCBI): domain Eukaryota; kingdom Metazoa; phylum Chordata; class Chondrichthyes; order Hexanchiformes; family Hexanchidae; genus Heptranchias; species Heptranchias perlo. The sequence continues at coordinate 9,364,446 of NC_090326.1, read as the reverse complement.
TCCCTCATACCATCCATCTCCCCCTTCCCCTCCCATCCCGCTCCTTCCTGAGTTCAGTGGCTAAATGCATCAGACAGACTCTGCTCTCCTCTCAGCACACGTTCAGTTATAATGGCCAGGATTGCGTGTTAACTGGGTACCCAGAATGCTGACTGCTGGCATGAAACCCTGAAAATATGAGACAATGGGGGTGATTTTAACCCTGAAGACCGGGTGGGTTGGGGGTGGGTGAGAGTCGAAAATAATTGTTTTTTGGGTCGCAACTGCAACCTGGCTTTACTTCTGGGTTTAACGTGGGTGGTAGAAGTACAGGCTTCCCACTGGGAATGCAAAGTCCGAAAATTTTGCCGTCGCCACCCAAAAAAACCAACTATTTTCATCTTCCACCCTCTCCCTACCCACCCGTTCTTGGGGGTTAAAATTAACCCCTATATGTCCCACCTGAAATTGGCATTCACCAGGACCCCAGGTCCAGAATAAATCAAGAATTAGAGAAGATGTCCACTGCGTCTCTCATTCAATACATTCAAGACCCCTTCTTGTAAAGCCATAACATTGCATTTGGAGACACTCACCATCAAATCCCACTGGTCTGCCTGCTGTTCAAGATGGTGAGTAGAGTTCACTGGAGGAGTAATTCCCTAATCCTGCACTCCATGCTGGCAGAGGGAACATGGGTCAGAGGTAGGGCTACAGCAGTGTAATTTGATTCTCAGACCGAGCTCCCTGCTCACTTGGCTCTCCGTTGGAAGTACCCCCATTGTCAGTCCGCCAACAATAAAATGTGATCTGCTTCTGTAGTGGCAGAGCAGGACTCAACAGAACTCTTTCAGAAATGTCTGGAACAAGTCAATCTCTTACTACGCCATCTAACACATAATTGATGAGTACATCGAATAGGATAGGTGGCCATGAATAGCCTTGCTCCACTCCTCTTTCAAGAGAGGTGGAACCAGTGAGTCTCTCATTTACCCTGACACAGATTTGGAGCTGGAGTACATCTCCCAGGTAAAATCCAAGATTTGACAAGGTATTCCCGTAGCTTCCCAGCTTCTTCAGAGGGTCACAAGAGGTTGAAAGTCCTACAGAATTTTATGACAGCAATGTAAGTGGGTTTTTCCTGAGTCTTACAATGCTCTATGATTGCCAATAATACCACAACCTCTCCTACATATTCCTACAAGAGCAGAATCCAGCCTATTGCTTTCTGACTCCTCCGCAGTCTACAGCACCTGATATATAGGCTGCAACAACCCAAAGAACCATCTGAAGAGCCACTCATCAATCTTGAGATTTCTCTGTAGTCTTTGGGCTCACTGGGATCTCTCTTCTTGTGGATGGAAACCAGAGCTGCACTCTGGAATATCAAGGGTATATGTGCCTCAAACAGAATCCTCTTCACCAGCCTCAGCAGGGCAGCTGACTCTATGCTTTCTGGCATTGTTCATCTAGACCATTGCTCATCTAGACCATTGCTCATCTAGACCATTGTTCATCTAAACCATTGTTCATCAAGACCACTGTTCATCAAGACCACTGTTCATCAAGACCGTTGTTCATCTAGACCATTGCTCATCTAGACCATTGTTCATCAAGACCATTGTTCATCTAAACCATTGTTCATTAAGACCACTGTTCATCAAGACCGTTGTTCATCGAGACCGTTGTTTATCAAGACCACTGTTCATCTAAACCATTGTTCATCAAGACCACTGTTCATCAAGACCGTTGTTCATCTAGACCATTGCTCATCTAGACCATTGTTCATCAAGACCATTGTTCATCTAAACCATTGTTCATCTAGACCATTGTTCATCTAGACCATTGCTCATCTAGACCATTGTTCATCAAGACCACTGTTCATCAAGACCATTGTTCATTAAGACCATTGTTCATTAAGACCACTGTTCATCTAGACCATTGCTCATCTAGACCATTGTTCATCAAGACCACTGTTCATCTAAACCATTGTTCATCAAGACCACTGTTCATCAAGACCATTGTTCATTAAGACCATTGTTCATTAAGACCACTGTTCATCAAGACCGTTGTTCATCGAGTCCGTTGTTTATCGAGACCGTTGTTCATCTAGACGGTTGTTCATCAAGACGGTTGTTTATCGAGACCGTAGTTCATTGAGACCGTTGTTCATCGAGACCGTTGTTCATCTAGACCGTTGTTCATCGAGACCGTTGTTCATCGAGACCGTTGTTTATCGAGACCGTTGTTCATCTAGACCGTTGTTCATCAAGACGGTTGTTTATCGAGACCGTTGTTCATCAAGACCGTTGTTCATCAAAACCGTTGTTCATCAAGACCACTGTTCATCTAGACCACTGTTCATCTAGACCACTGTTCATCTCGACCATTGTTCATCGAGACCATTGTTCATCTAGACCGTTGTTCATCCAGACCGTTGTTCATCGAGACCGTTGTTCATCCAGACCGTTGTTCATCGAGACCGTTGTTCATCGAGACCGTTGTTCATCGAGGCCACTGTTCATCAAGACCATTGTTCATCGAGACCATTGTTCATCGAGACCGTTGTTCATCGAGACCATTGTTCATCTGGACCGTTGTTCATCAAGACCATTGTTCCTCAAGACCGTTTTTCATCTGGACCATTGTTCGTCGAGACCATTGCCTCCCCCTCCCTCCCCTCACATCACCTTTCAGAATTCAACTGCCTATCCTTGCTGCCCTACCATTGGCTTACATCAAGTTAGTATCTCCTTTTAAATGAAGTCTCACTAATAATATTGCATTGAGTTAAATTAATTTTAATGCATTGTTTCATGTTAGTAGTTGTAAATGTTATATTGCATATGGCTGAATGATCTTGATTTGTCATTGTATAGAATCTACAGCACAGAAACAGGCCATTTCGCCAAGCTGATCCATGCCGGCATCTTTCCTCCACACGAGCCTCCTCCCACTCGAATCACCTCTTCCCACCCTATCCCCAATATCCCTCTATTCCCTTCTCCCTCAAGTATGCATCAAGCCTCCTCTTAAATAGGGTACGGTAGCAAAGTGGTTATGTTACTGGGCTAGTAATCCAGAGGCCTGGACTAAAATCCAGAGTCATGAGTTCAAATCCCGCCACGGCAGCTGGCGAATTTAAATTCAATTAATTAAATAAAAATCTGGAATTAAAATACTAGTATCAGTAATGATGGCCATGAAACCACCGAATTGTTGTAAAAACCCATCTGGTTCACTAATGTCCTTTAGGGAAGGAAGCCTGCCGCCCTTACCCGGTCTGGCCCATATGTGACTCCAGACCCACAGCAATGTGGTTGATTCTTAATTGCCCTCTGAAATGGCCGAGCAAGCCACTCAGTTGTAAAATCTTGCTACGAAAAGTCATAATAAGAATAAAACCGGTCGGACCACCCGGCATCGGACCACTAGGCACCGGACACGACAACGGCAAAACACCAAGCCCAGTCGACCCTGCAAGGTCCTCCTTACTAACATCTGGGGACTTGTGCCAAAATTGGGAGAGCTGTCCCACAGACGAGTCAAGCAACAGCCTGACATGGCCATACTCACAGAATCTTCCATCACCATCCCTGGGTATGTCCTGTCCCACCGGCAGGACAGACCCACCAGAGGTGCCGGTACAGTGATATACAGTCAGGAGGGAGTGGCCCTGGGAGTCCTCAACATTGACCCTGGACCCCATGAAATCTCATGGCATCAGGTCAAACATGGGCAAGGAAACCTCCTGCTGATTACCACCTACCGTCCTCCCTCAGCTGATGAATCAGTCCTCCTCCATGTTGAACACCATTTGGAGGAAGCACTGAGGGTAGCAAGGGCACAAAATGTACTCTGGGTGGGGGACTTCAATGTCCATCACCAAGGGTGGCTCGGTAGCACCACTACTGGCCGAGTCCTGAAGGACATAGCTGCTAGACTGGGCCTGCGGCAGGTGGTGAGCGAACCAACACGAGGGAAAAATTTACTTGACCTCGTCCTCACCAATCCACCTGTCGCAAATGCATCTGTCCATGACAGTATTGGTAGGAGTGACCACCGCACAGTCCTCGTGGAGATGAAATCCCGTCTTCGCACTGAGGACACCATCCAACGTGTTGTGTGGCACTACCACCGTGCTAAATGGGATAGATTCAGAACAGATCGAGCAGCTCAAAACTGGGCATCCACGAGGCGCTGTGGGCCATCAGCAGCAGCAGAATTGTATTCCACCACAATCTGTAACCTCATGGCCCGGCATATTCCTCACTCTACCATTACCAACAAGCCAGGGGATCAACCCTGGTTCAATGAGGAGTGTAGAAGAGCATGCCAGGAGCAGCACCAGGCGTACCTAAAAATGAGGTACCAACCTGGTGAAGCTACAACTCAGGACTACATCGCATGCTAAACAGCGGAAGCAACATGCTATGGACAGAGCTAAGCGATTCCACAACCAACGGATCAGATCAAAGCTCTGCAGTCCTGCCACATCCAGTCGTGAATGGTGGTGGACAATTAAACAACTAACGGGAGGAGGAGGCTCTGCAAACATCCCCATTCTCAATGATGGCGGAGTCCAGCACGTGAGTGCAAAAGACAAGGCTGAAGCGTTTGCAACCATCTTCAGCCAGAAGTGCCGAGTGGATAATCCATCTCAGCCTCCTCCCGATATCCCCACCATCACGGAAGTCAGTCTTCGGCCAATTCGATTCACTCCACGTGATATCAAGAAACGGCTGAGTGCACTGGATACAGCAAAGGCTATGGGCCCCGACAACATCCCAGCTGTAGTGCTGAAGACTTGTGCTCCAGAACTAGCTGCGCCTCTAGCCAAGCTGTTCCAGTACAGCTACAACACTGGCATCCACCCGACAATGTGGAAAATTGCCCAGGTATGTCCTGTCCACAAAATGCAGGACAAATCCAATCCGGCCAATTACCGCCCCATCAGTCTACTCTCAATCATCAGCAAAGTGATGGAAGGTGTCGTCGACAGTGCTATCAAGCGGCACTTACTCACCAATAACCTGCTCACCGATGCTCAGTTTGGGTTCTGCCAGGACCACTCGGCTCCAGACCTCATTACAGCCTTGATCCAAACATGGACAAAAGAGCTGAATTCCAGAGGTGAGGTGAGAGTGACTGCCCTTGACATCAAGGCAGCATTTGACCGAGTGTGGCACCAAGGAGCCCTAGTAAAATTGAAGTCCATGGGAATCAGGGGGAAAACTCTCCAGTGGCTGGAGTCATACCTAGCACAAAGGAAGATGGTAGTGGTTGTTGGAGGCCAAGCATCTCAGCCCCAGGGCATTGCTGCAGGAGTTCCTCAGGGCAGTGTCCTAGGCCCAACGATCTTCAGCTGCTTCATCAATGACCTTCCCTCCATCATAAGGTCAGAAATGGGGATGTTCGCTGATGACTGCACAGTGTTCAGTTCCATTCGCAACCCCTCAGATAATGAAGCAGTCCGAGCCCGCATGCAGCAAGACCTGGACAACATCCAGGCTTGGGCTGATAAGTGGCAAGTAACATTCGCGCCAGATAAGTGCCAGGCAATGACCATCTCCAACAAGAGAGAGTCTAACCACCTCCCCTTGACATTCAACGGCATTACCATCGCCGAATCCCCCACCATCAACATCCTGGGGGTCACCATTGACCAGAAACTTAACTGGACCAGCCATATAAATACTGTGGCGACGAGAGCAGGTCAGAGGCTGGGTATTCTGCGGCGAGTGACTCACCTCCTGACTCCCCAAAGCCTTTCCACCATCTACAAGGCACAAGTCAGGAGTGTGATGGAATACTCTCCACTTGCCTGGATGAGTGCAGCTCCAACAACACTCAAGAAGCTCGACACCATCCAAGATAAAGCAGCCCGCTTGATTGGCACCCCATCCACCACCCTAAACATTCACTCCCTTCACCACCGGCGCAATGTGGCTGCAGTGTGCACCATTCACAGGATGCACTGCAGCAACTCGCCAAGGCTTCTTCGACAGCACCTCCCAAACCCGCGACCTCTACCACCTAGAAGGACAAGGGCAGCAGGCGCATGGGAACAACACCACCTGGACGTTCCCCTCCAAGTCACACACCATCCCGACTTGGAAATATATCGCCGTTCCTTCATTGTCGCTGGGTCAAAATCCTGGAACTCCCTTCCTAACAGCACTGTGGGAGAACCTTCACCACACGGACTGCAGCGGTTCAAGAAGGCGGCTCACCACCACCTTCTCAAGGGCAATTAGGGATGGGCAATAAATGCCGGCCTTGCCAGCGACGCCCACATCCCGTGATCGAATAAAAAAAATGCATGAATGCGATCTGCCTCAACCACTCCATGTGGCAACGAGCTCCACATTATCACCATTCTCTGTGTGAAGAAAGTTATTTGATCTGATAGTCGTTATCTTGTGTTTTTCCTCTTAACTTGGACTCCTCCACAAGTGTAAATAATTTCTCCACACCCACCCCTACTGAACCACTTCATAATCTTAAAGACCTCTATCAGGCCTCCTCTTAGTCTTCTCTTTCCTGGGCAAAAGAGCCCCAGCCTGTTCAATCTTTCTCGATAGTTGTATCCTCTCAATTCTGGTAACATCTTTGTAAATCTTTTCTGCACTTTCTCCAGTGCTTCAATATCTGGTATGGAGACTGGAACTGACACAGTACTCAAAGTATAGTCTAACCAAGATTCTGTATATATTTAACATTACCTCCCTGCTTTTGAATTCTATTCCTCTAGAAATTAACCCCAGTACTTTGCACTCTTTATGGGATTTATCAATTTGTGCTGTTACTTTTAGCGATTTATATATTTGTTTTCCCAGATCACTTTGCCCCTCTACCCTATTTAGTTTCTCACCTTCCAGGGAATAAGAGGTCTCCTTATTCCTTCTACCAAAATGAGCCACCTCACACTTTGCGATATTGAATTTCACTTGCCATTTATCCGCCCACTCTGGAAGCCTGTTTATGTCTTCCTGTATTTTGGTGCAGTCCTCCACATTATTAGATATACCTCCCAATCTGCAAATTTCAACACCATCCCTCCAATTTCTGAGTCCAAATCATTGATCTATATGGTGAACAACAGTGTTTCCAGCCTGGAACCCTGTGGGACACCACTTCCCACTTTTTGCATGTCCGAAAAACTTCCCTTAACTCCGACCATCTGTTTTCTGTTTTGTAGACATCTTTCAGTCCATTCTGTTACCTGGCCCCTGGCTCTTAGTCATATCTCTTATGTGGTAACTTAGCGAAAATCCATTCGCTAATGTATGTAAGTTGAATTATTAACAGTGATAACATTATTCATTTTTGTTATTTTAAACTATCGTAATATCAATTATTATAATTCCAATTAAAAGTTGGCAATGGCTATGCGAGTGCATGTTTTTTTTCTGCATTTTGAATCATTTTTTCATTTTCTAGACAATCTTTTTGCCACACTGCATCAGTATTATTTTTGTTGCAAAATATGTTGGAAAGCAGAAACAAGAACAAGGCTATGAGCTAAAGGAGCCAGGAGTTAAGCTTAGTTTAAGCAAAAGCTTCTTTGTGCTTAGAATAGGCTGTTGCTTGGTGTGGTAAATATTGGCTCAGTTCAAACATTCAGAAAGAAACTGAACCAATGCCTGTTGAAAGGGGAGAGATTTATGGTAGGAAAATTGTTTTTAAAAGCTGCTGAAACAGAGCTTGGATAGAAGAGAGCTGGATGGTGGAATGGCCTTTTCTCATTCCTACATTCTTAAATACAAATAAAACCTTTCAGTTAATATATTTAATGCAGCTTGGGTATCTGATGAGAGTTTAAAGTCACCATGAATGTGTCCCAAACCTATGTGAAACATCAGCTTGGTACAACTCAAGGGGCCACTTGGAGTGCAGGAAGGGGCTTAGCAACAGCACAAGTGTAACCAAATCATGGGACTCTGCTCTGCTCTGTCACGACACAAGCAAGAATACACAGTAAAATATGAATTTTTAAAGTAAACCCAGAAAAGTAAAATTTGAATTAAAAATAAAATATAAGAGCAAAGTAAGGCAGCATGGTGGTACAGTATACTGGAGCTCCAACATAGAACAAACAAGTTAGCACCAACAGTTGCCCACATGGGAAGTTTTACAATGTCATCTGTCTCCACAAGGTTAGCTTACTGTATCCTAATTGACACAGTGCGTATTAGATCACTGATATATCCAGAGTCAGTGCTGACATTCATTGACATACAGCTACATATACTTACGTCTGGAGTAATTAGATAGGTCAAACCATGAGTGGCCCCAGGCAGTGTTAATCCTCGTACAAGGAGGGTGAATAGTACAAGGTAAGGGAACGTTGCAGTGAAGTAGATAGCCTGCAATGTACAATAAGTAAGATTTTAAATAAAGTTTCCCCAACACTTGAGCCCTGAAATTGCTTGAGTATCGATCCTGGAAGTTTATGCTGGGATTGTGCCCGACTGTGCACTCCAGGACTGACACCATTCACCTTACTAGCATGGGGCAGGCAGGTGCAAATGCCACTTTGGGCACATCTTTGGTACCCACCTGTCCCATGCGAACAGAAACTTGGGCAGAAAAGCTTTACTCTAGCCCCTCCCCAGACCCTACTCTGATGGTCACCTGAGCAAAGGGGCTGATCCATGAGGTTTTTAAAAACTGGTACCTCTTTAAAGGTCCAGTCCTGACTTGGACCCAGCCAGTGGGGCAGACAGGGCCTCGGATTAACGCCTCATTATAAAAGATGGTGGTGCAGCACTCCCTCAGTACTGCACTGGAGTTTCAGCCTAGATTATGTGCTTGAGGCTCTAGGAGTGAGACGTGAACCTGCAACCCTCTAACTCAGCGGCAAGAGTGCAACCACTGAGCCACTTGTAGGATAAACTGTAGGACAATTCAAATGGCTAAGACTGAGATTCATGTGCAGATAAATAGGTTTGAAAATGGCCGGGAGTGACCGTCATCTGCGATGCAGTTACTGACTAAGTTATAAATAGTAAATATCTTTACTTAGTGAATATCCTTAGATTACTATTAAATCTAAAATGCAGTATGATTTTATTTTTATTTTTTGAAACTCACCTTTCCCAAGCTTTCAATTCCTCTTATAACGCAACTGTACACAACCAACCAAGCAATGAAGAGGCACATAACCAGCCACCATTGCAGACCCTCTCCATTTACCGTCATATCAGCACTGATATTCAAGGTCTCTCTGTACCAGAAGTAGTCCACTGGAGTGCTCTGCTCGCACTCTTTAACAAACCCTACAAAAGATAGGAAGCAAAGTGAATAGAATTTCTCAAAGCCAAATGTGTGTCAAAAGCATCGCTTAACGAGTAAGGTTAGATATGGTAAGAAACTCCTAGTAACGTACAAGGCCACTGGAAGTGATGGTGTGCCAGCAGTAGGGAGGCTAAAGGAGGGGTGTGTAGTTTTGAATTTCACTGGTGTGAATGATCCTGGAACGCAAAAGTCACTCGGCAAGTGAATTCAGTAAGTCAGTCAAACCAGTGAAACAAAAAATTGAATTATATACTAGAATATGGGACAAGAAAAGACTGTTCACTCTGTCGAGCCCATTCCCTTCGTAGGTCATGTACCAGTTTGCCCAATTGTGACCTCTACCCAAACTACTCAAACCCATGAGTGGAGTGATCAACCAAAGCAGACCTCCAAAAAAAAAACCTCTGCAAAACTCCCTAACTCCATCGAGTAACCAAGGGAGCCCCTGCGTATTAATCCAATCCTTAAACCAATTCAGCTCTAACCATGGACAACATTTTCTTGGTTCCAACCGCAAGGATCTATTTTGTTTCACTGAGCAATTCATCGTCTTTTTCTAACGTTTTCCTTATATCACCAGGCATCTTGTTTTAACCTGAATTGTACATCCAGCTCTTTCTCAAAGAAGTTAATCACAATATTAACCATTTATTGTGGAGTCTTTGGAAATTATCCGAGCTCTGGGTGGGAAACTCTTCGACTCGTTAGTTTCACTGAAAGCTGGTCAGGTTTGTACTTCTCCTCCAGTTTTGCAAACACAGATCGAATTAAATCATCTGCTTAAATCTATATTGAACATGCCATTTAACATTTCAGAAACCTTGATCAGGCCCCTTCTTTTTCCTGTGCAAACTTGTTAAATTCCGTGAGTCCTTGCTCATGACTAGAGCCCCGATTTTAACTGGGAGTGGGAATCAAGCAGTGAGTGACAAACTGCACTAATCTCGGCAGTGTGAAAGCCTGGGAGGTTCGAACTCCCCAGCCTTAACTGCATCGCCCCCCATGGCCCCCCCCCCCGCCCAGGCAGTCGCTGGCCCAAAATCAGTGGGAAGTGGCACTGGGCCGGTGGGCGGGGGCCTAATTTCGGAGGAACAGACCCCGGCACTCAGGTAATTCTCCAGGAGGGGAGTTTCGGGACGGTCTCACGATTGGGAAGAGGGAGAGGTTATCCTGGGGCAGGGGAAGCTAAACCTTCCTTGTGGGGCCCAGAGGAGGAGCATTCCTGCTCCCCGTGCTCCCATTCCCTCACTCTCTGCACCCTCACTCCCTGCACCCTGCACTCCCGCTCCCTGCGCTCCCACTCCCTCACTCCCTGCACCCCTGCTCCCCGCGCTCCCGCTCCCTCACTCCCTGCACTCCTGCTCCCCACTCACCCACCCCCTCGCTCCCTGCACCCCTGCTCCCTGCACTCCCACTCCCTCACTCCCTGCACTCCTGCTCCCCGTGCTCCCACTCCCTCGCTCCCTGCACTCCTGCTCCCCACTCACCCACCCCCTCGCTCCCTGCACCCCTGCTCTCTGCACTCCCACTCCCGCGCTCCCTGCACTCCTGCTCCCCTCGCTCCCTGCACTCCTGCTCCCCTCGCTCCCTGCACTCCTGCTCCCCGCGCTCCCTGCACTCCTGCTCCCCGCGCTCCCTGCACTCCTGCTCCCCTCGCTCCCTGCACTCCTGCTCCCTGCGCTCCCTGCACTCCTGCTCCCCGCGCTCCCTGCACTCCTGCTCCCCTCGCTCCCTGCACTCCTGCTCCCCTCGCTCCCTGCACTCCTGCTCCCCTCGCTCCCTGCACTCCTGCTCCCCGCGTTCCCTGCACTCCTGCTCCCCGCGCTCCCTGCACTCCTACTCCCTCGCTCCCTGCACTCCTGCTCCCTGCACTCCTACTCCCTCGCTCCCTGCACTCCTGCTGCCCGCGCTCCCTCTCCCGCGCTCCCACTCCCTCATTCCCTGCACTCCCACTCCCTGTGCTCCCGCTCCATGTACCCATCAGTCCGTCACCAGCTGCTATCAGTCTATCACCAGCTGCTATCAGTCCATCACCAGCTGCTATCAGTCCATCACCAGCTGCTATCAGTCTATCACCAGCTGCTATCAGTCCGTCACCAGCTGCTATCAGTCCATCACCAGCTGCTATCAGTCTATCACCAGCTGCTATCAGTCCATCACCAGCTGCTATCAGTCTATCACCAGCTGCTATCAGTCCATCACCAGCTGCTATCAGTCCATCACCAGCAGAAGATGATGATGGGCTCAAGTGCCTCAGGTTTTACGAACAGGAGCATTAGCAACAGAATCATCGGTGGCAGAATCTGGAGCAGGAGAGCCGGCAGAAGCAGGAACGGGAGAGGTACGGGAGACACACTCAATCTCTACAGTAAACTTCCTGGTTAATACAAGACTAGCTCCTGCTCCTGCTTCTTTTTCAGTCCTGATTCTGCTGCTGTCGAGCAGGGGGGGAGTTTTGCTGCATTGGGCAAATTTCGCAGCAGTTTCCACAACAGCAGAACTGTGGAGCTTTCGGGGCTCTGATCATACTTTCACTAAAATGTGCAATTTCCATCAATCATTCTGCACCGCTCCTGAGGTGGGATAAATATGGAACATTTTAACCTTTAAGGAGAAGAGTGGCAGGGAATTGTGCCAAGCTTCCACTTTACAAACAAAATATCAAATACATTACAGCTCAAACTTCTGTTAAACATTCACCTCTTACAGAGAACTGGGTGTTGCAGTTGTTGAGAACACTTCCCTTTAACCTTTGGGACCTGATTTTAATTCCAGCCCGGATTCCTGCCAGGAAAGTCTCCTCCTTATGGTGGCTGTGAAGGTTATTTGTGAAATGACCTTGGCTAGCCACACCCAGGGCCTCGTAAGTGTTCTTTGTACAGCACAAAACTGCTCATAATTCAGCACCAATCATGATCTCAACTTATGAAACAGCAACAGATTTATTGGAGTCAATCTTTTTCTTGCTTCTGCCCTGATTGGTTGTAAAACAGAAGAGGAACGGAAAATTCAGTGGGAATCGGTTCCGTTGGGTTCTCACTCAGTTAGGGCCATGCCTGATATTTGCCTTGGGCCTAGGAAGGGTACCTTAAATTCCCCCCAATAGAACCTTCATTACCATTTAAAACAGGGACATGGAATTACATAGACTTACATAGAATGTACAGTACAGAAACAGGCCATTCGGCCCAACAAGTCCATACCGGCATTAATGCTCCACACGAGCCTCCTCCCAACCTTCTTCATCCAACCCCATCAAAATACCCTTCTATTCCTTTCTCCCTCATGTGTTTATCGAGCTTCCCCTTAAATGCACCTATATTAGTCGTCTCAACTACTCCTTGTGGTAGCGAGTTCCACATTCTCACCACTCTCTGGGTAAAGAAGTTTCTCCTGAATTCCCTATTGGATTTATTAGTGACTATCTTATATTTATGGCCCCTATTTCTGGTCTCCCCCACAAATGGAAACATCAGGCGCTAAATTGGATCGTGTCGCGCCCGTTGTTTCGGCGCTACACGGCCGCTCTGACATCCAAGATGGCGTCTTGGATGCGCACGCATGTTTCCAGCGTGATGTGAGCCGGACGCCATCTTGGTATAAGAGTTAGCGCAGGCGCAGATAATGAACGCGGGAATCATGTAAAGTAGGGAGAAAATGGGCTTCAATCAGTGTGCAACGCTGATTTAAAGTGATAGACACCATTTTGGGACTTAACGCTCAACTCAATGCACAGTCTTAACCCCGACCATCTGAACGTGTCTTAGAGTGCCTGGAGGGCCCCCCACCAGCGCTATTTAAAGGGACCATGCAGGATTTACAGGTTAGTGACTGGATTATTACTTCTGGCTGCCGAAACATTTGTAACTGTTTTTGGAGATCTCCTAGGCTTGAATACTGGGACGCGGGGACATAGCCTATGATATGGGGCTATGGAGTTAGGTCACAGGTCCACCATGATCTTATTGAATGGTGGAACAGGCTCGAGGGGCTAAATGCCACTGCCACTTTCTGCCTCCTGATATGTGCCACCTTCTCCTGCAAGAAAGCGGGACGTGTGTCTGGGTGATGTGCCTGTCATGGTTGAATAGCTGCCAGTGTGTGCAGCCTGTGAGTTGTGGGTGGGCGGCTTGAAACAGTGGTAATGTGTAAGGGTGAGAGGAAGCATCTGATTGGAAGAGTTGAGTACTGATGGAAAGAGTTTATTGGTATGTGGGTGATGGGGGTGTAGTGAGTGGTGCAGTTGGTGGGAGACACCACTTGACAGTTGACCTCACTCACCTTGACCATTCATAGAATCATAGAATCATAGAAGTTACAACATGGAAACAGGCCCTTCGGCCCAACATGTCCATGTCGCCCAGTTTATACCACTAAGCTAGTCCCAATTTCCTGCACTTGGCCCATATCCCTCTATACCCATTTGTGTCAAAGCATTGAACTTCTTCCTGCACTGCATCCATGTTCATGATGCTGTGCGCCTGGCATTGACTTCGTCCCACGCTGCCTCCCACTGCCTTTTGGATTGATGTCTGGAGGGCCTCTTGACCCCCTAACACCCCCTCCACTGCGGATATAGGATGTCCCTCCTTCTGTCCACCTCTTGCACCAAGGTCTCTAGTGCATCATCAGAGAACCTTGGTGCATGCACTCTCACAGGCCTGGTACCAACTCAGATCGGCAGATTGGTGAGGTCTGGGGTGCAGATTGGAGGGTGTGGGATTTAGTAGTGTGCAACCTTTATTCAATGCTTTAACATAACTCATCAGTGTGTAAACATAGGGATGGGACCTGCATCTATGTTTTACGTGTGCGATGTCTGATCTCCGTTCAGACTCCATGCAGACAGTAGACTGTTATTTTCAGCAAGTAACAGGTACCAGCTACCTTTAAGTAATTTCTGAGAAACATCCTCCCTTTAAGAGATTGAGCTCCCCCTGGTGGTGGAAAGTGTGAATTGCAATGATTCCACCTGCAAGGCCCGGAATGGAACGCTGATTGCAGGTGAGTCCTGGGGTGGGCTGAAACTTGAGTCCTGCCTGTGCAGGGGTCATTGGGCGGGGGTAATAGCACATCACGCTACCTACGCCCAAAAACGGCCCCGATCTGATTTTTTTTTTCCCTCCATCTCCTCTACGTCTATCCTATCAAACCTTTTCCTAATCTCAAAGACCTCGATCAGGTCACCCCTCAGTCTTCTCTTTTCTAGAGAAAAGAGCCCCAGCCTGCTCAATCTTTCCAGATAGGTAGAACCTCTCAACTCTCAGTTCTACATCCTTTTTGTAATAAGGAGACCAGAACTGTGCACAGTATTCCAAGTGTGGTCCAACCAAGGTTCTATACAAATTTAACATAACTTCCCTGCTTTTCAATCCTATCCCTCGAGAAATGAACCCCAGTGCTTGATTAGTGTTTTTTGTGGCCTTATTAACCTGCGTCACTACTTTTAGTGATTTGTGTATCTGTACCCCCAGATCCCTCTGCTCCTCTACCCCATTTAGACTCTTATTTTCCAAGCAGTATGTGGCCTCCTTATTCTTCCTACCAAAATGTAAAAGGACCACGCATCACGTCCGGTCTCAAGGACGTGTTTGATGCTCAGTCTCCATCATGCCAGTGGGACCTAGTGAGGGACAAGGCCTTGGGCAGACCCAAAAGTTGGAGAGGATTTTAAAGGTCCACATACTTTTTCGAGGTAAATGCGTTAAGGGTATTTTAAAGGCTCTCCTTGTATTTTTTTTGTTTCCAGTTGGCATTTAGGTTTTCATGAGCCTTTGTGTCGGCTGGAATTATTTATTTATATTACCCCGAGCCCCCCCCCCCCCCCAAACTTTATTGGCAGCAGAGGGTTTTGCCATCAAGTTGTGAGGTGATGTGCCTGGAGGAAAAGGGGACCGGTGGAACGAAGGATGACAGGCAGGAGATGTGTGCTGGGACCTGCCGCCCGCACCAGAACTCTCACCCCAACACCTGCAGAGAGAGGTAGCAAACCTCACTTTGGCAGATGGTGTTGGTGGAGCATCCTCTTCCAGTGAGACCTCCCAGTGAGACCTCCCTCACAATGAGCTGCGAATGCCTGTCTAACCTTTATGATGGAAGATGAAGAAAGCATGCCAGGGTGATCAGGAGCCAGCGGTTGATTATTTGGCCACGCCTGTCAAGATGCCACCAACCATCCCTGCGGGTCCCAGTAATCCCTCCTGGGAATGAGTGTGGTAAGCTGCCTTCTCCGAGTCTGGGTCAGCAGAGGGGAAGATGCCAAGCTCTGCCACCTGCTGCAAGGACACCTGCAGCTACCGTGCAGCATCGAGCTTGCACGTGTGCGGGGACCGTAACGGTCAGCTGCGGCCTGAAACTGGGCTGCACCTTTTTGCAGGCATGCTGCAGTGCTGATCTGGGGGGTGATGCTGTAGAGTGGCACAGAAGAAAACCCCCCTCTGTGCCACTCATCTGATGCTGTACCAACTTGACTTCAGCAGCCATCAAAGAGGAGGCCAAGCGCTGAGCTGCAGCGTTACTTGTCTGCAGCCTCATGCCTGCCACTTCTTAATCCCATGCCTCTTCGCACAGGTTGCTGAGAGGTCGCCATACCATTTATTGCTCTCCAGAAAGGTTCTGATTTTTTATCTCCTTCCTTGTGACACTCCCCTTTAATTCGCCTATCACTCTAAATATAACTTACAATTTTTGTCTCCTACCAGTGTAGAACCAGTGGTGTTTGCACCTGGAATTGTGAATCATTAGACAACTAAGGTTTTATTCGCACTTGGGATTCTGGCAGATCTTAAAGTAGTGATAACTGGTAGGAGCTCATAGAATCAGAGAATCTTACAGCACAGAAGGAGGCCATTCCGGCCATCGTGCCTGTGCCAGCTCTCTCAAAGAGATGTCCAATTAGTCCCACTCCCCTGCTCCCTCCCAATAGCCCTGCAAATTTTCCCCCTTCAAATATTTATCCAATTCCCTTTTGAAAATTGCTATTGAATCTGCTTCCACCACCCTTTCAGGCAGGGCATTCCAGATCATAAAAACTCACTGCATAAAAATGTTTTCCTCATGTTGCCTCTGGTCCTTTTGCCGATTGCCTTAAATCTGTATCCTCTGGTCACTGAACCTTCTGCCCCTGGAAACAGTTTCTCCTTATTTACTCTATTAGAATCCTTCATGATTTTGAACATGTCTATCAAATCTCCTCTTAACCGTCCGTTCTAAGTTTTCATAGAATTATAGAAAGGTTACAGCATGGAAGGAGGCCATTCGGCCCATTGAGTCCACGCCGGCTCGACACAAGAGCAATCCAGCTACTCCCACTCCCCTGCCCTATCCCCGTAGTCCTGCACATTTTTTCCTTTCAAGTACTTATCCAGTTCCCTTTCCAAGGCCATGATTGAATCTGCCTCCAGCACCCCCTCGGGCAGTGCATTCCAGATCCTAACATCTACATCTAAAGATGAAAATTGTCCCCATTGGGAGTGATTTTCACCTTCACCGCCTGGGCTGTACTCGGGCGGAGGGAATAGCCACCCATTGTAGAACCCGCCCAATTCTCCGCCCATTGATGGCGGGCTTTACAGTAGGAGGGGGATGAACTCTGCCAGATTACTGCCCAGGCGGTGAAGGTGAAAAATTACCCCATAATGTTTCATTTTAAAATAATCATAAATGGACAATGGGGCCGATTTTTGGATGGCCGAGCGGGTGCGTTGGGGGCGGGTGGGGGGGGGCTCCTAAAATGGCAGAATCCCAGAGTGGGTTCAGAGCCCGGCTCCAACCCGCTGACTTCCGGGTTCCCAAATGTCACGTTCGGGTGCGCGCAGCCCACACATGCGGGACTCCCACCGGCAATTAAAGCCGGCGGGATGATAATTTAGATACTTATTTAGGTAGTTGAGGTACTTGACAGACCTCATTGAGTGGAGATTTTGGCAGGGGTGCAATTTTGAAGGATCCTCGGCATGTTTCCCGTGCTGTGGGAAACACTCCCTGTTGGAGCAGATGTGTTTCAGCCAGCAGCCAGTGGGAGATGCAAAGGATTATTCGACAGGTGGGGGGAAAACCTCATTTATTGCAGCAGGGCACTCTGTCACTTCAGACAAAGTTTTGGCTGCAACACCTTTGTCTTTCCACTCAAAATTATCAATTTTTACCCTAAACTCTGCTGTGCAAACACATTTACCTACTTTGCGGACCCCCTCAAACTCACACCGTCAGGATGGGGGGGCGCCATGGCTGCATTCATCACTTCATCCGAGGACGAGCAACATCACCAGCCTCGCCAGGCACGGTGTCCACCTCCGCCACGTGGAGCTCCACATCCGGACCGGGAAATGGATAGGCGGAGCGCCTCATTAAGGTATGCAAATCAGGGTTCCATGTTGTACATTGGACCCCGTTGCAAGTTTCCGGTACCAATGGGCACAGCGGGCACTGTGCATGTTCTGGCCATCGGTACTTGGCATAGAGCGGCCTCACCAGTGGTCCTTGAAGGGGTTGCTGCAGGCTGCTGAAAATCTTCCCACCGGCTGTCTGTCCCTCTGTTCCCCGCCCCTCAAGGCTTCACTTCCGGCTTGGCTCCGCAGAGGAGTTACCGGATATCCCATCCCTCCCCAGTTCAGGGATTGATGAGCTGCGTATCAACGCTGGTTCAGCGTTAGCAGCTCGCTAAGATTATTCAAATGAGGCCTGACTTTGAAAAAGGTTCAGACCTCGCTCCGATTCCATCGGGCAGGCGACAAGCTCACAACACCCACCTCCTGCCCGACATAACACAGGAACAGGAGGAGGCCATTCAGCCCCTCGGGTCTGCTCCACCATTCAATTAGATCGTGGCTGATCTGTATCTTAACTCCATCTACCCGCCTTGATACCTAACAAAAATCGATCAATCTCAGTCTTGAAAATTTCAATTGACCCCCCCCCAGCCTCAACAGCATTTTGGGGAAGGGAGTTCCAGATTTCCATTGTCCTTTGTGTGAAAAAGAGCTTCTCGATATCACCCTTGAACGGCCCAGCTTTAATTTTAATGTCAGATCCCCCCCTCAACCTTTTAAACTCAAGGAGATACAAAGCAGCAGGTTTCTGCACCCTATCCTCATAATATAACTCTTGGAATTGGACACATTAAAATTCAGCCCCAAGTGTTCATATTGTACTCGATCCAGCAATGATCTACGCTGATAATGGGTGCATAAAAAAACATGAGTTTCATTACCTCACCATGACAGATACAAAAATAGAAAACACTGACACTACGCGTCACTGGATGATTCATTAAATGTTGCTATATTTTTAACCTGTTTTATTGTCGTTGAAAGGACAATTTTTCCATGGTAGTGGTTCCTCGAATGAATGAAAAAAGTACCAGAGTGTCCATGCAAGGATGGTGTTATAGTACAATCCCACCAGGAAGGAGATCAGCATGGAGGAAATGCCTGGAACATAATAAATGAAAGGAAATTGATCAAAAGAATTGCAAGAGTTTCTTAAACGATTGGCACTAGAAATAACGAGTGAGTTACAAGGCATTTTATACTGGAATTGCAGCTTAAAAGTACAAGCATAAACATAATGGAACATTAATTGCTGTTCACGTTAGCAGGTAAGCCTCATTGTAGGAACACGGGCTTTTACCTCACTTTAACAGCTGCTTGGTTTGTAGAATCTATCAACTAATGACCAATGAGTACCTACTTATCCTCTTCACCACTGTTGTAAAAGGCCCATTCACACAAGTACAATTAAATATGTGTTTTCACTGGGTTCAACAGATACGTCACATCTTTCAAGGATTCGGATTGACAGGTATTGAAATTGAAATCTTTTAATTTTTACAATGGAGAATACTTTCCAGGAAAGTTATGAAATTGGGCTAATCAGAAACAGATTGCAAACCCCGAGATTACTCAGAGATGGGCACGTTTTCGAATGGCAGATGAAGATGTGTTGATGATTGTAGAGTGGTCCGTTGGATTTGAGACAAATAAGAGATGGACTTGGTGTAGATCCTCTAGCTTCTCTCCCTGTGGCTCTCCAGCACATGGCGTTCAAAAATTAAACCAAATGGACAGAGGGCAGCAGCAACCATATTTGTTAAGGGTGGTGTCAATTTGAAAAGCAGACCAGACTATCAAGATGGCACGGAGTGAAAGAACATAGTTGTTTACCTAGGATGCCCTGCATAGTGAAGTCTTCATCTGTGCCATTTGGCAGAGGGCAAGCAATTCTCCTGAGGTCAAAGAGTCAGATGTCGATCACCCAGCAATTTGTGGTGAGGAAGAGATATGGCGTGAGTTGTGAATTGCCACAAATTGCTGGACGATTTGCACCGCTCTGCCGTTAGCCTCGCAAAGACAGGATCTCGCCGTCAATCACCCCGTGAGTGGCAAGAAATTGCTGGATTGAGAACATAAGAAATAGGAGCAGGAGTCGGCCATACGGCCCCTCGAGCCTGCTCCGCCATTCAATAAGATCATGGCTGATCTTCGACCTCAACTCCACTTTCCCGCCCGATCCCCATATCCCTTGATTCCCCGAGAGTCCAAAAATCTATCAATCTCAGCCTTGAGTATACTCAACGACTCAGCATTCACAGCCCTCTGGGGTAGAGAATTCCAAAGATTCACAACCCTCCGAGTGAAGACAGCTTTATGCCATCAATGTGTTTGAATCTCACCGCAGATATTTTGGGCTGGTATTTCATGTCCCAAGGACCCTGTAAATGATGTGATTTATGGTCCTGAGAACCCTGGAGGCCCAGAAAGGGAACAATTGAAACTGTGGATTCTCACTCCTGCAGGTGGTAAATTGTTCCTAGAGATTTTTTTAATTTTAAATTTAAATGTAAATTGGCCTCAATATTAACCCCCTCACGATGGGTGGGAGAGGTTCGTGGAGGGGGATGGGGGTGGGTGATGGCTAAAGACTTAAATTCAGGGAACGTGATCCAACATGCTGCCCATCCACCGTGGAGAGGCGGGACACGTCATTAACATATTTAAATCGGGCTCCCACAGTGCAATTGGGAGCCTGATTTAAATTTCACAGCTGCTGTGTGGGTTTCCCAGGGGTCGGAAAACCCGTCAGTGAAAGGGAGGTGGGATCAGCCGACTCCACAGGGTAAGTGCCTTTTCCAGCACTCATTGTGGGCCAGGAGGAGCAGGACCCCTCAAGGAAGCCTTTGGCCTCCCCCCTGCCGATTGCGGCCTCTCTCTTCCCACTGGCCGCGATCTCTGACCTCCCCATTGCCCAGGGACCATCCTCAAGGGAAACGGAACAAAAAAAATGATGATGCCGTTAAGTTCGGCAGGACCTCTGCGCCCTGGCCTTGCCAGGTTCCTCAGCCATTCTCAGCCTCCCCCCCCCCCCTTTAAGTATCGGGGCCTTTATTTCTACTTCTGTACCTAATTTGACTCTAATTAACCCTAGTTCCTTCTCCGTTGTTCCCTCAGTTTCTTTCTCCGTCCTTAAGTTTAACTGGTTAAGGAGATAGACTGTTGGTCCTGTCATTCACCAAGGTCCCAGATGCTGCGTCGATCTCACACGTCCCACAATTTGCGGCAAAAAATAATATAACCTGAAGGATGAGGGAGAAGAATTGAAATCACGGTGCTTCCTGTGAGATGCCCCACTCCAGCAAACTCTGGGCCATTGTCTCCCTTGGTGCTCCCTTGTGTCAGTAATAGCTGCATCATGAAGCAGTGTTACACAATTCTTCATCGTCATTAATTACTATTTTATATTTGCTATCATTATTTGAGACGTGAATTGATTTGTTTAGTCTTTGAGATTAGTTTGTATATTTGACCCCTTGTTAATATTGATCTGGAAATTAATCTGCTGCTTGTAAATGATTGATGTCAACAACCAACCTCATAAAATGGGCTCTTTTAGTTCAAAAGGTCAGTTTCTATTTTGCAACACAAACTCTTGTTGTGATCTTACCTTGGACATTAGAGGAGCTGGGAATTACAAATACGATCGTTTCTAGGACGTTGAAGATGTTAAGATCATAACAACATAAGAAATAGGAGCAGGTGTAGGCCATAAGGCCCCTTGAGCCTGCTCTGCCATTCAATCAGATCATGGCTGATCTTCGACCTCAACTCCACTTTCCCACCCGATCCCCATATCCCTTGATTCCCTTAGAGTCCAAAAATCTATCTATCTCAGTCTTGAATATACTCAACGACTGAGCACCCACAGCCCTCTGGGGTAGAGAATTTGAAAGATTCACAACCCTCTGAGTGAAGAAATTCCTCCTCATCTCAGTCCTAAATTTCCGACCCCTTATCCTGAGACTATGCCCCCTAGTTCTAGACTCTCCAGCCAGGGGAAACATCCTCTCAGCATCTACCCTGTCAAGTCCCCTCAGAATCTTATGTTTCAATGAGATCACCTCTCATTCTTCTAAACTCCAGAGAGTATAGGCCCATTCTACTCAATCTCTCCTCATAGGACAACCCTCTCGTCCCAGGAATCAATCTAGTGAACCTTCATTGCACCGCCTCTAAGACAAGTATATCCTTCCTTAGATAAGGAGACCAAAACTGTACACAGTACTCCAGGTGAGGTCTCACCAAAGCCCTGTACAATTGCAGCAAGACTTCCTTACACTTGTACTCTAATCCCTTGCAATAAAGGCCAACTTGCCATTTGCCTTCATAATTGCTTGCTGTACCTGCATGCTAACTTTCTGTGTTTTGTGTACAAGGACACCCAAATCTCTCTGAAAACCAACATTTAATAGTTTCTCACCATTTAAAAAATATTCTGTTTTTCTATTCTTCCTATCAAAGTGAATAACCTCACATTTCCCCACATTATACTCCATCTGCCACCTTCTTGCCCATTGTCTAGATCTTTGCAGTCTCTGTGTGCTCCTCACAGCTTACTTTCCCACCTAGCTTTGTATCGTCAGCAAACTTGGATACATTACACTTGGTCCCTTCATCTAAATCATTAATATAGATTGTAAATAGCTGAGGCCCCAGCACTGATCCTTGCGACACCCCACTAGTTACAGCCTGCCAACCTGAAAATGACCCATTTATCCCTACTCTCAGTTTTCTGGCCATTAACCAATCCTCTATCCATGCTAATATATTACCCCCAATCCCATGAGCCCTAATCTTGTGTAACAACCTTTTGTGTGGCACCTTATCGAATGCTTTTTGAAAATCCAAATATATGACATCCGCTACATCCACAAATGTTAATTTGCTAAATAAAAACAGCACTTTATTTTAAAAAAAATACTACATGGAAAAGCTTACCGACTCCTCCCAGGTAGGGGGAAATGGAATTCCAGACACCAATACTACCTTTCCGGAGACACTGTCCGATTGCTAATTCAAGGTGAAGGAGTGGAATTCCCACGATGATCAGTGCAATGACGTAAGGAATTAAAAAGGCTCCTGTGGTCACAAACAGTCCGAACAAAGAAAGAACTTCAGCAAGTTTCATTTATTGACAGGATCGTGCCTTTCTTCCCCCTCTGTAATCCTTCACCTCTTTGCACTTGTTGGGTTTTTTGACCGTTTTTTCCACAGAAAGAATTTGGGAAAATGAGTTGATTTTAATTGTGTTTTAAAGCAAAGTGTATTTACACAAGTTACAAAAGGCACGGAGATTACTGATGGTTAAATTGCTAATGAGTTGAGGTTTGATGTTGTTTCCCTGTACACTGTAAACAATGAGCACTTTCTTCACGACCGATAAACAATTCACAACCATTGTGGTGGGAAGTTTCTGATCCTTTTTGGCTACGAACAGAGGGATATAAAAAATAGATACAGAAACACAGGCAGGATTTTTAAAGCAGAGTGGTGTGAAGATAGTCAGACCCAGCAAAGGCTGCAAGAAGGTTAGAATGAAGGAAACTAGTTAGAAGTTACTTTGTTTACGCCTAGCAAATGGACCCACTAATGTGGGTAACTTGTTCATTACTTTATTAATACGTGAAGGCAAGTTGTACTGATTGAAATACGTGAAACCAAACATAAATGTTTGCTCTGTATGTTCACATGGTGTAAAATAGCAGGTGATCGATTTGTATCTGGCCTTGACTCACCAAGAATTTTCTCTGTCTGCCTTCAAAGAGATTGAAGGAGCACATGTGTGAAAGACACGAATAACAAGTTCAGATCACTGGAGGATATGCAACTGGGTTACACCATCCTATAGTTAGATATTCTAGGGGGTTGGAGTACAAGTGGAAGGAAGTCTTGCTGCAATTGATCAGGGCTTTGGTGAGACCACACCTGGAGTACTGTGTACAGTTTTGGTCTCCTTATCTAAAGAAGGATATACTTGCCTTAGAGGCGGTGCATCAAAGGCTAGATGAGAGTGTTGTTCTATGAGGAGAGATTGTGTAGAATGGGCCTATACTCTCTGGAGTTTAGAGGAATGAGAGGTGATCTCATTGAAACATATAAGATTCTGAGAGGACTTGCCAGGGTCGATGCTGAGAGACTGTTTCCACAGGCTGGAGAGTCTAGAACTGGGGGTCATAGTCTCAGGATAAGGGGTCGGACATTTAAGACTGAGATGAGGAGGAATTTCTTCACTCAGAGAGTTGTGAATATTTGGAATTCTCTACCCCAGAGAGAATTGTGGATGCTGAGTCATTGAGTATATTCAAGACTGAGATCGATAGATTTTTGGACTCTCGGGAAATCAAGGGATATGGGGATCGGGCGGGAAAGTGGAGTTGAGGTCGAGGATCAGCCATGATCTGATTGAATGGTGGAGCAGGCTCGAGGGGCCGTATGGCCTACACCTGCTCCTATTTCTTATTGGGCAGCACGAGCCCATTCTGAAACATGCAAAGTTCAGACCAACCATGGGAGTGTATAGCACTGCTGAGCCCGAGAGAATATCTAAGGCAAGACCTGAAACTTGTAGCAGTTACCTGGGTCACTGACTTACAATGGTGACAATGGCAATTCAAAATATTTCAAATTTAAAAGTGAGATGGACAGAAACAGTGATATTTGAAACATCAAAAGAAGCTGAACTTGACCGTCAAATGGGAAAGTGAAAGATCGGTGTGGGGGCGGGTGGCGGGTGGCGGGTGGCGGGTGGCGGGGGGTTTTGGCTACCGCCTGAAATAGGCACAGCCTACAGAACAGCCACACCCCCAAGCCTGAAGCCAGCGTCAGGAGGCCCAAACCACTTTCAGCTTCATTTGAATTTGGCTGGAAGTTGCGGGCGCTCTGATGTAATATACCACACTCATTGTCGTTCATGTATCCTAACTCTGCTCAATTCAAGACCCATCTCACCATCTTCTAACTCATACATTCCCTTAAAGCGTCAGCTTTGGCTCAGCTGTAGCACTGTCGCCTCTGAGTCAGCTGGCTGTTGGTTCCAGCCCCACTCCAGAGACTTGAGCACTTAATGTGAGCTGACACTCCAGTGTAGTACTGGGGGAGAGCTGCACTGTCAGTGGTGCCGTCTTTCACAAGAGGTCTTAAATCAAGGTCCCATCTGCTTTCTTCGTTGGACGTTGAAGATCCCATGGCACTATTTGAAGAAGAGCAGGGTGGTGTCCTGGCCAATGTTTATCCCTCAACCAACATCACAAATAGAAAACAGATGATCCGATCATTTATCTGATTGCTATTTGTGGGATCTTGCTGTGCACAAATTGGCTGCCCAATTTCCTACATTATAACAGTGACTGCAATTTAAAAGTGCTTAATTGGTCGTGCAGCACTTTAGGACATCCTGAGGTCATGAAAGGTGCTATTTAAATGCAAATTCTTTCTTTTTTTAACAACTCCTGTTCCTGTGTTCCTATTAAACTGCAATTAGCACTATAGTAGATATTGATATCCTGGATTCAGCTGTTGGCAAACTCCAGTGAAATCTTTAGCCTTAGAGGCTTTAACTGAGCCAAAATTAAAGCATAAAGGGAGCTTAATGAGGCCGTGTAGCACCTGTTATTTCGGCGCAGCGGGCGGACTGCGCATCCGCATCACAGGCTGTCAGCTGGAGGAGCCCTAGTTAAAGGGGCAGTCCTCCAATGGCTGCTCTTGGAGCAAACACCCACACTGCACAATGGAGCAGCCCAGGGGAAAGGCTGCTCCTAGATTCAATGATGCTTCACTCCAGGTGCTACTGGATGGGGTGAGGAGGAGAAGGGATGGGTTTTACCTGGCGGACGGGAGGAAGTGGCTGCCTCTGTCACTAAGAAGGCCTGGCTCGAGGTGGCAGAGGAGGTCACCAGATCAGCAACATCTCCCCCAGCTGGATCCAGTGCAGGAAGGGCTTCAATGACCTAACCAGGTCAGCCAAAGTGAGTACATTTACTCATTCTCCTACATTCCATCTTCCACATCACCGCCCCCACCCCACAACTCATTCTGCACTGCCAACACTACTCTATCACATCACTCCTCACACCCACTCTAACCTCATCCTCATCTTACCTGCACTTACTCAACTCCGTACTCACCCCTCCACTACCACTCAACCCAATCCTCATACAATCTCATGGTTCTGTCTCATACTCACCCTCTGATGCATCTCTTTCACGGTCAGCCGCACCCAAACCAATACATTCATCGGTTGGCCACATCACCATCACTCACTGACGTGTCTGCACTTTCTCCCCTTTTAGGAGAAGAGAGCTCAGAATGCACGGGAGAGGGCGAGGACCGGAGGGGGGCCGCAACAAATCATCATCCTCACAGACGCGGAGCACGAGGCACTGGAGCTCAGCCGAACCCTCGAGTGCCTGTCCGTCAGGGACGCCGAGACTGGAACCCGACAAACATCTGGTGGCAGAACTTTAACATTCAGCACACACAATATGAATTGATGTTAACATGCCTTGCCATCTTCAGCACCTCAGTATGCTCATCGCAACATGACACATCTGTGATATTAACGATTTGGAGGAGGGGACCGAGTGTAACATATCAAAGTTTGCAGATGATACAAAGATGGGAGGGATAGGGGATATAGACAGGCTGGGTGAGTGGGCGGAGATTTGGCAGATGCAATACAATATTGGAAAATGTGAGGTTATGCACTTTGGCAGGAAAAATCGGAGAGCAAGTTATTATCTCAATGGCGAGAAACTGGAAAGTACTGCAGCACAAAGGGATCTGGGGGTCCTAGTGCAAGAAAATCAAAAGGTTAGTATGCAGGTGCAGCAGGTGATCAAGAAGGCCAACGGAATGTTGGCTTTTATTGCTCGGGGGATAGAATATAAAAACAGGGAGGTATTGCTGCAGTTATCTAAGGTATTGGTGAGACCGCACCTGGAATACTACATACAGTTTTGGTCTCCATACTTAAGAAAAGACATACTTGCTCTCGAGGCAGTACAAAGGAGGTTCACTCGGTTAATCCCGGGGATGAGGGGGTGGACATATGAGGAGAGGTTGAGTAGATTGGGACTCTACTCATTGGAGTTCAGAATAATGAGAGGCGATCTTATTGAAACATATAAGATTGTGAAGGGGCTTGATCGGGTGGATGCGGTAAGGATGTTCCCAAGGATGCGTGAAACTAGAACGAGGGGGCATAATCTTAGAATAAGGGGCTGCTCTTTCAAAACTGAGATGAGGAGAAACTTCTTCACTCAGAGGGTGGTAGGTCTGTGGAATTTGCTGCCCCAGGAAGCTGTGGAAGCTACATCATTAAATAAATTTAAAACAGAAATAGACAGTTTCCTAGAAGTAAAGGGAATTAGGGGTTACGGGGAGCGGGCAGGAAATTGGACATGATTTTAGATTTGAGGTTAGGACCAGATCAGCCATGATCTTATTGAATGGCGGAGCAGGCTCGAGGGGCCGATTGGCCTACTCCTGCTCCTATTTCTTATGTTCTTATGTTCTTATGTAGATCACCATCCACTATAGATCACCGTCCACTATAGATCACCGTCCACTATAGATCGCCGTCCACTATAGATCGCCGTCCACTATAGATCACCGTCCACTATAGATCGCCGTCCACTATAGATCGCCGTCCGCTATAGATCGCCGTCCAATATAGATCACCATCTGCTATAGATCACCGTCTGCTATAGATCACCATCCACTATAGATCACCGTCCGCTATAGATCACCGTCTGCTATAGATCACCATCTGCTATAGATCACCGTCCACTATAGATCACCGTCCACTATAGATCACCGTCTGCTATAGATCACCGTCCACTATAGATCACCGTCTGCTATAGATCACTGTCCGCTATAGATCACCGTCTGCTATAGATCACCGTCCACTATAGATCACCGTCCACTATAGATCACCGTCCACTATAGATCACCGCCCAATATAGATCACCGTCTGCTATAGATCACCGTCCACTATAGATCACCGTCCGCTATAGATCACCGTCCACTATAGATCACCGTCCACTATAGATCACTGTCCGCTATAGATCACCGTCTGCTATAGATCACTGTCCACTATAGATCACTGTCCGCTATAGATCACCGTCTGCTATAGATCGCTGTCCGCTATAGATCACCGTCCGCTATAGATCACCGTCCGCTATAGATCACCGTCCACTATAGATCACCGTCCGCCATAGATCACCGTCCACTATAGATCACCGTCCTCTATAGATCACCGTCCGCTATAGATCGCCGTCCACTATAGATCACCGTCCTCTATAGATCACCGTCCGCTATTGATCACTGTCCGCTATAGATCACCGCCCAATATAGATCACCGTCTGCTATAGATCACCGCCCACTATAGATCACTGTCCGCTATAGATCACCGCCCAATATAGATCACCGTCTGCTATAGATCACCGTCCGCTATAGATCACCGTCCACTATAGATCACCGTCCGCTATAGATCGCCGTCCGCTATAGATCACCATCCGCTATAGATCACCGTCCGCTATAGATCACTGTCCACTATAGATCACCGTCCGCTATAGATCGCCGTCCGCTATAGATCACCGTCCGCTATAGATCACCGTCTGCTATAGATCACCGTCCGCTATAGGTCACCGCCCAATATAGATCACCGTCTGCTATAGATCACCGTCCGCTATAGATCACCGTCTGCTATAGATCACTGTCCGCTATAGATCACTATCCACTATAGATCACCGCCCAATATAGATCACCGTCCACTATAGATCACCGCCCAATATAGATCACCGTCTGCTATAGATCACCGTCCGCTATAGATCACTGTCCACTATAGATCACCGCCCAATATAGATCACCGTCTGCTATAGATCACTGTCCGCTATAGATCACCGTCCGCTATAGATCGCCGTCCACTATAGATCACTGTCCGCTATAGATCACCGCCCAATATAGATCACCGTCCGCTATAGATCACTGTCCACTATAGATCACCGCCCAATATAGATCACCGTCTGCTATAGATCACTGTCCGCTATAGATCACCGTCCGCTATAGATCGCCGTCCACTATAGATCACTGTCCGCTATAGATCACCGCCCAATATAGATCACCGTCCGCTATAGATCACCGTCCGCTATAGATCGCCGTCCACTATAGATCACTGTCCGCTATAGATCACCGCCCAATATAGATCACCGTCCGCTATAGATCACCGCCCAATATAGATCACCATCTGCTATAGATCACCGTCCGCTATAGATCACTGTCCGCTATAGATCACCGTCCGCTATAGATCACCGCCCAATATAGATCACCGTCCGCTATAGATCACTGTCAGCTATAGATCACCGTCCGCTATAGATCACCGTCTGCTATAGATCACTGTCCGCTATAGATCACCGTCCACTATAGATCACTGTCAGCTATAGATCACCGTCCACTTTAGATCACCGACTGCTATAGATCACCGTCCACTATAGATCGTCGTCCACTATAGATCGTCGTCCACTATAGAACACCGTCTGCTATAGATCACCGCCCAATATAGATCACCGTCTGCTATAGATCACCGTCCGCTATAGATCACCGTCCGCTATAGATCACTGTCAGCTATAGATCACCGTCCGCTATAGATCACCGTCTGCTATAGATCACCGTCCACTTTAGATCACCGACTGCTATAGATCACCGTCCACTATAGATCGTCGTCCACTATAGATCGTCGTCCACTATAGATCACCGTCTGCTATAGATCACCGCCCAATATAGATCACCGTCTGCTATAGATCACCGTCCGCTATAGATCACCGTCCGCTATAGATCACTGTCAGCTATAGATCACCGTCCGCTATAGATCACCGTCTGCTATAGATCACTGTCCGCTATAGATCACCGTCCACTATAGATCACTGTCAGCTATAGATCACCATCCACTTTAGATCACCGTCTGCTATAGATCACTGTCCACTATAGATCACCGTCCACTATAGATCACTGTCAGCTATAGATCACCGTCCACTTTAGATCACCGTCTGCTATAGATCACCGTCCACTATAGATCGTCGTCCACTATAGATCACTGTCCGCTATAGATCATTGTCCGCTATAGATCACCGTCCACTGTGGCAATCCCTGAGTTTAGATAGGCGCCCAGCAGTCCCACCCAAAACAGGGTGGGAGGCTGTTTAGATATGAAAATTGGGGCCTTCCACTTTGGGCAGGCGTCATGGTTGCATTGTTGATATTGCGACTATTCGGCACTCAACCCGAGAGTCTCTCTCATACACACACGCATGCACAAACACACATACACACACAATAGACACATGTACACATACCTTATCCAAGTATCAAACTCAGGAAGTCTTCTCAAATTCATGACGTCACTACAGATTGAAGAATTCTTATGCCCAGGAGTTTATTTTTCCATGAGAAAGTTTTTATTGAATTCAACAAAGAATTTACACATTTCTTTGTCTGACTGAACAGTATAGGTTGCTTGTTACTTAGCGATACATAAATTGAGGGTCTTATATAGTCCATACATTTTTGTAAATTATATATTAAGGTTTGACAGGACTTGCGTTGTCCCTTGATAAAGAGAGGGAGCATAGATGAAACAGGGAGGGTGGGCCATGGGACTGGGTGAAGTTTGGGAAAGGGGTAGCTTCTACAACTCTTTATGGAACCACAGAATCATAGAAAGGTTACAGCACGGAAGGAGGCCATTCGGCCCATCGAGTCCGCGCCGGCTCAATGCAAGAGCAATCCAGCTAATCCCACTCCCCCGCCCTTTCCCTGTAGTCCTGCAAATTTTTACTTTCAAGTACTTATCCAGTTCCCTTTTGAAGACCATGATTGAATCTGCCTCCACCACCCCCTCGGGTAGATCCTAACCACTTACTGTGTAAAAAAGTTTTTCCTCATGTCGCCTTTGGTTCTTTTGCCAATCACCTTAAATCTATGTCCTCTGGTCCTTGACCCTTCCACCAATGGGAACAGTTTCTCTCTATCTACTCTGTCTAGACCCTTCATGATTTTGAATACCTCTATCAAATCCCCTCGCAAACATCTCTGTTCCAAGGAGAACAACCTAGATTCTCCAGTCTATCGACGTAACTAAAGTCCCTCATCCCTGGAATCATTCTAGTAAATCTCTTCTGCACCCTCTCTAAGGCCTTCACATCTTTCCTGAAGTGCGATGCCCAGAACTGGACACAATACTCCAGTTGTGGCCGAACCAGTGTTTTATAAAGGTTCATCATGACTTCCATACTTTTGTACTCTTATGCCTCTATTTATAAAGCCCAGGATCCTGTATGCTTTTTTAACAACTATCGCAACCTGCCCTGCCACCTTCAACTATTTTTTTTTTTTCGTTCACGGGATGTGGGTGTCGCTGGCGAGGCCAGCATTTATTGCCCATCCCTAATTGACCTTGAGAAGGTGGTGGTGAGCTGCCTTCTTGAACCGCTGCAGTCTGTGTGGTGAAGGTTCTCCCACAGTGCTGTTAGGAAGGGAGTTCCAGGACTTTGACCCAGTGACGATGAAGGAACGGTGATATATTTCCAAGTCGGGATGGTGTGTGACTTGGAGGGGAACGTGCAGGTGGTGTTGTTCCCATGTGCCTGCTGCTCTTGTCCTTCTAGGTGGTAGAGGTCACGGGTTTGGGAGGTGCTGTCGAAGAAGCCTTGGCGAGTTGCTGCAGTGCATCCTGTGGATGGTACACACTGCAGCCACAGTGTGCCGGTGGTGAAGGGAGTGAATGTTTAGGGTGGTGGATGGGATGCCAATCAAGTGGGCTGCTTTATCTTGGATGGTGTTGAGCTTCTTGAGTGTTGTTGGAGCTGCACTCATCCAAGCAAGTGGAGAGTATTCCATCACACTCCTGACTTGTGCCTTGTAGATGGTGGAAAGGCTTTGGGGAGTCAGGAGGTGAGTCACTCGCCGCAGAATACCCAGCCTCTGACCTGCTCTCGTAGCCACAGTATTTATATGGCTGGTCCAGTTAAGTTTCTGGTCAACGGTGACCCCCAGGATGTTGATGGGGGATTTGGCGATGGTAATGCCGTTGAATGTCAAGGGGAGGTGTTTAGATTCTCTCTTGTTGGAGATGGTCATTGCCTGGCACTTATCTGGCGCAAATGTTACTTGCCACTTATGAGCCCAAGCCTGGATGTTGTCCAGGTCTTGATGCATGCGGGCTCGGACTGCTTCATTATTTGAGTGGTTGCGAATGGAACTGAACACTGTGCAGTCATCAGCGAACATCCCCATTTCTGACCTTATGATGGAGGGAAGGCCATTGATGAAGCAGCTGAAGATTCTGTCCTTGACCCCTCCAGGACATCCTCTCTCTCCAGTACTGCAATATTCTCCTTAATCATACTGCCACTCTCCCTCCTTTCTTTCCTTCCCTATCTTTCCTGAACACCTTGTATCCAGGAATATTTAGTACCCAATCCTGCCCTTTTTTGAGCCAGGTCTCCGATATCACCTTGACATCGTATTCCCATGTGACTATTTGCGCCTGCAGCTCACCAACCTTGTTTACCAGGCTTCATGCATTTACACAGATCCACTGCAAAGCAGTCTTAGACTTTCTTGTACTCTCTCTTTGTATGATCCCACCTAATACTGTACTATTACTTGCTCTAGTGCTATCTGTCTCTCCCAATCCTTTGTGCCCCTTGTTTCTCCTTTCCATTGCTACATCCTGGTGCCCATCCCCCTGCCAAATTAGTTTAACCCCTCCCCCCCATCACTACTGAACCTCCCCGCGAGGACATTGGTCCCAGCTCCGTTGAGGTGCAACCCGTCCGGCCTGTACAGGTCCCACCTTCCCCAGAACTGGTCCCAATGCCCCAGGAATCTAAAGCCCTCCCTCCTGCACCATCTCTCCAGCCACACATTCATCTGCTCTATCCTCCTATTTCTATCCTCACTAGCGCCTGGCACCGGGAGCAATCTGGAGATTACTACCTTTGAAGTCCTGCTTCTTAATCTCTTTCCTAACTCCTTAAAATCTGCCTGCAGGACCTCATCCCTTTTTCTACCTATGTCGTTGGTATTGATATGGACCACGACCTCTGGCTGCTCACCCTCCGCCCCCACAGAATGTTCTGCAGCCGCTCAGTGACATCCTTGACCCTGGCATCAGGGAGGCAACATACCATCCTGGAATCACATCTGTGGCCGCAGAAACGCCTGTCTGCTCCCCTAACTATAGAATCCCCTATCACTATTGCTCTCCTGACCTTTCTCCTCCCCACCCCCCGGCCTGCTGTACAGCTGGGCCACCCATGGTGCTATGATCTTGGCTCTGGCTGCACTCCCCAGAGGAATCCTCTCCCCCACCAGTATCCAGAACTGAATACTGGTTGGAGAGTGAGATGCCCTCAGGGGACTCCTGCACTACTTGCTTGGTCCTCCTTGTCTGTCTGGCGGTCATCCAGTCCCTCTCTGCCTGCACTCTCTTAATCTGCGGGGTGACCACCTCCTGAAACGTGCTATCCAAGTAGCTTTCAACCTCGCGGATGCACTGCAGTGACACCAGCTGCTGCTCAAGGTCCGAAACCCGGAGCTCGAGCTCCTCCAGCTGATGACACTTCCTGCACCTGTGGTTGCTCAGGACACGGGAAGTGTCCTGGAATTCCCACATGGCACAGGCCGTGCATTCCATCGGTCTGAGCTGCCCTGCCATGCCTCGATTTATTAGATTGTTTACCAAACTTAAAAATAAATTATGCCTTAAAAAAAACGCTCAACAGGAAAAGAAATCACCAGCTACCAGCCAATCAGCTCTTTCCCCTGTTTATTTAGTTTTATTAGTCTAGTTAATAAACCAGTTCAAGTTATTAAATTTAATAAACTAACAGCAATTTTATGCTCCCAGCTTTTAATTTAATTTCACCCATATGTGGGGTCTTCCAGGCTATTGGAAAATCCTGGGCTCTGTTTACCTCAGTGGGGGGGGGCGGTGGGGAGTGGGGACGGTGGTGATTTAGGGGGCAACCACCAACTTGAGTCTTTAGCCAAAAGGGGGAGTGAAAAATCACCGCCCCGAGACACTAGATGCTGCTCTGGAAAGATTATATTAAGATGTTATTGCATTTTTTAAAAATTTGATTGCTCCGATTTTTTGTTATGCGCTCACCTCTGACAAGCATCTCGGAGTCGGGCACCTGCGGATACAATGCTGGCAAAGGCAGACCGAGGGACTAAATGTTTAGATTTTTATTGGTGAGAAAAATAGTCAACTAGATTACAAACTCACTGTAATGGATAGAAGTGGGTTAATATTTTACAGCATGGTGCACAAAAGAAGGTACAGTTCTTTTCCTTTTCAAAACGGTGAATGCACTGGAAGTAAATCAGACTTGGGTTAGAAATAATCGATCAGTCTTGCATCTGTAGGCCTATCGATGCAGTCCACACCTGTTTAAAGATCTTCCGTTTTGTTGGTGGGTGGAATTAAGAGGACTCCATAGGTTTCACCCCATCCCCCCACCAATGGCAGCTCCCTATCTGGCTGGTGGAACTCTCAAGTTGGTAGTCATTTTGGGCAGAGGACAGCAACGAGACAAATGCTTTGTTTTTAGTGCTAGTGATGGAGGAAGCTTGGGCTGGACATGACGAGAGCAGCCTCTGCTCTTGAAATAATGGGATTGCTAGCATCAAGCTG
This sequence comes from Heptranchias perlo, assembly GCF_035084215.1. Taxonomy (NCBI): domain Eukaryota; kingdom Metazoa; phylum Chordata; class Chondrichthyes; order Hexanchiformes; family Hexanchidae; genus Heptranchias; species Heptranchias perlo. The sequence continues at coordinate 9,330,138 of NC_090326.1, read as the reverse complement.
AACCACTGGAACAGGCAGGTGGGACCTACATTTAATGTTTCGGTGCAAAACCACCCTCAGTAGTGCCAGTCCTGGACCCAGAACTTTCTGACTCAGAGACGAGTACACTACCAACTGAACCAAGCTGATAGTCCAGTGAATCATTCATTCACCTTTGTCAATAATCCTCCACAAGCTTCACACAATAAACATTTCTCTCTATGTGGTTTATATCCCCCTGACCGCAGGGTCAACAGAAAGTGAATAACTGATTTAAGTAGACAATGGGGAAAAATATTAACAGGCCATGAGTCATTGGAGTAGAATTTCCTCGAAGGTTTGGAGTTTCTCCAGGTTATCTGTTATGGCAGATGATCATAGGATCATAGAAAGTTACTGCACAGAAGGAGGCCGTTCGGCCCATCGTGTCCATGTCGGCTGAAAAAGAGCTATCCAGCTTAATCCCACTTTCCAGCACTTGGTCTGTAGCCCTGTAGGTTTCGGCACTTCAAGTGCACATCCAGGTACTATTTAAATGAGTTGAAGGTTTCTGCCTCTACCACCCTTTCAGGCAGTGAGTTCCAGACCCCCACCACCCTCTGGGTGAAAACATTTCTCCTCAGCTCCCCTCTAATCCTTCTACCAATTAATTTAAATTTATGCCCCCTGGTCACTGACCCCTCTGCTAAGGAAAATAGGTCCTCCCAAAAATAGGTCCTCCCTATCCACTCTATCTAGTCCTGTCATAATTTTATACACCTCAATTAAATCTCCCCTCAGCCTCCTTTGTTCCAAAGAAAATAACCCCAGCCTATCCAATCTTTTCTCACAGCTGAAATTTTCCAGCCCTGGCAACATCCTCGTAAATCTCCTCTGTACCCTCTCTAGTGCAATTACATCTTTCCTGTAATGTGGTGACCAGAACTGTACGCCGGACTCAAGCTGTGGCCTAACCAATGTTTTATACAGTTCGAGCATAACTTCCCTGCTCTTATATTCTATGCCTGGGAAAATAAAGGAAAGTATCCCGTATGCCTTTTTAACCACCTTATCTACCTGTCCTGCTACCTTCAGGGATCTGTGGACATGCACTCCAAGGTCCCTTTGTTCCTCCACACCTCTCAGTATCCTCCCATTTATTGTGTATTCTCTTGTCTTGTTTGCCCTCCCCAAATGCATTACCTCACACTTCTCTGGATTGAATTTCATTTGCCACTTTTCTGCCCAGCTGACCAGTCCATTAATATCTTCCTGCAGTCTACAGCTTTCAGCCGCACGGCCAATTTTTGTATCATCTGCAAACTTCTTGATTAAGCCCCCCACATTCAAGTCCAAATCATTAGTATATAACACAAAAAACAAGGGACCCAGTACTGAGCCTTGCGGAACCCCACTGGAAACAGCCTTCCAGTCACAAACATCCGTCAACCATTACCCTTTGCTTCCTGCCACTGAGCCAATTTTAGATCCAACTAGCTACTTTCCCTTGGATCCCATGGGCTATTACTTTTTTGACCAGTCTGCCATGTGCGACCTTGTCAAAAGCCTTGCTGAAACCAATGTACACGACATCAAATGCATTACCCTCATCAACCCTCCTTGTTACCTGTTCAAAAAATTCAATCAAGTTAGTCAGACACGACCTTCCCTTAACCAGTCCATGCTGACTGTCCTTGATTAATCCGTGCCTTTCTAAATGACGATTTATCCTGTCCCTCAGATTCGATTCCAATAATTTGCCCCCCGCCAAGGTTAGACTGACTGGCTTATAATTACTTGGTCTATCTCTTTCTCTCTTTTTAAACAACGGTACAACATTAGCAGTCCTCCAATCCTCCGGCACCACGCCTGTAGCCAGGGAGGATTAGAAAATGATGGTCACACCCTCCGTTATTTCCTCCTTTGCTTCTCTTAGCAGCTTGGGATACATTTCATCCGGGCCTGCAGATTTATCTACTTTCAAAGATGCTGAACCCCTCAATACTTCCTCTCTCACTATGTTTATCCCATCCAATATTTCACATTCCACCTCCTTAACCACAATCTCTGCATTGTCCCCCTCTTTTGTGAAGACAGACGCAAAATATACAAGAACCATACCCACATCTCCCCCCTCCACACAGTTTACCTTTTTGGTCTCTGATAGGCCCTACTCTTTCCTTAGTTATCCTGTTTTTTTATTTGTTCATGGGATGTGGGCATCGTTGGCGAGGCCGGCATTTATTGCCCATCCCTAATTGCCCTTGAGAAGGTGGTGGTGAGCCGTCTTCTTGAACCGCTGCAGTCCGTGTGGTGAAGGTTCTCCCACAGTGCTCTTTATGTATTTATGAAACATTTTTGAGTTTTCCTTAATTTTACTTGTCAGTATTTTTTCATGCCCTCTCTTTGCTTTCCAATTTCCTCTTTAATTTCACCCCTGCACTTTCTATACTCCTCTAGGCTTTCGACAGTATTGAGCTCTTGGTGCCTGACATAAGCTTTCTTTTTTTGCCTTATCTTACCCTGTATGCTCCTTCTCATCCAGGGAGCTCTAGATTTGGCAGTCCCACCCTTTTTCTTCGTGGAAACATGTCTACTCTAAACCCCTTGAATCTCCCCCTTGAATGCCTCCCACAGCTCTGACACTGATTTACCTTCAAGTAGCTGTTTCCAGTCCACTTTTGCTGAATCACTTCTCAGTTTAGTAAAACTGGCCTTTCCCCAATTTAGAACTTTAACTCCTGCTCTGTCTTTGTCCTTTTCGATAACTATGCTAAACCTAACTGAATTATGATCACTGCCACCAAAATGCTCTCCCACTGATACTCCTTCCATCTGCCCAGCTTCATTCCCTAAAACTAAATCCAGAACTGCCCCCCCACCCCCCCGCCCAGCCCCCCACTCTTGTTGGGCTTGCTACGTACTGGTTAAAAAAGTTCTCCTGAATGCAATTTAAGAATTCTGCACATGATCAGGTGAATCCCGGCAGAAATCATGAGTGATTGTCTGTCAAATTCTAATCCTCAAACATAATTTAAGCTGCAACAGTCAACTGCACGCACAAGTGGCAAGGTAACGTTTTTGTCTTCACATTTCTGTACTTGGTGACTCCTCATCCTTGGTGACTTCAACCTGGACCAGAAATCACTGACAGATAGGAATGGGACCATGAGAGCACAATGTGTGGAGGGTGACTACAAAGGAGGCCTGGTGGAGGACAACCGAGTGGTTGACCATGTCAAGGATGGCAGAGAGATCAAGGAGGACAAGGTGAGGCTCAGTCACAGTCAGACCATGACTTCCTTGGTGACTTTGAACAAGGTGGTCTTGGTGCTGTGGGTGGGTCATGAACAATCCTGGAGGGCCGCACAAAGGGGAGAGGTGGATGAGGAATTAGGTTGCATTTGTACTGTGGAGAAGGAAGTGGAGTGGGTGCTTCTCATTCCCCTTCCATGAGGACATCACAAGAAGGTGCAGGATTGGTGGGATGATGATATCCACTGGAATTCCTGCCAGTTCCACTTGCCTCCCCCGTCCAACGCTATGTAAGCCTGCGTGAAGCAGGCAAGCTAACGTGCCAGGATCTGATCCTGGCAGGAGAGGGGGCCCGTTCTCCTTTCAAGTCTGGTATCTCTACCGCAATTGGCCATAGGGCGATCAATTGTGATTAGGAAAGTGCCAAACTCAAAATTGGTGTTTTACATTTTCCAGCTGGCACAGCCCACTTACACTGTGGCAAGGTTCTGCAGTGATATCTCTCCTCCCCTGCTGAGATGGGACCCCAATAGTACCAAAAACGGTGCCGAACTTACTGCTAAACCTTGGTGCAAAATCTGACTATACGGGAGTGTAACTCAGGGATGTAACATTGAAGTCAATGGAAATACAAATCAGGAGCAATGTAAAACAAGCTGCCGATTCGCTCTCACCTGTTTTGCCCCAGTAACTTCTAACTACCCTCCTGCTTTCCAATCTCCTGACCCTTTGTAAAACTTGCCCTTGCAGCTTTCTGTTTACAAAACCTGACGGACTGCCTGTGTCTCTGTTTCAGTCTTTTACCTCCCCATGTGCACAATTTGAGAGGAAGGCCCATGTTAGACAATCCCTGCCGAGCACTCCGGACCAGGGCTCCTCTGAACACATTGGGTGTGAGGTGTTTATCAATTACCGAGACTGCCGAGAATGAATTGCTTATTATTTACAGTCTATAAAGAAACATCATCGAACATAACTCAGGAATATTTTAACCATCTTTCATCTCAGTGCCTTTTTAAAAAAACATTTGTGAGACTTTGCTGTAAAACACAACCCTTAAATATAAGTTTTTTTTTCTCAATTCTTTCGATGGTAAAATGGTCAAACATGTAAAGGAACCACTGAGGGTGACTGTGTGAAGAGTGATGAACCAGCGTACTCACACAATCGAGACCTGTTGACTCAGCTCCGTCACGTTCTGAGGCTCAGTAACCCTACGCCGCACAGCCACTCACTTTATCACAAGTTTGTCAACCAGAATGTGCAACTTGTTGACAAACTAGCAATTAAGTGTCGACTAATCCCCCTGGTGAGCGACTCACTAAATCACCGATGGATGGAACCGTGCTGTGTGATATCAGTAACACACAGGTTAATGGGCTTACACTTGATGGCAAACTTGTCAACAACAACATTTGATGCAAAAGGATTTTATGCATGTTGTCTTATCGTAGAGTCTCGTGACATTCTCACTAAACTGGAAAATAATGGATGCTGCAATTCATTCTCTAAAATAATCAAATCATATGCTATTGTCAATATAATAATAGGTGTTTCTACTGGATCAAAACAGAAGTGCTGATTATCTTTGTGCTTTGATCATTTTGACCTGTAAAAACCCATCATAGAAATTAATGAAGACCCTTAAACTTAGAAATCACAGTGGGCGATATTAGTGGACAGACACTGAATGTGTTCTAATGACTTTCCTCTGTGCATTATTTCCATGCAGGTGTTAAACTACTTATTTTAAATCTTTAGTGCCTCTGTTAAAAGAGTGTGCAAAGGAATATTGTCCATCCTCTACTTTCACAAACAGTGACTCCCAAACTTAAGAAACTCCAAACTACAGAGAAATTCACCCAGGTTACCGTACAAATAAACTTATCTTCTGTCTTTGTGCTTGTGTACTCACCACCTCCGTAAGTCTGACAGAGGTATGGGAACCTCCAAATATTTCCCAGTCCCACTGCAAATCCGATACAGCTCAGAACATACTGAAACTTATTGTCCCACTTTGGCCTCTCCTCCTTCAGACTGTCGCTGGCATCGCCCATAACACAGTCATTCGCCTTTTCGTCTGCCATCTCACCTAACTGGGATTGTATGGAGGGATATTTTCAGATTCGGGTTCTTAGCTGCTCCTGTGACTGTCTGTTTTTCTTTCAATTAATGTGTTATGTATCTCTTTAACAACAAAGTACTTGATAAACTGGTACTGAGAAAAAACACAAGTTATATTCAGATGGTGGGAAGCTGGGTGGAGCCAAACTTTGGAGCGTCAATGCTATTTGTTCAGATGCCCTGAACAGACAATTGGGCAAGCACAAGGATAACAATCTGGCAGGAAAGGTCTGTCCGACAGATTCAGGCTGTCAAATACAAAGTAACATTTTTAATCGATAACAAGGTGACAGACGTTTAAAGTAAGCCTGAGTTCGATAGTAAAACATACATGACGTGGGCAGCATTTAATTAAGATGGAAAGTTTTCTGAAATCTGAAGTTGTTCTTAGTTTCCCCGTTCACATGGATTCCATCAAAACTTGCACACTTAGTATTTATACTTAAAATGCCACTGTCACCATCAGTGCCTTTTTAAAAAACAAATGCAATAAAGCAATCCATTCACATTAGCAATATATGGGGCTTTCTCCTACCAATTTCCTTCCCTACATATTAATAATTTGGACCTCAATGTGGGGGGCTTGATCAAGAAGTTTGCAGATGATACAAAAATTGGCCGTGCGGTTGATAGTGAGGAGGAAAGCTGTAGACTGCAGGAAGATGGTCAGGTGGGCAGAAAAGTGGCAAATGGAATTCAATCCGGAGAAGTGTGAGGTAATGCATTTGGGGAGGGCAAACAAGGCAAGGGAGTACACAATAAATGGGAGGATACAGAGAGGTGTAGAGGAACAAAGGGACCTTGGAGTACATGTCCACAGATCCCTGAAGGTAGCAGGACAGGTAGATAAGGTGGTCAAAAAGGCATACAGGATACTTTCCTTTATTAGCTGAGGCATAGAATATAAGAGCAGGGAGGTTATACTCGAACTGTATAAAACATTGGTTAGGCCACAGCTTGAGTACAGCGTACAGTTCTGGTCACCACATTACAGGAAAGATATGATTGCACTAGAGAGGGTACAGAGGAGATTGACGAGGATGTTGCCAGGACTGGAGAATTTTAGCTCTGAGAAAAGATTGGATAGGCTGGGGTTGTTTTCTTTGGGACAAAGGAGGCTGAGGGGAGATTTAATTGAGGTATATAAAATTATGACTGGACTAGATAGAGAGGATAGGGAGGACCTATTTCCCTTAGCAGAGGGGTCAGTGACCAGGAGGCATAGATTCAAAGTATTTTGTAGAAGGATGAGAGGGGAGCTGAGGAGAATTTTTTTCACCCAGAGGGTGGTGGGGGTCTGGAACTCACTGCCTGAAAGGGTGGTAGAGGCAGAAACCCTCAACTCATTTAAAAAGTACTTGGATGTGCACCTGAAGTGCTGTAACCTACAGGGCTACAGACCAAGTGCTGGAAAGTGGGATTAAGCTGGATAGCTCTTTCTCGGCCAGCAGGGGCACAATGGGGCGAATGGACCTCCTTCTGTGCCGTAGCTTTCTATGATTCTATGATTCTCCTGAAGGTAGTGACTCTTGCTGTGATATGGTTCCTCAGGTGCTGGCAGCTCTCCAATATCTCACTCAACCAGCCATTCCTTTTGTGAACCTGAGCAGTGAGTGTTAGCAAACCTTTTGAGTGGAGAGGATGTTGCAGCCTTGACTGACTTTATCCTTACCTTATGCCCACATGCACGGTTCTATCAGCAGGGGTCACTGGATAGTGAAAAGAAACCCATGGCTGTTTCTTTCCCTCTTTAGCACAGAGACACAGAAGCTAACTGTAGCAACCCATCATCACCCTAGCTGAGTTTGGCTAACACACCACACTCCAGGAATCAAGCCTCTGAGCTTTCCCTGGGAATCTCTCTGGCTCAATACTGCACATGGCAGTGCATTTACCAATGGAGCATTGGGGGAAACATCTAAAGCAGCTTGATTGTGTCTTTGTTGTTGATTTAAATGAATGCAGAAGTTATAAGGGAACAAACTCGGGTGGAGTTACGAAGAATCATGTTCTAAAGTCCATAATGTATCAGCAGTCATTGACCCTGAGTGTATCATTGATTTTGTTATTTTAACTGTGTTTGTTTTAATTTAACACTCAGATTCAGTCACAGTAATACCTCTGAGCAAGTTCACCCAGTGATTTAGGCAGTGCTCAAAGTTTTAAACAATAGTATGTCACAAAAAATAAAAAAAACATTGATATATCAATATCTGCTGGATGGAATGTTTCCACTTTAATACAATCATAGCAGAGCAGGTATCTGATGGAGGTCATCAATGCTAATAGAAAATCAATGCAAAATCAGAATAGTTTGGCTTGCAAATTAAGCTCTAAGTAAACTTTAGCCACCTTGATCCATAGACCTGATGTTGTGATCCGGGTTCAGGACTTAAGGCCAGAACCTCTGATTCATCTTGTTTATATCGCTTCCTCATAATGGGGCCCCTAAACAGTCAGGATTTATTACTTATTTTAATTTCAGATCTGTGCTGATGTTGGTGGATTGTTGTGCTGTAATATTCAGCTAGAATTCCATTGTCACCATGTGGGTGTTAAACACTGCCTTGGGCAGAGCGCAGAGTGGAAAATCAGACAGGGCTGATCAGCCCCCCCACCTTACAAAACCCACTAATTTCAATGGAAGGAAAATCTAGTGGGCTCTGTTACTGGGCATGCAGCTCACCCTGCCAGATTTACCTTTCTGCACTCCCATTACATGTGAGGTTACTGGGCATGCAACTCACCCTGCCAGATTTACCTTTCTGCATTCCCATTACATGTGAGGTTACTGGGCATGCAGCTCACCCTGCCAGATTTACCTTTCTGCACTCCCATTACATGTGAGGTTATTGGGCATGCAGCTCACCCTGCCAGATTTACCTTTCTGCACTCCCATTACATGTGAGGTTATTGGGCATGCAGCTCACCCTGCCAGATTTACCTTTCTGCACTCCCATTACATGTGAGGTTACTGGGCATGCAGCTCACCCTGCCAGATTTACCTTTCTGCACTCCCATTACATGTGAGGTTATTGGGCATGCAACTCACCCTGCCAGATTTACCTTTCTGCACTCCCATTACATGTGAGGTTACTGGGCATGCAGCTCACCCTGCCAGATTTACCTTTCTGCACTCCCATTACATGTGAGGTTATTGGGCATGCAACTCACCCTGCCAGATTTACCTTTCTGCACTCCCATTACATGTGAGGTTATTGGGCATGCAGCTCACCCTGCCAGATTTACCTTTCTGCACTCCCATTACATGTGAGGTTACTGGGCATGCAACTCACCCTGCCAGATTTACCTTTCTGCATTCCCATTACATGTGAGAATAACTTTTAGGCATTTTTTTTAACAGTAACTTTCAACATTCCTTACAGTGGACTTTAATTTAATGAAGTTAATGTTTCTCATGGGAAAGTATTTTTGGATCATGTGCTGGTAGATTGAGCTGCTGCTTACAATCAGCTGTTTTAACCCCCGCCAATGTGATTTTCCAGCTGCTTAGCCGCCAGCATCGGGTGTAGTGATCGTTTGGCTATATTGATAACTTTGGGACCCGCTCAGATTAAATTTACAATCAGATTCCACTGTGTGTGCGCTATATGTGTATAAATATTTAGATATATATACACACACACACATTGGAAGATCGACACCACCATGGTTATTAAAATAAATTCCTCTTGCTCCCGTAGAGTGAGGCTCCACGTCAGGAGCACAGCCTCTCACATTGGACCCTGTGGAGTCCAGTCCCCTGATTGTGAAGTGCAAGGAATTTCGAGTGTACCCTGACAACACTTTTGATTGTAATTTTTCTTTTATAAAGCCTTTTGAAACGAATAGCATTTCACCCTGGGCGATTTTCAGGAAACGTGTGACCTTTGATCTATTTTAATTTCTGGACAAAATGAGAAGAAAGCAAATTTCCTTGAAAACACATGGGCACTCCTCTCCAAATGAAAAGATTTTATTTTGCATCAACACATAAGGTATTTATCCCTTAGTTTTCTTTTAAACATTTCTCAAATGTTAAGGGAATAAATATTCAAATTTAGCATCCGCAATCCTTCGTTCAGCAAAATGACTTATTCCCATTTATTAACTCCGAAATGGTCTGTACATTGCCCTGCAAGCACACGTGCCTTTCATCGTTACCCCGCAATGAGATATCACAGCAAGTTCACAGTCCACATGATTTCATGACTCACTGGCAAGCATAAGCAGCAAAGTACAGGATGGTCAGTCCTGGGCCTTCAAGGCACTTTGGACTTTTGAAACATTAATCTTTTCAGAAAGAAAAGGAAGTGTTTCTCCCAGGTTGGTTGAGAAGTGTATTGAAGAGGAAGGAGGAGGAGACGAGGGCAAATAAGTTATTGTATCAATTAGATTGGGTAATCTTAAAACAGTTACATTTAAAGTTGGCTTTTCATTTATCCGCTAGTAAAGGTCATGGCACATTTTCGCAAAAAGCCATGTTGTATCACTATGCCTTCTGTATTCAATAGAAATGAATAGGTTAAGTGCATAATGGTAACTGTTTAAGCAGCTTCATATCAATGGTGTGATAGAAAAGGTACTGTAGTTTCAGAATTATGATGCTAGTACTCTGTTAATGTTGATTGTGGTGTCCAATCTAGTATTAAACCAACTCATTACTGTCTCCTTAAATTAATGGCACAAAGATGATTAGCTCAATGTAACCAAGTGACTACTGTGTAGCAGACAACTGTCCACCTTCACACAGATATAAGTGAACTGATTACCAATACGTTTTTCTTCGTATGAGGACAGTAGTATGGGGGGCAGAGGAAGCTGAACAGTGAGCCTCACTTTTTTACAACTGTTGAAGAGCATTGCTCCTAAAAGCAATTGATCTCGAGAGCGACTACTTGTACAAAAATTAATAACTGCCTTTATCTCACTCGTTTGTCGCTGTAGGACAAGCCTGATCGCTGTGGTAACCTTTGAAGCATCAATGCTTTTTAACAACAATGATTGTACAAAATTGTATATATATTACTGGTTTACTTGGGGTTTGATGGCCTGCAGATGCTGGAACCTAAACGAAAATAGATATTGACGTGAGAGGACTACTTCAAACATGAAGTTAAAGCCTGGAGCACATTAACTGGCAATATAGTTCTTTCACTAATGGTACAACATAACATTTTAGAGAATCTAACTTCTGTTTCTGACACATTTTCCCATTAAGATACATAAACAATGGACATCTCCCTGAGCAATGATGCGCCAGGAAGTCATCTATTGCGTCATCATTTATAAAAAAATTGTACTGCATTAATGTAAAAATATGAACAATTTTAGATATTTGTCATGTTCCAGTTTTGTGCCGTTTTTTTTGTTTGAATTCAGTGTTTGCAGAAAATGGGTGTTGTAAATGACCACCATTGCTATGTAGAGTTCAGTTACACGTCATGGTTCATTATTCCGCTGACTGTGGCGATTGATGCTGACTGGACAAGGCCCCGCTTGTCATCGTTCTTCCTGCACCTGTTTCTGATGAACATGTAGAGGGCTGTAACAGGTATTGATAAACTGGGCACTCCGGCCAGAAGTACAATGATCGCAGTCACCCAACCAGGATAAAACACCTCAGAAAGCGTGGGGAAATCTTCCTGTTGAAAGTTGCAGAAACACAAATTTGTTAGTGTGAAGACAAAGCATACAATTATAGTGCTTATAAAGTCAGCATTTTCCAATAGAATCTATCGCCCATTCTGAAGACTGACTAGCAAATATTATCTATTATTATAAAATAAAGTAACCTGCAATGTTTTTGTTAGGCAAGGGTGTTATGGGATATGGAACCAAGGTGGGTAGATGGAGTTAAGATACAGATCAGCCATGATCTAATTGAATGGTAGAACAGGCTCGAGGGACTGAATGGCCTACTCCTATTCCTATGTTCAGAAGAGATATCAAAGAAAGTCAGTGCTGAATTCTGTGAATGACGTATGTTAAAATTTTAACATTTTTTTTCACCTACACATCAAATAAATTCATCATGTGGGAAAGGCATGAGACCTTTCTGAGAGACATGACAATGTGCCTTATAAATGCAAATTCCTGCTTGTTAAAATTTTCTTTTGGTCAGCAGAGTGTCTCACATGTATGAAAGTCTATCACCATTTTCACTTAACACCAGCTATCTCAAACCTTTAAAACTTGGGCCCACCCAGGGACGCCAATGTCTTTAAATATGACGTGATTGGGACCTGACCTGCTATTATAGCCCGAGGCCTGAGCGGGGGAGCAGCGATGGTTTCCCCATGAGGCCAGACCTGTTGAGAGGGGGATGGTGGGCCAGAAGAGGCCCAGGCAGGTAAGTCTTTAATTTTTATTTAGGGTTCCTTGTGGGTCAGGAGGAGCAGGAGTGTGTCCCTTGCCCCGGTCTGCACCCCCCCTCCACTACCTCCGATCGGTTTCTCTCCCTGACCCCCCTCTCTAACACTTACCTGAGTGCCGGGCACTGACCCCGCAGGTCTCCAGCTGCGGCCTTTTGCCTGCGATCTACCGGCCCTGCCCGCCGGCCTGGTTCGGGCAGGACTCCGATGAAAGTTATGGTAAGGAGGCCCAGCCGTTAAGGTGGGCCAGACCTCCACGACCCCAGACTCCCCGGGTGAGCCGCCCACATCAGGGCTCGTGTGCAGGATATCCGCCCCTTCCCCCCCTTTAAAATCAGGGCCAGTGACACAGACTTGGGCCCCCCGCAGAATTTTGCCAGAGAACAATCATTCCATATTCACTCTCTGCTAGATGCTGATTTGACAATAGGTTGTACTGTGTTTTACAGGTTAAGACACATTCATGCGAACTTAGAGAATTATCAAATGCTTACCAACAGTTTCAAGAACATTGACATGCTTAAAATCAGCCCCAAATATAGGCCTTATCTAATAGTCGGTATGTATGAAAATAAATGTCTGGAGCCAGTTTAACCCAGGTATCAATTAGTGACAGTGGGAAGCCAAATTATAGGCAAGGGCAATTTCTGTTATAAACATGTTTTTGATTAAAAATTCAACTTGCTATTAAAAGAAATTGCCCCATATTAAATTAAAAGTATACTTACAAAATCTGGATCCCAAATGATGTATGTCAGCTCATCGCTCACTTTAACTACAAAGTAAAACAGTAATATGACCAGCATTATGAGGGGACTAATGACTCTCCAGGTCACCTGCCAGAAGATATTTGGCTTGTGGCCAATCATCCATTCAATGTCTTTGTTGAATCTGTAAAGAAATAGGTTTTTAAAATGAAATAATGCAGATGCACGGATGTATAGATATAAAGAGGTTCTTTATCAGTTTCCAGCAAGAGACACATAACTAGTGAACACCCCGATGAATGCTATTTAGGTGAGGCAGCGGATCGCTGTGGAACTCTACTCGAAGATGAGTCGGGGGGGATGGGACAAAAATGGGGAGGAAAGCAACACAGAGGACGCAATAATATCAGTAGTATTTTGTTGGAAAAGAAATTGTTCAAGGCAATTTAATTCATGTGCACAATTTCATAATCAGTGCGACATAGAAACATAGAAAATAGGAGCAGGAGTCGGCCATTCAGCCCTTCGAGCCTGCTCCGCCATTCAATATGATCATGGCTGATCCTCTACCTCAATATCATATTCCCGCTCTCTCCCCATACCCCTTGATGCCTTTTGTGTCTAGAAATCTATCTAGCTCCTTCTTAAATATATTCAGTGACTTGGCCTCCACAGCCTTCTGTAGTAGAGAATTCCACAGGTTCACCACCCTCTGAGTGAGGAAATTTCTCCTCATCTCAGTCCTAAATGTCCTACCCCGTATCCTGAGACTGTGACCCCTCGTTCTGGACCCCCCAGCCAGGGGAAACATCCTCCCTGCGTCCAGTCCATCTAGCCCTGTCAGAATTTTATATGTTTCAATGAGATCCCCTCTCATTCTTCTAAACTCTAGTGAATACAGGCCGTGTCGACCCAATCTCTCCACATATGACAGTCCTGCCATCCCAGGGATCAGTCTGGTGAACCTTCGCTGCACTCCCTCTATGGAGAGTATATCCTTTCTTAGGTAAGGAGACAAAATCATCCTTGCACTGATCTGTAACAAAGAATTCCCACAGGCATCAGCAACAGGAGTCTCGAAGAAGTATACAGGACAGCACCTTGCACAAAGCATCACAGTGGATTGTCACACATCCCACAAGGCCAATGTGGCACCAGAAGATTCTACGGTACCACCTCGCATCAGAGAGAAACATGCAACTTTGAACAGGAAGCTGCACAAAGACTTTCCTGACAATATATAATAAATTGCTGCAGCCATTATCATGCCACCGAGTTCAGCTCATACACGAGACACTTACTGAAAATGGATCAAGGGGCCTAGAAATTCGTTGAACCCACATCCGTTTTACAGGCGATACTGGATGAAGGCTGAAGTACAGGCACCCAGGGCTCCGACTGAAACAGGCGTTAGGCCCTTTAGTGTATTCAAATAGCGGGCCTGACGCCTGTCTCAGGATCCCTGCCCGAACTTATGCTGCCCTGAATGCAGCCGGCATCGAGCCTGTTGTGTACAGGATAAACAGGCGGCCTGACTGATGGTCCTTAAAGGGACCCCAGGATGCACCAATAAAATGGTACGTTTTATGAAAAATACTTACCTGAATCGGCCCCCTCCAGATCAACCCCTCCCCAATCACCCCCCCCCCCCGATCACCTCCCCCGCCCCGATCTCCCCATGACCCATCTTTTGTTTCTTTACTTGTCCCATTACCACCCTCCTTGCCTTGCACCATCATCTCTTGTGTCATTTAATCACTCCTGCCCTCCACCCTATCACAGACCTTCCCTTTTGTTCTTTCCTCTCCCTGGTTCTGTTCTTGCTTAAAAACTGTTAAATCTTCAACTTCTTCCAGTTCTGACGGAAGGTCCTCGACCTGAAACATTAACTCTGTTTCTTTCTCCACAGCTGCTGCCTCACTTGCTGAGCTTCTCCAGCATTTTCTGTTTTTATTTCAGATTTCCAGCACCTGCAGTATTTTGCTTTTGATTCAGTGTTTAATTCACGGCCACTTCTCCTCCAGGAATGCCCCGCCTTGAAGAAGTTCTGCTCTTCTCTCCGACGGGATTTCCGTTTGTCTCTTTTACCTTGTTCACCTTCGTTGCTTTCTGTTTCCCCTCTCGTGTTAGATCAGGTTTCTTCTAAAACTCACTTTCACAGCCCCATCCCTTTCCTCAGCAACTGTCTCCGGCTCCGACTTATTCCACTTGGATTCCAACTTAAATTCCACCCTTCGTGTTTCGGATCCACCCGTGATTACAGATATCTCCATGATATTCAGCGTTCCTCGAACCACTGCTCTTGCCGCTTCCTGAGATCCACGCTCAATGCCATACCCTGCCACATGCACGCTCTCGACCTCTCTCTTCACCAGCACCGACTCACTCTATTTCAGAGTTGTCCTGGTCCTCAGTTCCATTTCATCCTTCGCCTCATCTGGAGCTTTATCAAAAAATGCTTTTTTTCTTCCTTTCAGGTGTCAAGGACCGCAAGCTTCAACAACTCTTAGATACCCAACACCCCTCCTGATCCTTCTTCCCCTTCACTTTCCTCTGACCCCATCCCTCCTTCCAATCTCACCCTTTGTCGTGTTTTCACTATCCCCTCTGACCTTCCCCTCTCTGACCCTGAACGATCAGTCCTCAGCAAAGGCCTCAGCTTCATCCCCTTACGTCCCCACCTCATTGAATTTCGAGCTCGACACGATGCCGGGCTCTTCTTCCGTTGCCTTCGCCTCCGCGCCCACTTCTTTGGTCAGGAGTCTTCTCCCCGCACAGCGGAACCTTTCTCCTGTCTTCAGAATTCTCGTTCCACCTGGACCCCTCCCTCTGGCCTCTCACCCTCTCTCGATCTTTTCATTGCGAACTGCCGGTGTGACATCGGCCGTCTCAATTCCTCTACTCCCCTCACTCACTCCAACCTCCCTCCCTCTGAACTCACAGCACTCCGTTCTCTCAGGTCCAACCCTAACATTGTCATTAAACCTGCTGTCAAGGGCGACACTGTTGTTGTTTGGCGAACAGATCTCTACCTTGCGGAGGCCCAACCAGTCCCCGTCCACCACCACCCTCCTCCACCTGGCTGAACTTGATCTTACGTGACTAAAGATATAGAGATTAAAATGAATTAGGAAACGGAGACTTATGACAAATGTAAGGTTCAATATATCAGTAGAGAACAAAGCTGAACACAGAAAGTACAGAGGAGATCTAAACTGGAATAAGAGGGACAAAGAGAGAGTACGAGAATAGATTAGTGGCTGACACAAAAGGGAACCCAAAAATCTTTTACAAACATATAAATAATAAAAGTGCAGTCAAACAAAAGGTGGGACCATTTAGGGACAAAAAAGGAGATCTTCTTGTGGAGGCAGAGGGCATGGCTGAGGTACTAAGGCACTCACTAGAGAAGAGGATGCTGCCAATGTAGCAGCAAAGGAGGAGGTAGTGGCAATACTGGATAGGATAAAAGTAGATAAAGAGGAGGTACTTAAAATAATGGCAGTACTCAAAGTAGAAAAGTCACCCGGTCTAGATGGGATGTATCCTAGGTTAGTGAGGGAAGTATGGGTGGGAATTGCGGAGGCTCTGGCCACAATCTTCCAATCCTCCTTAGATATGGGGACGGTGCCAGAGGACTGGAGGATTGCAAATGTTAAACCCCTGTTCAAAAAAAGGGAGAGTGATAAATCCGGCAATTACAGGCCAGTCAGCCTAACGTCGGTGGTTGGGAAACTTTTAGAGACAATAATCCGGGACAAAATGATTTGCAGCTTGGAAAAATACGGGTTAATAAATGAAAGTCAGCGTGGATTTGTAAAAGGAGAATTGTGTTTGACTAACTTGATTGAGTTCTTTGATGAAGTAACGGAGAGAGTTGATGAGGGTAGTGCGGTTGATGTTGTGTATATGGACTTTCAAAAGACATTTGATAAAGTGCCACATAATAGACTTGTTAGCAAAATTAAAGCCCATGGGATTAAAGGGTCAGCGGCAGTGTGGATACAAAATTGGCTAAGGGACAGAAAGCAGAGAGTAGTGATGAACGGTTGTTTTTCAGACTGGAGGGAAGTATACAGTGGTGTTCCCCAGGGATCGGTATTAGGACCACTGCTCTTTTTGATATAAATTAATGACCTGGACTTGAATAATAATTTTCAAAAGGGAATTGGATAATTTCAAAGTTTGTAGATGCCACGAAACTTGGAAATGTAGTAGACAATGTGAAGGATAGTAACAGACTTCAGGAGAAGATAGACAGACTGGGGAAATGGGCAGACACATGGCAGATGAAATTTAACTCAGAGAAGTTCAAAGTGATACATCTTAGTAGGGAGAATGAGGAGAGGCAATATAAACTAAATGGTGCAATTTTAAAGGGAGTGCAGGAACAGAGAGACCTGGGGGTGCACGTACACAAATCTTTGAAGGTGGCAAGACAAGTTGAGAAGGCTGTTAATAAAGCATATGGGATCCTGGGCTAAACCTTTATAAAACACTGGTTAGGCCACAGCTGGAGTATTGTGTTCAATTCTGGGCACCACAATTTAGGAAGGATGTCAAGGCCTTAGAGAGGGTGCAGAAGAGATTTACCAGAATGGTACCAGGGATGAGGGACTTCAGTTATGTGGAGAGACTGGAGAAGCTGGGGTTGTTCTCCTTAGAGCAGAGAAGGTTAAGGGGAGATTTGATTGAGGTGTTCAAATTCATGAATGGTTTTGATAGAGTAAATAAGGAGAAACTGTTTCCAGTGGCAGACGGGTCGGTAACCAGAGGACACAGATTTAAGGTGATCGGCAAAAGAGGCAGAGGAGACACGAGAAAGCATTTTTTTACCCAGCGAGTTGTAATGATCTGGAATGCACTGCCTGAAAGGGTGGTGGAAGCAGATTCAATAATAACTTTCAAAAGGGAATTGGATAAATACTTGAAGGGAAAAAATTTACAGGGCTCTGGGGAAAGAGCAGGGGAGTGGGACTAATTGGATAGCTCTTTCAAAGAGCCGGCACAGGCACGATGGGCCGAATGGCCTCCTCCTGTGCTGTACCTACTATGATAATGATAATCACTTCATGATATCATAAAAAGTTCATGCACAAATATTTCCAAAATCACCACCTTAATTTTAAAATAAAATATGGCATCTGATCCCAAAATATTAGGAAGATTAAAAAGTGATGTAGAGAGAGATGGGATTGATCCCAGTGCATTCATGAATGTCCCTCATCTTCCTCAACTGCATATCCCCATAGTCCCATAGCATACTGCGAGCAGCCACGGAGAAAAATCAGAGGCAAATTTTAAAATATGACGTTTTTTTCACATTCTTTGAACACTTTGAGTTATTGGTTATCGAAATATTGGAATTGGGCAAAAAAGGCTGTCTGACTATGCGGGGCTGTTGGAGGGGGGAGGTCATGTGATGAAACCTCCAGGAATATGTCCAACCTGAGTTGGCGACCCCAAAGTGCATCATTGGAAGAATCTCGTTTGAGTTTTTTTCTTGAAGATTAAAATCTGCAAAGAGCGAGCTGAGCTTCGTCGCTTGATAAGAAATGAATTATGTGTGAATTGCCGACAGAGTTATTGTTTCTCATGAACAAAAACTCAGAGTGTCAGTTTGTCGTCATTACCTGTCCATGCCATAAATGTAGGCAACACCCACCATCTCACAGAAAGCGATGATCAGCAGAGGGATGGAGCCGGCATAGGTGTCAAAAAGGGCGAGCCAGTAGTTTCCAGAATTTAAGACAAATATGAAGGCAATGAGAAAGCACACCAGACAAACCAGGCCTGAGGGAGAGAATAACAGAATTTGTTTTACTCGAATTAACAGAACCATCACATTCCGACACCATTGGAGTCATTTTCAGCTCCACCGAAAAATGGCAGTAACAGGACCAAAATCGCGTGGGAAGCCAAAGTGCCGACTTACTGCTCATTGTCCGTCTGTTCCAAGTTTCAGCAGGTCCCGGCTGTCAGAACTCCCACAGCAAACAGGCAGAAAAGTTACAGCACGGAAGGAGGCCATTCAGCCCATCAAGTCCGCGCCAGCTCTACGCAAGAGCAATCCAGCTACTCCCACTCCCCCGCCCTTTCCCCGTAGCCCTGCAAATTTTTTCCTTTCATGCAAATTTTGCGTGATGCAAAAGATTGCAAAGGAGTAAATAAAAATCGGGCTCAGTAGGTACGAGCCCCCCAGACGCCATTTTCATCTCTATCCACGTTGCAGTTCCATCTCCCGCCCACCAAATATATGAGGTAGAAGTCACGAGGCAGCCATTTTGAGTGCACTTTAAAGGCATCCTTGGCTGCAGTCAGGAAATGCTGGCAGCAGGTTTGGCTCTCATTTTTACTGCAGTCACTTGTGTGTTTTTGAGCGTTAAAGGCTTCCGATATTAGATCTCCTTGCTGCTGTCGGTGCTGCAAAAAATTTCCATGCCACTATAAACTGCTGCTCTCCTTCACCCTGGACGCTGTCACTCTTCCCCTTTAAGGTGCTGCTGCTGGCCCATCAAAATTGGCCTCCTTGCAAGATTTCCCGCCCAGATCGGCGAGCTGCCTAAAAGGAGCATGTTTTCCCACTGGAATTGCCACAAAAAAAATAGCATGAGCCTCAGGCCAATTCCAATGGGCACGCAGGGAGCATGCCCCACACACTGCCTGCCCAAATATATAAAACGCTTTATATGAACATCAAAAGCAACATAACATCCCGAGGTACGTTTCCTCTGTCCTGTAATGTTACTAAAAAAGTATTGGTGAACATAAAGTGGGCTTCGTGGTGTTATTTTTCACTAATATAAACAAACGGAGGAAAGTACCCCAACACCTCTCTGCACACAGCTTCACATTTTGTTAATGAAACCATCACTCTGATTGTACAGGGACACACCCCGATTATAAGCAAACTTCAAGATCTCCTATTTGGGTGAATATTTGTACACATTCGTTTAAAAAACTCAAAACTATTTTGGTTTCAGGAATACCCATCCGGTTGTGAAGAGAAAGGAAATCACACTTCCTTATTTCTCTCTGTGATTTCATGTGTGAATTAGTCTTTATCCCACAGTAAATCATACGTGACAGTTAAATCTACCTAGTTAAATCTAGCTTGACAAAGCACTCGAGCCTGGTTTTGGTCCTATCAGAGAAAACAAGCTGAATATTTACAGATGGACCAAGCAGATTCAAAAATAGAAATTGTCCCGCATCACTTAAGAGAATTAGTTGAACTTTCTCTCCATTATTTAGCCCGGCTTTTAAAATTCTGCTTTTATACTATTTTGAACGTTTTTAATGTTGGGGTTTGTCCAAGTCCAAAGCTCCAATCAGGGTAATTAATCCAACAACTTCTGGGGCCGTTTGAGCCTTGGCAAAGACATGGTTGTCCCCTCGGTACAGAATCATGTCGGTCTCTGCAGCAGGGATTGCTCACACTTTTAAACAAGTGTTTTTAAAAATAAACAAACGTCTGTGCTTGGAAATCCTGAGCGTGGATGGCAAAAGTCGACAGGTTTGGTGTGTTTCATACCTAATATTCCATTATAACAAACTCATATAATGTGGCTTCTTAAAATAATAAATAAAGATAGACATTGTGATATTGTAAAATGAAGCCAGTATCTTCCCCACAGGGAGGGGGAGATAGCAGTGACCCAGGTGATTTTCTTACAGGTGAACCTCAGCCCTTGGAGCATTTACCAACTGAGTCTTTTACATTGCCTAATGGGGCCTCAACTTTTCACCAATAATATCAATGATTTGTCTGAAGGAATAGAGAGTTGTATATCCAAGTTTACAGATGACGCTAAGTTAGGAGGCACGGTAAGTTGTGCAGATGGGGGCAGGAAGGTGCAAAGGGACGTTGGCAGATTGTGAAAACGGTGGCAGATGGAGTTCAAAGTGGGCAAGTGTGAGGTCATCCACTTTGGATCCAAGAAAGATCGATCAGAGTATTTTCTAAATGGTGAGAAATTAGGAACTTTAGGGGAGCAAGGAGATTTTGGAATCCAAGTACACAAATCATTAATAGCTAGTACACAGGTACAAAAAGCAAACAAGAAGGCTAATAGAATGTTGACCTGCATCTCAAGGGGACTGGAATACAAATGGGAAGAAGTTATGTTTTAGTTGTATCGAGCCTTGGTGAAACCTCGCCTGGAGTACTGCATTCAGTTCTGGGCATCGCACATCAGGAAGGATATATTGGCCTTGGAGTGGGTGCAGTGCAGATTGACCAGAATGATACTGGGGCTTCGAGGGTTAAACAGGTTGCATAGACTAGGCTCGTATTCAATTGAATATAGAAGACTGAGAGGTGATCTGATTGAGGTGTTTAAACTATTAAAAGGATTTGCTAGGGTAGATAGGGAGAAACTGTTTCCTCTGGTGGGGGAATCAAGAACAAGGGGGTATAATCTTAAAATTAGAGTTCGGCCTTCGGGAGCGAAGGATAGTGGAAATCTGGAATTCTACCCCCAAAAGGCTGTGGATGCTGGGACTATTGGAACTTTCGAGACTGAGATTAATAGATTTTGGTTGGGTAGGGGTATGAAGGGACATCAAGGAGGAGCTTTGAGAGGCCCGGAATAAAAGGGTAGGTTAATCGGGGTAAGTAAGGAGTAAATAAATTAATAATAATCGAGTATCTAAGGGGAGTTTAGAAAATAAAGTCTCTAAATATAAAGGACGGGCAGCTGAGACCCATTGCCTGCAATTCCTGCCCCACGTGGGAACTTCAGGATGCTTCGTGTGTCCTGGAGGGCCACATGTGCAGGAAATGCCTCCAGTTGCTCGAGCTCAAGCTGAGGGTTTCTGAGCTTGAGGGGCGGCTGGAGTCACTGCAGAGCATCAGGGAGGCTGAAGGTTTCCTGGATCGTACGTTCCAGGAGGTGGTCACCCCACAGCCACAGAGGGTTCGGGATAGTAAGTGGGTGGCCATCGGAAAGGGTAGGAAGAGGCAGGCAGTGCAGGAATCTTCTGGGAGTGTGCCACTCTCAAACTGGTATCAGCATTGAATACCAGTGAGGGTGACGACACCTCAAAGGAATGCAGTCCAGAGCATGGCACCATGGGGCAAAGGACTGCACAGGGGGGCACGGTGAGACGTAGAAATGCAATAGTTATAGGGGATTCGATAGTCAGGGGGACAGACAGGCATTTCTGTGACCGTCGACATGAGTCCCTCATGGTGTGTTGCCTCCCTGGTGCCAGGGTAAAGGACATCACAGAGAGGGTGCAGAACATTCTGCGGGGGGAAGGGGAACAGACAGAAGTCGTGGTCTATGTGGGTACCAATGACACAGGAAAGGAAATGGATGAGGTCCTGTGGTCAGAGTTTCAGGAGCTAAGGAGGAAGTTAAAAATCAGGACCTCAAAGGTAGTAATCTCTGAGTTACTCCCAGTGCCATGCGCTAGTGAGTACAGAAATAGGAAGATAAGGCAGGATAATGCGTGGCTAAAGACATGGTGTAAGAGGGAGGGCTTCAGATTCTTGGGGCATTGGGACCAGTTCTGGGGCAGGAGGGACCCCTGTACAAACTAGACAGGTTGCTCCTCAACAGAGCTGGGATCAATGTCCTTGTGGGGAGGTTCACTAGTTCTGTGGGGAGGGTTTAAACTAATTTGGCAGAGCGATGGGCATCAGGATAGAGCATTAGAAGGAGAAACAAGGTGCACAAAGGATTGGGAAAACACAGATAGTAAGAAATAGTACAGTATTAGGTGGGATCAGACTAAGGGAGAATACGAGAAGGTCTAAGATAGGTTTACAGTGCATGAAGCATGGTAAATAAGGTTGGTGAGCTGCAGGAGCAAATAGCCATGTGGGAATATGATGTTATGGCGATAACAGAGACCTGGCTCAAGAAAGGGCAGGATTGGGTACAAAATATTCCTGGATACAAGGTGTTCAAGAAA
Source organism: Heptranchias perlo (assembly GCF_035084215.1). Lineage (NCBI taxonomy): Eukaryota > Metazoa > Chordata > Chondrichthyes > Hexanchiformes > Hexanchidae > Heptranchias > Heptranchias perlo. The sequence goes on along the minus strand of NC_090326.1, from coordinate 9,307,799 downwards.
GATAGGGAAGGAAAAAAGTAGGGGGGTGGTGGCAGTATTGATTAAGGAGAATATTGCAGTACTGGAGAGAGAGGATGTCCTGGAGGGCTCAAGGACAGAATATATTTAGTTAGAGTTAAGAAATAAAAGAGGTGTCATTACACTACTGGGGGTATTCTATAGGCCACCAATTAGTGGGAAGGATATAGAGGAGCAAATTTGCAGAGAAATTACAGAGAAGTGGAAGAACTTTACAGTAGTTATATTGAGGGACTTCAACCATTGTAATATAGACTAGGATAGTAATAGCGTGAACAGAAACAGGGGGAGGAATTTCTTAAGTGTGCTCAAGGGGACTTCCTTGATCAGTATGTTTCCGGCCCAACGAGGAAGGAGGCATTGCTGGATCAGGTTCTGGGGAATGAGGTGGGCCAGGTGGAGCAAGTGTCAGTGGGGGAACATTTAGGGAACAGTGATCATATTATCATAAGGTTTAGATTAGTTATGGAAAAGGACAAGGAACAATCTCGAGTAAAAATACTTAATTGGAGGAGGGTCAATTTCAGTGGGTTGAGAACTGACCTGGCCCGGGTAAATTGGAATCAAAGATTGGCAGGCAAAACGGTAATCAAACAATGGGCGGCCTTTAAAGAGGAGATGGTTCAGGTACAGTCAGGGTACATTCCCATGAGGGGGAAAGGTAGGGCAACCAAAGCCTGAGCTCCCTGGATGACGAAAGAGATAGAGAGTAAGATGAAGCAGAAAAAGCAGGCGTACGACAGATGTCAAGTTGATAATACAAGTGAGAATTAGGCCGAATATAGAAAGTACAGAGAAGTGACAAGGAAATAAGAGGGGCAAAGAGAGAGTATGGGAATAGACTGGCAGCTAACATAAAAGGGAATCCAAAAGGCTTCTATAGGCATATAAATAGATTTGATAGAGGTATTCAAAATCATGAAGGTTCTAGACAGAGCAGATAGAGAGAAACTGTTCCCATTGGCATAAGAGTCAAGAACCAGAGGACATAGATTTACGGTGATTGGCAAAAGAACCAAAGGCGATATGAGAAAAAACTTTTTTACACAGCAGGGCTACAGGTAAAGGGCGAGGGAGTGGGAGGAGCTGAAACGCTCTTGCAGAGAGCCGGCACGGACTCCATGGGCTGAATGGCCTCCTTCTGCCCTGTAACCTTTCTCTGTTTCTATGATTCTATAAACGGGTAGTAAGAGGAGGGGTGGGGTCCGATTAAGGACCAAATAGGAAATCTACTCATGGAGGCAGAGGACATGGATGAGGTACTAAATGAGGACTTTACATCTGTCTTTACCAAGGAAGAAGATGCTGCCAAAGTCACAGAAACATAGAATGGTTACAGCAAGGAAGGAGGCCATTCGGGCCATGGAGTCCATGCCGCCTCTCTGCAAGAGCATTCCAGCCAGTCCCACTCCCTCGCCCTTTCCCCGTAGCCCTGCAAATTTTTTCCCTTCAAGTGAAAGAGGAGGTAGTTGAGATCCTGGATGGGCTAAAAAATTGATAAAGAGGAGGTACTAGAAAGGCTGGCTGTACTTAAAGTAGATAAGTCACCCGGTCCGGATGGGATGCATCCTAGGTTGCTGAGGGAAGTAACGGTGGAAATTGCGGAGGTACTGGCCATAATCTTCCAAACATCTGTAGATAGGGGGGTGGTGCCAGAGGACTGGAGAATTGCAAATGTTACACCCTTGTTCATAAAAGTGTGTAAGGATAAACCCAGCAACTATAGGCCAGTCAGTTTAACCTCGGCAGTGGGGAAACTTTTAGAAACGATAATCCAGGACAAAATTAATAGTCACTTGGACAAGTCTGGATTAATAAAGGAAAGCCAACACGGATTTGTTAAAGACAAATCGTGTTTAGCTAACTTGATTGAGTTTTTTGATGAGATAACAGAGAGGGTTGATGAGGACATTTTATCAAAAGCGTTTGATAAAGTGCCACCTAATAGGCTTGTCAGTAAAACTGAAGCCCATGGAATAAAAGGGGGCAGTGGCAGCATGGATACAGAATTGGCTAAGTAACAGGAAACAGAGAGTAATGGTGAATAGTTGTTTTTCGGACTGGAGGAAGGTGTACAGTGGTGTTCCCCAGCGGTCAGTACTAGGACCACTGCTTTTTTTGATATGGGTGTACAGGGCAAAATTTCAAAATTTGCAGATGACACAAAACTTGGAAGTGTAGTGAACAGTGAGGAGGATAGTGATAGACTTCAAGAGGATATAGACAGGCTGGTGTAATGGGCAGACACATGGCGGATGAAATTTAACGCAGAGAAGTGCGAAATGATACATTTTGGCAGGGAGAATGTGGAGAGGCAATATAAACTAAATGGTACAATTCTAAAGGGGGTACAGGAACAGAGAGACCTGGGGGTATATGTACACAAATCTTTGAAGGTGGCAGGACAGGTTGAGAAAGCGGTTAAAAAAGCATATGGGATCCTGGACTTTATAAATAGCAGCATACAGTACAAAAGCAAGGAGGTTATGATGAACTTTTATAGAACACTGGTTCGGTCATAACTGGAATATTGCATCCAGTTCTGGGCACCGCACTTTCGGAAAGATGTGAAGGCCTTAGAGAGGGTGCAGACGAGATTTACTAGAATGATTCCAGGGATGAGGGACTTCAGTTATGTGGATAGACTCGACAAGCTGGAGTTCTTCTTAGAACAGAAAAGGTTGTGAGGAGATTTGATAGAAGTGTTCAAAATCATGAAGCGTTTTGATAAAGTAAATAAAGAGAAACTTTTCCCATTGGCGGAAGGGTCGAGAACCAGAGGACACAGATTTAAGGTGAAAGGCGACATGAGGAAAAACTTTTTTACACAGCGAGTGTTTATGATTTGGAATGCGCTGCCTGAAAGGGTGGTGGAAGCAGATTCAATCGTGGCTTTCAAAAAGGAATTGGATAAACACTTGAAGAGAAAAAATTTGCAGGGCTAGTGGGAAAGAGCGGGGGAATGGAACTAACTGGATTGCTCTTACAAAGAGCCGGCACGGGCTCGATGGGCAGAATGACCACCTTCTGTGCTGTAACCATTCTATGATTCTCCGACTCTATGATACGGTGCAAGGCAGAGTTGAGGTACGGGTGTGGCACAGGCCCAAGGGGCTGAATGGCCTACTCCGGTTTCTAATGTTCCTGTGTTCCTAATGAGTTGATGTTCTGCTCCTGACCATGTTTGTTTTTGTATGAAAAGTAATTTTTGTTCAATAAAGAAAGATGATTTTTTTCTCCTAATTTGGCAATAGGTTTCAGAACATTCATTACAAGACATGCTGATCAGGTATAGGTATACCTCTCCTCTGCTGCTACAATGTACCTCACCTGTAAACTCAGAGGAGCACCTTACTGCACCGGTGTGACATATTTCCCACACCAACCATCTTGTTGCCTCTCTGAGTGAGATTACCAATTAGGGAGGATTTTGTGCCAAGTCCCATGCTCACTAGGAACTGAATTGAAACCTAGGACCCTTACCCCCAACGGCTAGAGGAGACTTTCAGCCCATCAGTCTGAACCCAGGACCCAGAGGTGAAAGGTCAGTGTCCAATCTATTGTGCCACCCATTCTCCCGAATCACTGATTTGCAGCAGGAATTTCAATCACTCAGTTCTGCAAAAGATTTGATGAAGACACAATGGTAGGTAGGAAAGTAAGTTGTGAAGAGGACATCAGGGGTCTGCAAAGGGATATAGATAGGTTAGGGAGTGGGCAAAAATTTGGCAGATGGAGCATAATGTGGGAAAATGTGAACTTGTCCACTTTGGCAGGAGGAATAGAAAAGCAGTATATTATTTAAATAGAGAGAGATTACAGAACTCTGAGGTACAGAGGGATCTGGGTGTCCTAGTACATGAATCACAAAAAGTTAGTATGCAGGTACAGCAAGTGATTAGGAAGGCAAATGGAATGTTGTCATTTATTGCAAGGGGAATGGAATATAAAAGTAGAGATGTTTTGCTACAGTTGTACAGGGCATTGGTGAGACCACATCTGGAATACTGTGTGCAGTTTTGGTCTCCTTATTTAAGAAAGGACATAATTGCTTTGGAGGTGGTTCAGAGAAGGTTCACTCGACTGATTCCTGGGATGGGAGGATTATCTTATGAGGAAAGGTTGGACAAGTTGGGCCTGTATACAGTGGAGTTTAGAAGAATGAGAGGTGATCTTATTGAAACATATAAGATCCTGAGGGGACTTGAAGGGGTAGATGCTGAGGGGATGTTTCCCCTTGTGGGAGAGACTGGAACTAGGGGCCACAGTTTAAAAATAAGGGGTCTCCCATTTAAGGCGGAGATGAGGAGAATTTTTTTTCTCTCTGAGGGTCGTGAGTCTGTGGAACTCCCTTCCCCAGAGAGCGGGGGAGGCAGGGTCATTGAATATTTTTAAGGCTGAGTTAAATAGATTCCTGATTAACAAGGGAGTCAAAGGTTATAGTAGGTAGATGGGAAAGTAGGGTTGAGGTCACAATCAGATCAGCCATGATCTTATCAAATGGCACAGCAGGCTCGAGGGGCCGAATGGCCTACTCCTGCTCTTAATTTATATGTTCGTATGTTTTGGTCGCAGGAATTTCATTTATCAGTTCATTATAAACAAGCAAAACTTCTCTGATGCCGTATGATGGGCTTGTTTCGAGGGCTGTTTCCTTTAATATGTAATTGAAACTCATCTTTACCATCCTCACTTTGCAGCATTTTCATCGAGTGTAAAATAAGACTTGTAAGGCCAAGTATCGGGAGGAGCTGTGCTGCCGACTGAGCTGCCAGTAGACATCAGGGGAATGAGGCATAAGTGAGATCACATCTGCTCAAGTAATCAAATAGCAGCAAGGCAGACAAAGGCTCTTTATTCTTCGCCCCGTATGCTCTAGCGAACACTTAGGCCGTGAATTTCCCCTGCTCCGCCGTCATAATTTCGCCGGGCGTGCGGCGGAACCTTGGTGACTTGCGTCGACGAGGCCTCCACTGCATTTCCGGCAGTGACAGCAGCACAGCAGGAGCAGCTGCAAAGAAATTCCTGGCCTCAGACATTAACGTGTGGACACAACGAGGGATGTATTTTATACAGTTAACAATGTTCCTACCCCAGATAGAAATAAAAACAAGAATTTTTACTTTTCAAGAAATAGTTAAAAAATCAAGATTATTTGGTAAATATAACTCAAAAAGAGATAATATTGACTGTAGTTGTTTTATAGTGCTGACTAACAGTTAAAACAATAGATAGGTAAATGGAGGCTTTGTGTTTACCTGTAATAAGCTCTTTGGACCAGCTTTTAGGTAAGATTTTCAAATCATGGAGTGGTACCAGTACACCTTCTATATTCCCAAACATTGAAGAAAGTCCAAGACAGAATAACATTATGAAGAACAAAATGGACCATAATGGAGAGACAGGCATTCTTGTAATAGCTTCAGTAAAGACGATAAAGGCCAGTCCAGTGCCTTCGACACCCTGTATAAAAGAAGAATAGAGCTAGTTGAAAAGGTTTGGGACAAGACTTTGGCACTCAGCTACATGCCAATCAGGTTGGATAAAGAGTTGGTGCAAGCAGCATAATTTGGACAGCCCAGCACAAAGCCCACGGTCATACACCAACTAACACATGGGTAGCTCAATCTCCATTACGCTGTGCGCCAATATACATCTGGAGAATCCACAATGGCAACCATTGGTCGCCGTAGAAGAATGCAGAAATTAATGGAGATCAAATGCGGAACACTAAAAGAGCTACAGAGCACAGAAGAAGGACAAATCAAAGGCTTTGCTATGAGTACTATCTTTGCCTCATTTAGAAATTGACTAAAGGGTGAGGATTTAAGTGATACCATTGAGTTGATCACATTAACTGCCACTAACTTTGCTAGCTTAGAACTTGTTAAGATAAAAATGCTGGCTCATTAATGAGGGATGGTTAATATTCCATGTACATTTATAACTGACCTTTATACACATGAAATTTCTTTTTATTGTTTGCTTTTGGGAAGAGGAGGGAGTTGAGTTAAAGAAATCTTTGCATTCTTGGCTCCTAAGGCATAATTTTTAAATGGTCAAGGTGGCTGAAGTATTGTTACATTAAATAGATTCCTCTGTGTATAGCATTTATATTTTAAAACTGCTTAATGAAATTGAATTTATGGAGAAAAACTGTAATATTGAATGACAGAAAATACATAATCATCAGTTTTGACTGTTCACATTTTCATCTACCTTCCAAAGAAAGCAGCCTAGAAAGAGATTGGACAGGATTGAAGAAATGTAAAGAATTCAGTGCTAAGGCAGTTTGAACTGAGTTAAAAGTATGTACCTGACTCAGTATGGATTGCAGATCACAGGTTTGCAAATCCAGGCCAGGTATCATCTCTGGTTTAGTACTATTTAAGTATTGAAGGACTTCTTCGTAGTTCTCTTGGGTCATATAATTTTCTGGCAGATCAAAAGCATTGGTCAAGGTCATGATATTTCTGTAAGAAAACAAAAAAAACAACACAGAAATTAGTGTATCAGACATTAATCAAAGTTACGTGATTCTTTTGTAATACAGAGAATTTTCACATTTCTTTTGTGCTGATAAAAAAACATGAGGGTTAATTTTCCTTCCCCCCCGACAAGGATTTGTGCCTAGAAACGGGGGGACAAAATTCAGCTGTTAATGGCTTCTGGCTGAGGACAGCAGCCATAAGACCCACAGACCCAACTGTGTTGCTGCACCTGAGAAAGAAGGAACTTACCATCTGCCTGGCTCCAACAATTGGTACCATTGGTACCCAGATCCTTCTGAGATCCTGCAATCTGAGCAGGACTGGGTGCAAGACCTAAGGCCCACTATGAGTGGCTGTCACTCGCCACATACAGAGCAACATGAGGTGAGAGGCGCTCTTAACTCACATGCCTCATTTCCATGTGATTTCCATGCTTGTGTCTAGGTATAACCACACCACCTTCCTTTTTGGAGATTTCCATTCAATACCTGGGAAACACAAAGGGAGAGGAGACCCATCATAACAAATCTATGCTCCTTTTTCCTCAGCTTTCCATCTGGGAACTAATGTTCCTCAGGTACAAAGCAGAGGGGGATTGGCCCTAATAACATTTAGGAACATGAAAAGGGTCAATTAGGCAAAAGAAGCCCATCCATTTTTTGGAGATCAACCTCACTTATCTGCCTTTGCACCATATCCCTCATTCCGTCTTATGAGATTTGATCTAGTCAGAATCATAGTGCGCCAAATAATGGCGGCTGTCCTCAGCCAGAAGCCATTAACAGCTGAATTTCTTCCCCCTGTTTCTAGGCACAAATCCTTGTCAGGGGGAAGGAAACGCATGTTTCTAGCGCGACGTGCACTGGACGCCATCTTGATATAGGAGTTAGCGCAGGCGCAGATAACGCACACTGGAATCATGTAAAGTAGGGAGAAAATGGCTTCAATCAGTGTGCAACGCTGATTTAAAGTGATCGACACCATTTTGGGACTTGACGCTCAACTCTATGTACAGCCTTAACCCTGACCATCTGAACGTGTCTTAGAGTGCCTGGAGGACCCCCCTCCGGCTACTTAAAGGGACCATGCAGGATTTACAGGCTAGTGGCTGGATTATTGCTTCTGGCTGCCGACATTTGTAACAGTATTTGAAGGTCTCCAAGACTTGAATACTAGGACGCGGGGACATAGCCTAACATTTAGAGCCAGGACGTGCAGGACTGAAGTTAGGAAATGCTTCTACACGCACAGGGTGGGAGATGTTTGGAACACTCTTCTACAGACGGCAGTTGATGCTAGCTCACTTGTGAATGTTAAATCTGAGATTGATAGATTTCCGTGAACCAAGGGTATTAAGGGATATGGGGCTAAGGCGGGTATATGGAGTTAGGTCACAGGTCCACCATGATCTCATTGAATGGCGGAACAGGCTCGAGGGGCTAAATGCCACTGCCACTTGCTGCCTCTTGATATGCGCCACCTTCTCCTGCAAGAAAGTGGGACGTGTGCCCGGGTGATGTGCCTGTCATGGTTGAATAGCTAGTGTGTGTGGCCTGTGAGTTGTGGGTGGGTGGCTTGAAACAGTGGCAATGTGTAACGGTGAGAGGAAGCATCTGATTGGAAGAGTTGAGTACTGATGGAAAGAGTTTATTGGTATATGGGTGATGGGGGGTGTAGTGTGTGGTGCAGTTGGTGGGAGACACCACTTGACAGTTGACCTCACTCACCTTGACCACTCATGTCAAAGCTTTGAACTTCTTCCTGCACTGTATCTGTGTTCATGATGCTGTGGGCCTGGCATTGACTTCGTCCCACGCTGCCTCCCACTGCCTTTTGGATTGATGTCTGGAGGGCCTCTTGCCTCCCCACCCCCGCGGATATAGGATGTCCCTCCTTCTGTCCACCACTTGCACCAAGGTCTCTAGTGCATCAGCAGAGAACCTTGGTGCATGCACTCTCACAGGCCTGGTACCAACTCAGATCGGCAGATTGGTGAGGTGTGGCGTGCAGATTGGAGGATGTGGGATTTAGTAGTGCGCAACCTTTATTCAATGTTTTAACATAACTCATCAGTGTGTAAACATAGGGATGGGACCTGCATCTGTGTTTTACGTGTGCAATGTCTGATCTCTGTTCAGACTCCATGCAGACAGTAGACTGTTATTTTCAGCAAATAACAGGTACCAGCTACCTTTAAGAGATTTCTAAGCAACATCCTCCCTTTAAGAGATTGAGCTCCCTCTGATGGTGGAAAGTGCAAATTGCATTGATTCCACCTGCAAGGCCTGGAATGGAACGTTGATCCATTTTCATTGTAAAAACAGAAAGGCAGATTATTATCTGAATGGCGATAGATTGGGAAAAATGAAGGTGCAACGAGACCTGGGTGTCCTTGTACACCAGTCGCTGAAAGCGAGCATTCAGGTGCAGCAAGCAGTTAGGAAGGCGAATGGTATGTTGGCGTTCATTGCAAGAGGATTTGAGTACAGGATCAGGGATGCCTTACTGCAGTTGTATGGGGCCTTGGTGAGACCACACCTGGAGTGTTGTGTGCAGTTTTGGTCTCCTTATCTGAGGAAGGATGTCCTTGCCATGGAGGGAGTGCAACGATGGTTTACCAGACTGATTCCTGGGATGGCAGGACTGACGTATGAGGAGACATTGGGTCGACTAGGCTTATATTCACTAGAGTTTAGAAGAATGAGAGGTGATCTCATCGAAACATATAAAATTCTAACAGGACTAGACAGACTAGATGCAGGGAGGATGTTCCCGATGGCTGGGGAGTCCAGAACCAGGGGTCACTGTCTCAGGATACGGGGTATGCCATTTAGAACCGAGATGAGGAGAAATGTCTTCACTCAGTGGGTGGTGAACCTGTGGAATTCTCTACCACAGAAGGCCAAGTCATTAGATGTATTCAAAAAGGAGATAGATATATTTCTTAATGCTAAAGGGATCAAGAGATATGGGGAAAAAGCGGGAACAGGGTACTGAGTTAGACGATCAGCCATGATCATTTTGAATGGCGGAGCTGGTCCGATGGGCCGAATGGCCTACTCTTGCTCCTATTTTCTATGTTTCCATGTTTCTATTAATCGTCGAAAAAATGAACGCGTTAATCGCAGAAGTTAAGTGCATTTAATTGATAGCTCTAATAGAAAGCATTGTCCACAGCCAGCATTAATGCTCCACCATGATCGACCAGCAAACTTATATCGTTCAAATGGGAAGGGAGGGGCAATGTCGGTTCTTTCATTCCCCCAGCCAAGGTTGTATACCTCACTTCCAAAACGGTGCTCTCCATACTACAGTTAAAGGATTTGAGCAACAAGTAGCCTTGGGACTCAGACATATGACCTTGTGAATGAGACATGTAGGAGCAAGCACAGAGTTGGCCTAAGTGAATAGGACCAGTCCGCTACAGATCACCGTCCACTACAGATCACCGTCCACTATAGATCACTGTCCACTATAGATCACCGTCCACTATAGATCACCATCCACTATAGATCACCGTCCACTATAGATCACCATCCACTATAGATCACCGCCCACTATAAAACACCATCCACTATAGATCACCGCCCACTATAGATCACCATCTGTAGATCACTGTCCACTATAGATCACCATCCACTATAGATCACCATCCACTGTAGATCACCGTCCACTATAGATCACCGTCCGCTATAGATCACCGTCCGCTATAGATCACTGTCCTCTATAGATCACCATCCACTATAGATCACTGTCCAATGTAGATCGCCATCCACTATAGATCACCATCCACTATAGATCGTCATCCACTATAGATCACTGTCCTCTATAGATCACCGTCCGCTATAGATCACTGCCCACGATAGATCACCGCCCAATATAGATCACCACCCACTATAGATCACCGTCCGCTATAGATCACTGCCCACTATAGATCACCACCCACTATAGATCACCGTCCACTATAGATCACCGTCCACTATAGAACACCATCCACTATAGATCACCGCCCACTATAGAACACCATCCACTATAGATCACCGTCCACTATAGATCACCGTCCACTATTAATCACCATCCACTATAAGTCACCATCCACTATGGATCACCGCCCACTATAGATCAAAGTCCACTATAGATCACCGTCCACTATAGAACACCATCCACTATAGATCACCGCCCACTATAGATCACCGCCCACTATAGATCACCGTCCACTATAGATCACCGCCCACTATAGATCACCGTCCACTATAGATCACCGCCCACTATCGATCACAGTCCACTATAGGTCACCATCCACTATAGATCACCGCCCACTATAGATCACTGCCCACTATAGATCACCGTCCATTATAGAACACCATCCACTATAGATCACCGCCCACTATAGAACACCATCCACTATAGATCACTGCCCACTATAGATCACCGCCCACTATAGATCACCGTCCACTATAGATCACCGTCCACTATAGATCACCGTTCACAATAGATCACTGCCCACTATAGAACACCATCCACTATAGGTCACCATCCACTATGGATCACCGCCCACTATAGATCACCGCCCACTATAGAACACCATCCACTATAGATCACCATCCACTATAGATCACAGTCCACTATAGATCACCGTCCGCTATAGATCACTGCCCATGATAGATCACCGCCCAATATAGATCACCACCCACTATAGATCACCGTCCGCTATAGATCACTGCCCACATTAGATCATCGCCCACTATAGATGACCGCCCACTATAGATCACCGCCCACATTAGAACACCATCCACTACAGATCACCATCCACTATAGGTCACCGCCCACTATAAAACACCATCCACTATAGATCACCACCCACTATAGATCATCGCTCTCTATAGATCACCGCCCACTATAGATCACCACCCACTATAGATCACTGTCTGCTATAGATCACTGCCCACTATAGATCACCACCCACTATAGATCTCCAGCCATTATAGATCACCACCCACTATAGATCACCACCCATTATAGATCACCACCCACGAAAGATCACTGACCACTATAGATCACTACCCATTATAGATCACCACCCACTATCGATAACCACCTCCATAGATCACCATCTACTATAGATCACCACCACTATAGATCACCACCCACTATAGATCACCACCACTATAGATCACCGTCCACTGTAGATCACCATCCACTGTAGATCACCGTCTACTATCGAACACCGCCCACTATAGATCACTGCCCAATAAAGATCACCGTCCACTATAGATCACTGTCCACTGTAGATCACCATCTACTATAGATCACCGTCCACTATAGATCACTGCCCAATAAAGATCATCGTCCACTATAGATCACTGCCCAATAAAGATCACCATCCACTATAGATCACTGTCCACTGTAGATCACCATCTACTATAGATCACCGCCCAATAAAGATCACCGTCCACTATAGATCACCGTCCACTATAGATCTCTGCCCACTATAGATCACCATCCACTACAGATCACCACCCAATATAGATCACCATTCACTATAGAACACCTGTCCACTATTGATCACCACCCAATAGAGATCACCGTCCACTAAAAATCACCATCCACTATAGGTCATCGTCCACTGTAGATCACAGTCCATTATAGATCACCGTCCACTATAGATCACCATCCACTATAGATCACCATCCACTGTAGATCACTGTCCACTATAGGACACCGTCCACTATAGATCACCGTCCACTATAGATCACAGTCAACTATAGATCACCAGCCACAATAGATCAACCGTCCACTTTAGATCACCGTCCACTATAGATCACAGTCAACTATAGATCACCGTCCACTATAGATCACCATCCACTATAGATCACCATCAACTATAGATCACAGTCAACTATAGATCACCAGCCACAATAGATCATCGTCCACTTTAGATCACACTCAACTATAGATCATTGTCCACTATAGATCACCAACCACTATAGATCACCATCAACTATAGATCACAGTCAACTATAGATCACCATCTGCAATAGATCACCGTCCACTATAGATTACCGTCCACGATAGATCACCGTCCACTATAGATCACCGTCCACTGTAGATCACAGTCCATTATAGATCACCATCCACTATAGATCACTGTCCATTATAGATCACCGTCCACTATAGATCACCGTCCACTATAGAACACCGTCCACTATAGTACAACGACCACCATAGATAATTGTCCACTATAGATCACTGTCCACTATAAATCACCGTCCACTATAAATCACTGTCCACTATAGATCACCGTCCACGATAGATCACCGTCCACTATAAATCACTGTCCACCATAGATCACCGTCCACTATAGATCACTATCCACTATAGATCACCGTCCACTATAAATCACTGTCCACTATAGATCACCATCCACTGTAGATCACCGTCCAATATAGATCACCGTCCACCACAGATCAATGTCCACTATGGAATACAGTCCACTATAGATCACCATCCCCTATAGAGCAACGTCAACTATAGATCACCGTCCGCTACAGAACAACATCCACTATAGATCACCGTCCACTATAAATCACTGTCCACCATAGATCACCGTCCACTATAGATCACTATCCACTATAGATCACCGTCCACTATAAATCACTGTCCACTATAGATCACCATCCACTGTAGATCACCGTCCAATATAGATCACCGTCCACCACAGATCAATGTCCACTATGGAATACAGTCCACTATAGATCACCATCCCCTATAGAGCAACATCCACTATAGATCACCATCCCCTATAGAGCAACGTCAACTATAGATCACCGTCCGCTACAGAACAACATCCACTATAGATCACCGTCCACTATAGATCACTGTCCCCCATAGAACAACATCCACTATAGATCACCGTCTGCTATAGAACAACATCCACTATAGATCACCGTCCACTATAAATCACTGTCCACTATAAATCACTGTCCACTATAGATCACTGTTCATTATAGATCACCGTCCACTATAGATCACCGTCCACTATAAATCACTGTCCACTATAGATCACCGTCCACTGTAGATCACCGTCCAATATAGATCACCGTCCACCACAGATCAATGTCCACTATGGAATACAGTCCACTATAGATCACCGTCCCCTATAGAGCAACGTCCACGATAGACCACCGTCCCCTATAGAGCAACGTCTACTATAGATCACCGTCCCCTATAGAGCAATGTCTACTATAGACCACTGTCCCCCATAGAGCAATGTCCACTATAGATCACCGTCCCCCATAGAGCAAAGTCCACTATAGATCACCGTCCCCCATAGAGCAACGTCCACTATAGATCACCGTCCCCTATAGAGCAACGTCTACTATAGACCACTGTCCCCTCTAAAGAAACATCCACTATAGATCACCGTCCCCTATAGAGCAACGTCCACTATAGATCACCGTCCCCTATAGAGCAACGTCCACTATAGATCACCGTCCCCTATAGAGCAACGTCCACTATAGATCACCGTCCACTATAGAGCAACGTCTACTATAGATCACCGTCCCCTATAGAGCAACGTCCACTATAGATCACCGTCCCCTATAGAGCAACGTCTACTATAGATCACCGTCCCCTATAGAGCAACGTCCACTATAGATCACCGTCCCCTATAGAGCAACGTCTACTATAGACCACTGTCCCCTCTAAAGAAACATCCACTATAGATCACCGTCCCCTATAGAGCAACGTCCACTATAGATCACCGTCCCCTATAGAGCAACGTCCACTATAGATCACCGTCCCCTATAGAGCAACGTCCACTATAGATCACCGTCCCCTATAGAGCAACGTCTACTATAGATCACCGTCCCCTATAGAGCAACGTCTACTATAGACCACTGTCCCCTCTAAAGAAACATCCACTATAGATCACCGTCCCCTATAGAGCAACGTCCACTATAGACCACCATCCCCTATAGAGCAACGTCCACTATAGATCACCGTCCCCTATAGAGCAACGTCCACTATAGACCACCATCCCCTATAGAGCAACGTCCACTATAGATCACCGTCCCCTATAGAGCAACGTCCACTATAGACCACCATCCCCTATAGAGCAACGTCTACTATAGATCACCGTCCCCTATAGAGCAACGTCCACTATAGACCACCATCCCCTATAGAGCAACGTCTACTATAGATCACCGTCCCCTATAGAGCAACGTCCACTATAGACCACCATCCCCTATAGAGCAACGTCCACTATAGATCACCGTCCCCTATAGAGCAACGTCCACTATAGATCACCGTCCCCTATAGAACAACGTCTACTATAGACCACTGTCCCCTATAGAACAACATCCACTATAGATCACCATCTCCTATAGATCACCATCCACTATAGATCACCGTCCACTTTAGAACAACGTCCACTATAGATCACTGCCCCCTATAGATCACCGTCCGTTATAGATCATCGTCAATTATAGAACACCGTCCACTATAGATCACCACCACTATAGATCACCACCCACTATAGATCACCACCACTATTGATCACCGTCCACTGTAGATCACCGTCCACTGTAGATCACCGTCTACTATAGAACACCGCCCAATAAAGATCACCGTCCACTATAGATCACTGTCCACTGTAGATCACCATCTACTATGGATCACCGTCCACTATAGATCACTGCCCAATAAAGATCATCGTCCACTATAGATCACTGCCCAATAAAGATCACTGTCCACTATAGATCACTGTCCACTGTAGATCACCATCTACTATAGATCACTGTCCACTGTAGATCACCATCTACTATAGATCACTGTCCACTGTAGATCACCATCCACTATAGATCACTGTCCACTGTAGATCACCATCTACTATAGATCACTGTCCACTGTAGATCACCATCTACTATGGATCACCGTCCACTATAGATCACTGCCCAATAAAGATCACCATCTACTATAGATCACTGTCCACTGTAGATCACCATCTACTATAGATCACCACCCAATAAAGATCACGGTCCACTATAGATCACCATCTACTATAGATCACCATCCACTATAGATCACCGCCCAATAAAGTTCACCGTCCACTATAGATCACTGTCCACTGTAGATCTCTGCCCACTATAGATCACCATCCACTACAGATCACCACCCAATATAGATCACCATCCACTACAGATCACCACCCAATATAGATCACCATCCACTATAGAACACCTGTCCACTATAGATCACCACCCAATAGAGATCACCGTCCACTATAGGTCACCGTCCACAATAGATCACTGCCCAATATAGATCACCACCCACTATAGATCACTGTCTGCAAAAGATCACCGTCCGCAATAGATCACAGTCCGCTATAGATCACTGCCCACTATTGATCACTGTCCACGATGGATCACCGCCCAATATAGATCACCACCCACTCTAGATCCCCGTCCACTATAGAACACCATCCACTGTAGAACACAGTCAACTATAGATCACGATCCACTATAGATCACCATCAACTATAGATCAAGTCAACTATAGATCACCATCCACTATAGATCACCGTCCACTATGGATCACCACCCACTATAGATCACCACCCATTATAGATCACCACCCACTATAGATCACCGACCACTATAGATCACCGTTCATTATAGATCACCACCCACTATAGAACACTGTCCACTATAGATCTCCGCCCACTATAGAACACCATCCACTATAGCTCATCGTCCACTATAGATCACCGTCCACTATAGAACACTGTCTGCTATAGATCATCACCAACTATAGATCACCGTCCACTCTAGATCCCCGTCCACTATAGAACACCATCCACTGTAGAACACAGTCAACTATAGATCACCATCCACTCTAGATCACCATCCACTATAGATCACCGTCCACTGTAGATCACAGTCCATTATAGATCACCATCCACTATAGATCACCATCCACTATAGATCACAGTCAACTATAGATCACCATCCACAATAGATCACTGTCCACTATAGATCACAGTCAACTATAGATCACCATCCACTATAGATCACCATCAACTATAGATCACAGTCAACTATAGATCACCATCCACAGTAGATCACCGTCCACTATAGATTACCGTCCACAATAGATCACCGTCCACTATAGATCACCGTCCACTATAGATCACCGTCCACAGTAGATCACAGTCCATTATAGATCGCCATCCACTATAGATCACCGTCCACTATAGATAACCGTCCACTATAAATCACTGTCCACTATAGATCACCATCCACTATAAATCACTATCCACCATAGATCACCGTCCACTATAGATCACTGTCCACTATAGATCACCGACCCTAATAAATCACTGTCTGCTATAGAACACCGTCCCCTATAGAACAACATCCACTATAGATCACCGTCCACTATAAATCACTGTCCACTATAGATCACCGTCCACTATAGATCACCACCACTATAGATCACCATCCACTCTAGATCCCCGTCCACTATAGAACACCATCCACTGTAGAACACAGTCAACTATAGATCACCATCCACTATAGATCAACATCCACTATAGGTCACCGTCCACTATAGATCACCACCACTATAAATCACCGTCCACTATAGAACACCATCCACTGTAGAACACAGTCAACTATAGATCACCATCCACTATAGATCACCATCCACTATAGGTCACCGTCCACTGTAGATCACAGTCCATTATAGATCACCGTCAACTATAGATCACCATCCACTATAGATCACCATCCAATGTAGATCACTGTCCACTATAGGACACCATCCACTATAGATCACCGTCCACTATAGATCACAGTCAACTATAGATCACCGTCCACTATAGATCACCATCCACTATAGATCACAGTCAACTATAGATCACCATCCACTATAGATCACCATCAACTATAGATCACAGTCAACTATAGATCACCAGCTACAATAGATCACCGTCCACTTTAGATCACTGTCCACTATAGATCACAGTCAACTATAGATCACCGTCCACTATAGATCACCATCCACTATAGATCACCATCAACTATAGATCACAGTCAACTATAGATCACCAGCCACAATAGATCACCGTCCACAATAGATCACAGTCAACTATAGATCACCATCCACTATAGATCACCAACCACTATAGATCACCATCAACTATAGATCACAGTCAACTATAGATCACCATCCACAATAGATCACCGTCCACTATAGATTACCATCCACGATAGATCACCATCCACTATAGATCACCATCCACTATAGATCACCGTTCACTATAGATCACTGTTCACTATAGATCATCGTCCACCGTAGATAATTGTCCACTATAGATCACCATCCACTAGAAATCACTGTCCACCATAGATAACCGTCCACTATAGATCACTATCCACAATAGATCACCGTCCACTATAGATTACCGTCCACAATAGATCACCATCCACTATAGATTACCGTCCACAATAGATCACCATCCACTATAGATTACCGTCCACAATAGATCACCATCCACTATAGATCACCATCCACTATAGATCACTGTTCACTATAGATCATCGTCCACCGTAGATAATTGTCCACTATAGATCACCATCCACAATAGATCACCGTCCACTATAGATTACCGTCCACGATAGATCACCATCCACTATAGATCACCATCCACTATAGATCACTGTTCACTATAGATCATCGTCCACCATAGATAATTGTCCACTATAGATCACCATCCACAATAGATCACCGTCCACGATAGATCACCATCCACTATAGATCACCATCCACTATAAATCACTGTCCACTATAGAACACCATCCACTATAGATAACCGTCCACGATAGATCACCGTCCACTATAAATCACTGTCCACCATAGATCACCGTCCACTATAGATCACTATCCACTATAGATCACCGTCCACTATAAATCACTATCCACTATAGATCACCGTCCACTATAGATCACCGCCCCCTATAGAACAACATCCACTATAGATCACCGTCTGCTATAGAACACTGTCCACTGTAGATCACCGTCCACTGTAGATCACCGTCCACTATAAATCACTTCCACTATAGATCACCGTCCACTATAGATCGCCATCCACTATAGATCACTGTCCCCCATAGAGCAACGTCTACTATAGACCACTGTCCCTTATAGAACAACGTCCACTATAGATCACCATCCCCTATAGAACAACGTCCACTATAGATCACCGTCCCCTATAGAACAACGTCCACTATAGATCACCGTCCCCTATAGAACAACATCCATTATAGAACACTGTCCCCTATAGAGCAACATCCATTATAGATCACTGTCCCCTATAGAACAACATCCACTATAGATCACTGTCCACTATAGATCACTGTCCCCTATAGAGCAACGTCCACTATAGATCACCGTCCCCTATAGAGCAATGTCCACTATAGATCACCGTCCCCTATAGAGCAACGTCCACTATAGATCACCATCCCCTATAGAGCAACGTCCACTATAGATCACCGTCCCCTATAGAACAACATCCACTATAGATCACTGTCCACTATAGATCACTGTCCCCTATAGAGCAACGTCCACTATAGATCACCGTCCCCTATAGAGCAACGTCCACTATAGACCACCATCCCCTATAGAGCAACGTCCACTATAGATCACCAAACCCTCCAGAGCAACATCCACTATAGATCACCATCCCCTATAGAGCAACGTTCACTATAGATCACCATCCTCTATAGAGCAACGTCCACTATAGATCACCGTCCCCTATAGAGCAACGTCCACTATAGACCACCATCCCCTATAGAGCAACGTCCACTATAGATCACCATCCCCTTTAGAGCAACGTCCACTATAGATCACCGTCCCCTATAGAGCAACGTCCACTATAGATCACCATCCCCTTTAGAGCAACGTCCACTATAGATCACCGTCCCCTATAGAGCAACATCCACTATAGATCACTGTCCACTATAGATCACTGTCCCCTATAGAGCAACGTCCACTATAGATCACCGTCCCCTATAGAGCAACGTCCACTATAGACCACCATCCCCTATAGAGCAATGTCCACTATAGATCACCAAACCCTCCAGAGCAACGTCCACTATAGTTCACCATCCCCTATAGAGCAACGTCCACTATAGATCACCGTCCACTATAGAACACTGTCCACTATAGATCACCGTCCACTATAGATCACCAACCACTATAAATCACTGTCCACTATAGATCACCAACCACTATAAATCACTGTCCACTATAGAACACCGTCCCCTATAGATCACCGTCCACTTTAGATCACTATCCACTATAGAACAACATACAATATGGATCACCATCCCCTATAGAGCAACGTCCACTATAGATCACCGTCCACTATAGAACACTGTCCACTATAGATCACCGTCCACTATAGATCACCAACCACTATAAATCACTGTCCACTATAGATCACCAACCACTATAAATCACTGTCCACTATAGAACACCGTCCCCTATAGATCACCGTCCACTTTAGATCACTATCCACTATAGATCACCGTCCACTATTGAACACTGTCCACTATGGATCACCATCCATTATAGTTCACCCATCCACTATAGAACACCGTCCACTATAGATCACCGTCCACTATAGATCACCATCCACTATAGATCACCGTTCATTTTCGATCACCGTCCACTACAGATCACCGTCCACTACAGATCACCGTCCACTATAGATCACCGTCCCCTATAGATCACCATCCCCTAGTGGTGTATTAAACCCAGTCTGTTTCTGGAGCAAAGGTCTTCAGCATTAAAGCCGGGAATTTGTCGGGTCCCGTAGCCTTTCCTGTGTCCAGTGCACTCAACCGTTACTTCACAGCACATGGAGTGAATCAAAATAGCTGAAGACTGGCAGGTGTGCACGATGTTCTATAGACAGTTACAACACCACAATCTACCCGGCAATGTGGAAAATTGCCCAGGTATGTCCTGTCCACACAAAGCAGGACAAATTCAATCCAGCCAATTACCGCCCCATCAGTCTACTCTCAATCATCAGCAAAGTGATGGAAGGTGTCGTCGACAGTGCTATCAAGCGGCACTTACTCACCAATAACCTGCTCACCGATGCTCAGTTTATGTTCCGCCAGCACCACTCGGCTCCAGACCTCATTACAGCCTTGGTCCAAACACGGACAAAAGAGCTGAATTCCAGAGCATTTGACCGAGTGTGGCACTAAGGAGCCCTAGTAAAATTGAAATCAATGGGAACCAGGGGGAAAGCTCTCCAGTGGCTGGAGTCATACCTAGCACAAAGCAAGATGGTATTGGTTGTTGGAGGCCAATCATTTCAGCCCCAGGACATTGCTGCAGGAGTTCTTCAGGGCAGTGTCCTAGGCCCAACCATCTTCAGCTGCTTCATCAATGACCTTCCCTCCATCATAAGGTCAGAAATGGGGATGTTCGCTGATGATTGCACGGTGTTCAGCTCCATTCGCAGCCCCTCAGATAATGAAGCAGTCCGTGCCCGCATGCAGCAAGATCTGGACAACATCCAGGCTTGGGCTGATAAGTGGCAAGTAACATTCACACCAGACAAGTGCCAGGCAATGACCATCTCCAATAAGGAAGAATCTAACCACCTCCCCTTGACATTCAACGGCATTACCATCACCAAATCCCCCACCATCAACATTCTGGGGGTCACCATTGACCAGAAACTTAACTGGACCAGCCACATATATACTGTGGATACAAGAGCAGCTCAGATGCTGGGTATTCTGCAGCGAGTGACTCACCTCCTGACTCCCCAAAGCCTTTCTACCACCAACAAGGCACAAGTCAGGAGTGTGATGGAATACTCTCCATTTGCCTGGATGAGTGTAGCTCCAACAACACTCATGAAGCTCGACACCATCCAGGACAAAGCAGCCCGCTTGATTGGCACCCCATCCACCACCCTAAACATTCACTCCCTTCACCACTGGCGCACCGTGGCTGCAGTGTGTACCATCCACAGGATGTACTGCAGCAACTCACCAAGGCTTCTTCAACAGCACCTCCCAAACCCCCGACCTCTACCACCTAGAAGGTCAAGGGCAGCAGGTACATGGGAACAACACCACCTGCACGTTCCCCTCCAAGTCACACACCATCCCGACTTGGACATAAATCGCTGTTCCTTCATCGTCGCTGGGTCAAAATCCTGGAACTCCCTTCCTAACAGCACTGTGGGAGAACCTTAACCACTCGGACTGCAGCGATTTCTGAAGGCAGCTCACCACCACCTTCTCAAGGGCAACTTGGGATGGGCAATGCACCCATGTTTCAAGAATGAATTAAAAAAAAACACAAGATAGAAAAGGGAAACACAAAAGAAGATTCAAAGCACATTGAGCACCCTTGTCTTAAAATAAATGTTTAAAATGTTTTTGTTTCTTTTTAAATACAGTCTGCTCCTGATAATTTGAAGTCTTTCTTGAACTGAAACAATCGAATTACCCAAGCAATGTAAATGCAGCAAAGTGGGAATTTAGTACAATTAATTAATGTTCAGTTAATACTATTCCCTGATAACTCACCTATCAAAACAGGCATCAAACTGCTCGGTTGCTCGGAAACCAATAATGGAATATATTACTGTGGCCGCATACACTGATGTGAAGCCATTGATGACGGAGATTATCACAGCGTCTCTCTCACAATTATTGCTATGGAATGAAGAAAAGAGGAATGCAGTCAGTTGTTGATTATTAATCTCTTGATATAAATAGAACATGTTGCTTTTACTCAATGAGCACGTGGAGGCTACTTACTGAACAGAGTTATAACTGGAGAAGGATATGAGACCCCCAAAGGCCAAGGAGAAGGAATAAAATACTTGTGCTCCAGCATCAAGCCAGGTGGTTGGATTCGACAACTCTTTCACCTGGAAATCACAGAAATAGCGATGTATTATTACTTTCACCAAAGGTGCTTTGACGACAATAACCTGTGCCTTGGTAATAGCCAAAATGGCTGTGCGGAGTTTTATCTTTTTGGTAAAATATATTTTTGAAGAGTCTTCTTGGGCATGGAAGTTTGCCGATAACACTAAAGGCTTGAAAACCAGTGAGGAGGACTGTAAATAACGTAGATAGCTTAGCGGAATGTACAGACAGGTGGCAGAAGCAATTAAATCTGGATAACTGAGGTAAAATATTTTGGAAGGAAATCAAGGAACGCTCAATGGGAAGATGTCGAAGGGTGGGAATGAACAGGGAAACCTAGGGGCTTCGATAGATTATCCCCTGAAAGCGTGAGTGCATGGTACGGTAATGTAATGGTTATGTTACTGGACTAGTAATCCAGAGTTCAAATCCCACTATTGAGAATTTGAAATCAGTTATAAATAAAGCTGGTATCAGTAAAAAAAAAAGTGACCATGAAGCTATCGGATTGTTGTAAAAACCCATCTGGTTCACTAATGTTCTTTAGGGTAGGAAACCTGCCGTCCTTACCCGGTCCGGCCTATATGTGACTCCAATCCCACACCTGACTCTTAACTGCCCTCTGAAGAGTGGCCTAGCAAGACACTCAGTTGTGTCAAATCAGGGCAACTAGGGGTGGCCAATAAATGCTGGCCTTGCCTGTGACACCCACATCCTGAGAATGAATAAAAACAAAGTGATTAAAAAAAGACCAACAGTACTCTGGGATTTATAAATAGGGGCATAGAGTGTAAGATTAAAGAGGTACAATGTCAAAATTGTACAAAGTGTTGATTAGGCCATTCAGCCCATTCATGTCTGTGCTACCTGTATCCTAAATCTCACCAAGTTCTGTTCGTCGGTCACCCCTGTGCTCGCTGATCTACATTGGCTCCCAGTCCAGCAACGTCTCGATTTTAAAATCCGCATCCTCGTGTTCAAAACCCTCCATGGCCACGCCCTTCATTAACCCTGTAACCTCCTCCAGTCCTACAATCTTCCGAAAACTCTGTGTTCTTCCAACTCTGGCCTCTTGTGCGTCCCAAACTTCTTTTGCCCCGCCATTGGCGGCCGTACCTTCAGCCGTCTTGGCCCTAAGTTCTGGAATTCCCTCCCTAAACCTCTTCACCTCTCCACCTCTCTCTCCTCCTTTAAGACGCTCCTTAAAACCTACCTCATTGGCCAAGTTTTTTAGTTACCTGTCCTAATACCTCCTCCTTTGGCTTGGTGTCAATTTTGTTTGATAACGTTCCTGTGAAGCGCCTTGGGACACGTTATTACGTTAAAGGCGCTATATAAATGCAAGTAGTTGTTGTTCATAAATGCTTAACAAATTTTTCTTAGTTTGTTATCAAACGCATAGCATGATGATTTAAATGACATGAAGATGCATTATCACATCACATTGCATTTAACTTCATCACTATGAAATCACTAAGATTTTCACTTCGCCGAAGAAAAAACGTTTGCCAACATTTTTATCTTCATTAAGAGAGTGGAACTTTAATGAAGGGGAATTTCTCTGGGACTCTGTTTTGAATGATTCAAGGCCCCGAAATTCCTGAGGTTGGATAGAACATAGGTCACATTTATATGGTGACTTATACTGGTAGAAACCAGTTGGGCTGAATGGCCTGTTTCTGTGGTGTATATTCTGTGTAATTCTGTGTGTAATTCTTTAAATCCGGGTCTTCTGCCCCCCCCCCCCAGCCCCTCCCCCACATCAAGAGGGCATGTCGGGGTGGGTTCCCAGGCTTCTCCAGGAAATGTCTTGCTCTGTATCTTTGAAAAGCCTCAGGACAAGGCCTCAACCCTTCAATAGCGTAAAGTAATCCAAGGGGATTACATTCTTTAGTTGGAATGACTTCAGTGGGAGCCTAGCAGCATTTTTAAAAGAATATATAATTTTCTTTGGCTCATTTGGACCATGGGAGGTTCCCGCTCTGCTTTAGATGGACAGATTAGCTCAGACTGGGGTGACTGTAGCCGATGCAGCCTTGCAGGCACCAGAGGGTGGGTGGGCGTTCCACCAGCGAGGGGGGGTGAGAGGGGCTCAGGAATTTACAGTGAAGTGTTTTTCTTAATCCTCACTAAAATTATGTTTTCTTTCAATGGGAAACGTATAATAGAAGTTGCAGAAACTAAAAAGGAAATAAGAGAGCTATAAATGCTTACGTCTGGTATAAACAGAAATTTTATTCCATCAACGGATCCTTTTAATGTCAGTCCTCGAATCAAGAAGATTGTAAGTACAAGATAAGGGAGAGTAGAAGTAATATATACAGCCTGGAGGAAAAGAGGCAAGATTAAATCTGTTGCACCAACACAACCGAATATGTTAGACAGTAAATTTACACATTCTACTTTAATTTTAGATTGTTGGTGATACCATCACTAACGTGATTCTACTGCAAATGTTCCTCAAACACGAAAGCTTGAAGTGACCTCAATGGCATCATATGAACACTTGACGTGCTCACATCAAATTCTTGTCTGCACTATTTTAATAGTTTTTTTAAATGGGTTACCATTTCCATCAAAACAGCAGAGAGGAATTTGATGCAAATATGTTAATCAATTATACGATAGATTCATAACTTTTCGATCGCTTAAGGCTGGTCGGAGAGGAATTTTCCATTTTTTTCCCCCTAATTGGCCTTGGGGTTTTGATCTGTTTTTTTGCCTCTCCCAGGAGCTTATGTAGATGCTGGTGGGTCGGGGGTCGGAGGGAGGGGGGGTTGTAATCATGATGCTTCATCCATCACGTTTCATGACTTGATGGATCGGGTGGTCTATTCCCGCCCGTCATTTTCATATGTTTGGATATTCACTTAAAGCAGCAATTTAAAAACATGGGTGATGTTCCCCCTCCCCTACTCCAGCAACACTGAAAGCAATTGTAACTCTCTTATCAGATAATTCAACACACATTCGAGATCAAACATGGCCTTCCCGGTCTGTATGGCTCAACTACTTGCTGTATATACTCAGTGATCCGTCAGTGAAACCCATTAAATATCCAATTATAGCGTCATTTTGACGCATCTCTTCTCCAGTGAAGGTTATCATGATCATTGTAAATAATTAAGCCTAGTTGGTGTCACCTTTAACATGGTGTCTGGGCAAGAAGTCAACACCTTCAGAAGAGAAGGGCAGGAGAAAAACTCGATTCCTCCCCTTCAAGCAAGATACTTGCTGTCGCTGAGGGAGTTCGAGCCAAGCAGAACTTTTTGATGGATACTGGATACAGGAGAACATTTGTATATTTTAATGACGCATTAATACAAATTAAGACTGTACGTGTGGCCAAGACATAATAAAATGAAATGGCACTAAACACTTTTCAGATGTAGCAACGCCCCGTTAAATGTTCCCCAAAGATAATTCTGAGCATGAGCAAAAAAAATTAAGGCCCATTGTGCTGTCAGAGTTGTTCAATTACACAATGGAAATCTTACATTTGTACAAACAGATATAATGAATTTGTACTGTACCTTGCCAGTTGTTTCGATGCCTCTGATTGTGCATACATACAGCACAGCCCAAGCACATACAAGGCTGAGTAACAGCCACCACTGGATGGTACCTGAATCTTCGATACCCGTTGAAATGTTTAAGGTTACTCTGTACCAATAGTAATCTACTGGGGAGCTCCTGGCGCATTCATCCACATATCCTATCAATACATGAAGAAAAACAGTAGGGAAGGTTATTACTCACGAGATGAGACTACTGTAATTAGGAGCCTGTGCAATAATATTCTAATCTGTCCGACAGGTTAGCACAACCTGCCCGCCTGGAAACTGATGGGATCGGGTGCAACCCCCGTCTTTTACATCCCGCCTGATTTTTCTCTCCATTGAAGTCAACGGACAGTAAATATCAGGCGAGGTGTAAAACTGGCTTTTCCACCTGATCCTGTGGAATGCCCACCAGTTAGGGTAAAATCACCCTCCATGCTCTCTCCGTTGAGACTCCCACTTTAGTGCTAATTTGCATCAAACTCCAGGCAAATTTTTGTTTCCATTGGGAAACACGATTGAGACTGGTCAAACTGTTTTCATTGCAGCCAGCAGATAGAGGAGACCTTTGTCCCATCAGCCTGGACTGGTTTTGAAGCCAGGCCCTAAAGCCAAAGGGAAGTGTGCGAATGTCCAGGGCTGAAATTTTACTTCCTTCAGAAAAAATAATAATCCCAGCAACTGAGTGAATTGATCTAGCGAGTAGCTGAGCCTGAGGTTCCATCCCCGATCTGGACAAAGTTAGCAAATCTCAGCTGGGTTACCGATAAGGGCAATATTGTTGGCCTCAGCCCCTTCCTGGATTTACATTTCTGATAGCTGTTCAGTAACCCGTGCTAGAAGTACAGGATTGGGCTCTGCTGTGATGCCCCCTCAGTCAAATAGCCTGTCGGGGCTCACACACCAGTAATGGTCACTAGGGTGAAGATGAGAGCACCAGCAACCTTGTTGTGCCCTTCAGGAAAGGAGGGGAGGAGAAAAACTGGGAAGAAAATGTAATACATTTTCTTATCCCACATTGATATTAAGATTAATATTCCTTGGTAGTGAAATTATATTTTAAGTAAAATACATTTCTTTATTTTTCTAAATTAAAATTTTTTCAACTTCTCCAGCTTTAATATCCTAAGGTGGAGTTGGATACCTTGCTTTGTCATTACCTTGAGGCTGAATGAGAAGAGGGCACAATTCTAAAAGGGGTACAGGAACAGAGAGATCTGGGGGTATATGTGCACAAATCTTTGGAGGTGGCAGGACAGGTTGAGAGAGCGGTTAAAAAAGCATACGGGATCCTGGGCTTTATAAATAGAGGCATAGAGTACAAGGGCAAGGAAGCCATGATGAACCTTTATAAAACACTGGTTCGACTACAACTGGAGTATTGTGTTCAATTCTGGGCACCGCACTTTAGGAAAGATGTGAAGGCCTTAGAGAGGGTGCAGAAAAGATTTACTAGAATGATTCCAGGGATGAGGGACTTCAGTTACCTGGATAGACTGGAGAAGCTGGGGTTGTTCTCCTTGGAACAGAGAAGATTGAGTGGAGATTTGATAGAGGTATTCAAAATCATGAAGGGTCCAGACAGAATCGATAGAGAGAAACTGTTCCCATTGGCGGAAGGGTCAAGGACCAGAGGACACAGATTTAAGGTGATTGACAAAAGAACCAAAGGTGACATGAGGATAAACTTTTTTACACAGTGAGTGGTTAGGATCTGGAATGCACTGCCCGAGGGGGTGGTGGAGGCAGATTCAATCATGGCCTTCAAAAGGGAACTGGATAAGTACTTGAAAAGAAAAAATTTGCAGGGCTACGGGGATAGGGCGGGGGAGTGGGACTAGCTGGATTGCTCTTGCATTGAGCCGGTGTGGACTCGATGTGCCAAATGGCCTCCTTCCGTGCTGTAACCTTTCTATGATTCTATGATTCCCTTCCTTAGCATAGCAAAACCTTATTTCCCTGAAAGCAGCAGAGGAAAAAATGAGGCGAAAAACCTGTTTAGCATGTTAACTCCTTGCTGCATTTTAAGGGCTTTGTGATCTCAAGTGAAATACTATGTTGCGAGCATCAAATGCTGTAATGTCAGCCTTTGCTCAGTGGGAGCACTCTTGCCTATGGGTCAAAATCTTGTGGGTTCAAGCCCCAGAGTCTTCAGCACATAATCTAGGCTGATACTTCAGTGCAGTACTGAGGGAGAGGTGCTCTCTTTTGGATCAGACATTGAACTGCTTGCCTGCGGTGCGCCGGTGTTGAAGGGAGTGAATGTTTAGGGTGGTGGATGGGGTGCCAATCAAGCGGGCTGCTTTGTCCTGGATGGTGTCGAGCTTCTTGAGTGTTGTTGGATCTACACCCATTCAGGCAAGTGGAGAGTATTCCATCACACTCCTGACTGGTGGTGGAGAGACTTGGGGAGTCAGGAGGTGAGTCACTCACCACAGAATACCCAGCCTCTGACCTGCTCTTGTAGCCACGGTATTTATGTGGCTGGTCCAGTTAAGTTTCTGGTCAATGGTGACCCCCAGGATGTTGATGGTGGGGGATTCGGTGATGGTAATGCCGTTGAATGTCAAGGGGAGGTGGTTAGACTCTCTCTTGTTGGAGATGGTCATTGCCTGGCACGTGTGTGGCACGAATGTTACCACTTATCAGCCCAAGCCTGGATGTTGTCCAGGTCTTGCAGCATGTTTCCTACGTTACTTCAGTGACTACACTTCAAAAATACTTAATTGGCTGTGAAGTGCTTTGGGATGCCCTCAGGATGTGAATGGTGTTGTATAAATGCAGATTTTTTTTGATAGAAAACAGCTGAAGGTAGGCAGTAGCCATCTAAAGTTTAATGTGGCTAGCAGCTGGAGTTAACACGACTGCTACCGGTGAGCCATGATATGGGCACCAAAATCCCGAGAAACAGTGAAAGATCAACACGGGAGATATCTCATTGGCACTGAGCTTGAAATGGGGATATTCTGCTACGTAGAAGCCAGCTAGCAGCAGGAATTTGATAGAGAGGAGAAATTAGAAGAGGAGCAGGGTCGAACCTGCCTCATTAGACAAAAACAATCACTTTTTCTAAACTTCTAACTCCACTAATTATCAGCTCAAACAGAATAAACGCACGGAACGGATTCACTGCACAGGCTCTCTGGCCCTTTAATCTTTAATACCCACTCTGCAGTATTCCAGCAATGGGTGCTTCCTGTGCCAATGTTGCTAGGACACTATGCCATATGACATATTACTGCTGTATGCATAGTATGTGACTATGTTCGCCTATATTTGGGCGGATGAATAACCTCCACATCGCCCCACGCGCCCCACCCCATCACTTCTGATGGGAAATCCTGGAAGTGGCAGAGACATGCGCAGAGCTGGCAGTGGCCAGGAGGAGGAGTCCTCCACCTTTCACTACAGTTCTGCTCTCCAGAGTTACATTGATCTGTCAGCAACATGCACTTAACTTTTTGACAACTGATCTGATTCCGTCCAGATTTCACAATTTGAAGTCCTGTTATTTTTCACTGATCCTTATGGACACAGTCCTGCACTTGAGGACTGCAAGAAATGTTGTAAAATACAACGTTAATCCATACCTGTATTATTGTCTACCAACGGACAGTTGCTCCAGGGTAGAGGTTCTTGGAATGAATTAAAGAAGTACCACATAACCAAGGCAATGATACTGTTGTAATATAAACCAACCAGGAAGGAAACCATCATTGATGCTATACCTAAGGAAATGAGAGTCAATGTGAATGATATCAAAGTGAAGAGACAGCAATTATATATGTTTAAATCAGCATAGGAAATTAATCCTGAGAATTGAGAATGCACAGTGCAACATAATTGCACCAATAAATTATTATTGTCCATAATTAATTGTGTTCTGATACATTTACAAATATTCATTTAACAGTCTTTATAGAATAAGACTAGCATATGAAGTTAATAGGAATGCAAATATTGGTTTATGTAGAATTGAATATTTGGGAATTTGGCTTCAGATTCAGAAACTGGATGTTTGTGATGATTCTAATTAACCGAGAATATCGAAAGCTTAGATGAAAATTCAGCTTTACGCGATCTGAATTGAATCTGAAAGATCAGGGCATATCTTGGATGTTCACCCCTTCCTTCAGGGACTGGGCAACTGACTAGCATTATGCTGCACTGCTCTGTATTAGAGGCTAAAAAGCATTCCATTGTTTCCTTTTGGAAATGCAATTGAAGCGGTTTTAATTTGTTCCATCAGTAGTGAACAGTAAAAAGGCAGATCTCATTACAGACTTGGTAACTTTTTAAACCACCAGCAGATCTCCTGCCACATCGCTCATGGTGAGTCTGAGGTTGAAGGATGGGGGGGAGGGTATTCCTGAGGTGTAGGAGTTGAGGAGTGATGTACATCTCCACTGAAAGGATTTGGAGAAAAGTCTGCACGAGATCTCCTCAGAGATAATGCAGTAAGGGGTTTTTGACTGGTTCCTGGAAGATAAACAAGCAAAGGCCTCTGATGAAAATGCTGGTAGTCACATCTTGAATGCAGACAACGCGATTGTATAGTAATAATTTCCTTACAACGTTTAGTAAGAGTCCAAGATGGTGGCGGAAAGGATTGTCAGAAAATATTTTGTGCAATTACATTGTTTTGCCTTGTTTTTTATTGGTAGCTTTTGCTGATTGCTTATGGTTGATTTGTTGTTTTCATATGTCCTTCGTGATTTTCCATTGGAAGTTTATGTCCCCGCTCTGCTTGTTTTTGATCAAAGTGTTCCTTACTGTTCAGTAGTGAGTTATTGCAGTGCTATGAATATACAGACTTGAACCGATCGGGTGCAGGTGTAGTGTATCCTGTGATGACTGAGTTTTGGTACCTAAAGTGACACGGACACAGGCCTGTGCTGGATGGAAGATTTTTATATATATGCGTAGAGCCAGGCCTTAAAACATTGTTGGGGGAATATTACTGTGTAAATGCTTCACATGTTCATCTGAAATTCCTCTCTCTGCTATTTTACCAGAGGAATTATTTTGAACAGGTTAACAACTCTGCTAAAATAGCGGACAAAGGAATTTCGGGTGAGTGCATTAAGTGTTTGTATTATCCCGCAGCGTAAATTCATTGATAATATTATTCTGAGCTTTAGCTGATCTGGAATGCACGGCCTGAAAGGGTGGTGGAAGCAGATTTAATAATAACTTTCAAAAGGGAATTGGATAAACGCTTGAAGGGGAAACATTTTCAGGGGAACAGGACTAATTGGATAGCTCTTTCAAAGAGCCGGCACAGACACGATGGGCCAAATGGCCTTCTTCTGTGCTGTATCATTCTATGATTCTGTGATCATAAAACTGCAATATTTTGGCAATATTGCAAAAACTAAATTCTCTTAATAAATTTTTCGACTATGCAGGCTCTGTCACACTTCCTTACTCCATGAAGCAACAACTGCAGTTAGTGCTTACTTTTTTTTAACAGCAGTTATTTCCAAATTCAACCTCAGTGCAAGATTGCTTTGAACAAGAGCACCATTAGATTGTGCATGGGTGGAAAGCAGAGCTCAGGCCCATTTTAAAATGGGTGGAAAACACAACCCATTTTCAAATGTGACGATGAGTCTGACTGTTGCAGTCCCAACCCAACAAATGGTCACCTGAATTTCACCCCCTGAAAACCACCATTCACCATCACTGTCTGCCCTGAGCCCACCCTACCACTTGTAAATGGGGTGGCTGGGCATGGCCAAGCAATCCCCACAATTTCACCCATTTAGCACCCCTAAGATGACGATGGGAAACAAGACCTCTATAAAAGTGAGGGAAGGAGCAGTACAGTGGCATTCCTGGGGCAGATACCACATAGAGGAGGCTGTGGTTGGACGTCATTCCAAGTTTCTGTATGTATCCTGCTCGCCGTTTTCTGCGCCAATAACTGCTTCACAGATTTGACAGAAAATCTGGGGGCTCTTACCACTGAAGACACCCCTGATGTTACTCTTCCTCGTGCTATTGCTCCTTCTCAAATTTAAGTGCTTGTAGCCCCATTTATGGGTCTGAATTGGACACAGAAATGAAAGTTCAAAACCTGCAGATTAGACAGGTGTTTGGGCTCCTGTTGTTTTCTATCAGATTACAAAACAATTGCCTGCTAACTTTGAATCTAAAAATGGGACCATGAATTGCGAGCTCACATGGTGTCACAGGCCAATTTAGTGCAAGGCCTGATTGTTGAATTGAAGAGAAGTTTGAGTAAATGTCATTGTTTCCAGACTCTTGGTGTTTTTTGCTTCTGGATATATGTGGAAAAATGGCCGAGGAACTACAGGGAAAAGCTGCATTTGCAATTTCAACTCTAGGAACTTACCCACTCCTTTCAGGTAAGGGTGAATAGAACTCCAGACCCCCACGCTGCCTTTCCGCAGACGCTGTCCAATGGCAAACTCAAGATGCAACAGCGGGATACCCTCGAGCACCAGTAAGATGAGAAATGGGATCATGAATGCACCTGGAAAAGAGGCAAAGTGTATTGAGGCACCGATGAAAAATGGAACAGTTCACCTCCCCCCGTCTTCAACATTTTTGTGCTCATCAAGGATACTTATTGCTGGGGAATGGAACACTTTCCATTTCAGGTACCCAGTGTCAGCATCAAGCTCTTCCAGGTCAGGTATAGCACTTTTACTCTGCCCCAGTAACGTGCCTCAAGCCTACCCTCTGACGAACACCACTAATACACCATTGTGGCATTTTTTTCCCCACTTTCCATGTAAGCAAGCTTGCAGATTGGAGCCAAATCCAGTTTGGTACTGTATGCCCAAGCCCATGCCCACACGAACTGGATTGAGGCCCCCCAAACTGCTTCCACGTAGAATGCTTACAGCCAGCAGACAAAGAAGACGTTCACTCCATTAATCTAGGCTGGATTTGAACCAAGATCCCAGAGGTGAAAGGTCAGCATTTAACCCACTCTGCTATCCTGTTCCCATCATTTTGACATGGGGTGATTCAAATGATAAAAATACAGAGATTGCTCAAATTTACAACTGCGGCAAACGGTTTGGAGTGCAGTTTTCATTTATAATTCATATGGTCATACATTGGTCAACAAGGTAGGTAGACATTGTTTAAGTAATGATGTTTTGTTGCTAAATTGATGATAAGATGAAGGGCTGATTGACTCTGTTTTCAGACTTACTCTTGAAGTTCATCTTTTCTAAAATTAACATTATGGATTTACCTTTTGTTTCCCCCCCCAACTCAAAAAACAAAAGCTGTTTGCATTGGTCTGTCTCAGATTGAAATTGCAAAATTGATCTCCGTCTTTTGGCGGTGGAGCTTGCTGGCTGAGTTGATCGGGGATGTACCTGATGAAAATTCAACATGCAGATACTGTAAGGTGCCAGGGAACCAAATCAGCACCAGTAGGGTTTTACAACTTGGTGAGATATGGGTCCAATCCGCTCATTTCACTGATTTCCCAATCTCGGTCATGGTGCTGTGGGCAAGCTATGAACAGAGTCCAAAGTGAACAAAATGGAGCAGGAATAGCAATTGATAACTCTTCCCAGCACCTTAGGGTGCGGGTATGCTACAGGTACCATTTGAAGCTGATACATCCTTAGAGTGACATGGAGCCAACAGTGTGTCTTAGACCTGTCAGCTCCATGGGGCTGTCTGACCAGAGATAACAGAGCTGTGTGCATGCATTAGATTAGAGTGACATGGGGATAGATTGTGCCCCCCCACCGGTGCTAACTTCACTCGGTCAGCTGGCAGAGTGTGCCCGCCGGCCGCCCGAGAGTCCTGGCCCAGTCCATTTTGAGGGCAGGGCCTCATTAGTAATTGGCCAGCGAGTTGCGGTAGGAAAATGAGTGGCCTGAGGCAGTCAGCCTGCTCCAGCCCACTGCAATATTGGGCGTACCTCTGGGTCGGAAGTGAGGCCCGGGGGTGGGGGGATCTGGGGAAAGGGAAGGGTCCGGAGGGTGCGGTGGGGTCCGGGGGGATGGGTGGTGGGCGGCCCTGGGGTGAGGAGAATTTGGAGCGGCAGCGGCCCAGGCTGGTTTTGTGCATCCAGTACAGTACCATACAGTAAGACTTAGCCGTGGGCCCCTCTTCGACTGGACTGCTAGCTGATCCTGGGCGGAGGATGTGCAGCACACGCTCCATCCAGTACTGTCCTAAAATGATGTGGAGATGCCGGTGATGGACTGGGGTTGACAATTGTAAACAATTTTACAACACCAAGTTATAGTCCAACAATTTTATTTTAAAATCCACAAGCTTTCAGAGGCTTCCTCCTTCCTCAGGTGAATGTCCTAAAATGACAAACAGGATCCTATGTTTGTCTTATAAAAAGAGCCTACCACCTGACACGGGTAGGCGGTCTGCCTGCCCATCGGTAGTAAGATTACGGTGACTATGTCGGCGGCAGGAACAGGACGGTAAGTCATTCCTCACCGTTTTCGGGGCGCTACCATCCCGTTTCTGCCGGGTGGAGGCCCTAAAATCTTCTCTGCAGTACTCTGTACTGGTATTTAGTACATTAAACCCAGCACCAGCTCCCCTATGTACTGGTATTACTGAATATGTTTACAGGCCTCCTCTCACTGGTGTGTGAATGCTAACTAAAATGTAATATTAACAAACAGCTGATGCAACGGTTCAGCCTTCGTTAAAATAAAAAGATTAAATATTACGCTCAGCGACCCTACACTCCGAGTGGGAGCCTTGCTCAACGAGATCACAAGCCAGAGCTGAGGCCACAGCGCTGTAACATCTATTCTCCCATCAGCTTTTACATTTAGTGAGGCTCCCTGCTGCGAGTGCTGGATCGCAGAACAAAGCTTTATAAGTAAAGTTTAAAAGAGAGCTTCTCTCTGCAGTGGTTGCAGTTATTTTTTTCCCTTTGGGTGACTTCACACAAGTAATACTGCCCAGTTTGTGCTGGTGCAAAATCGAAACTGCTTTGCATCAATGCAAAATGCTACTGGGCTAGTAATCAAGAGGTCTAGACCAAGAATTTGAATTCAGTTGAAAAAAAATGTGGAAATAAAAAGCTGGTACCAGTAGAAGTGACCATGACACTGTCAGATTGTCGTAAGGACCCAACTGGTTCACTGATGTCCTTTAGGGAAGGAAACCTGCCGTCCTTACCTGGCTTGGCCTATGTGTGACTCCAGTCCCACACCAATGTGACTGGCTTTGATCTGCCCTCTGAAGTGGCCTGGCAAGCCACTCAGTTGTATCAAAACTGCTACCACACGGACTGCAGAGGTTCAAGAAGGCGGCCTCCCACCACCTTCTCAGGGGGATTAGGGACGGGCAATAAATGCCGGCCTTGCCAGTGACGCCCGCATCCCGTGAAAGAATTTTAAAAAATACTGAAAGAAATGTGTAGCATAGCTGGTCTATGAAATGTGCTAATTATGTTACACACAGCTAAGGTGCTAAACAAATGTAACTGTAGTAAATACAATACACTGCATCTCAGAACTCTAAGGTTGAAATTTGCAGAAAGGGCTCAATACTTCACTAAATTAGTTTAAATACATATGTACATGTTTCTGTCAGTGTGAACTTTGTAGCATGATGATTTAACAGAACACTACAATCTTGCATTAACTATCACCCCTGTTGCTCATAAATTCCATTTATTTACATTAACTGACAATAAATATTTCTATACCACACGGATGGACAAAAGGAACTCTTTCCTTTTGCAATCCGAAAGGTCACTAGTGCTCCACAATGTGTCACAAAGCCTCTTCCTGCTATACCATGCTCAACAGCTCCACTGTTCGTTAAGTATCTGTATCAATGAGCCCTGAAAAGGTTTCATAGCTTTAAATGGACACTAGGAACATGAGTCCTCCATCTTGTTATTCAGAACTCCACTTTTACACATTTAAAAGATTATTCATGAACAACTTCTAGCTTTCTCATAAACACTGTTTTGCAAGACATGAAATAAATTCTTTCGGTGCATGTGGAGAGCTTGTATGTGCCAATGGAGGCAACGACAACTGGAGGATATCGTTGGGAGTTAAGGAAAGTGTGAGTTAAAAAAGATTTTCAGGAGTAACTGCTTCACACCAAAGAGGTCTTTAATTTATGGAACGGACTGCCATCTAGTGCAGTGAAAGTGAACTAAGATGAAGCGTTCAGAAGTAAATTATGTATAGATTCCTGCCTTAATGGGGACTAGGGGTATGTGAACTTAGTATCAAGGTTTTAGGGAGATGTCAATGGTCCTACAGGACCAGGACATGGCCTTAAACCATGGGGTAAGTAAGATGAATATATGACATATTTATCTTTCAATTCTTCCTTCTCCTTCCTCTGCTGAATATGGTTACTTGTGCTGGGTATGATTCCATGGGTGGTATATCCCCCAAGTGCCTATTCTTCACGTGTGAGATTGTTCAGTCATGGGGACCATCACAGCTGACCTGGATCCTCTTCTCACATTTTGACCTCGGGAGCTGCTGCCTAGTAACCAGAAGCGAAAACCGTGGCTAATATTTAAGCGTCCTTTCTCAGCCTCATTGTAATTGCCACTGTCTAGTAAAGATAGACTAAACATTGAACATTGGATATTCCTGGCCTGTACGGCTTAGTTTTGTGGTGCATTTATCTACTGAACCATCTGAGGTATGACAAAATGAGGGCTGATATTAACGGATCAGCCGCCCGTTATACACCGTCCCCCGCCCACCCCGATTTTCAGCCACTGCCAAAAGTTAAAATCAGTCCTATGATCTTTTCTTGTTCCGAGCTCTCATGCACAATGGACTAAATCACCTTAGATCACCTCAAATCACCTTTTGCATCAAAAGTTATTAGACATTGGTGTAGTTTATTTTCCCATCTTTTTCCTTCATTTGAGCCTCTGTATTACTTTTCAACAGAACTGGGATTTACAGAATATGATGAATGTCTGTTTCCTTTTACCCACTTTTCAGTTACAATTCCCTATTTGGTCACACTTTCCCAAGTCCTTGATCATTTCCACTCTCTCCCATTTATTTATTAGATCTGCTTCTCACAATCTGCTTCTGCTCATTCTCCAGATAAATGGAAAGTGAGAGTTACAATGGAGGAAGTGTGCATATCAGTACTGCTGCTTTCCACTTCACTTTAGATCTTTTCTCATCAGAATTGAAATGACTCTGTAAATGGCCCTTCCTGTCCTTTAACAGAAGAGAACCTTCATAACAATCCTGATAAGGACCCAGGGACTTGAGCACAAAACCTAGGCTGACACTCCAGTGCAATGCCGAGGGAGTGCTGTACTATCGCAGTGCCGGCTTTCGGATGAGACTGAGGCCCTGTCTGTCCTCTCAGCTGGATATATAAGATCCCACTGCACTATTCGAAGAAGAGCAGGGGAGTTCTCCCCGGGTATCCTGCCCAATAATTATCTCTCAACCAACATCTAAAAACAGATTCTCTGGACATTTATCTCATTGCTGTTTGTGGGACCTTGCTGTGCGCAAATTGGCTTCCGAATTTCCTACATTACAACAGTGACGACACTTCAAAAGTACATCATTGGCTATAAAGCACTTTGGGACGTCCTGAGGTCATGAAAGGGGCTAGATAAATGCAAGTTATTTCTTTTTATTTCTTTATTATAAACAGACCTAAGCACTAACACCTTGTGTGACAACTACCAGATCCCACACAGAAGCCTTCACAGCTCACTGATATATGTAGCAATTGTCTGGAAAATCTGTCAGAATAAGCCTCTGGGTTGAAATTGCGCTGTACAATGTTAGCAAGTGAGTTAACACCTTAGTTAAAATAGTGCACAGAAGAATTTCATGCAAATATGTTACCATGTCCATTACTAATATCACACAATGCGATTTAAACCTCTTCAGTTTTTTTTTGTTTAAACAAAACCTTTCACTTCTACACCAAAATGTTAACCTCTTTCCTCTTTTTAGTTGATTTGTATTTCCAGCATTTTCTGGTTTTGTTCCAGATTTTGAGCATTCGCAGTTGTTTATAATCCAAAAGTTGGTAGTCTAACGGTAAATTATATTCTTAACATCTGACCTAGCCTTGAATTTGTTCCCTTAAATCAGTATAGAGTTTGAATAAATCAAAAAGAATGCGAGAGTACAAGTTAACAAGTCAAGATATCAAAGCTTTCTAAAACCATGTAAATTACTCCAAGTAATTTCCTTGGAAATAATGCTGAGAAATCTCGTGGGTATTGTCCCAAGATGTGCCCACATCATGAGTAAGATCAACTTTTTTGTCGTTGTTCCTTATAACCCAGGAGTAGTACAAAAAAAAACATTTAAAAACCCAATTCACTGACTGCCTGAGTTGAAAACTGCCCTGAGCTCCATCTACATAGCAACAAAATAGTACTCTCTTTAATAAAGGACAAAAAAATCACCATTGGTTCTTGATTTAAGTTAAATTCAGTCACAATTTAATGCGAAAGTTACAGATCTGTCCTTATAACTACATTCTAAATCAAAGGTGGTTTCACCATTAGAGTATCAAGCTCATTAAGACTTTGAGATGAAATAAGAATAAGCAAAGCAGCAGCCCTTAAAATATAAAAAAAATAATTTGACAAGTGTTTGTCACAAGCCGGGATGGTGTTGAATGCTTATCAACTCAGTAACTGGCTGAAATAGTCACTCGGTAAACTTTTGATACTTATTCATGGATGCTTCCAACTTAATCTCTTCCTTTTTGACTGCTCCCACTCTTCACGTTCTTTGTAATTACCCAAATGCTGCTGTTGCACTGTTCAGACTGAAAATCAACAAGCAGTCTGAATAGAGCCATCACTGCATCGGTCTCCTCATTCCCCCCCCCCTCACCCTGGGAAAAGTAAAATAGTGGACCTCAGTGGGTTTCTGGAATTCAGACAAACGTAGAAACACAGAAAATAGGAGCAGGTGTAGGCCATTCGGCCCTTCGAGCCTGCTCCCCCATTCAATATGATCATGGCTGATCCTCTATCTCAATACCATATTCCCGCTCTCTCCCCATACCCCTTGATGCCTTTTGTGTCTAGGAATCTATCTAGCTCCTTCCTAAATATATTCAGTGACTTGGCCTCCACAGCCTTCCGTGGTAGAGAATTCCACAGGTTCACCACCCTCTGAGTGAAGAAATTTCTCCTCATCTCAGTCCTCAATGTCCTACCCCGTATCCTGAGACTGTGACCCCTCGTTCTAGACCCCCCAGCCAGGGGAAACATCCTCCCTACATCCAGTCTGTTTAGCCCTGTCAGAATTTTATATGTTTCAATGAGATCCCCTCTCATTCTTCTAAGCTCGAGTAAATACAGGCCGAGTCGACCCAATCTCTCCTCATATGACAATCCTGCCCTACCAGAGATCAAACTGGTGAACCTTCGCTGCACTCCCTCTATGGCAAGTGTATCCTTTCTTAGGTAAGGAGACCAAAACTGCACACAATACTCCAGGTATGGTCTCACCAAGGCCCTGTATAACTGCAATAAGGCATCCTTGCTCCTGTACTCAAATCCCCTTGCAATGAAGGCCAACATACCATTTGCCTTCCTAACTGCTTGCTGCACCTGCCTGTTTGCTCTCAGTGACTGGTGTACAAGGATACCCAGGTCCCTTTGTACATCAACATTTCCCAATCTATCACCATTTAAATAATACTCTGCCTTTCTATTTTTCCTTCCGAAGTGGATAACTTCACATTTATCCACATTATACTGCATCTGCCATGTATTTGCCCACTCACTCAACTTGTCTAAATCGCCTTGGAGCCTCTTTGCATCCTCCTCACAACTCACAATCCCACCTAGTTTTGTGTAGTTAGCAAACTTGGAAATATTACACTTAGTTCCCTCATCCAAATCATTGATATATATTGTGAATAGCTGGGGCCCAAGCACCGATCCCTGCGGTGCCCCACTAGTCACCGCCTGCCACCCCGAAAAAGACCCATTTATTCCTACTCTCTGTTTCCTGTCTGTTAACCAATTTTCAATCCATGCCAGTATATTACCACCAATCCCATGTGCTTAAATTTTACACACTAACCTCTTATGTGGGACTTTATCAAAGGCCTTCTGAAAATCCAAATAAACCACATCCACTGGTTCTCCCTTACCTGTTCTACCAGTTACATCCTCAAAAAACTCCAGTAGGTTTGTCAAACATGATTTCCCTTTAGAAACAGCATTGCATCGGAAGCATGAGAACAGTAGAATTGGACAGTGCTGTGAATGCTTAATACAGAGATACGTGGTATTGTCACGAATTTGTGGGACTGTTGATGTACTGGGGATGGGAGAGATGATTTAGGTGAAGTGTTCTTCGATCAGCTGCTCTGTGAGAGCTCTGGTAACTCGGGGCGGTGGTGGCCGATGCTTCTCCTGCTCTTCCTCCTCTTCACACTTTTCCTCCTCCTCCTTCTCCTCCTGTACTTGTTGCTGCCCGGGTGGTGGTAAGGACTGGTCCCTCACAATGGGAAGATATGGAGCAAGCAACAGACGATTACAAATCTAGACACCCGTTCGGGGATGGACTGCAAAGCTCCTCCGGAACGGTCCGTGAGCACATCATTTGCTCGATGATGTTTCTGGTGGCAGCATGGCTCTCATTATATGTCTGCTGTGCAGCTGTCCGCTGGTTCCTGACAGGAGTCATGGGCCATGTCCGGAGGGGATAGCCCTTGTCGCCCAAATGCCAGCTTGTAACTTGATGGCCTGGTTGGAATAAAGACGGTACAAAGAACTAGTGCAGGATGAAAGAGTCATGACTGCTGCCGGGATAGCGGGCACAGACCTGCATGAGGCGCTGCCTGTGGTCGCAAACCAGCAGCATGTTGAGGGAGTGGAATCCCTTACGATTGATAAAGATGCCAGGCAGGTGATAGGGAGCATGCAAGGCAATGTGCGTGCAGTACCTTGCACTCTGTGGGCGAAGCCTAGAGCTCTCTCGTTCTGCTGCGTTCTGTCCATGGGGAACAAGATGGAGATGCTCATCCTGGTGTAGAGAGCCTCAGTGACCTCCCTGATACAGTGGTGGACTTTGAGACGTTACTGATGTTATCTGCCTGAAAGAAGCCCGTGGCATAAAAGTTAAGAGCCACGGTGACCTTGACAGTCAGAGGCAGTGCTGCCCATGCTCTGTTGCGATGCTCCAGTTGTGGCTGCAGCAGGTGATATAGGCCAGTGACTGCCTCTTTTCTGAAACAAAAGCGTCTCATACATTGTTCCTCAGTGAAGCTACGTGTGCGAAGTGCTCCCTGAAGACCTTCTGCGTCTATGCCCTCCTGGGCAGCGCCCTCCTCCTCCTCCTCCTCCTCCTCCTCCCTCTTGTCCCAGCTGCTCCTGTTCTCTCGTGTCTTCCTTCCTGCTCGTCCCCCTGCTCCAGCCCCGAAGGAGCCCTACCAGACCGCCCATCAAACTATTAAGAGGGCAGCCAAAAACAGTGCAACGCCAGCAAAATCCACTTCTCAACGGATAAACGGAACTTTCCAGAGTCAGAAAAAAAACACAACAGAAAACGCCCAGATGTGAACCCAGTAGCCTGAAACGACAAACCAGCAACTAACCTGTAAGTAGTGGATGAGCCCTTTAAATAATGCTGGTGAAGGGTCCTTCCTGCCGGTTAGCACCACGAGTTGCTGGGTGAGTTCAACATGAGGTGAGTCAGGCACTGGGGCAGACCAGAATCGGAAAAGGAAGAAGCACAGGACCCGAATTTACATAACATAGTCAGGGTTTT
This sequence comes from Heptranchias perlo, assembly GCF_035084215.1. Classification (NCBI taxonomy): domain Eukaryota; kingdom Metazoa; phylum Chordata; class Chondrichthyes; order Hexanchiformes; family Hexanchidae; genus Heptranchias; species Heptranchias perlo. The sequence continues at coordinate 9,266,028 of NC_090326.1, read as the reverse complement.
CCATAATTCTGGCCTGCGCTGCTGATGCCAACACTCCTGATCCTATATGGTGGGCGCCGCACTCCTGGCTGGAAGTGTGCGAGCGCTTCCTGCACGTCATATTGGAGGCTTAGGCGCTCTTTCAGTGCCTGAAAAAGGGGCGTGGCACCGTTGGATTTCTAGGTCTTGGAGTCTTTGAAGCAATAGTAACGGTGAAGGGTTATAAGAACATAAGAAATAGGAGCAGGAGTAGGCCAATCGGCCCCTCGAGCCTGCTCCGCCATTCAATAAGATCATGGCTGATCTGATCCGAACCTCAAATCTAAATTCATGTCCAATTTCCTGCCCGCTTCCCGTAACCCTTAATTCCCTTTAATTCTAGGAAACTGTCTATTTCTGTTTTAAATTTATTTAATGATGTAGCTTCCACAGCTTTCTGGGGCAGCAAATTCCACAGACCTACCACCCTCTGAGTGAAGAAGTTTCTCCTCATCTCAGTTTTGAAAGAGCAGCCCCTTATTCTAAGATTATGCCCCCTCGTTCTAGTTTCACCCATCCTTGGGAACATCCTTACCGCATCCACCCGATCAAGCCCCTTCACAATCTTATATGTTTCAATAAGATCGCCTCTCATTCTTCTGAACTCCAATGAGTAGAGTCCCAATCTACTCAACCTCTCCTCATATGTCCGCCCCCTCATCCCCAGGATTAACCGAGTGAACCTTCTTTGTACTGCCTCGAGAGCAAGTATGTCTTTTCTTAAGTATATGGACACCAAAGCTGTATGCAGTATTCCAGGTGCGGTCTCACCAATACCTTATATAACTGCAGCAATACCTCCCTGTTTTTATACTCTATCCCCCTAGCAATAAAAGCCAACATTCCGTTGGCCTTCTTGATCACCTGCTGCACCTGCATACTAACTTTTTGATTTTCTTGCACTAGGACCCCCAGATCCCTTATGATCTAGTAGCTGTAATGGAGACATGGCTTAGCTCAGGACAGGACTCCAAATTTAATATTCCTGATTATAACATTTTGATGAGACATTGGAAAGGAAAAATGGGGCAGAGTAGTGGCGTTGGTGAAAGATCCTATCACAGCTTAGAATGTAAGTTTGACCTAGGGTCACAAAAGATGAAAGATGGAGTTAACAAATAGGAAGGGAAATGGTACAATTCTCGCTGAGCCTTTACTGATCACCAAGCAGTGGAGATGAAACAGAAGTGGGGATCTGGAGATAGTTCAGAGAGATATATAAAAACAACAGGGCAATAACACTGGGTGGTTTTAGCAATCCCAAGATAGACTGGAATAAACTGGTCAAAGTAGGGAACACTTCCTAGATCAGTGTGTTTCTAGTCCAACCATTGCACAAAGTTTGGTCAATGAGTAATGGGAGAGTAAGAGAACAATTGGGTGACAGTGAAAAGGATAATGAAGAATTAAAGATAATGGGGATGGACTGCAAAAAAAGGCAAAGTTTAATGAGATAAAATAGGATATGGCCCAAACTCATTGGGCAGAATAGTTAGCAAACAAGTCAGCAGATCAGCAATGGGAAATGTTCAAATGTAAAGATGCATAGGGTTCAAAATAAATATATTGAGGTGGAACGAGGGTGTATCGTAGAGTTCTGTGGATGAATAGAGAGATTAAAAGTAAACTGAAATTTAAAAGGGAGGCATATAAAAAGGTTAGCACTCACAATACTAATGAAAAGCATGAGAAATATAGACTATGTGGTGGGGAGGTAGAAATAAGAAGGGCTAAAAGGGAATATAAAGAAAGACTGGTAGATAACATGAAAAGAAATAGCAAGGGCTTTTAAAAGCATATAAAAAGGAAAAGAATAGTTAAAGAGAGGGTAGGACCACTCAGGGATGAAGAAGGGAATCTAATTGTAAAGGACAAAGGTATGGCAGAGATATGAAATAAATATCTTGATCAGTTTTTACAAATGAAGGTGGAAGTGAGAACATAAGTGTACTAGAGGAAGATATGAAATAATTGATAGAGATAACTGTAGAAAAAGAATTGGTTCTGAAAAAATCAGCAAAGTGAATAAGTCACCAGGTCCTGATTTCAAGCACTCTGGACAGTTGAAAGAAGTCAGAGAGGAGACAGCTGAGGCCCTGACCACAGTTTTTCAATCCTCCCTAAATCTACAAATTGTGCCCTGGAACTGGAGAGTTGCCTTGTTCAAGAAGAGAGAGAAGAGTAATCATAGATCAGATAGTCTCACATCAGTTGTGGTTAAACTGTTAGGATCCATAGTTTGACAGTGTTTAGAAATGCATGGGTTAATCAAGGACAGCCAGCACTGATTTGTCAAAGACCGGTGGTGTTTGACAAATTTAATACATGTCTTGAAGAAGTGACCAATTGGATAGATAAAGGACATGCAGTCGATGTAGCGTAGATGGATTGTCAGAAGGTGTTTGACAACGTCTCACAAGGGGTTTGTTACAAAAAAACTCAGGCATTATTGAATAAGAAGAAATGTAGCAACATGGATAGAAAGTTGGTTGATGGACAGGAAGCAAAGAGTTAGGGTAAATAGGTGTTGCTCGGACTGAAGGGGAAGAAGTGGTTGGCCCCAGGGGTCACTGCGATGTTCACTTTTATTCTCAAAACATACAGATGATTTGGGCTTGGGTATAGGTGGCATAATCTCAAAATTTACTGACGATACAAAAGTAGGTGTTTTTGCAAACAGTTAGGAGGACTTTAAAAGACTTTAGGAAGACATAGGCAGGTTAGCAGAATGCTAGACTGATGGCAGATGCAATTTATTATGAGGTTATACATTTTGGGAGGAAAAAATAAGAAATTGTACTCTACACTTAATAGAAAGACTCAGAAGGGTATGGACGAATGGAGAGACCTGGGGCTTTGACCCTAATTCCCTATAAGTGCGAGTGCAGGTAAATAAAGCCATAGAAAAAGCTAATAGAATCTTGGCTTCTATGAATAAGGGCATAGAATGCAAGATTAATTTATGCAAAACACTGGTTAGGCCACAGTTTGAATATTGTGTGCTGTTTTGGGTGCCCCATTATAGAAAGGACATTAAAACTACAGAGTGCATGCAGCATAAATGTCCCAGGATGATTCCAGGAATGGGAAATTATAGTTATGAGGAGAGACGTGAGACACTGGGACTATTTCCAGTAGAGCAAGGATGGCTAAGAGGAGGCTTAATAGAGGTTTTTAAAATTCTGAGTGGTTTTAATGGAGTGAATAGGGAAAGACAATTACTTCCGATTGACAGTGATGATGGGTCATCAATTTAAAATTATGATTAAGAGAATGAGGAAAGGGTTTAGGAGAAATGTCTTTACACAGGGGGTTGTTGGGGCATGGAATGCTTTACCTGATTGAGGCATCTTTTCAGGATCTGCATCTATTTGAAGCAAAAGAAAATACAGGGCTATGGGGAGAGTGCGGGGCTGGAGAGTTCGATTTTGCTTGCACAGACATGGCTGGATAAGTGACCTTCTTGCTGTGAAATTGAACTGGTCAAAGATACAGGACAATTAGGGAAAAGCAAGGATATGATGGATCCCCCTGTTACGTTACTCTGCTTGAGAGTTGTCAGATCCAGAGATTATCAATCTGTTATCAACTCTCCTGAAATTATTTGAAAGTGCTTCTGTTGGCAGCATTTATACAGATGGCAGCTGTTTATAAGACACTGTTTATAAAACATTGTATAATGTCTGCTGGAACTGTTTTATAAAAGGATGAGTTAATAATCTACTGTGGAATGCTCAATAAAGCACAGCAAAGTGCTTTTCAATAAGCCTGTTATGGTTTTAGAACCTAATTAGAGGGTAGCAAAACATGAGGAAATCGTCAAACAAGAAAGATAGAGATACCAATTAATTGCTTAGGTAATTTTGTTTTTTCAAACAGCCAGTGAAGTAGTCGGAAGCACATATAGAGACAGAATGTTTAATGCACAGCATCATTAGATACAGATGGTCTCTCAGTTTGTGTACTGTTTGGAAGATGCTCAGCAAAGTTTGTTGATTTAAATGTCTATGTGTTTTATGACCTGAGCACCAACTATGCCAAATTAACAAACAGAGGATCCTTTCCTTAAGCATAAGAAGGTCAGGAACGAGAAAGAGTCCTACCATCCAAGATACTGTGTACAGTTTATTTTGTCATCTACCTTCCCCAATTTATTTAAACATCTGTAATCAACCCACTGCCGTTTGTTAATGGAGCTGGATTTAATTTCAGTTCACAAGTGTACATCTGTTAATGACCTCAAATGCAAATTAAGAGCACTATATTGCATTCATAAGAACATAAAACATAAGAAATAGGAGCAAGAGTAGACCATACAGCCCCTCGAGCCTGCCATTCAATAATATCATGGCTGATCTAAGACCTTAACTCCACTTTCCCGCCCGATCCCCATATCCCTTGATTCGTTTAGAGTCCAAAAATCTATTAATCTCAGCCTTGAATATACTCAACGACTGAGCATCCCCAGCCCTCTGGGGTAGAGAATTCCAAAGATTCACAACCTTCTGAGTGAAGAAATTTCTCCTCATCTCAGTCGTAAATGGCTGACCCCTTACCCTGAGACTATGCCCCCCTAGTTCAAGACTCTCCAGCCAGGGGAAACATCCTCTCAGCATCTAAGATTGTTATCTGTTACACTGTAATAAATGCAGAAAGAAAGAAACAGCTAAATACTATAAGAAAAAAATATTAATGTTAAGCTGCGCTTAATAGTATAACTGATTTTACAGTTTTTTAGTACACTTAGCAATAGGATGAATATAACAAAAGTCCCATTCACCCATCACCCCTGTGCTTGCTGATCTACACTGGCTCCTGGTTCGGCAATGAATCTATTTTAAAATTCTCATCCTTATGTTCAAATCCCTCCATGGCCTCTCCCCATCCTATCTCTGTAACCTCCTCCAGTCCTACAACCCTCCGAGATCTCTGCGCTCCTCCAATTCTGGCCTTTTGCACAGCCCCGATTTTAATCGCTCCACCATTGGCGGCCGTGCCTTCAGCTGCCTAAGCCCTAAGCTCTGGAATTCCCTCCCTAAACCTCCCCGCCGGTCTATCTCTCTCTCCTCCTTTAAGACGCTCCTTAAAACCTACCTCTTTGACCGACCTTTTGGTCACCTGTCCTAATGTGGCACAATGTCAAATTTTGTTTGATAATCGCTCCTGCGACGTTTTCAAGTGCAGTATCTTGACAGTGTAAAAGGTAACTAAGGTTCTTGAATTTCTTTATGAAATCAGGAGGGTGAGATTGATGCACAGGAGGCCCGAAGTGAGGCCCAGCCGATTTTACCAGCCGGGCCTCATTTTAATATTTTAATATTTGAAATCCCGAAGCCAGCGGGAATGATGTCAAGGCCAGTGGCCTGGAACGGGAATTGGGGTCGGAGCCAGCCACCGCCGGGGACCCAAGGGAATGGTACCCGGCATAAGGTGAGTGCTGGCGGGCTGTGGGAGTTACCAAACAGATGTCACTGTGGGGAGGCGGAGGGAGGGCTGCGGCAGGGTAGGCCCAAAGATTCCTTCCAGGGCCCGGAGGAGCACTTACTGGCCTCCCCATGGAACCCAAGACATGCTTCTATTCTTACTTACACTCTATAAACCTGGACACATTTATCTCCAAGAAGTTACCCATAACTTGCCTGAAGATGCATTAAATCGCACTGTGCTGTACATTCAAAGGCAATAATTTGCAGAGAGCTCTTTGTATTTCTCTGTTTATCAATGCTTTGCTTTTTTCAGGGAATACTTTCAGGTTACTTTCTGTTCCCTGCTCACCTGGTGGTCGACAGTATAGGTAAGTGACCAGAATTTAGGCATCTGGAGTGATGTAGTGACTGTCTCAAATTTCCCCACACTCTAATGTGATAACCTTTTATGCTGTGCATCTGCAGTAGATAATCTCTGAAAATGAAATAATCTTAAACTAGTGTTGGTTCAGTTTGTAATTATTAAGAATCCAGATGATTTTGAGATAATTCTCACTGTTTGAAGATATACCAGGATGGACACTGTTTGAAGATATACCAGGATGGACACTGTTTGAAGATATGCCATGATGGACACTGTTTGAAGATATACCATGATGGACACTGTTTGAAGATATACCAGGATGGACACTGTTTGAAGATATACAAGGATGGGCACTGTTTGAAGATATACCATGATGGACACTGTTTGAAGATATACCAGGATGGACACTGTTTGAAGATATACCAGGATGGGGACTGTTTGAAGATATACCCGGATGGACACTGTTTGAAGATATACCAGGATGGACACTGAAGATATACCAGGATGGATACTGTTTGAAGATATACCAGGATGGGGACTGTTTGAAGATATACCAGGATGGACACTGTTTGAAGATATACCAGGATGGACACTGTTTGAAGATATACCAGGATGGACACTGTTTGAAGATATACCAGGATGGGCACTGTTTGAAGATATACCATGATGGACACTGTTTGAAGATATACCAGGATGGACACTGTTTGAAGATATACCAGGATGGGGACTGTTTGAAGATATACCAGGATGGACACTGTTTGAAGATATACCCGGATGGACACTGTTTGAAGATATACCAGGATGGATACTGTTTGAAGATATACCAGGATGGGGACTGTTTGAAGATATACCAGGATGGGGACTGTTTGAAGATATACCCGGATGGACACTGTTTGAAGATATACCACGATGGACACTGAAGATATACCAGGATGGATACTGTTTGAAGATATACCAGGATGGGGACTGTTTGAAGATATACCAGGATGGACACTGTTTGAAGATATACCAGGATGGACACTGTTTGAAGATATACCAGGATGGGGACTGTTTGAAGATATACCAGGATGGACACTGTTTGAAGATATACCAGGATGGACACTGTTTGAAGATATACCAGGATGGATACTGTTTGAAGATATACCAGGATGGGGACTGTTTGAAGATATACCAGGATGGGGACTGTTTGAAGATATACCAGGATGGGGACTGTTTGAAGATATACCAGGATGGACACTGTTTGAAGATATACCCGGATGGACACTGTTTGAAGATATACCAGGATGGATACTGTTTGAAGATATACCAGGATGGGGACTGTTTGAAGATATACCAGGATGGGGACTGTTTGAAGATATACCCGGATGGACACTGTTTGAAGATATACCACGATGGACACTGAAGATATACCAGGATGGATACTGTTTGAAGATATACCAGGATGGGGACTGTTTGAAGATATACCAGGATGGACACTGTTTGAAGATATACCAGGATGGACACTGTTTGAAGATATACCAGGATGGGGACTGTTTGAAGATATACCAGGATGGACACTGTTTGAAGATATACCAGGATGGACACTGTTTGAAGATATACCAGGATGGACACTGTTTGAAGATATACCAGGATGGGCACTGTTTGAAGATATACCAGGATGGGCACTGTTTGAAGATATACCAGGATGGGCACTGTTTGAAGATATACCCGGATGGGCACTGTTTGAAGATATACCAGGATGGGCACTGTTTGAAGATATACCAGGATGGGCACTGTTTGAAGATATACCAGGATGGGCACTGTTTGTAGATATACCAGGATGGGCACTGTTTGAAGATATACCAGGATGGGCACTGTTTGAAGATATACCAGGATGGGCACTGTTTGTAGATATACCAGGATGGGCACTGTTTGAAGATATACCAGGATGGGCACTGTTTGAAGATATACCAGGATGGGCACTGTTTGAAGATATACCAGGATGGACACTGTTTCAAGATATACCAGGATGGATACTGTTTGAAGATATACCAGCATGGATACTGTTTGAAGATATACCAGGATGGGTACTGTTTGAAGATATACCAGGATGGGCACTGTTTGAAGATATACCAGGATGGGCACTGTTTGAAGATATACCAGGATGGACACTGTTTGAAGATATACCAGGATGGATACTGTTTGAAGATGTACCAGGATGGATACTGTTTGAAGATATACCAGGATGGACACTGTTTGAAGATATACCAGGATGGCCACTGTTTGAAGATATACCAGCAAGACACTGTTTGAAGATATACCAGGATGGACACTGTTTGTAGATATACCAGGATGGGCACTGTTTGAAGATATAGAAGGATGAGGACTGTTTGAAGATATACCTGGATGGGCACTGTTTGAAGATATACCAGGATGGACACTGTTTGAAGATATACCAGGATGGACACTGTTTGAAGATATACCAGGATGGGCACTGTTTGAAGATATACCAGGATGGGCACTGTTTGAAGATATACCAGGATGGACACTGTTTGAAGATATACCAGGATGGACACTGTTTGAAGATATACCAGGATGGGGACTGTTTGAAGATATACCAGGATGGGGACTGTTTGAAGATATACCAGGATGGGGACTGTTTGAAGATATACCAGGATGAGGACTGTTTGAAGATATACCTGGATGGACACTGTTTGAAGATATACCAGGATGGACACTGTTTGAAGATATACCAGGATGGACACTGTTTGAAGATATACCAGGATGGACACTGTTTGAAGATATACCAGGATGGATACTGTTTGAATATATACCAGGATGGGGACTGTTTGAAGATATACCAGGATGGGGACTGTTTGAAGATATACCAGGATGAGGACTGTTTGAAGATATACCTGGATGGACACTGTTTGAAGATATACCAGGATGGACACTGTTTGAAGATATACCAGGATGGACACTGTTTGAAGATATACCAGGATGGACACTGTTTGAAGATATACCAGGATGGATACTGTTTGAAGATATACCAGGATGGACACTGTTTGAAGATATACCAGGATGGACACTGTTTGAAGATATACCAGGATGGACACTGTTTGAAGATATACCAGGATGGACACTGTTTGAAGATATACCAGGATGGGCACTGTTTGAAGATATACCAGGATGGGGACTGTTTGAAGATATACCAGGATGGGGACTGTTTGAAGATATACCTGGATGGGCACTGTTTGAAGATATACCTGGATGGGCACTGTTTGAAGATATACCAGGATGGACACTGTTTGAAGATATACCAGGATGGACACTGTTTGAAGATATACGAGGATGGGCACTGTTTGAAGATATACCAGGATGGACACTGTTTGAAGATATACCAGGATGGACACTGTTTGAAGATATACCAGGATGGGGACTGTTTGAAGATATAACAGGATGGGTACTGTTTGAAGATATACCCGGATGGACACTGTTTGAAGATATACCAGGATGGGCACTGTTTGAAGATATACCAGCAAGACACTGTTTGAAGATATACCAGGATGGACACTGTTTGAAGATATACCAGGATGGACACTGTTTGAAGAAACACCAGGATGGGCACTGTTTGAATATATACCAGGATGTGGACTGTTTGAAGATATACCAGGATGGGTACTGTTTGAAGATATACCAGGATGAGGACTGTTTGAAGATATACCTGGATGGACACTGTTTGAAGATATACCAGGATGGACACTATTTGAAGATATACCAGGATGGACACTGTTTGAAGATATACCAGGATGGACACTGTTTGAAGATACAAGGATGGACACTGTTTGAAGATATAGCAGGATGGACACTGTTTGAAGATATACCAGGATGGACACTGTTTGAAGATATACCAGGATGGACACTGTTTGAAGATATACCAGGATGGATACTGTTTGAAGATATACCAGGATGGACACTGTTTGAAGATATACCAGGATGGATACTGTTTGAAGATATACCAGGATGGACACTGTTTGAAGATATACCAGGATGGGGACTGTTTGAAGATATACCAGGATGGGCACTGTTTGAAGATATACCAGGATGGGGACTGTTTGAAGATATACCAGGATGGGGACTGTTTGAAGATATACCAGGATGAGGACTGTTTGAAGATATACCTGGATGGGCACTGTTTGAAGATATACCAGGATGGACACTGTTTGAAGATATACCAGGATGGACACTGTTTGAAGATATACCAGGATGGGCACTGTTTGAAGATATACCAGGATGGGTACTGTTTGAAGATATACCAGGATGGACACTGTTTGAAGATATACCAGGATGGGGACTGTTTGAAGATATACCAGGATGGGGACTGTTTGAAGATATACCAGGATGGGGACTGTTTGAAGATATACCAGGATGGACACTCTTTGAAGATATACGAGGATGGGCACGGTTTGAAGATATACCATGATGGACACTGTTTGAAGATATACCAGGATGGACACTGTTTGAAGATATACCAGGATGGGGACTGTTTGAAGATATACCAGGATGGACACTGTTTGAAGATATACCCGGATGGACATTGTTTGAAGATATACCAGGATGGATACTGTTTGAAGATATACCAGGATGGGGACTGTTTGAAGATATACCAGGATGGGGACTGTTTGAAGATATACCCGGATGGACACTGTTTGAAGATATACCAGGATGGACACTGAAGATATACCAGGATGGATACTGTTTGAAGATATACCAGGATGGACACTGTTTGAAGATATACCAGGATGGACACTGTTTGAAGATATACCAGGATGGACACTGTTTGAAGATATACCAGGATGGGCACTGTTTGAAGATATACCATGATGGACACTGTTTGAAGATATACCAGGATGGACACTGTTTGAAGATATACCAGGATGGGGACTGTTTGAAGATATACCAGGATGGACACTGTTTGAAGATATACCCGGATGGACACTGTTTGAAGATATACCAGGATGGATACTGTTTGAAGATATACCAGGATGGGGACTGTTTGAAGATATACCAGGATGGGGACTGTTTGAAGATATACCCGGATGGACACTGTTTGAAGATATACCAGGATGGACACTGAAGATATACCAGGATGGATACTGTTTGAAGATATACCAGGATGGACACTGTTTGAAGATATACCAGGATGGACACTGTTTGAAGATATACCAGGATGGACACTGTTTGAAGATATACCAGGATGGACACTGTTTGAAGATATACCAGGATGGACACTGTTTGAAGATATACCAGGATGGACACTGTTTGAAGATATACCAGGATGGGCACTGTTTGAAGATATACCAGGATGGGCACTGTTTGAAGATATACCAGGATGGGCACTGTTTGAAGATATACCCGGATGGGCACTGTTTGAAGATATACCAGGATGGGCACTGTTTGAAGATATACCAGGATGGGCACTGTTTGAAGATATACCAGGATGGGCACTGTTTGTAGATATACCAGGATGGGCACTGTTTGAAGATATACCAGGATGGGCACTGTTTGAAGATATACCAGGATGGGCACTGTTTGTAGATATACCAGGATGGGCACTGTTTGAAGATATACCAGGATGGGGACTGTTTGAAGATATACCAGGATGGGCACTGTTTGAAGATATACCAGGATGGACACTGTTTGAAGATATACCAGGATGGATACTGTTTGAAGATATACCAGCATGGATACTGTTTGAAGATATACCAGGATGGGTAATGTTTGAAGATATACCAGGATGGGCACTGTTTGAAGATATACCAGGATGGGCACTGTTTGAAGATATACCAGGATGGACACTGTTTGAAGATATACCAGGATGGATACTGTTTGAAGATATACCAGGATGGGGACTGTTTGAAGATATACCAGGATGGGCACTGTTTGAAGATATACCAGGATGGGCACTGTTTGAAGATGTACCAGGATGGATACTGTTTGAAGATATACCAGGATGGACACTGTTTGAAGATATACCAGGATGGCCACTGTTTGAAGATATACCAGCAAGACACTGTTTGAAGATATACCAGGATGGACACTGTTTGAAGATATACCAGGATGGGCACTGTTTGAAGATATACCAGGATGGGGACTGTTTGAAGATATACCAGGATGGGGACTGTTTGAAGATATACCAGGATGAGGACTGTTTGAAGATATACCTGGATGGGCACTGTTTGAAGATATACCAGGATGGACACTGTTTGAAGATATACCAGGATGGACACTGTTTGAAGATATACCAGGATGGGCACTGTTTGAAGATATACCAGGATGGGCACTGTTTGAAGATATACCAGGATGGACACTGTTTGAAGATATAACAGGATGGACACTGTTTGAAGATATACCAGGATGGACACTGTTTGAAGATATACCAGGATGGACACTGTTTGAAGATATACCAGGATGGGCACTGTTTGAAGATATACCAGGATGGGCACTGTTTGAAGATATACCAGGATGGGCACTGTTTGATGATATACCCGGATGGGCACTGTTTGAAGATATACCAGGATGGGCACTGTTTGAAGATATACCAGGATGGGCACTGTTTGAAGATATACCAGGATGGACACTGTTTGAAGATATACCAGGATGGATACTGTTTGAAGATATACCAGGATGGGGACTGTTTGAAGATATACCAGGATGGGCACTGTTTGAAGATATACCAGGATGGGCACTGTTTGAAGATGTACCAGGATGGATACTGTTTGAAGATATACCAGGATGGACACTGTTTGAAGATATACCAGGATGGCCACTGTTTGAAGATATACCAGCAAGACACTGTTTGAAGATATACCAGGATGGACACTGTTTGAAGATATACCAGGATGGGCACTGTTTGAAGATATACCAGGATGGGGACTGTTTGAAGATATACCAGGATGGGGACTGTTTGAAGATATACCAGGATGAGGACTGTTTGAAGATATACCTGGATGGGCACTGTTTGAAGATATACCAGGATGGACACTGTTTGAAGATATACCAGGATGGACACTGTTTGAAGATATACCAGGATGGGCACTGTTTGAAGATATACCAGGATGGGCACTGTTTGAAGATATACCAGGATGGACACTGTTTGAAGATATAACAGGATGGACACTGTTTGAAGATATACCAGGATGGACACTGTTTGAAGATATACCAGGATGGACACTGTTTGAAGATATACCAGGATGGGCACTGTTTGAAGATATACCAGGATGGGCACTGTTTGAAGATATACCAGGATGGGCACTGTTTGATGATATACCCGGATGGGCACTGTTTGAAGATATACCAGGATGGGCACTGTTTGAAGATATACCAGGATGGGCACTGTTTGAAGATATACCAGGATGGGCACTGTTTGTAGATATACCAGGATGGGCACTGTTTGAAGATATACCAGGATGGGCACTGTTTGAAGATATACCAGGATGGGCACTGTTTGTAGATATACCAGGATGGGCACTGTTTGAAGATATACCAGGATGGGGACTGTTTGAAGATATACCAGGATGGGCACTGGTTGAAGATATACCAGGATGTACACTGTTTGAAGATATACCAGGATGGATACTGTTTGAAGATATACCAGCATGGATACTGTTTGAAGATATACCAGGATGGGTACTGTGTGAAGATATACCAGGATGGGCACTGTTTGAAGATATACCAGGATGGGCACTGTTTGAAGATATACCAGGATGGACACTGTTTGAAGATATACCAGGATGGATACTGTTTGAAGATATACCAGGATGGGGACTGTTTGAAGATATACCAGGATGGGCACTGTTTGAAGATATACCAGGATGGGCACTGTTTGAAGATGTACCAGGATGGATACTGTTTGAAGATATACCAGGATGGACACTGTTTGAAGATATACCAGGATGGCCACTGTTTGAAGATATACCAGCAAGACACTGTTTGAAGATATACCAGGATGGACACTGTTTGTAGATATACCAGGATGGGCACTGTTTGAAGATATACCAGGATGGGGACTGTTTGAAGATATACCAGGAAGGGGACTGTTTGAAGATATACCAGGATGAGGACTGTTTGAAGATATACCTGGATGGGCACTGTTTGAAGATATACCAGGATGGACACTGTTTGAAGATATACCAGGATGGACACTGTTTGAAGATATACCAGGATGGGCACTGTTTGAAGATATACCAGGATGGGCACTGTTTGAAGATATACCAGGATGGACACTGTTTGAAGATATACCAGGATGGACACTGTTTGAAGATATACCAGGATGGGGACTGTTTGAAGATATACCAGGATGGGAACTGTTTGAAGATATACCAGGATGGGTACTGTTTGAAGATATACCCGGATGGACACTGTTTGAAGATATACCAGGATGGGCACTGTTTGAAGATATACCAGGATGGACACTGTTTGAAGATATACCAGGATGGATACTGTTTGAATATATACCAGGATGGGGACTGTTTGAAGATATACCAGGATGGGGACTGTTTGAAGATATACCAGGATGAGGACTGTTTGAAGATATACCTGGATGGACACTGTTTGAAGATATACCAGGATGGACACTGTTTGAAGATATACCAGGATGGACACTGTTTGAAGATATACCAGGATGGACACTGTTTGAAGATATACCAGGATGGATACTGTTTGAAGATATACCAGGATGGACACTGTTTGAAGATATACCAGGATGGACACTGTTTGAAGATATACCAGGATGGACACTGTTTGAAGATATACCAGGATGGACACTGTTTGAAGATATACCAGGATGGGCACTGTTTGAAGATATACCAGGATGGGGACTGTTTGAAGATATACCAGGATGGGGACTGTTTGAAGATATACCAGGATGAGGACTGTTTGAATATATACCTGGATGGGCACTGTTTGAAGATATACCAGGATGGGCACTGTTTGAAGATATACCAGGATGGACACTGTTTGAAGATATACCAGGATGGACACTGTTTGAAGATATACCAGGATGGGCACTGTTTGAAGATATACCAGGATGGACACTGTTTGAAGATATACCAGGATGGACACTGTTTGAAGATATACCAGGATGGGTACTGTTTGAAGATATACCCGGATGGACACTGTTTGAAGATATACCAGGATGGGCACTGGTTGAAGATATACCAGGATGGACACTGTTTGAAGATATACCAGGATGGACACTGTTTGAAGATATACCAGGATGGACACTGTTTGAAGATATACCAGGATGGGCACTGTTTGAATATATACCAGGATGTGGACTGTTTGAAGATATACCAGGATGGGTACTGTTTGAAGATATACCAGGATGAGGACTGTTTGAAGATATACCTGGATGGACACTGTTTGAAGATATACCAGGATGGACACTGTTTGAAGATATACCAGGATGGACACTGTTTGAAGATATACCAGGATGGACACTGTTTGAAGATATACCAGGATGGACACTGTTTGAAGATATACCAGGATGGACACTGTTTGAAGATATACCAGGATGGACACTGTTTGAAGATATACCAGGATGGATACTGTTTGAAGATATACCCGGATGGACACTGTTTGAAGATATACCAGGATGGATACTGTTTGAAGATATACCAGGATGGACACTGTTTGAAGATATACCAGGATGGGGACTGTTTGAAGATATACCAGGATGGGCACTGTTTGAAGATATACCAGGATGGGGACTGTTTGAAGATATACCAGGATGGGGACTGTTTGAAGATATACCAGGATGAGGACTGTTTGAAGATATACCTGGATGGGCACTGTTTGAAGATATACCAGGATGGACACTGTTTGAAGATATACCAGGATGGACACTGTTTGAAGATATACCAGGATGGGCACTGTTTGAAGATATACCAGGATGGGTACTGTTTGAAGATATACCAGGATGGACACTGTTTGAAGATATACCAGGATGGGCACTGTTTGAAGATATACCAGGATGGGGACTGTTTGAAGATATACCAGGATGGGGACTGTTTGAAGATATACCAGGATGGGCACTGTTTAAAGATATACCAGGATGGGGACTGTTTGAAGATATACCAGGATGGGGACTGTTTGAAGATATACCCGGATGGGCACTGTTTGAAGATATACCAGGATGGCCACTGTTTGAAGATATACCAGGATGGGCACTGTTTGAAGATATACCAGGATGGGTACTGTTTGAAGATATACCAGGATGGGGACTGTTTGAAGATATACCAGGATGGGGACTGTTTGAAGATATACCAGGATGGGGACTGTTTGAAGATATACCAGGATGGGGACTGTTTGAAGATATACCAGGATGGGCACTGTTTGAAGATATACCAGGATGGGGACTGTTTGAAGATATACCAGGATGGGGACTGTTTGAAGATATACCCGGATGGGCACTGTTTGAAGATATACCAGGATGGCCACTGTTTGAAGATATACCAGGATGGACACTGTTTGAAGATATACCAGGATGGGGACTGTTTGAAGATATACCCGGATGGGCACTGTTTGAAGATATACCAGGATGGCCAATGTTTGAAGATATACCAGGATGGGCACTGTTTGAAGATATACCAGGATGGGCACTGTTTGAAGATATACCAGGATGGGGACTGTTTGAAGATATACCAGGATGGGCACTGTTTGAAGATATACCCGGGTGGGCACTGTTTGAAGATATACCAGGATGGGCACTGTTTGAAGATATACCAGGATGGGCACTGTTTGTAGATATACCAGGATGGGCACTGTTTGAAGATATACCCGGATGGGCACTGTTTGAAGATATACCAGGATGGGCACTGTTTGTAGATATACCAGGATGGGCACTGTTTGAAGATATACCAGGATGGGCACTGTTTGAAGATATACCCGGATGGGCACTGTTTGAAGATATACCAGGATGGGCACTGTTTGAAGATATACCAGGATGGGCACTGTTTGAAGATATACCAGGATGGGCACTGTTTGAAGATATACCAGGATGGGCACTGTTTGAAGATATACCAGGATGGGGACTGTTTGAAGATATACCAGGATGGGGACTGTTTGAAGATATACCCGGATGGGCACTGTTTGAAAATATACCAGGATGGCCACTGTTTGAAGATATACCAGGATGGACACTGTTTGAAGATATACCAGGATGGGGACTGTTTGAAGATATACCCGGATGGGCACTGTTTGAAGATATACCAGGATGGCCAATGTTTGAAGATATACCAGGATGGGGACTGTTTGAAGATATACCAGGATGGGGACTGTTTGAAGATATACCAGGATGGGGACTGTTTGAAGATATACCAGGATGGGGACTGTTTGAAGATATACCAGGATGGGGACTGTTTGAAGATATACCAGGATGGGCACTGTTTGAAGATATACCAGGATGGGGACTGTTTGAAGATATACCAGGATGGGGACTGTTTGAAGATATACCAGGATGGGCACTGTTTGGAGATATACCCGGATGGGCACTGTTTGAAGATATACCAGGATGGGCACTGTTTGAAGATATACCAGGATGGGCACTGTTTGTAGATATACCAGGATGGGCACTGTTTGAAGATATACCCGGATGGGGACTGTTTGAAGATATACCAGGATGGACACTGTTTGAAGATATACCAGGATGGGGACTGTTTGAAGATATACCAGGATGGGCACTGTTTGTAGATATACCAGGATGGGCACTGTTTGAAGATATACCCGGATGGGGACTGTTTGAAGATATACCAGGATGGGCACTGTTTGAAGATATACCAGGATGGACACTGTTTGAAGATATACCCGGATGGGGACTGTTTGAAGATATACCAGGATGGACACTGTTTGAAGATATACCAGGATGGGGACTGTTTGAAGATATACCCGGATGGGCACTGTTTGAAGATATACCAGGATGGGCACTGTTTGAAGATATACCCGGATGGGCACTGTTTGAAGATATACCCGGATGGGCACTGTTTGAAGATATACCAGGATGGGCACAGTTTGAAGATATACCAGGATGGGCACTGTTTGAAGATATACCAGGATGGGCACTGTTTGAAGATATACCAGGATGGACACTGTCTGAAGATATACCAGGATGGATACTGTTTGTATTTGACTTAATGACTCCGATATTAGCGGGGAGATGAGATGGCAGTGGGGGGGGCGATTGGGCGCGTGGCAAACCCGCATGAACCAAACTTACCGTTTCCGACGCGATCCCACGTTGATCGACAATGGTTAACGTCCTCTTCGGGTTTCACGTCCGGCAGCTGGCCTGATTGACAGACTGGCTGCCGTCAGGAGCTGCAACGTGTGGGTGTGTGGGTGGGGGGGGGCGAGAAAGAGAGAGAGAGAGAGAGAGAGAGACATCATCCGGCGCTGGACTGGAAGATCGGGAGGTTGGGGAGAATGGAAGATCCGACAGTGGACTGGAAGACCGGGGGGGGGGGTAGATCAGGGTGGGGGGAGAGGGGAAGTTTGGGGAGGAGAGGGGAAGATCGTGGGGGGGGGGAGCGGGGAAGATCGGGGGGACATCGGGGGAAGATCGGGCGGGGGGGACATTTGGGGAAGAATGGGGGGGACATCTGGGTGAAGAGGGGGACATCAGTGGGACATCGGGAGGGTGAAGAGGGAGACATCGGACCGGGAGACATCGGACATCGGAGCAGGTTTCAAAGGTCGGTTCATTTCGTGTTTTCACTTCATTGCATGGTTTTTTATTTAATTTATTTAGTTTCTTTTTCCCTGATCCGGCCCTTCACGTCCGGTTTCACCAGGCGTGAATCAGAAGCGGTGGGTGAGCCACCCAGGTAAGTTAAAAATCTTTCTAATCCTTTCATCTGTCACAGGTAAAGTGCCTTAAGTACCTGAGGTACACTTGGCTCTTTAACTATCGGCGGGACTTCCGTTTCCGGGTCTCCCGCGCGCACACAGGTGGGTCCCTGGGAAACTCGGAAGTCGGCGGGTTGGAGCCGTCTTCCGAACCCGAAAGGGATTTCCGCGATTTTCGGAGCCCCCGCCCCCAACACACCCGCATTTGCCTCCTAAAATCACCCCCCATTGAGTTTTATCTTTAGCGGGTCAACAAGCTCCAAGAAGCTCCCATACATGTTAAATATGTACAAGTTCTAAAAAGGCAGTGGTTATTCAATCGTTGTTCAGTAACTGGCAAAGTCAACCCTCAGTGACACAGTTGTTTTGTTCCTGAGCCTATCGTCCAATTATATTGAAATCAAAACAGGGAGAATGTAAATATGCCGACCATTGTAATTAGCCTGGAAGCTTAATAAAGTTATTTGAGAAATCAGTGCGATGCCTTCAACGGAGTGGTTAAATTAGGAGGCTATAGTGTATAAAATAGTTTTTTCATTTATCGAGGTGAGTTTTATTACTAAGTGTTCATTTTGTTTCCCCTTAAGCGGGCACCTTGAAGAATAGGCTTGTTGCATATTTCTAATGTTGTAAGTTTCTAATGAACATTTTAATTCTGGGTTTTACAAAAAAATAATCTTTAGCCCAAACCATATTTTCACATTTTATTTTATTTTATGACCGTGGTGAAATCTGCAGCTCTGTGCACTGAATGTGAGCCATGTCATTCTCGTCATTTCACACCCACCCACTCAGCTGCTGAGCGATGTCAGAAAAGTGCCCTCCAAATACGCATTGATTCGATCGCGCAGGGAGATAGAACTTTCTGCATCCAACTCATCCAAAACATCCCAAGACATTTTTCTATTCTTACTCAGACTTTATAAACCTGAACATTTATCTCTGAGAAGTTACCCATATCTTGATCCATAAGCCTGCCTTGCCTGAAGATACATTAAATCGCACTGTGCTGTACGTTCAAAGGCAATAATTTGCAGGGAGCCCTTTGTATTTCTCTGTTTATTAATGCTTTGGGTTTTTTTCAGGGAATAAACTTCTCCTTTTCAGGTTATGTTCTGTTTCCTGTTTTCGCTGCTCACCTGGTGGTCGAGGGTATAGGTAAGTGACCTACTCTTAGGCATCTGTTAACAAAAGCACAAGAGTGACCTGATGACCGTCTCTAATTTTCCCACACTCTGACCATAGAATCATAGAATCATGCAGCACAGATGGAGGCCACTTGGCCCATCGTGCCTGTGCCGGCTCTTTGAAAGAGCTATCCAATTAGTCCCACTCCGCTACTCTTTCCCAATAGCCCTGCAAATTTCTCATTTTCAAATATACATACAATTCCCTTTTGAAAGTTATTATTGAATCTGCTTCCACCGCCCTTTCAAGCAGAGCATTCCAGATCAGAACAACTCGCTGCGTAAAAAAATTCTCCTCATCTCCCCTCTGCTTCTTTTGCCAATTACTTTAATTGGGTGTCCTCTGGTTACCGACTCTACTGCCAGTGGAAACAGTTTCTCCATACCTACTCTATCAAAACCCCTCCTAGTTTTGAACAATTACATTAAGTCTCCTCTTAACCTTCTCTGCTCTAAGGAGAACAATCCCAGCTTCTCTAGTCTCTCCACTGGTGATACCATCGTCAGCTGCTTCACAATGACCTTCCTTCCATCATTAGGTCACAAATGGGGATATTCGCTGATGACTGCACACTGTTCAATTCCATTCGCAACCCCTCAAATAATGAAGCAGTCCGTGCCCGCATGCAGCAAGACCTGGACAACATCCAGGCTTGGGCTGATAGGTGGCAAGTAACATTCGCACCAGACAAGTGCCAGGCAATGACCATCTCCAACAAGAGAGAGTCAAACCACCTCCCCTTGACATTCAACAGCATTACCATCGCCAAATCCCCCACCATCAACATCCTGGGGGTCAACATTGACCAGAAACTTAACTGGACCAGCTACAAGAGCAGGTCACAGGCTGGGTATTCTGTGGCCATTGACTCATCTCCTGACTCCCCATAGCCTTTCCACCATCTACAAGGCACAAGTCAGGAGTGTGATGAATACTCTCCACTTGCCTGGATGAGTGCAGCTCCAACAACACTCAAGAAGCTCGACACCATGCAGAACAAAGCAGCCCGCTTGATTGGCACCCCATTCACCACCCTAAACATTCACTCCCTTCACCACCGGCGCACAGTGGCTGCAGTGTGTACCATCCACAGGATGTACTGCAGCAACTCGCCGAGGCTTCTTCGACAGCACCTCCCAAACCCGCGACCTCTACCACCTAGAAGGACAAGAGCAGCAGGGCACATGGGAACAACACCACCTGCATGTTCCCCTCCGAGTCACACACCATCCTGACTTGGAAATATATCACCGTTCCTTCATCGTCACTGGGTCAAAATCCTGGAACTCCCTTCCTAACAGCACTGTGGGAGAACCTTCACCACACGGACTGCAGCGGTTCAAGAAGGCGGCTCACCACCACCTTCTCAAGGGTAATTAAGGATGGCCAATATATTGGCCTTGCCAGCGACGCCCACATCTTATGAACGAATTAAAAAAAACTGTTCCCATTGGCGGAAGGGTCAAGAGCCAGAGGACACAACCTTTCCCGTGCTCCTGCTCTCTCTCTCCTCTCTCGCTCCTCCTTTTATTGCTGATCCCGCGCTCTGCTCTCTCTCTCTCTCCTCTCTCTCTCCTCCTTTTATTGCTGATCCCGCGCTCTGCTCTCTCTCTCTCCTCTCTCTCCCCTCCTTTTATCACTGATCCCACGCTCCGATCCCTCTCTCCTCTCTCAATCCTTTTATCACTGATTCCATGCTCCGCTTTCTCTCTCCTCTCTCTCTCCTCCTTTTATTGCTGATCCCGCGCTCTGCTCTCTCCCTCTCTCCTCTCTCTCCCCTCCTTTTATCACTGATCCCACGCTCCGATCCCTCTCTCCTCTCTCAATCCTTTTATCACTGATTGCATGCTCCGCTTTCTCTCTCCTCTCTCTCTTCTCCGTTTATTGTCGATCCCACGCTTTGCTCTCCCTCTCTCTCTCTCTCCTCCGTTTATTGTCGATCCCTCTCTCCTCTCTCACTCCTCCTTTTATCGTCGATCCCACGCTCCGATCCCTCTCTCCTCTCTCTCTCCTCCTTTTATCGTCGATCCCACGCTCCGATCCCTCTCTCCTCTCTCTCTCCTCCTTTTATCGCTGATCCCATGCTCCGATCTCTCTCTCGTCTCTCTCTCCTCCTTTTATCGCTGATCCCACGCTCCGATCCCTCTCTCCTCTCTCTCTCCTCCTTTTATCGCTGATCCCACGCTCCGCTCTCTCTCTCCTCTCTCTCTCCTCCTTTTATCGTCGATCCCATGCTCCGATCCCTCTCTCCTCTCTCTCCTCCTTTTATCGTCGATCCCATGCTCCGATCCCTCTCTCCTCTCTCTCTCTCTCTCTCTCCTTTTATCACTGATCCCACGCTCCGATCCCTCTCTCCTCTCTCTCTCTCTCTCCTTTTATCACTGATCCCTCTCTCCGCTCTCTCTCCTCCTTTTATCACTGATCCCGCACTCCACTCCCTCTCTCTCCGCTCCCTCTCTCCTCTCTCTCTCTCTCCCCTTTTATCACTGATCCCTCTCTCCGCTCTCTCTCCTCCTTTTATCACTGATCCCGCACTCCACTCCCTCTCTCTCCGCTCCCTCTCTCCTCTCTCTCTCTCTCCCCTTTTATCACTGATCCCTCTCTCCGCTCTCTCTCCTCCTTTTATCACTGATCCCGCACTCCACTCCCTCTCTCTCCTCTCTCTCTCTCCTTTTTTCACTGATCCCTCCCTCCGCTCTCGCTCCTCCTTTTCTTACCGATCCCACGCTCCACTCCCTCTCTCTCCTCTCTCTCGCTCCTCCTTTTGTTGCTGATCCCGCGCTTCGATCCCTCTCTCCTCTCTCTCTCCTCCTTTTCTTACCGATCCCACGCTCCACTCCCTCTCTCTCCTCTCTCTCGCTCCTCCTTTTGTTGCTGATCCCGCGCTTCGATCCCTCTCTCCTCTATCTCTCCTCCTTTTATCACTGATCCCACGCTCCAATCCCTCTCTCCTCTATCTCTCCTCCTTTTATCACTGATCCCACGCTCCACTCCCTCTCTCTCCTCTCTCGCTCCTCCTTTTGTTGCTGATCCCACACTCCGCTCTCTCTCTCCTCTCTCTCTCCTCCTTTTATCGCCGATCCCACGCTCTCTCTCTCTCTCTCCTCCTTTTATCGCCGATCCCACGCTCTCTCTCTCTCTCTCTCCTCCTTTTATCGCCGATCCCACGCTCTCTCTCTCTCTCTCCTCCTTTTATCGCCGATCCCACGCTCTCTCTCTCTCTCCCCCTTTTATCGCCGATCCCACGCTCTCTCTCTCTCTCCTCCTTTTATCGCCGATCCCACACTCTCTCTCTCTCTCCTCCTTTTATCGCCGATCCCACGCTCTCTCTCTCTCTCCTCCTTTTATCGCCGATCCCACACTCTCTCTCTCTCCTCCTTTTATCACTGATCCCACGCTCTCTCTCTCCTCTCTCTCCTCCTTTTATCGCCGATCCCACGCTCTCTCTCTCTCTCCCCCTTTTATCGCCGATCCCACGCTCTCTCTCTCTCTCCTCCTTTTATCGCCGATCCCACACTCTCTCTCTCTCTCCTCCTTTTATCGCCGATCCCACGCTCTCTCTCTCTCCTCCTTTTATCGCCGATCCCACGCTCTCTCTCTCTCTCTCCTCCTTTTATCGCCGATCCCACGCTCTCTCTCTCTCTCCTCCTTTTATCGCCGATCCCACACTCTCTCTCTCTCCCCCTTTTATCGCCGATCCCACGCTCTCTCTCTCTCTCCTCCTTTTATCGCCGATCCCACACTCTCTCTCTCTCTCCCCCTTTTATCGCCGATCCCACGCTCTCTCTCTCTCTCCCCCTTTTATCGCCGATCCCACACTCTCTCTCTCTCTCCCCCTTTTATCGCCGATCCCACGCTCTCTCCTCTCTCTCCCCCTTTTATCGCCGATCCCACACTCTCTCTCTCTCTCCCCCTTTTATCGCCGATCCCACACTCTCTCTCTCTCTCCCCCTTTTATCGCCGATCCCACGCTCTCTCTCTCTCTCTCCTCCTTTTATCACTGATCCCACGCTCTCTCTCTCTCTCCTCCTTTTATCGCCGATCCCACGCTCTCTCTCTCTCTCCCCCTTTTATCGCCGATCCCACGCTCTCTCTCTCTCTCTCCTCCTTTTATCACTGATCCCACGCTCTCTCTCTCTCCTCCTTTTATCGCCGATCCCACGCTCTCTCTCTCTCCTCCTTTTATCGCCAATCCCACACTCTCTCTCTCTCTCCTCCTTTTATCGCCGATCCCACGCTCTCTCTCTCTCTCCTCCTTTTATCGCCGATCCCACACTCTCTCTCTCTCTCCCCCTTTTATCGCCGATCCCACGCTCTCTCTCTCTCTCCCCCTTTTATCGCCGATCCCACACTCTCTCTCTCTCTCCCCCTTTTATCGCCGATCCCACGCTCTCTCTCTCTCCTCCTTTTATCACTGATCCCACGCTCTCTCTCTCTCTCCCCCTTTTATCGCCGATCCCACACTCTCTCTCTCTCTCCCCCTTTTATCGCCGATCCCACGCTCTCTCTCTCTCCTCCTTTTATCACTGATCCCACGCTCTCTCTCTCTCTCTCCTCCTTTTATCGCCGATCCCACACTCTCTCTCTCACTCCTCCTTTTATCGTCGATCCCACGCTCCGATCCCTCTCTCCTCTCTCTCTCCTCCTTTTATCGTCGATCCCACACTCCGCTCTCTCTCTCCTCTCTCTCTCCTCCTTTTATCGTCGATCCCACCCTCCGATCCCTCTCTCCTCTCTCTCTCCTCCTTTTATCGTCGATCCCACGCTCCGATCTCTCTCTCCTCTCTCTCTCCTCCTTTTATCGTCGATCCCACACTCCGCTCTCTCTCTCCTCTCTCTCTCCTCCTTTTATCGCTGATCCCATGCTCCGATCTCTCTCTCGTCTCTCTCTCCTCCTTTTATCGTCGATCCCACACTCCGCTCTCTCTCTCCTCTCTCTCTCCTCCTTTTATCGCTGATCCCATGCTCCGATCTCTCTCTCGTCTCTCTCTCCTCCTTTTATCGTCGATCCCACACTCCGCTCTCTCTCTCCTCTCTCTCTCCTCCTTTTATCGCTGATCCCATGCTCCGATCCCTCTCTCCTCTCTCACTCCTCCTTTTATCGCTGATCCCATGCTCCGATCTCTCTCTCCTCTCTCTCTCCTCCTTTTATCGCTGATCCCACGCTCCGCTCTCTCTCTCCTCTCTCTCTCCTCCTTTTATCGTCGATCCCACACTCCGCTCTCTCTCTCCTCACTCTCTCCTCCTTTTATCGCTGATCCCACACTCCGCTCTCTCTCTCCTCTCTCTCTCCTCCTTTTATCGTCGATCCCACACTCCGCTCTCTCTCTCCTCACTCTCTCCTCCTTTTATCGCTGATCCCACGCTCCGATCCCTCTCTCCTCTCTCACTCCTCCTTTTATCGCTGATCCCATGCTCCGATCTCTCTCTCCTCTCTCTCTCCTCCTTTTATCGTCGATCCCACGCTCCGATCCCTCTCTCCTCTCTCACTCCTCCTTTTATCGTCGATCCCACGCTCCGCTCTCTCTCTCCTCTCTCTCTCCTCCTTTTATCGCTGATCCCACGCTCCGATCCCTCTCTCCTCTCTCACTCCTCCTTTTATCGCTGATCCCATGCTCCGATCTCTCTCTCCTCTCTCTCTCCTCCTTTTATCGTCGATCCCACGCTCCGATCCCTCTCTCCTCTCTCACTCCTCCTTTTATCGTCGATCCCGCGCTCCGATCTCTCTCTCGTCTCTCTCTCCTCCTTTTATCGCTGATCCCGCGCTCCGATCCCTCTCTCCTCTCTCTCTCCTCCTTTTATCGCTGATCCCATGCTCCGATCCCTCTCTCCTCTCTCTCTCCTCCTTTTATCGCTGATCCCACACTCCGCTCTCTCTCTCCTCTCTCTCTCCTCCTTTTATCGTCGATCCCACGCTCCGATCCCTCTCTCCTCTCTCACTCCTCCTTTTATCGTCGATCCCGCGCTCCGATCTCTCTCTCGTCTCTCTCTCCTCCTTTTATCGCTGATCCCGCGCTCCGATCCCTCTCTCCTCTCTCTCTCCTCCTTTTATCGCTGATCCCATGCTCCGATCCCTCTCTCCTCTCTCTCTCCTCCTTTTATCGCTGATCCCACGCTCCGATCCCTCTCTCCTCTCTCTCTCCTCCTTTTATCGCTGATCCCGCTCTCCGATCCCTCTCTCCTCTCTCTCTCCTCCTTTTATCGCTGATCCCACGCTCCGCTCTCTCTCTCCTCTCTCTCTCCTCCTTTTATCGTCGATCCCATGCTCCGATCCCTCTCTCCTCTCTCCTCCTTTTATCGTCGATCCCACGCTCCGCTCCCTCTCTCCTCTCTCTCTCTCTCTCTCCTTTTATCACTGATCCCTCTCTCTGCTCTCTCTCCTCCTTTTATCACTGATCCCGCGCTCCGCTCCCTCTCTCCTCTCTCTCTCTCTCTCTCCTTTTATCACTGATCCCTCTCTCTGCTCTCTCTCCTCCTTTTATCACTGATCCCGCACTCCACTCCCTCTCTCTCCGCTCCCTCTCTCCTCTCTCTCTCTCTCTCCTTTTATCACTGATCCCTCTCTCCGCTCTCTCTCCTCCTTTTATCACTGATCCCGCACTCCACTCCCTCTCTCTCCGCTCCCTCTCTCCTCTCTCTCTCTCTCTCCTTTTATCACTGATCCCTCTCTCCGCTCTCTCTCCTCCTTTTATCACTGATCCCGCACTCCACTCCCTCTCTCTCCTCTCTCTCTCTCCTTTTTTCACTGATCCCTCCCTCCGCTCTCGCTCCTCCTTTTCTTACCGATCCCACGCTCCACTCCCTCTCTCTCCTCTCTCTCGCTCCTCCTTTTGTTGCTGATCCCGCGCTTCGATCCCTCTCTCCTCTATCTCTCCTCCTTTTATCGCTGATCCCACGCTCCAATCCCTCTCTCCTCTATCTCTCCTCCTTTTATCGCTGATCCCACGCTCCAATCCCTCTCTCCTCTATCTCTCCTCCTTTTATCGCTGATCCCACGCTCCACTCCCTCTCTCTCCTCTCTCGCTCCTCCTTTTGTTGCTGATCCCACACTCCGCTCTCTCTCTCCTCTCTCTCTCCTCCTTTTATCGCCGATCCCACGCTCTCTCTCTCCTCTCTCTCCTCCTTTTATCGCCGATCCCACGCTCTCTCTCTCTCTCTCTCCTCCTTTTATCGCCGATCCCACACTCTCTCTCTCTCTCCCCCTTTTATCGCCGATCCCACACTCTCTCTCTCTCTCCCCCTTTTATCGCCGATCCCACACTCTCTCTCTCTCTCCCCCTTTTATCGCCGATCCCACACTCTCTCTCTCTCCCCCTTTTATCGCCGATCCCACACTCTCTCTCTCTCTCCCCCTTTTATCGCCGATCCCACACTCTCTCTCTCTCCCCCTTTTATCGCCGATCCCACGCTCTCTCTCTCTCCTCCTTTTATCACTGATCCCACGCTCTCTCTCTCTCTCTCTCCTCCTTTTATCGCCGATCCCACGCTCTCTCTCTCTCTCTCCTCCTTTTATCGCCGATCCCACGCTCTCTCTCTCTCTCTCCTCCTTTTATCGCCGATCCCACACTCTCTCTCTCTCCCCCTTTTATCGCCGATCCCACGCTCTCTCTCTCTCCTCCTTTTATCACTGATCCCACGCTCTCTCTCTCTCTCTCTCCTCCTTTTATCGCCGATCCCACGCTCTCTCTCTCTCTCTCCTCCTTTTATCGCCGATCCCACGCTCTCTCTCTCTCTCTCCTCCTTTTATCGCCGATCCCACGCTCTCTCTCTCTCTCCCCCTTTTATCGCCGATCCCACGCTCTCTCTCTCTCCTCCTTTTATCACTGATCCCACGCTCTCTCTCTCTCTCTCTCCTCCTTTTATCGCCGATCCCACGCTCTCTCTCTCTCCTCCTTTTATCACTGATCCCACGCTCTCTCTCTCTCTCTCTCCTCCTTTTATCGCCGATCCCACGCTCTCTCTCTCTCACTCCTCCTTTTATCGCCGATCCCACACTCTCTCTCTCTCTCCTCCTTTTATCGCCGATCCCACGCTCTCTCTCTCTCTCCTCCTTTTATCGCCGATCCCACACTCTCTCTCTCTCCTCCTTTTATCACTGATCCCACGCTCTCTCTCTCCTCTCTCTCCTCCTTTTATCGCCGATCCCACGCTCTCTCTCTCACTCCCCCTTTTATCGCCGATCCCACGCTCTCTCTCTCTCTCTCCTCCTTTTATCACTGATCCCACGCTCTCTCTCTCTCTCCTCCTTTTATCGCCGATCCCACGCTCTCTCTCTCTCCCCCTTTTATCGCCGATCCCTCTCTCCTCTCTCTCCCCCTTTTATCGCCGATCCCACGCTCTCTCTCTCTCTCCCCCTTTTATCGCCGATCCCACGCTCTCTCTCTCTCTCCTCCTTTTATCGCCGATCCCACGCTCTCTCTCTCCTCCTTTTATCGCCGATCCCACGCTCTCTCTCTCTCTCCTCCTTTTATCGCCGATCCCACACTCTCTCTCTCTCTCCCCCTTTTATCGCCGATCCCACGCTCTCTCTCTCTCTCCCCCTTTTATCGCCGATCCCACACTCTCTCTCTCTCTCCCCCTTTTATCGCCGATCCCACACTCTCTCTCTCTCTCCCCCTTTTATCGCCGATCCCACACTCTCTCTCTCTCTCCTCCTTTTATCGCCGATCCCACACTCTCTCTCTCTCCCCCTTTTATCGCCGATCCCACACTCTCTCTCTCTCTCCCCCTTTTATCGCCGATCCCACGCTCTCTCTCTCTCCCCCTTTTATCGCCGATCCCACACTCTCTCTCTCTCTCCTCCTTTTATCGCCGATCCCACACTCTCTCTCTCTCTCCCCCTTTTATCGCCGATCCCACGCTCTCTCTCTCTCCCCCTTTTATCGCCGATCCCACACTCTCTCTCTCTCTCTCCCTTTTATCGCCGATCCCACGCTCTCTCTCTCTCTCCCCCTTTTATCGCCGATCCCACACTCTCTCTCTCTCTCCCCCTTTTATCGCCGATCCCACACTCTCTCTCTCTCTCCCCCTTTTATCGCCGATCCCACACTCTCTCTCTCTCTCCTCCTTTTATCGCCGATCCCACACTCTCTCTCTCTCTCCCCCTTTTATCGCCGATCCCACGCTCTCTCTCTCTCTCCCCCTTTTATCGCCGATCCCACGCTCTCTCTCTCTCTCCCCCTTTTATCGCCGATCCCACGCTCTCTCTCTCTCTCCTCCTTTTATCGCCGATCCCACACTCTCTCTCTCTCTCCCCCTTTTATCGCCGATCCCACACTCTCTCTCTCTCTCCCCCTTTTATCGCCGATCCCACACTCTCTCTCTCTCTCTCCCTTTTATCGCCGATCCCACACGCTCTCTCTCTCTCCTCCTTTTATCGCCGATCCCACGCTCTCTCTCTCCTCCTTTTATCGCCGATCCCACGCTCTCTCTCTCTCTCTCCTCCTTTTATCGCCGATCCCACGATCTCTCTCTCTCTCTCCCTTTTATCGCCGATCCCACGCTCTCTCTCTCTCCTCCTTTTATCACTGATCCCACACTCTCTCTCTCTCCTCCTTTTATCTCTGATCCCACGCTCTCTCTCTCTCTCCTCCTTTTATCACTGATCCCACACTCTCTCTCTCTCCTCCTTTTATCTCTGATCCCACGCTCTCTCTCTCTCTCCTCCTTTTATCTCTGATCCCACGCTCTCTCTCTCTCTCCCCCTTTTATCGCCGATCCCACACGCTCTCTCTCTCTCCCCCTTTTATCGCCGATCCCACACTCTCTCTCTCTCTCCTCCTTTTATCACTGATCCCACGCTCTCTCTCTCTCTCTCCTCCTTTTATCGCCGATCCCACGCTCTCTCTCTCTCCTCCTTTTATCACTGATCCCACGCTCTCTCTCTCTCTCCTCCTTTTATCGCCGATCCTACGCTCTCTCTCTCTCTCCTCCTTTTATCGTCGATCCCACGCTCCGATCCCTCTCTCCTCTCTCTCTCCTCCTTTTATCGCCGATCCCACGCTCTCTCTCTCTCTCTCCTCCTTTTATCGCCGATCCCACGCTCTCTCTCTCTCCTCCTTTTATCACTGATCCCACGCTCTCTCTCTCTCTCCTCCTTTTATCGCCGATCCTACGCTCTCTCTCTCTCTCCTCCTTTTATCGTCGATCCCACGCTCCGATCCCTCTCTCCTCTCTCTCTCCTCCTTTTATCGCCGATCCCACGCTCTCTCTCTCTATCTCCTCCTTTTGTCGTCGATCTCACGCTCCACTCCCTCTATCTCCGCTCTCGCTCCTCTTTTTGTTGCTGATCTTGCTCTCCGCTCTCCCTACTCAGTCCCACCCGCCCTTTGACTCCCCTTTTATGTTTATATGTTTATAAAAGACTTTTAGGTTCCGTTTTGTTACCTGCTAATCTATTCTCATACACTCTCTTTGCCCCTCTTATTTCCTTTTTCAGTTCTCCCCTGTACTTCTCTACTTTCTGTATTCTGCTTGATTATCTACTGTGTTATGAACCAGACATTTATCATAAGCCTTCTTTTTCTGTTTCATTTTAATCTCTATATCTTTAGTGGATGATCCATCTCGGCCTCCTCCCGATATCCCCACCATCACGGAAGCCAGTCTTCGGCCAATTCGATTCACTCCACGTGATATCAAGGAACGGCTGAGTGCACTGGATACAGCAAAGGCTATGGGCCCTGACAACATCCCGGCTGTAGTGCTGAAGACTTGTGCTCCAGAACTAGCTGCGCCTCTGGCCAAGCTGTTCCAGTACAGCTACAACAATGGCATCTACCCGACAATGTGGAAAATTGCCCAGGCATGTCCTGTCCACAAAAAGCAGGACAAATCCAATCCGGCCATTTACCGCCCCATCAGTCTACTCTCAATCATCAGCAAAGTGATGGAAGGTGTCGTCGACAGTGCTATCAAGCGACACTTACTCACCAATAAGCTGCTCACCGATGCTCAGTTTGGGTTCCGCCAGGACCACTCGGCTCCAGACCTCATCACAGCCTTGGTCCAAACATGGACAAAAGAGCTGAATTCCAGAGGTGAGGTGAGAGTGACTGCCCTTGACATCAAGGCAGCATTTGACCAAGTGTGGCACCAAGGAGCCCTAGTAAAATTGAAGTCAATGGGAACCAGGGGGAAAACTCTCCAGTGGCTGGAGTCATACCTAGCACAAAGGAAGATGGTAGTGGTTGTTGGAGGCCAATCATCTCAGCCCAAGGACATTGCTGCAGGAGTTCCTCAGGGCAGTGTCCTAGGCCCAACCATCTTCAGCTGCTTCATCAATGACCTTCCCTCCATCAAAAGGTCAGAAATGGGGATGTTCGCTGATGACTGCACAGTGTTCAGTTCCACTCGCAACCCTTCAGATAACGAAGCAGTCCGTGCCCACATGCAGCAAGACCTGGGCAACATCCAGGCTTGGGCTGATAAATGGCAAGTAACATTCGTGCCAGATAAGTGCCAGGCAATGACCATCTCCAACAAGAGAGAGTCTAACCACCTCCCCTCGACATTCAACAGCATTACCATCGCCAAATCCCCCACCATCAACATCCTGGGGGTCACCATTGACCAGAAGCTTAACTGGACCAGCCACATAAATACTGTGGCTACAAGAGCAGGTCAGAGGCTGGGTATTCTGCGGCGAGTGACTCACCTCCTGACTCCCCAAAACCTTTCCACCATCTACAAGGCACAAGTCAGGAGTATGATGGAATACTCTCCACTTGCCTGGATGAGTGCAGCTCCAACAACACTCAAGAAGCTCGACACCATCCAGGACAAAGCAGCCCGCTTGATTGGCACCCCATCCACCACCCTAAACATTCACTCCCTTCACCACCGGCACACTGTGGCTGCAGTGTGTACCATCCACAGGATGCACTGCAGCAACGCGCCAAGGCTTCTTTGACAGCACCTTCCAAACCCGTGACCTTTAACACCTAGAAGGACAAGGGCAGCAGGTACATGGGAACAACACCACCTGCACGTTCCCCTCCAAGTCACACACCATCCTGACTTGGAAATATATCCCCGTTCCTTCATCATCGCTGGGTCAAAATCCTGGAACTCCCTTCCTAACAGCATTGTGGGAGAACCTTCACCACACGGACTGCAGGGGTTCAAGAAGACGGCTCACCACCACCTTCTCAAGGGCAATTAGGGATGGGCACTAAATGCCGGCCTCGCCAGCGACGCCCACATCCCATGAACAAATAAAAAAAAAGTCATCCAGGGAGCTCTAGCTTTCGATGCCCTTCCTTTCCCCCTGGTGGGACTGTGCCTAGTCTGTGCCCGAACTATCTCCTTTTGAAGGCCTCCAGAAATTCACTGCCTTTCTGACTTGAACTACTCTGCTCTTCCCAATCTATATGAAAATAATGTCTTCCGTTAAAACAACTCTACTTTCGCTACAAGCCTCTCTAATCTCTGAATTAATGCATTCAGCCACTTCAGTGCTGCTATCAGGAGGCCTGTAGACAACTCCCATTACAGTTTTATATCCTCACTTATTCCTCAATTCTAACCGTAGAGTCTCCACTTTCCTTTCCTTATATCCGCTGTTATAATGTTGTAATAGTATCTTTAATCAATAAGGCTGCCCCTCCTCCTCTTCCAGTTTCCCTATCCTTCCTAAAGACCTTATAACCTGGAATATTTAACTCCCAATCATGACCAGCTTGCAGCCATGTCTCAGTAATGGCCACCATCTCACATCCTCTGAGCTGTATTTGAGCTTCTAATTCACTCAATTTATTTCTTATACTCCGTGCGTTAGTCCATAAAACTCTTATTTGGGCAAGAGACCATGACCCGTCCTTCTGCCCTGATGCTGTCTTTCTCACACCGTTTAATTTAACACGTTTCTTATTTGTCAATCCTGCTGTAACTACTTTAGTTATTTTAGTATTCCCATCACCTGGAGTATCTATATCACTGTTTGTGACCTGATCTCTGCTCTTATCCCTTTTTTACTCTTTAAACTATCATTTTTACTATTGTTTCTGACTGAGCCTCCCCTCCTCTATTTATTAGTTTAAAGTCCTTTATACCTCCCTATTTATCCTTTCTGCTCAGACCTTGGTCCCAGCCTGGTTCAGGTGGAGCCCATCCCATTGGTACAGCTCCCTCCTGTCCCAGTCCCAGTGCCAACGTCCCATGAAATGGAACCCCTCCTTCCCACATCACTCCTTTAACCACATGTTCACCTTCCTGATCAGTTTGCCCCTCTGCCAATTAACACGTGGCTCGGGTAATAATCCTGAGATTACCACCCTCGAGGACCTGCTTTTTAATTTGGCTCCTAACTCCTGATACTCCCTCCGCAGGACCTCCTCCATTTTCTTCACTATGTCACTGGTCCCAACATCGACCATGATAACTGGATCTTCCCCCTCCCCTTCCAAATTCCTTTCCAGCCACAATGAGACATCCCATTACCCTGGCACCAAGTAGGCAAAATACCCTTCGGGAGTCTCAGTCGTGACAGCAGAGGACTCTATCAACCCCCCTGATTATAGAATCCCCTATGACTATAACCTTTCTATTCTGCTCCTCCTCCCTCTTGGACTGCCTCATGCTCCATGGTTAGCATTCTGGGCATCCTCCCTGTAGCCTTCATCCTTATCCTCACAGGTATCAAGGGCTAGATTTTTGCCCATTCCTAGTCAATACATGGAAAATCTAGCCCCAAGTACCTGGTACCTGTTGGATAGGACCAGTGTCTGTGGGACCTCCTCTCTACCCCTCCCTCCCTTATGTGTCAGAGTATCTCTAACTTGCTCTCCGGCTCAAGCTCAAATTTCTTCTTCTAAAGATGTAGGATTAGATTTGGATTTCCCTAGCAAAGAACTGGTACAATCACAATAGGTTGAATGTCCTGCTTCTGTGCTGTAAACCACTTTGGTTCTAAATAACACCAGAGGGAAATCAAAGGACATTAGACATTTCCTGATTCATTACCATATGTTTTGAATGCTTCTAACCCCTCACTCACTTTGGCATTGAAATTGTGCTGTGGGATAATAGCAAACTGCATTCTCAGGTCTGATTTGCTGCACTCGCAGTGGGGATCCATCTTCACAGGGAACACATTGCACTAATCACAGATATGCAATGAATGGGTAAAAATTTCCTGCTGCGTGTCCTCAATTTCCCAAGGTGCACGTCTTGTGAATGTTGCTTTCCGCTGGATCGCGGAAATATCCCTTTAATATATTCGTCTGAAGGTCCTCTCTGTGCTCCCTTTATGGAGGCATCGATCCATGTGAAATAAATGCATTCACGTCTCCACTAAAATACCAGAGAGGGGTATTTCGGACAAACGTATCAAGAGTTTGTATGTTAGTATCCCAAGGTGTAATTTCAGAGCCTACATCTTTAGAAGAAGAAATTTGAACTCAATGTAAATGTACTGAGTTCTACCTTGTGTACAGGGTTTCCTGTTTCCTTACGTTAAAGTCTTCATATTGAAGTTTAGAATTGTCAGAATTATTTAAATGTTAGAACATTAGCCAATTTGTCTACATTTTCCTGATAGTTGGCAGTTCCTTAATTAGCAACACACACACTTGTCGGTTTCATCTTATGCTAAAAATTGAAAGCACTTGTCAATGAACAAGTGAATGGATTAAATATGTTATTTTGCTACAGTGGATTAATTTTTTACTTTGAAATCCAATTAACTTTTACTCAGAACCATAGAGCAGAATACATCAGGTTTTAATTTAGGTTAATTTTAAATTTGTAACCTAATAGCACTTTGCAAAAATAAATGCTCTACAAACCTGTCTGGATAACATTCAAACACTGCAGAATCATAAATGAATGGCACATTAGAGTATTCTCTGGTTGCACAGGGCCCCTTAAGGTTACTTCATCATTGTGGAAACCTAATGGATATTTTCCTTCTATCTCATTGAATTAATAGTGAAGTCCAATTGTGTACTCAGAGCATATTATTGAAATACATAGATTACCAGAAATAACACTGATGCTAACAATACAATATAAATCTTACGAACAATACAAACAAAACTTAACATTTTATTTTCTGATTTGATAAAATTGTATCTACTGCAATAAGAATCTGTTGAATGAATGCAGAATAAAATATCAGTAAATCACATAGATGCTTTTTGTTTCTAGACACTGTTTGCTGATTGGTATTGAGCAAGTGTTATGTTACGTACCTCCTCCATGGCTCTGACAGAGATAGGGGAACCGCCACACGTTTCCTAGTCCCACACAAAAACCAACACATGTTAACATGTACTGAGCTTTGTTGTCCCATTTTGGTCGGTCATCCACCTCTTCCACTTCCCTCCTCTCCAGTTCTTCATAGGAGGGAATTCTATCTTCCAAGCCAGGATT
This sequence comes from Heptranchias perlo, assembly GCF_035084215.1. Classification (NCBI taxonomy): domain Eukaryota; kingdom Metazoa; phylum Chordata; class Chondrichthyes; order Hexanchiformes; family Hexanchidae; genus Heptranchias; species Heptranchias perlo. The sequence goes on along the minus strand of NC_090326.1, from coordinate 9,230,778 downwards.
CGGCAAACTGAGTCTTGGCATTGCGGTTCAGAGAGAGAGATGTGCAGCCCTACAAGAAAGCACACGCTGTCTCTGACAGGGAGCAGACAGGCAGAAGGGGGTCTGAATAAAGTGGAAGGTGCTATTGTTGACTGAGTGCTTTTATACTGAACCTTTAGCACCATAGCCTGAAAGTGTATATGCTGTGGACAGACGTGTCAGCAGAATGCCTGATTAACCTAGTAAAATTTGATAATTATTAATGCTCTTTATCACCTGGAAGATTACTGCTCTCAGGTTCAATCATGGGTTTAGTAACAGAAGATTACTCAATTTAGATTTATTTGCTTTTTAATAATGATGAAGATTGTAAACCATCTCTTTCCCCACCTCTGTTTAACTTATGCAACTTGTGTTACAAATAGTTTCTTTTACTGCAAGGGAATACAAATCAGCACTTTTTATGTAAGTCGTATTAGCCAGATAAGACATTTCAGGAAGTACAGAAAGTGAAAAACCATAAGGATAATTACTGTCATCTGATCATTTCAGCATGAATCTCCCGAAGGATCTTTTTCAACTGATAATGACATTCTCAAAGTGTGATCAGTATAAAAGATCCAGACAAAGTGAAGAAAAGTTAAAACATTAAAATAAATAAAGTCTTATCGTACAGTTTTATTTAATTAAAAGTACTGGTGCCTGCTGCAACTCTTCTATTTCTGCTACCTATTGCGATAGGTTTGAGCCGCCATGTGATGGGACATTGGTCCTCTGTGAGACGGTGTCCCTTTGCTTTATGGAGCCTTGTACTGTACCATCTTTTTGCATGTGCCATAGATCTACAAATGAAAGGCTCTTCTAAAAGGTCGAAGGGGGGGGTGTGGAGAGAGACAGAGAAAAAGAGAATCTTCCAGCTGCCAACCTGTCAACCTCACATCACAAGGAGGCCACCTTGTAGAAGTAGACTAGGCGCGAGAGCAAGTAAGGTAGCTGGTATAAAGAGTAGACATGGTGGTAAGGCATTGCTAAATTAGGGTGTGTGATATTATTGGAACCTTTTGTTAAATTTTGTTCTGGAAAGTAAAAATTGATTGACCACATCGACTTCAGAGTTCAGTTCTGTGGATGTTTGCAACTTAGTGGACTTGGCCGATGACGTGAGAGTGTGACTTCTGTATTATGAAGACAAGATACAGAAGTCTTTGGCAATGCAAGCCTTTGTGAGGCAGTTAGAGGAGGGAGGAGTGGTGGTAAAGGGAGGGATTTTATTCGATTCCACGACTTTTATTTAGTGAAAGCATTTAGCTATATCGTGTACTCCTTTCTGTTTAGCGATATTATGTCGGACGTAGCAAGCAACAATGAATTTGAAGACTTTTGCTGGACCGGACTGCAGGGCTCCATCAGATTTATGCAGGCATCTGAATCAGGAAGTCAAAATGCCTTTGGTCTGCTCTATTAAAATTCATGTAGTCCCAGAGGCTTGTTATATTTGTCCTTCCCTTCTGTCTATGGATGCCTTATTGGAGTTGTACCTCATGGCTGCAGCCGTTCTCCCTGATCGCCAGTCAACCATCCTGATATATGGCTCTGAGTCACTAAGGTTGGTATGGTAGCTTGTCATAAAATAAAAGGATCATCCTTGGTAGTGGACATTGACTTGCAGGGTAAGGTGGCTGGCATCACACATTAGCTGGACGTTTATTGAATGCCACATGTGTTCCATCAATTGCTCCTTGGGAACCCTGACAATCTATAGAATTGGATGGCTCGCTCTCTTTGTTTTTGCACGTTCCATGGCCAAGGTAATAAACTCCAAGACCCGTCTAAATAGAGCGTCAGTGACCTTCTTTATACAACGATGTGCTGTTGCCTGACGAACATGACAAAAGCCACCCAAGGCTGCCTGGAAGGACCGAGTACCAAAGAAATTCATGGCAGTGGTCATTTTCACTGCTACAGATAATGCTGTTCTCCTGGTGGAGGTGAGCTGCATGTCTTTATATACTATATAAATACAGTATAGTATGAATATATACTATACCGGTATAATTTCCCTGTAGGCATTGATAGGCAAAGAAATCTAACTAAGACCTTCTAGGTTTGTAAACCTTGAGGAGTGGGTATCAACTTTTAGGTAGCAAACATCTTCTCTGATGCCTCAGTCTAAAAGTTCCAATCCAGCCTCTTCCATGCCCTTCTCCTCCTCCCTACATGGCACATTGTTAGATCCATTTCCCCAGTCATAAGATCATAGGAACAGCAATGGTCATTCAATCCCTCGAGTCTGTTCTGCTAGTCAATTATTTCATGGTGGATCTGTACCTGAACTCCATTTACCCACTTTAGTTCACATCCCTTGATATCCTTACTCAACAAAACTCTGTTGATCATAGCCTTGAAAATTTCAATTGACCCAGCATCCACAGCTGGACAGGGGGACAGAATTCCACACTTCCACTACCCTTTCTTTGCGTGAAAAGATGCTTCCTGATTTCACTCCTGAACGGTTTAGCCTTTTGTTCTACACTCCCCCACCAGAGGAAATAGTTTCCCTGTATCTACCCTCTTGAATCCTTTTATCATTTTAAACATCTCAATCAGATCACCCCTCAACCCTCCAAACTCAAGGGAATACAAGCTGAGTTTATGCAACCTGTCCTCGTAATTTAACCCTTTGAGCCCCTTTAGCATTCTGGTGAATCTGCGCTCTACCCCGTCCAAGGCCGATATATCCTTCCTGAGGTGCGGTGCCCAGGACTGAACGCAGTACTCCAGATGGGGTCTGACCAAGGCTCCGTACAACTGAAGCATAACTTCCTCCCCACTTTGTATTCCAGACCCCTTGAGATAAAGGCCAACATTCCATTAGCCTTTTTGATTACTTTGAGTACCTGTGCACTAGCTTTCAGTGGTTTGTGTACATGGACACCTAAATCCCTTTGTTCCACCACAGCTCAAGTCTCACCATTAAGAAAATACTTCAATGTATCGTTCTTCGATCCAAACTGGGGATGACCTCACACTGCCCCACATTGAACTCCATCTGCCACAGCCACTCACATAGTCCGTTTATGTCCCTTTGTAACTTTCTGCTCCGATCTATACAACTAACTGTGCCTCCTAACTTAGTGTCAGTTGAAAGCTTGGATATACAACTCTCTATTCCTTCTATCAGTCATTACTAGATATAGTGAGAAACTGAGGACCCAGACTGAGAGGCTGGCCTAACTGCTGGGTGGGAAAGCCAGTGCTAGTACGCCACAGCCGGGGACCACTGGAGGCGGTCCTCGGCAACCTGAGAAGATTGGGGCATGCTGGAGGTAGGGGGAGGGGTCTCAGAGCAAGGAGGGAGGGAAGGGTGGAGAGAGAGATCGAGGGGGGGCGGGAGGGGGGTCGGCCGAGCGTGAGGAGGGAGAGGTCGCGGCAGAAGATGTGCTTGGTGGTCCGGGGTGGGGGAGGCACTCCTGCTCCTCCTGGCCCACAAGCAGTGCTGGAAAGGCACTCACCTGCTGGAGTCGGCAGTTCCCGCCTCCCTTCAGCTGCCGGGTTTCCCGAAACTTGGGAATTCCGGCCCTCAGCTGTTAAATTCAAGATGGCTCCCAAAACCTGAGGAACGGAGCCTCATTTAAATATTATAATCACTGACCCGCCTCTCCAGAGCGAGTTACTCAGACGTCCCCAAACCGGCCGCGGTTAAACTGGAAGTAGGTGCATTCATGGCGGGTTGGGGGCGGGTTTCACATATTTACCAAATTAAACCACACCCCCGCCCCTCGAACCCCTCCCACCCATTGTGGGGGGGGGTTAAAAGTCCCCCCTAAGTGTTCATTTAACAAGTCTGCCATTTTATTTTATTATCCATTATAGTATCGCCTGCATTTGTCTTTAAAGGGCCCACGTTCTCGTTTACCACTCTCTCTTAATACATTTATAAAAAACTTTTACTGTTAGCTTTGATATCCTTTGAAGGACTTTTTTCAGATTCCCTTTTTGCACCTCTTATTACTTTCTTTGTATCCCTTTACTGCTTTCTATAGCTGACCCAGTCTGCTGGATTCCCACCTTTCCATGCATTTGTGTAAGGCTTTTCTGTTACCAGCTTTGCTGACCATTGTTGCTTAACTATACAAGCGGAGCTTTTGCCACTCAGGGGTAGTCTCGAAATTCACTTTCTCAAGTACTCACAAAACTTCTCAGGAGATGTCTTCAGAGAGGTTGAAGAGCAAGAACCAACAAAAATCACAGTGAAGGCAAAGTTCCCCGGAAGCTTCAGTCAACAAATCAAAAAAAAAAGCCTCCATGATAAGGCCTCTGCCTCAGGTATACTGCTGAGCTGCTCACACCGCTCCTTAAATAGTGGCTGTTCTCTGATCGGTTGGATAGGAAGCTGAGGAAATGGCACAGGAACATTCCATGCATCAGGATGGGTCCAGGCAGGTGGCAATGCTGACTGGTGAGCTGCTCGGTGGAAAATTTTACTGCTCGTTTTTTTTGATGCGGGGCTGTAGTGATAGACCACACCGTCCCCATTTTATGCCTCAAAACCACCCAAAAGACAGGCGGTTTTTCACAGGAAAATCCAGACTCAAGTAGCACACCACTGGTGCGCATTGAGTTTCTCCATCAGACTGATTCCTGGGATGGCAGGACTGACGTACGAGGAGAGATTGGGTCGACTCGGCCTGTATTCTCACTAGAGTTTAGAAGAATGAGAGGTGATCTCATCGAAACATATAAAATTCCAACAGGACTAGACAGACTGGATGCAGGGAGGATGTTCCCGACGGCTGGGGAGTCCAGAACCAGGGGTCACAGTCTCAGGATACGGGGTATGCCATTTAGAACCGAGATGAGGAGAAATTTCTTCACTCAGAGGGTGGTGAACCTGTGGAATTCTCTACCACAGAAGGCAGTGGAGGCCAAGTCATTAGATGTATTCAAGAAGGAGATAGATATATTTCTCAATGCTAAAGGGATCAAGGGATATGGGGAAAAAGCGGGAACAGGGTACTGAGTTAGACGATCAGCCATGATCATTTTGAATGGCGGAGCAGGCCCAAAGGGCCGAATGGCCTACTCTTGCTCCTATTTTCTATGTTTCTATGTTTCTAAACCTCTCCATCAATGTTACTGAGTGGTGTGACAATCCCGGTGCTTACCGTAGATTTTTTTTCCTGCCTGGTACTTAAGTTGTCATGAACCATTGGCTTGGATTTACCTCCACTGTCCCTCCCCAGTTGTGGGGATTAATCAGGCGACAAGGACTGATGCTGCCTCCTCTGTCCCAGACTCGATTTTCTTCCCTCCAGCCCCGCCAGCACCTTCCCCCACCTGCTACATGCCGATGCCAGCAGGAGGGTGGGACCCAGCCTCCCAATTCCCTCCTGTCCACCCCTCTTACGTCTACTCCCCGGCACGAACCCGTTGGAAGATGCCGGTAGGCCCGGGACTGTGGTGGGAAAGACCCCGAATGCTTCAGATGGGGGGGGGAGAGGCCTTGGGAGAGGCCTCCATTCCCTCCAATCCACCTGGATGGCTCAGTGGGAAGCCATGGAATAGTTTAAAATGATAAAGGGATTCGGTAGGATAGATTCACAGAAACTATTCCATGGCTTCCCACTGAGCAATCCAGGTGAATTGGAGGGAATGGAGGCCTCTCCTAAGGCCTCTCCCGAGCCCCGCCCTCCATTTGCAGCATTTCGGGTCATTCCCACCGCAATCCCAGGCCTACCGCTACCTCGATTAGATCATAGAATCATAGGATCATAGAAAGTTACGGCACAGGAGGAGGCCATTTGGCCCATCGTGTCCTTGCCGGCCGAAAAAGAGCTATCCAGTTTAATCCCACTTTCCAGCACTTGGTCTGTAGGCCTGTGGGTTTCGGCACTTCAAGTGCACATCCAAGTACTTTTTAAATGAGTTGAGGGTTTCTGCCTCTCCCACCCTCTCAGGCAGTGAGTTCCAGACCCCCACCACCTTCTGGGTGAAATTTTTTTTCCTCAGCTCCCCTCTAATCCTTCTACCAATCACTTAAAATCTATGCCCCCTGGTCACTGACCCCTCTGCTAAGGGAAATAGGTCCTCCCTATCCACTCTATCTAGTCCCATCATAATTTTATACACCTCAATTAAATCACCCCTCAGCCTCTTTTGTTCCAAAGAAAACAACCTCAGCCTATCCAATCTTTTCTCATAGCTGAAATTCTCCAGTCCTGGCAACATCCTCGTAAATCTCCTCTGTACCCTGTCTAGTGCAATCACATCTTTCCTGTAATGTGGTGACCAGAACTGTATGCTGTACTCAAGCTGTGGCCTAACCAATGTTTTATACAGTTCCAGCATAACCTCCCTGCTCTTATATTCTATGCCTCGGCTAATAAAGGAAAGTATCCCGTATGCCTTTTTAGCCACCTTATCTACCTGTCCTGCTACCTTCAGGGATCTGTGGACATGCACTCCAAGGTCCCATCGTTCCTCTACACCTCTCAGTATCCTCCCATTTATTCACTCCTCAATCTTCTAAATTCAAGTGAACACAAATCATGTGTAAGCCCCGGAATCATTCCGGTGAATCTGCGCTGTACCTCCACCAAGGCCAAAATATCCTTCCTAAGGTTGAGTGCCTAGAACTGATCGCAATATTCCAGATGGGAGTCTGACCAAGGCTCTGTACAACTGAAGCATTGTTTCCTCACTTTGGTATTCCAACCCCCTTGAGATAAAGGCCAACTTTCCATTGGCCTTCTTGATTACTTTTTGCACCTGTGCGCTAGCTTTTAGTGAGTCATGTACATGGACACTTTGCTCATCCACAGCTCCTGATGTTTCACCATTAAGAGAATATTCCAATATGTCTTTCTCGGATCTGAACTGGATATCCACCAGGATGATTATTGAGCAGACCATAGGGATGCTGAAGCAGAGGTTCAGGTGTCTGGACAGATCTGGGAGCTCCTTCCAATGTGCCCCACGAAGAGTCCCCCACATTGTGGTGTTGTGCTGCATACTGCACCACCTCACGATACAGAGAGGCCTGCATTTGGAGGAGGCAGAGCAGCAGCAGGAGTCCTCATTGGACAAGGAAGACCAGGGAGAAGGAGAGGAAGCAGCAGAAGAAAGAGGGCCACCTCAGCAAGAGATGTGAGGGACCAGGTCATTGCTCAGTGGTTCCGCTGATCGGCTCCTTCCCCTGCCCTGAAAACTTTCTCAGAGCCTTGCTGCCTTAACAGTCCTTGTACCTCCTTCACCACTCCCTTAATACTTCATTAAAGAACATTCAAACCATTCAGAAAATGTCTATACCAATGATATACTGACAATGCAGACTTGCAATTCTCTCCACACTGTTGCAAAGGAATCTGGCAGAAAGGAATGCACTTTGGCTTTAAGAGGTGCAATCTCACCTTTATTTGGTTTCGGGAGCCCTGCCAGAAATTTTGCCGCGAAAATGAGCGGGCAGCTGGTCAAACATATTAAAATGAGGCCCGGGACTTCAAGTTGCCTGGGCCTCATGCTGGCGAAGCCACGGGGACTTACTGTTCACCATGGGGACTTGTTGTTCACCATGGGGACTTGCTGCTCACCATGGGGAGTTACTGTTCACCATGGGGACTTGCTGCTCACCATGGGGACTTGCTGCTCACCAGGGGGACTTGCTGCTCACCATGGGGATTGCTGTTCACCATGGGGATTGCTGTTCACCATGAGGACTTGCTGCTCACCACGGGGACTTGATGTTCACCATGGGGACTTGCTGCTCACCACGGGGACTTGATGTTCACCATGGGGACTTGCTGCTCACCATGGGGATTGCTGTTCACCATGGGGCTTGCTGTTCACCATGGGGATTGCTGTTCACCATGAGGACTTGCTGCTCACCACGGGGACTTGATGTTCACCATGGGGACTTGCTGCTCACCAGGGGGACTTGCTGCTCACCACGAGGACTTGCCGTTCACCACAGGGACTTGCAGTTCACTATGGGGACTTACACTTCACCAATGGGGACTTGCTGCTCTCCAATGGGGACTTGCTGCTCTCCAATGGGGACTTGCTGCTCTCCAATGGGGGCTTGCTGGTCTCCAATGGGGACTTGCTGCTCACCAATGGGGACTTGCTGCTCTCCAATGGGGGCTTGCTGGTCTCCAATGGGGACTTGCTGCTCACCAATGGGGACTTGCTGCTCTCCAATGGGGACTTGCTGCTCTCCAATGGGGACTTGCTGCTCATCAATGGAGACTTGCTACTGACTATTGGGGGCTTGCTGCTCACCAACGGGGACTTGCTGCTCTCCAATGGGGGCTTGCTGCTCTCCAATGGGGGCTTGCTGGTCTCCAATGGGGACTTGCTGCTCACCAATGGGGACTTGCTGCTCTCCAATAGGGACTTGCTGCTCTCCAATGGGGACTTGCTGCTCACCAACGGGGACTTGCTGCTCTCCAATGGGGGCTTGCTGCTCTCCAATGGGGGCTTGCTGGTCTCCAATGGGGACTTGCTGCTCACCAATGGGGACTTGCTGCTCTCCAATAGGGACTTGCTGCTCATCAATGGAGACTTGCTACTGACTATTGGGGGCTAGCTGCTCACCAATGGGGACTTGCTGGTCACCAACGGGGACTTGCTGCTCACCAATGGGGACTTGCTGCTCTCCAATGGGGGCTTGCTGGTCTCCAATGGGGACTTGCTGCTCTCCAATGGGGGCTTGCTGGTCTCCAATGGGGACTTGCTGCTCACCAATGGGGACTTGCTGCTCTCCAATAGGGACTTGCTGCTCATCAATGGAAACTTGCTACTGACTATTGGGGGCTTGCTGCTCACCAATGGGGACTTGCTGGTCACCAACGGGGACTTGCTGCTCACCAACGGGGACTTGCTGCTCACCAACGGGGACATGCTGTTCACCAATGGGGACTTGCTGGTCTCCAATGGGGGCTTGCTGCTCACCAACGGGGGCTTGCTGTTCGCCAACGGGGACTTGCTGCTCACCAATGGGGACTTGCTGCTCTCCAATGGGGGCTTGCTGGTCTCCAATGGGGGCTTGCTGGTCTCCAATGGGGACTTGCTGTTCACCAATGGGGGCTTGCTGGTCTCCAATGGGGACTTGCTGCTCACCAATGGGGACTTGCTGCTCACCAATGGGGACTTGCTGGTCTCCAATGGGGACTTGCTGCTCACCAATGGGGACTTGCTGGTCTCCAATGGGGGCTTGCTGCTCACCAATGGGGACTTGCTGCTCTCCAATGGGGACTTGCTGGTCTCCAATGGGGTCTTGCTGGTCTCCAATGGGGACTTGCTGCTCTCCAATGGGGGCTTGCTGGTCTCCAATGGGGACTTCCTGCTCACGCTCCCCACTGCTCCAATTCCCGTCCTAAGTTAAAATTGGACCATTGGTGTTTTCTTATTTGTTTAAGTAAGGCTTCATAATTTAGATTTAAAAGAATGCTCCATCTTTTGATTATTGTAAATGGTTAACCAGACCACAATGACTAAATACATGAAATGCTTTTCAATGTCTCAGCAGTTCTTTGGGTCTGTGCTTCTGATGGCTCGTAAACTAATTTAGATCCTGTCCAACCATCTACATGCTTGTTAAACTGCACTAATAATGTTGTTCTGTAAAACATTGACCAGAATGGGTAATCTGCATTTTTTAAAAACGATATAATCTTTTAGATCTGAACCCACCCAGGCATGCATCAGATATTTGACTGATGAATTTAAAAAGATATTTTAAAATTTAAATAAGCAAAACATTTGACAACCTGTGCATAGATCCAGATCCTGAGGGGTTTACATTTTTTCTCAAGCTATCAGACAATGATGTAGACAACTTGCACATTCATAACATTCGTGACGCCAGTGAGAATGATTCTATTGATGCTGTTCAGGTCCAGAAACAGTCCCCATTCCTTATACCCCCCCCCGCCCCGCTTATGGCAGGCAATCATCTATACTGGGCAATTAACCATAACCATTTTCCATCACCGTACGAACACAAGAACATAGGAACAGGAGTAGGCCATTCAGCCCGTTGAGCCTGTTCCGCCATTCAATTAGATCATGGCTGATCTGTATCTTAACTCCATCTACCCGCCTTGGTTCCGTAACCCTCAATACCTTTGGCCAACAAAAATCTATCGACCTCAGTTTTGAAATTTTCAGTTGACCCCCAGCCTCAACAGCTTTTTGGGGTTGAGTTTTCCAGATTCCCACTGCCCTTTGTGTGAAGAAATGCTTCCTGACATCACCGCTGAATGGCCTAGCTCTAATTTTAAGGTTATGCCCCCCCTTGTTCTGGACTCTCCCACCAGAGGAAATAGTTTGGACTATAAATCGGGCCATGTAGCACCCGTTTTGTCGGCGCTATGTGGACTCCTAAGGACCCAAAATGGCGTCTAGCGTGACGTGCACCATGTAAAGTAGGGAGAATACGTGGTAGATCAGTGGGCAATGCTGATTTAAAATGACAGATATGATTTTGGATCTCAACGCTCCAGTCTTAACCTCGCACAGCTGGACAGGTTGTAGATGGCCTGGAGGACCCCCCCTGGTTCAGACCATCTGAACAAGGTTGCTGCCAACCATGGGTGGGCTACTAGGGCTCCCGCTAGGCATTGAACACAACTGGGAGCATGCAAAGAGGCACACAGAGCAGATCAAGCTGCGAGGAGAGGGAGGAGGAGGAGGAGGAGGAGGAGGAGGCGTAGAGCACTGAGCAAGGGGTCATATCCAACGAGGGCCTTCAGGCTATCCCCTCATGAGGTGGCTCATGACTCTGGTCAGGAACGCATGCACGCACGCAGAGCAGGCCTACAATGAGAGCCATGCGGCCGCACAGAATGTCGTCAAGCCCACCGTAGGCGTCCTAAAGCAACACTTCCGCTGCCTGGACCGTTCTGGAGGAGCCCTGCAGTACTCAGCTGAGCGGGCGTCAAGATTCGTCGTTGTATGCTGCATGCTGAACAACCTCGCCTTTACGAGGGAACGGCCCTTGCCACCGCCTATCCGGCAAGACCTTGAGCTAGAGGCAGAGGAAGAGGAGGAAGACGCGGAGGAGGAGGAGACGGAGGAGGAAATGGAGGAAGAGGCAAGGCGGCAACAAGGTGCACAGGCCCTGTCTGCCAGGGCTCTGTGTGCTCTCCTTATTAATGAGCGACATCAGTAACCTCAACAACACCTCCCAAGTCACCAACAGTCCCACACTCCCTACCTTTCCTCTCCCACATGACCATTCAATCGCTCTCCTTATGATTACACGTTGCTTCCTCCCGCAGCTCATCGCAGAAATAAAAACCACCACCAACTGCGACATCAAATAAAAATTTATAAATTAATACATGAAATGATTGAAACAACATTACACTGTTCACCCTGTGCATTCCCTCAGTGCCTGCTGTCCGTGTGTCTTTTCCTTTCTTAGTGCTCCTACGAGGTGCATCCCCAGTGGCTGGAGCATGGGTGGTGAAAGGCTGCTCACCTTCAGTTGAGGAGAGTGCAGATCGCCATGGAGGACGACCTCGAGCAGCTCTGGGCCGGGAGGGCCCGGCTTCAGACTGCACCACCTCAGCCTGGGCTGCAGCAGTCTGGGCCTGGCTGGCTGACAGGCAACAGCAAGGGCACTGGCGGAGTGGCAGGGGTGGGAGCAGGAATGTTATCGTCCTGAGAGAGGACAGCAGGTTCGTCTTCCATGGAGCCACTGCCACTCTCCAGGGACGATGCCTCAGCAATCCTGGTGATCTCCTGGAGAACGGATTGCTGGACTGATGTGATGCCCTGGAAGCCCCGTTCCACAGTGGAACCCAGAGTCAGGATAGCAGCAGTCTGAGCTTCCAAAGCAGCAGTCTGAGCTTGGATGGCAGATGTTTGTGCTGCAATGGAAGCTGTGACATCAGTCATCAGACGCTGTATCATGGTGGGTTCCACAGATGGAGGTGACCACCCGTTCCATGTGGGTATGGATGAGCTCCACAAGCTCTGCGCCAAGTTGGAGCTGGACTCCTCCATGCCCCTTGACACTGTGCGCAGGCTTTCTGACAGGCTTTCCAGTGCACCAAGCATTTGGTTGTGTACACCCATCAGCCGTCTTCTGTAGCCTGGCCCATCGAAGTCATCATCTGACTCTTCTGCAGCAGAACTAGTGAGCGACCTCATCTTTAGCGAGCTGGCACCTGTGGTATCCGTTCCCCCTGCCCTGGCTCCTGCGCACTTGTGCCCGGTGTCTCACCATGTGCAGATCCCTCCTCTATCCTAGCCTCTAAAGGACGCGCAGTGTCACTCTCTGAGCTGGTGGATGCGAGTGTCTGATCGAGTGATGGTGTGGCTTCATTATCTTCCTCCTCCACCACCCCCACCTCGGACGGTGCCGGCTCCAGTTATTGCGTTTCTGCAATGACAAAGGGACACGGATTGAGCCGTGGAGCAGGGGTGGAGAAAGTAAGACGTGCGTGCTGACACCATCTGCAGCACGTGAGTCAGAAAAGACTGTGGGATGAGGGAGAAGTGGGAAGCGAGAAGGAAGATTAGGTATGCAGAGACCCTCATCGTCGGTATCTCCAGCATCACCAGTGGTCATGGCCTCAGCGCCGGCCCACGCAATGATGGCCAGCACTGTCTCTTCCATGGGGGTGAGGACATGTAGGAGTGCCTGTCCTCCTCCAGGTCTTTGCTGCTGTCTGCTGTTATGTGCCACCTTCTCCTGCAAGACAGAGGGAAGTGTGTCAGTGCAAGGTGTTTGGGTGATGTGGCTGTCATTGTTGAATAGCTGCCAGTGTGTGTGACCTGTGAGTTGTGGGTGTGTAGATTGCAGCAGTGGTACTATGTGAGGGTGAGATGCAGCATCCGAAGTGCAGCGTTGTGTATGGATGGGCAGTGTTTGTTGGTGGGTGGGTGATGGGGGGTGTGGTGGGTGGAGCAGTGGTGCAGTTGGTAGGATCTGCCACTTGACACTTGAATTCACTCACCTTGACCACTCGTGTCAAATCATTGAACTTTTTCCTGCTCTCCATCTACGTGCGTGGTGCAATGCTCCTGGCATTCAATTCCAGGGCCACTTCCTCCCACTGCCCCAACAGCTGGTGTCTGGAGGGTCTCCGACAGGATGGCCCTCCATGCATCCGCCTCGTGCGCCAGGGCCTCCAGTGCGCCATCGGAGAGCCTCGGTGCACGCTCTCTCGCAGGTCCAGCCATTAGACTTTTCTTCCACCACCGATTGAATTGACAGTGCACCTCCCCTTTAAGAGGTGCAGGTTGCCCTTAAGTAGTGCTGGCCACGCCCCATATCGGGCTCCCTGCTGGTGCGCGCAGCCACTCAGCAGCGCAGGTAGCGTGGCTACATGCAGCAATCACGGAGATTATGAGGCTGCACGAACCTCAGGTGATGCCTGCATCTCAGCGACCGGGCGCGGGTTAATCACGCAACGCCACCCCCGCGCCCAGTTTTGAGGGTTATCCAATTTAACTCCCTTTCTCTCTATCTACTCGATCAAATCCTTTAATCATCTTAAACAACTCAATCAGATCAACCCTTAATCTTCTATATTCAAGGGAATACAAGCCAAGTCTATGCAACCTGTCCTCATGATTTATCTCTTTCATTCTGGTGCTGCACACCTCCAAAGACGATATATCCTTCCTAAGGTGCGGAGCCCGGAACTGAATGCAGTACTCCAGATGGGGGCCTATGTAACTAACTTAACTTCCACCCCATTGCATTTCAGCTGCCTTGAGAAGGCCAACATTCCATTGGCCTTTTTAGTTATTTTTTGTACCTGTCCACCAGCTTTTAGTGATTTCTGTATTTGGATACTGCAAAGGCTATGGGCCCCGACAACATCCCGGCTGTAGTGCTGAAGACATGTTCTCCAGAATTAGGTGACGAAGGACGAAAGCTCCGAAAGCTTGTGATTTTCAAATAAAACTGTTGGACTATAACCTGGTGTTGTAAGATTCCTTACATTTGTCCACCCCAGTCCATCACCGGCATCTCCACATCTAGCCAAGCTGTTCCAGTACAGCTACAACACTGGCATCTACCCGACAATATGGAAAATTGCCCAGGTATGTCCTGTCCACAAAAAGCAGAACAAATCCAATCCGGCCAATTACCGCCCCATCAGTCTACTCTCAATCATCAGCAAGGTGATGGAAGGTGTCGTCGACAGTGCTATCAAGCAGCACTTACTCACCAATAACCTGCTCACCGATGCTCAGTTTGGGTTCCGCCAGGACCACTCGGCTCCAGACCTCATTACAGCCTTGGTCCAAACATGGATAAAAGAGCTGAATTCCAGAGGTGAGGTGAGAGTGACTGCCCTTGACATCAACGTAGCATTTGACTGAGTGTGGCATAAAGGAGCCCTAGTAAAATTGAAGTCAATGGGAATCAAGGGGAAAACTCTCCAGTGGCTGGAGTCATACCAAGCACAAAGGAAGATGGTAGTGGTTGTTGGAGGCCAATCATCTCAGCCCCAGGACATTGCTGCAGGTGTTCCTCAGGGCAGTGTCCTAGGCCCAACCATCTCCAGCTGCTTCATCAATGACCTTCCCTCCATTATAAGGTCATAAATGGGGATATTCGCTGATGATTGCATAGTGTTCAGTTCCATTCGCAGCCCCTCAGATAATGAAGCAGTCCATGTCCGCATGCAGCAAGACCTGGACAACATCCAGGCTTGGGCTGATAAGTGGCAAGTAACATTCACGCTAGACAAGTGCCAGGCAATGACCATCTCCAACAAGAGACAGTCTAACCACCTCCCCTTGACATTCAGCGGCATTACCATCGCCGAATCCCCCACCATCAACATCCTGGGGGTCACCATTGACCAGAAACTTAACTGGACCAGCCACATAAATACTGTGGTCACAAGAGCAGGTCAGAAGCTGGGTATTCTGCGGTGAATGACTCACCTCCTGACTCCCCAAAGCCTTTCCACCATCTACAAGGCACAAGTCAGGAGTGTGATGGAATACTCTCCACTTGCCTGGATGAGTGCAGCTCCAACAACACTCAAGGAGCTCGACACCATCCAGGACAAAGCAGCCCGCTTGATTGGCTGATTGGCACCCCATCCACCACCTTAAACATTCACTCCCTTCACCACCGGCGCACAGTGGCTGCAGTGTGTACCATCCACAGGATGCACTGCAGCAACTTGCCAAGGCTTCTTCGACATCACCTCCCAAATCCACAACCTCTACCACCTAAAAGGACAATGGCAGCAGGGCACATGGGAACAACACCACCTGCACGTTCCCCTCCAAGTCACACACCATCCCGACTTGGAAATATATCGCCGTTCCTTTATCGTCGCTGGGTCAAAATCCTGGAACTCCCTTCCTAACAGCACTGTGGGAGAACCTTCACCATATGGACTGCAGCGGTTCAAGAAGGCGGCTCACCACCACCTTCTCAAGGGCAATTAGGGATGGGCAATAAATGCCGGCCTCGCCAGCGACGCCCACATCCCATGAATGAAAAAAAATCTTTGCTCATCCACAGTTCCTGGCTTCTCACCATTTAGAAAATACTCTGATCTATCTTTTTTAGCTCCAAAGTGGATGACCTCACATTTCCCCACATTGAAACTCTATCTGGCACAGTTTTGCCCACTCGTTTAATTTATCAATTTGCAACTTTCTGCTCCCACCTACATTATTTACTGTGCTACCAATTTGGTGTCATCAGCAAACTTGGATATACGGCTCTCTGTTCCTTCGTCCAAGTCATTTATATATATAGTGAAAAGTTGAGGCCCCAGTACAGATCCCTGGGGGACACCACTAGTCACATGCTACTAATTTGAGTACATGCCGATTATCCCTATTCTTTGTCCAGTTCTAGTCAATGCTGCACTGTGAGGTGGTGGAGTAAATATCGTTTCTCACCGTATGTGCAGTAATCTGGCGGAGTGGGCCACCTGCCCA
This sequence comes from Heptranchias perlo, assembly GCF_035084215.1. Lineage (NCBI taxonomy): Eukaryota > Metazoa > Chordata > Chondrichthyes > Hexanchiformes > Hexanchidae > Heptranchias > Heptranchias perlo. The sequence goes on along the minus strand of NC_090326.1, from coordinate 9,214,869 downwards.
TTACACATCCGCCCAAATTCCATTTAGCCCAGGCTACCGCCATCAAAATGAAAATACGCCCAATCTGTGAGGCCGTCAGCTTTTGCTCTTTACCAAAATGGAGTGTTCACTGAATGCATGAATTTACGCATTTGAACAGCTTAGCTGATATGAGGGAAATGCACGGACTGAAGTCCAGGGAGCTCCACTAGTACTAGTGGGTGGAACTGGTACTCACAATGCTTTGAATGGGATCCGTGCCCCTTCTTGAGCTGCAGGTCAAATTACGATCTCAGGATGTTTAACGTTTGGCCGGCTTGGCTGAGGTTGGAAACTCAATCGAGTAGTTTCTCGACTTGCCACCCAGGCGCCAATGGTTACGGATCGGCCGCTCATTATAGAAACCGCACAAATTTAATTTCCACCGATTTCAAGTAAGAAAAATGATAAATCCTTTTCCAAATTCGTGTTAAGAGAATGCTCCTCGAGCAATGTTAGTTGACATGAATATCAATGTTAGTCTTTGGGCAGATGCAGTTTATTTGAGGGGGAAAGGGCTGCGAGGGATGTTGGCCATGTCCATCAATGCAGGGTGGGGACGGGAATTGTTCAGCTGAAGCACTCTTCACTGAGCTGCTGCTGAAGAGCTTGGCTGCAGGCAATTGTTGGACCTCTCCCGCTTCCTCGCCATCTTCTACGTCAACAATGTCTTCACCCTCATCGTGCTGAGGGGCTCTCATCTGCTGGTGGCTCCATGTATTGTCCCCATTGCAGAGCAAAGCAATGCAGCATGCAGAAAACCACTATCATCCGGGAATACTCTCTCTGGGCCGTATTGCTGGAAGCCATCAGACCGGCCCAGACAGTTGGAATCATTGCCTGGGGACTCCAAAAGTCTCCTCGATGAAGGTTGTAGTTGACCCATGGAGCTGATTGTTTGGGTGCTGAGCGTCTGTCCCTGAGAGGAGTCATGAGCCATTTGTTCCCAAGCAGCCAGCCTCTCTCTCGCTGTGCAGAGTCAAAGAGTAGGGGCGGGAGGAGGACTGCTGCAATATAAAGCATTTTGGCAGGTTCAGGGCTGGGGCAGGGGGAGTTTGGCTCGGTGGATAAGAGTAAAGGGGAAGCAGAAAGGCAGCTGAACGGATGGTCTCAATCTTCATGGCGATCATGTATGTGTAATTGCCAACCATCTAGTTTGGGAGCAGATAGTCAGCTTTTCCCATTCCTGTTCATGCTGTTCACACGCTGTGCCCAGAAAACAGCTGATCCAGGGACTACTTAAATGTGGCTTGTTTTTGCTTCTGGTCGGGCTGCCACTCGCCTTGGCTCACACAGGACAGGATGGGCTCGCACTCCCCTTCCTGCACTGCAAGTCTGAGAGCTGCCCTCGTGAGTCTGGACATGAGGGCAGCAGAGGGCTGTGCACAGTGGCTGTTTGCCTAGGGCCCACTCTGTAACCCTGGCTGCTCACGTGATGTTGGATTGAACCCTGGCCTCTTCACGGCTCTGTGCCAAACAACTGGCACAGCGCCACTCTGACATTGCAAAGCAAAGGAAAGCAGCATCGGAAAGGGAGCAGAACCGTGAAAAGATGTCAGAGCAATTGTCACGTTTCCTTCACATAGGGGACGAGCCAAAGGCAGTGTCAATGGGGGAAAAACTGGACAGGGCCTGTTTTTGGGCGGGGGTAGCACGATCCGCTATTACCGCGCGCCCAAGGTCCCTGCGCAGGCAGGTCGAGATTTTCGTCAGGCCTGAGGACTTACCTGCAATCTGCGTTGGAAATCAGCGTTGAACGAGGATTCCATGCAATTCGCACTTTCCACCAGCAGGGGGAAGCTCCAATCTCTTAAAGGCAGGCTGTCTGTTAGAAATCTCTTAAAGGTAGCTGGTACCTGTTATTTGCTGAATATAACAGCCTGCTGTCTGAACGGAGATCAGACATCGCACACGTAAAGCACAGATGCAGGTTCCATCTCTATTTTTACATATTGATGAGTTATGTTAAAATTTTGAATAAAGGTTGTGCACCACTAAATCCCACATCCTCCAATGTGCATGCCGGACCTCACCAATCTGCCGATCTGAGACTCTGTGCACCAAGGTTCTCTGCTGATGCACCAGAGCAAGAGGTGGACAGAAGGAGGGATATCCTATATCTGCAGTGGGGGGAGGGGAGGGAAAGCAAGAGGCCCTCCAGGCATACACCCAAAAGGCAGTGGGAGGCAGCGGGGGACGAAGTCAATGCCAGGCGCACAGCATCATGAAAATGGATGCAGAACAGGAAGAAGTTCAATGCTTTGACATGAGTGGTCAAGATGAGCGAGGTCAACTGTCAAGTGGCGTCTCCCACCAACTGCACCACACACTACACCCCCATCACCCACATACCAACAAACTCTTTCAATCAGTGCTCAACCCTCTCACCCTTACACATTACCACCGTTGCAAACCACCCACCCACAACTCACAGGCCACACACATGGGCAGCTATTCAACATGACGGGCACATCACCCAGACACACGTCCCGCTTTCTTGCAGGAGAAGCTGGCACATATCAGGAGGCAGCAAGTGGCGGTGGCATTTAGCCCCTCGATCAGATCAGGGTGGACCTGTGACCTAACTCCATATACCCATCTTAGCCCCATATCCCTTAATACCCTTGGTTCACAGAAATCTATCAATATCAGATCAATATCACAAGTGAGCTCGCATCAACTGCCGTCTGTGGAAGAGGGTTCCAAACGTCTCCCACCCTTTGCGTGTAGAAGCATTTCCTAACTTCACTCCTGCACATCTCGGCTCTAAATGTTAGGCTATGTCCCCGCGTCCTAGTATTGAAGTCTCGGAGACCTCCAAAAACAGTTACAAATGTCTCGGCAGCCAGAAGCAATAATCCAGCCACTAACCTATAAATCCTGCATGGTCCCTTTGAATAGCACCGGTGGGGGGGTCCTCCAGGCACTCTAAGACACGTTCAGATGGTCGGGGTTAAGACTGTGTGTTGAGTTGAGCGTTAAGTCCCAAAATTATGTTTATCACTTTAAATCAGCGTTGCACACTGATTGAAGCCATTTTCACCCTACTTTACATGATTCCAGCGTTCGTTATCTGCCCCTGCGCTAACTCCTATACCAAAATGGCGTTTCCAGCGTGACGTGAGCATCCAAGATGCCATCTTGGATGTCGAAGAGGCCGTGTCGCGCCGAAACAACGAGCGCTACACGGCCCAATTTATCGCCCAGTGTCTTTATCGGCACTCTGAGGAGAGTAGAGGTTGGAAAATTTCACACCTCAGATTTTAAATGTGATGCACAAACAGGACATAGTGCAAGAGTTTTGGACAAGTTCGAGTTTATGGTGGGTGAAGGATGAAAGGATAACATGAAGAGCATTGAAGTAGTCGTGTCTGGAGGTGACGAAAATATGTGTAAAGGTTTTAGTGGCAAAGGGAGTGTGATGAAGATTATTGTTGTTTAATTTCACACAACGTTTTGAAATTTTATTTATTACCTTTCATATTTATTTTATTTTTTTAAAATGTAATGTGACTAGATATTCTTTAATTTTACATTGTTTAAAGCACAGAACTTAATTATCTGTCTGAAATAGTGTATGATCATTTAATGGTTTTATAATTTCTATATCCAGTTCCATTTTTACTCTGCCATGGAAGTTGTCATTATTATTCAATATATAGATTTTCTTCTAAAAACCTAGTTCATCCTACTGAAGGCAGTTCTATACTTTCTAAAGAGACGTTCCTGTTCTGCTAAGTTGCAGGCATGAGGACTGAGGCCCTCTCCCAACAAAACAAATGCTGAGGTCAATGGTCCAAGTGATGAGAGTATTTTACTTGTCACCAGCCACAAATACGGGAATTAATATATTGTCAGCTCACTAAGATACATCTAGAAATCTTTTGCTTTACCAAGTGACTTTTCGAAATTGCACTGTAACTGCTAAGTAAGTATACAGTTTTGTTTAGAGCCCCACCAGCTATTCCGAAACTGGAGTTAATTCTATAGTGTGAGGGCAATTTAATTTCTTGCACCATAGCTGGATTAGGAGGGCAACACTTTAGCCTCTGATCAATTCAAGTAAAACTAGTCAGCAAATCAAATCTAATCTGTCCATAAAGTGGTGAAAGGCTATACTGATAGAGAAGGAGCAGATTATGACCATAATAAAGTTTATCGCATTTTGAAGTAACCAAGCGCACTAACTTCCTGATAAATAATTTCTCTGCTGGGTAAATTGCCTGTACTTGAATTTTGACTCAGTCTTCATGAATTACATTCTATGATTTGTTTTATAATTTGACCAATGGCCCTGGCACAAAGGTCACAGTAGATGGTTTGTGCAGCACGCGAGCAACCACAACAATAGTTTTGTGACAAAGCATCATCAGATAAATCATGTGGCTGGCAAACGTGCCAGAAATAATGACATGAATGTCAATCACACTGCAGACTTGTTGATGCAAAAGAGGCTCATAACGCAGTCATAGTAACAGTTATTCATGATAATAGGAGACACAGCAGATGTGTACAAAACAATGAGATACAGGCAATGTAGACTTAACAATGAGATACAGGGTATGTAGATTTAACAGAGTATTTATAATTTACAATGAGATTCCTGGGAATTTATACTTAATAATGAGAAAGAGGAAAAAAAATAACGATGTGATGCAGGGCATGTATTTCTAATAAAGAGATGCAGGGTATATATATTTATCAATGAAACACAGGGTATATATATTTATCAATGAAACACAGGGTATATATATTTATCAATGAAACACAGGGGGTATATATTTATCAATGAAACACAGGGTATATATATTTATCAATGAAACACAGGGGGTATATACTTATTGATGAAACACAGGGGATATATATTTATCAATGAAACACAGGGTATATATATTTATCAATGAAACAGAGGGTATATATATTTAGCAATGAAACACAGGGTATATATATTTATTGATGAAACACAGGGTATATATATTTATCAATGAAACAGAGGGTATATATATTTAGCAATGAAACACAGGGTATATATATTTATTGATGAAACACAGGGTATATATATTTATTGATGAAACACAGGGTATATATATTTATCAATGAAACACAGGGTATATATATTTATCAATGAAACACAGGGGGTATATACTTATTGATGAAACACAGGGGATATATATTTATCAATGAAACACAGGGTATATATATTTATCAATGAAACAGAGGGTATATATATTTATTGATGAAACACAGGGTATATATATTTATCAATGAAACACAGGGTATATATATTTATCAATGAAACACAGGGTATATATATTTATCAATGAAACACAGGGGGTATATACTTATTGATGAAACACAGGGGATATATATTTATCAATGAAACATAGGGTATATATATTTATTGATGAAACACAGGGGATATATATTTATCAATGAAACACAGGGTATATATATTTATCAATGAAACACAGGGTATATATATTTATCAATGAAACAGAGGGTATATATATTTATTGATGAAACACAGGGGATATATATTTATCAATGAAACACAGGGTATATATATTTATCAATGAAACACGGGGTATATATATTTATCAATGAAACACAGGGGGTATATACTTATTGATGAAACACAGGGGATATATATTTATCAATGAAACATAGGGTATATATATTTCTTGATGAAACACAGGGTATATATATTTATCAATGAAACACAGGGTATATATATTTATCAATGAAACACAGGGTATATATACTTTCAATTAAGCACAGGGTATATATATTTATTGATGAAACACAGGGTATATATATTTATCAATGAAACATAGGGTATATATATTTATTGATGAAACACTGGGTATATATATTTATCAATGAAACACAGGGTATATATATTTATCAATGAAACACAGGGTATATATATTTATCAAAGAAACATAGGGTGTATATATTTATTGATGAAACACAGGGTATATATATTTATCAATGAAACACAAGGTATATATATTTATCAATGAAACACAAGGTATATATATTTATCAATGAAACACAAGGTATATATATTTATCAATGAAACACAGGGTATATATCTTTATCAATGAAACACAGGGTATATATATTTATCGATGAAACACAGGGTATGTTTATTTATCAATGAAACACAGGGTATATATATTTATCAATGAAACACAGGTATATATATTTATCGATGAAAGACAGGGTATGTTTATTTATCAATGAAACACAGGTATATATATTTATCGATGAAAGACAGGGTATGTTTATTTATCAATGAAACATAGGGTATTGATACTTTTCAACGAAACACAGGGTATATATATTTATCAATAAAACACAGGGTATATATATTTATTGATGAAACACAGGGTATGTTCATTTATCAATGAAACACAGGGTATATATATTTATCAATGAAACACAGGGTATATATATTTATCGATGAAACACAGGGTATGTTTATTTATCAATGAAACACAGGGTATATATATTTATTGATGAAACGCAGGGTATATATATTTATCAATGAAACACAAGGTATTTATATTTATCAATGAAACACAGGGTATATATATTTATCGATGAAACACAGGGTATGTTTATTTATCAATGAAACACAGGGTATATATATTTCTTGATGAAACACAGGGTATATATATTTATTGATGAAACACAGGGTATATATATTTATTGATGAAACACAGGGTATGTTCATTTATCAATGAAACACAGGGTATATATATTTATCAATGAAACACAGGGTATATATATTTATCGAGGAAACACAGGGTATGTTTATTTATCAATGAAACACAGGGTATATATATTTCTTGATGAAACACAGGGTATATATATTTATTGATGAAACACAGGGTATATATATTTATCAATGAAACACAGGGTATATATATTTATCAATGAAACACAGGGTATATATATTTATCAATGAAACACTGTGTATATATATTTATCAATGAAACACAGGGTATATATATTTATCAATGAAACACAGGGTATATATACTTTTCAATGAAACACAGGGTATATATATTTATTGATGAAACACTGGGTATATATATTTATCAATGAAACACAGGGTATATATATTTATCAATGAAACACAGGGTATATATACTTTTCAATGAAACACAGGGTATATATATTTATTGATGAAACACAGGGTATATATATTTATTGATGAAACACAGGGTATGTTCATTTATCAATGAAACACAGGGTATATATATTTATCAATGAAACACAAGGTATATATATTTATCAATGAAACACAAGGTATTAATATTTATCAATGAAACACAAGGTATATATATTTATCAATGAAACATAAGGTAAATATATTTATCAATGAAACACAAGGTATATATATTTATCAATGAAACACAGGGTATATATATTTATCAATGAAACACAAGGTATATATATTTATCAATGAAACACAGGGTATATATATTTATCAATGAAACACAAGGTATATATATTTATCAATGAAACACAGGGTATATATATTTATCAATGAAACACAGGGTATATATATTTATCGATGAAACACAGGGTATGTTTATTTATCAATGAAACACAGGGTATATATATTTATCAATGAAACACAGGGTATGTTTATTTATCAATGAAACACAGGGTAGGTATATTTATCGATGAAACGCAGGGTATATATATTTATCAATGAAACACAGGGTAGGTATATTTAACAATGAAACATAGATTATGTATATTTAACAATGAAACACAGGATATGTATATCTCACAGGCTCCTGCTCCCGCTGCCTACACAATTTTTTTTTAAACATTCTAAAACACTCCTTTTCTGTGGCAGCTGAATCCTAAGCTCATCTGCGGCAGATAAAACGGGTAAAACGGGTGCTTCGAGGCCGGTTTTCTACCCCCAGGTATTTATATTTCACAATGAGATGAGGTGAGGGTACATTCAATAAACAAAGCCGTGTAGGGTATTTATATTTAGCAATGAAACATGGGGTGTATATATTTCACAATATGACACAGGGTCTATATAGGTAACAAAGTGGATTTATATTACAATCAGATGCTGATTAATTATATTGAACAATGCGACGCAGGAGGGCCAACTGTCACCTGGCCAAATTGGCATTAACGGAGCGGTAACAGCCTCTATATGGGGTTGGTTGACGGTCCCATTAACATTGACGGTTTGGTCACCACCATTTCTGCAGGACCCTTCCCTTGGGCAGTTGGAGCCGCCCACTTGTTTCAGGTGGTAAGTCTCTTGATTATGAAATTCGGGCTTCCATGATTTAGTTAGGACCCCAACTGCAATTCTTTGGGACACATGGGAGTAGTATGAATCATCCCATTGTGTCCTGGCATTGAGCGGGCGAACCAGTGGTCTTTAAAGGAACCGCTGATGGGCTCCTGCTCCTCTTGACTCCATAAAATTATCGATGGCCACTTCCATCCCATGCTCCCCTGGTTTCCCCTGTGACCTGAATCGCAGTGCTCTATTACGTGCCGGGGACCCCTAAAATCACTTTGGGATAGAACTAGTTGGAGCATACACCTTGCTCTCTCCAACAAGTCTTACTGGTGATATAGCTGAAGAGGCCACAGAAAGGTAAGTTTTCAATTATTTTTGTGGGTCCAGAAGTGCTCCTGATCTCCCGGTGTACAATAATCACCATGCTCCTGATCTCCTGGCGTACAATAAACACCATGCTCCTGATCTCCCGGCGTACAATAAACACCATGCTCCTGATCTCCCGGCGTACAATAAACACCATGTTCCTGATGTCCTGGCGAACAATAAACACCATGCTCCTGATCTCCTGGCGTAAAATAAACACCATGCTCCTGATCTCCCGGCGTACAATAAACACCATGCTCCTGATCTCCCGGCGTACAATAAACACCATGTTCCTGATCTCCTGGCGTACAATAAACACCATGCTCCTGATCTCCCGGCGTACAATAAACACCATGCTCCTGATCTCCTGGCGTACAATAAACACCATGCTCCTGATCTGCTGGCGTACAATAAACAACATGCTCCTGACTCCCGGCGTACAATAAACACCATGCTCCTGATCTCCCGGCGTACAATAAACACCATGCTCCTGATCTCCCGGCGTACAATAAACACCATGCTCCTGATCTCCCGGCGTACAATGATCACCATGCTCCTGATCTCCTGGCGTACAATAAACACCATGCTCCTGATCTCCTGGCGTACAATAAACAACATGCTACTGATCTCCCGGCGTACAATAAACACCATGCTCCTGATCTCCCGGCGTACAATAAACACCATGCTCCTGATCTCCTGGCGTACAATAAACAACATGCTCCTGATCTCCCGGCGTACAATAATCACCATGCTCCTGATCTCCCGGCGTACAATAAACACCATGCTTCTGATCTCCCGGCGTACAATGATCACAATGCTCCTGATCTCCTGGCGTACAATAAACACCATGCTCCTGATCTCCTGGTGTACAATAATCACCATGCTCCTGATCTCCTGGCGTACAATGATCACCATGCTCCTGATCTCCTGGCGTACAATAAACACCATGCTCCTGATCTCCTGGCGTACAATAATCACCATGCTCCTGATCTCCTGGCGTACAATAAACACCATGCTCCTGATCTCCTGGCGTACAATAATCACCATGCTCCTGATCTCCTGGCGTACAATAAACACCATGCTCCTGATCTCCTGGCGTACAATAAACACCATGCTCCTGATCTCCCGGCGTACAATAAACACCATGCTCCTGATCTCCCGGCGTACAATAAATACCATGCTCCTGATCTGCTGGTGTACAATAAACACCATGCTCCTGATCTCCCGGCGTACAATAAACACAATGCTCCTGATCTCCCGGCGTACAATAAACACCATGCTCCTGATCTCTGGCGTACAATAATCACCATGCTCCTGATCTCCCGGCGTACAATAAACACCATGCTCCTGATCTCCTGGCGTACAATAATCACCATGCTCCTGATCTCCCGGCGTACAATAAACACCATGCTCCTGATCTCTGGCGTACAATAAACACCATGCTCCTGATCTCCTGGCATACAATGATCACCATGCTCCTGATCTCCCGGCGTACAATAAACACCATGCTCCTGATCTCCCGGTGTACAATAAACACCATGCTCCTGATCTCTGGCGTACAATAATCACCATGCTCCTGATCTCCCGGTGTACAATAAACACCATGCTCCTGATCTCCCGCTGTACAATAAACACCATGCTCCTGATCTCCTGGCGTACAATAAACACCATGCTCCTGATCTCTGGCGTACAATAATCACCATGCTCCTGATCTCCTGGCGTACAATGATCACCATGCTCCTGATCTCCTGGCGTACAATAAACGCCATGCTCCTGATCTCCTGGCGTACAATAAACACCATGCTCCTGATCTCCTGGCGTACAATAAACACCATGCTCCTGATCTCTGGCGTACAATAAACACCATGCTCCTGATCTCCTGGCGTACAATAAACACCATGCTCCTGATCTCTGGCGGACAATAAACACCATGCTCCTGATCTCCTGGCGTACAATAATCACCATGCTCCTGATCTCCTGGCGTACAATGATCACCATGCTCCTGATCTCCCTGCGTACAATAAACACCATGCTCCTGATCTCTTGGCGTACAATGATCACCATGCTCCTGATCTCCCGGCGTACAATAAACACCATGCTCCTGATCTCCTGGCGTACAATAATCACCATGCTCCTGATCTCCTGGCGTACAATAAACACCATGCTCCTGATATCTGGCGTACAATAAACACCATGCTCCTGATCTCAAGGCGTACAATAAACACCATGCTCCTGATCTCCTGGCGTACAATAATCACCATGCTCCTGATCTCCCGGCGTACAATAAACACCATGCTCCTGATCTCCCGGCGCACAATAAACACCATGCTCCTGATCTCCTGGCGTACAATAAACACCATGCTCCTGATCTCCTGGCATACAATAAACACCATGCTCCTGATCTCCCGGCGTACAATAAACACCATGCTCCTGATCTCCTGGCGTACAATGATCACCATGCTCCTGATCTCCTGGCGTACAATAAACACCATGTTCCTGATCTCCTGGCGTACAATAAACACCATGCTCCTGATCTCCTGGCGTACAATTAACACCATGCTCCTGATCTCCCGGCGTACAATAAACACCATGCTCCTGATCTCCCGGCGTACAATAAACACCATGCTCCTGATGTCCTGGCGTACAATGATCACCATGCTCCTGATCTCCCGGCGTACAATAAACACCATGCTCCTGATCTCCCGGCGTACAATAAACACCATGCTCCTGATCTCCCGGCGTACAATAAACACCATGCTCCTGATCTCCTGGCGTACAATGATCACCATGCTCCACATCTCCCGGCGTACAATAAACACCATGCTCCTGATCTCCTGGCGTACAATAAACACCATGCTCCTGATCTCCTGGCGTACAATAAACACCATGCTCCTGATCTCTGGTGTACAATAAACACCGTGCTCCTGATCTCCTGGCGTACAATAAACACCATGCTCCTGATCTCCCGGCGTACAATAAACACCATGCTCCTGATCTCCCGGCGTACAATAAACACCATGCTCCTGATCTCCTGGCGTACAATGATCACCATGCTCCTGATCTCCCGGCGTACAATAAACACCATGCTCCTGATCTCCCGGTGTACAATAAACACCATGCTCCTGATCTCCCGGCGTACAATAAACACCATGCTCCTGATCTCTGGCGTACAATAATCACCATGCTCCTGATCTCCTGGCATACAATGATCACCATGCTCCTGATCTCCTGGCGTACAATAAACACCATGCTCCTGATCTCCCGGCATACAATAAACACCATGCTCCTGATCTCCTGGCGTACAATGATCACCATGCTCCTGATCTCCCGGCGTACAATAAACACCATGCTCCTGATCTCCCGGTGTACAATAAACACCATGCTCCTGATCTCCCGCTGTACAATAAACACCATGCTCCTGATCTCCTGGCGTACAATAAACACCATGCTCCTGATCTCTGGCGTACAATAATCACCATGCTCCTGATCTCCTGGCGTACAATGATCACCATGCTCCTGATCTCCTGGCGTACAATAAAAACCATGCTCCTGATCTCCTGGCGTACAATAAACACCATGCTCCTGATCTCCTGGCGTACAATAAACACCATGCTCCTGATCTCTGGCGTACAATAAACACCATGCTCCTGATCTCCTGGCGTACAATAAACACCATGCTCCTGATCTCTGGCGGACAATAAACACCATGCTCCTGATCTCCTGGCGTACAATAATCACCATGCTCCTGATCTCCTGGCGTACAATGATCACCATGCTCCGGATCTCCTGGCGTACAATAAACACCATGCTCCTGATCTCCTGGCGTACAATGATCACCATGCTCCTGATCTCCCGGCGTACAATAAACACCATGCTCCTGATCTCTGGCGTACAATAAACACCATGCTCCTGATCTCCTGGCATACAATGATCACCATGCTCCTGATCTCCCGGCGTACAATAAACACCATGCTCCTGATCTCCCGGTGTACAATAAACACCATGCTCCTGATCTCTGGCGTACAATAATCACCATGCTCCTGATCTCCCGGTGTACAATAAACACCATGCTCCTGATCTCCCGCTGTACAATAAACACCATGCTCCTGATCTCCTGGCGTACAATAAACACCATGCTCCTGATCTCTGGCGTACAATAATCACCATGCTCCTGATCTCCTGGCGTACAATGATCACCATGCTCCTGATCTCCTGGCGTACAATAAACACCATGCTCCTGATCTCCTGGCGTACAATAAACACCATGCTCCTGATCTCCTGGCGTACAATAAACACCATGCTCCTGATCTCTGGCGTACAATAAACACCATGCTCCTGATCTCCTGGCGTACAATAAACACCATGCTCCTGATCTCTGGCGGACAATAAACACCATGCTCCTGATCTCCTGGCGTACAATAATCACCATGCTCCTGATCTCCTGGCGTACAATGATCACCATGCTCCTGATCTCCCTGCGTACAATAAACACCATGCTCCTGATCTCTTGGCGTACAATGATCACCATGCTCCTGATCTCCCGGCGTACAATAAACACCATGCTCCTGATCTCCTGGCGTACAATAATCACCATGCTCCTGATCTCCTGGCGTACAATAAACACCATGCTCCTGATATCTGGCGCACAATAAACACCATGCTCCTGATCTCAAGGCGTACAATAAACACCATGCTCCTGATCTCCTGGCGTACAATAATCACCATGCTCCTGATCTCCCGGCGTACAATAAACACCATGCTCCTGATCTCCCAGCGCACAATAAACACCATGCTCCTGATCTCCTGGCGTACAATAAACACCATGCTCCTGATCTCCTGGCATACAATAAACACCATGCTCCTGATCTCCCGGCGTACAATAAACACCATGCTCCTGATCTCCTGGCGTACAATGATCACCATGCTCCTGATCTCCTGGCGTACAATAAACACCATGTTCCTGATCTCCTGGCGTACAATAAACACCATGCTCCTGATCTCCTGGCGTACAATAAACACCATGCTCCTGATCTCCCGGCGTACAATAAACACCATGCTCCTGATCTCCCGGCGTACAATAAACACCATGCTCCTGATGTCCTGGCGTACAATGATCACCATGCTCCTGATCTCCCGGCGTACAATAAACACCATGCTCCTGATCTCCCGGCGTACAATAAACACCATGCTCCTGATCTCCCGGCGTACAATAAACACCATGCTCCTGATCTCCTGGCGTACAATGATCACCATGCTCCACATCTCCCGGCGTACAATAAACACCATGCTCCTGATCTCCTGGCGTACAATAAACACCATGCTCCTGATCTCCTGGCGTACAATAAACACCATGCTCCTGATCTCTGGTGTACAATAAACACCGTGCTCCTGATCTCCTGGCGTACAATAAACACCATGCTCCTGATCTCCCGGCGTACAATAAACACCATGCTCCTGATCTCCCGGCGTACAATAAACACCATGCTCCTGATCTCCTGGCGTACAATGATCACCATGCTCCTGATCTCCCGGCGTACAATAAACACCATGCTCCTGATCTCCCGGTGTACAATAAACACCATGCTCCTGATCTCCCGGCGTACAATAAACACCATGCTCCTGATCTCTGGCGTACAATAATCACCATGCTCCTGATCTCCTGGCATACAATGATCACCATGCTCCTGATCTCCTGGCGTACAATAAACACCATGCTCCTGATCTCCCGGCATACAATAAACACCATGCTCCTGATCTCCTGGCGTACAATGATCACCATGCTCCTGATCTCCCGGCGTACAATAAACACCATGCTCCTGATCTCCCGGTGTACAATAAACACCATGCTCCTGATCTCCCGCTGTACAATAAACACCATGCTCCTGATCTCCTGGCGTACAATAAACACCATGCTCCTGATCTCTGGCGTACAATAATCACCATGCTCCTGATCTCCTGGCGTAAATGATCACCATGCTCCTGATCTCCTGGCGTACAATAAACACCATGCTCCTGATCTCCTGGCGTACAATAAACACCATGCTCCTGATCTCCTGGCGTACAATAAACACCATGCTCCTGATCTCTGGCGTACAATAAACACCATGCTCCTGATCTCCTGGCGTACAATAAACACCATGCTCCTGATCTCTGGCGGACAATAAACACCATGCTCCTGATCTCCTGGCGTACAATAATCACCATGCTCCTGATCTCTGGTGTACAATAAACACCATGCTCCTGATCTCTGGCGTACAATAAACACCATGCTCCTGATCTCCTGGCGTACAATAAACACCATGCTCCTGATCTCTGGCGGACAATAAACACCATGCTCCTGATCTCCTGGCGTACAATAAACACCATGCTCCTGATCTCTGGTGTACAATAAACACCGTGCTCCTGATCTCCTGGCGTACAATAAACACCATGCTCCTGATCTCCCGGCGTACAATAAACACCATGCTCCTGATCTCCCGGCGTACAATAAACACCATGCTCCTGATCTCCTGGCGTACAATGATCACCATGCTCCTGATCTCCCGGCGTACAATAAACACCATGCTCCTGATCTCCCGGTGTACAATAAACACCATGCTCCTGATCTCCCGGCGTACAATAAACACCATGCTCCTGATCTCTGGCGTACAATAATCACCATGCTCCTGATCTCCTGGCATACAATGATCACCATGCTCCTGATCTCCTGGCGTACAATAAACACCATGCTCCTGATCTCCCGGCATACAATAAACACCATGCTCCTGATCTCCTGGCGTACAATGATCACCATGCTCCTGATCTCCCGGCGTACAATAAACACCATGCTCCTGATCTCCCGGTGTACAATAAACACCATGCTCCTGATCTCCCGCTGTACAATAAACACCATGCTCCTGATCTCCTGGCGTACAATAAACACCATGCTCCTGATCTCTGGCGTACAATAATCACCATGCTCCTGATCTCCTGGCGTAAATGATCACCATGCTCCTGATCTCCTGGCGTACAATAAACACCATGCTCCTGATCTCCTGGCGTACAATAAACACCATGCTCCTGATCTCCTGGCGTACAATAAACACCATGCTCCTGATCTCTGGCGTACAATAAACACCATGCTCCTGATCTCCTGGCGTACAATAAACACCATGCTCCTGATCTCTGGTGGACAATAAACACCATGCTCCTGATCTCCTGGCGTACAATAATCACCATGCTCCTGATCTCCTGGCGTACAATGATCACCATGCTCCGGATCTCCTGGCGTACAATAAACACCATGCTCCTGATCTCCTGGCGTACAATGATCACCATGCTCCTGATCTCCCGGCGTACAATAAACACCATGCTCCTGATCTCCTGGCGTACAATAATCACCATGCTCCTGATCTCCTGGCGTACAATAAACACCATGCTCCTGATATCTGGCGTACAATAAACACCATGCTCCTGATCTCCTGGCGTACAATAAACACCATGCTCCTGATCTCCTGGCGTACAATAATCACCATGCTCCTGATCTCCCGGCGTACAATAAACACCATGCTCCTGATCGCCCGGCGTACAATAATCACCATGCTCCTGATCTACCGGCGTACAATAAACACCATGCTCCTGATCTCCTGGCGTACAATAAACACCATGCTCCTGATCTCCTGGCGTACAATAAACACCATGCTCCTGATCTCCCGGCGTACAATAAACACCATGCTCCTGATCTCCTGGCGTACAATGATCACCATGCTCCTGATCTCCTGGCGTACAATAAACACCATGTTCCTGATCTCCTGGCGTACAATAAACACCATGCTCCTGATCTCCTGGCGTACAATAAACACCATGCTCCTGATCTCTGGCGTACAATAAACACCATGCTCCTGATCTCCCGGCGTACAATAAACACCATGCTCCTGATGTCCTGGCGCACAATGATCACCATGCTCCTGATCTCCCGGCGTACAATAAACAC
Source organism: Heptranchias perlo (assembly GCF_035084215.1). Lineage (NCBI taxonomy): Eukaryota > Metazoa > Chordata > Chondrichthyes > Hexanchiformes > Hexanchidae > Heptranchias > Heptranchias perlo. The sequence continues at coordinate 9,198,220 of NC_090326.1, read as the reverse complement.
CATGCTCCTGATCTCCCGGCGTACAATAAACACCATGCTCCTGATCTCCCGGCGTACAATAAACACCATGCTCCTGATCTCCTGGCGTACAATGATCACCATGCTCCACATCTCCCGGCGTACAATAAACGCCATGCTCCTGATCTCCTGGCGTACAATAAACACCATGCTCCTGATCTCCTGGCGTACAATAAACACCATGTTCCTGATCTCCTGGCGTACAATGATCACCATGTTCCTGATCTCCTGGCGTACAATAAACACCATGCTCCTGATCTCCCGGCGTACAATAAACACCATGCTCCTGATCTCCTGGCGTACAATAAACACCATGCTCCTGATCTCCTGGCGTACAATAAACACCATGTTCCTGATCTCCTGGCGTACAATAAACACCATGCTCCTGATCTCCCGGCGTACAATAAACACCATGCTCCTGATCTCCTGGCGTACAATAAACACCATGCTCCTGATCTCCCGGCGTACAATAAACACCATGCTCCTGATCTCCCGGCGTACAATAAACACCATGCTCCTGATCTCCTGGCGTACAATGATCACCATGCTCCTGATCTCCCGGCGTACAATAAACACCATGCTCCTGATCTCCCGGTGTACAATAAACACCATGCTCCTGATCTCTGGCGTACAATAATCACCATGCTCCTGATCTCCTGACAGACAATGATCACCATGCTCCTGATCTCCTGGCGTACAATAAACACCATGCTCCTGATCTCCCGGCGTACAATAAACACCATGCTCCTGATCTCTGGCGTACAATAAACACCATGCTCCTGATCTCCTGGTGTACAATAAACACCATGCTCCTGATCTCCTGGCGTACAATAAACACCATGCTCCTGATATCCTGGCGTACAATGATCACCATGCTCCTGATCTCCCGGCGTACAATAAACACCATGCTCCTGATCTCTGGCGTACAATAAACACCATGCTCCTGATCTCCTGGCGTACAATAAACACCATGCTCCTGATCTCCTGGCGTACAATGATCACCATGCTCCTGATCTCCCGGCGTACAATAAACACCATGCTCCTGATCTCTGGCGTACAATAAACACCATGCTCCTGATCTCCTGGCGTACAATAAACACCATGCTCCTGATCTCTGGCGTACAATAAACACCATGCTCCTGATCTCCTGGCGTACAATAAACACCATGCTCCTGATCTCCTGGCGTACAATAATCACCATGCTCCTGATCTCCCGGCGTACAATAAACACCATGCTCCTGATCTCGCGGCGTACAATAATCACCATGCTCCTGATCTCCCGGCGTACAATAAACACCATGCTCCTGATCTCCTGGCGTACAATAAAAACCATGCTCCTGATATCCTGGCGTACAATAAGCACCATGCTCCTGATCTCCCGGCGTACAATAAACACCATGCTCCTGATCTCCTGGCGTACAATGATCACCATGCTCCTGATCTCCCGGCGTACAATAAACACCATGCTCCTGATCTCCTGGCGTACAATAATCACCATGCTCCTGATCTCCTGGCGTACAATGATCACCATGCTCCTGATCTCCTGGCGTACAATAAACACCATGTTCCTGATCTCCTGGTGTACAATAAACACCATGCTCCTGATCTCCTGGCGTACAATAAACACCATGCTCCTGATCTCCCGGCGTACAATAAACACCATGCTCCTGATCTCCCGGCGTACAATAAACACCATGCTCCTGATCTCCTGGCGTACAATGATCACCATGCTCCTGATCTCCCGGCGTAAAATAAACACCTTGCTCCTAATCTCCCGGCGTACAATAAACACCATGCTCCTGATCTCCCGGCGTACAATAAACACCATGCTCCTGATCTCCTGGCGTACAATGATCACCATGCTCCACATCTCCCGGCGTACAATAAACACCATGCTCCTGATCTCCTGGCGTACAATAAACACCATGCTCCTGATCTCCCGGCGTACAATAAACACCATGCTCCTGATCTCCCGGCGTACAATAAACACCATGCTCCTGATGTCCTGGCGTACAATGATCACCATGCTCCTGATCTCCCGGCGTACAATAAACACCATGCTCCTGATCTCCCGGCGTACAATAAACACCATGCTCCTGATCTCCCGGCGTACAATAAACACTATGCTCCTGATCTCCTGGCGTACAATAAACACCATGCTCCTGATCTCCTGGCATACAATAAACACCATGCTCCTGATCTCCCGGCGTACAATAAACACCATGCTCCTGATCTCCTGGCGTACAATGATCACCATGCTCCTGATCTCCTGGCGTACAATAAACACCATGTTCCTGATCTCCTGGCGTACAATAAACACCATGCTCCTGATCTCCTGGCGTACAATAAACACCATGCTCCTGATCTCCCGGCGTACAATAAACACCATGCTCCTGATCTCCCGGCATACAATAAACACCATGCTCCTGATGTCCTCGAGTAAAATGATCACCATGCTCCTGATCTCCCGGCGTACAATAAACACCATGCTCCTGATCTCCCGGCGTATAATAAACACCATGCTCCTGATCTCCCGGCGTACAATAAACACCATGCTCCTGATCTCCTGGCGTACAATAAACACCATGCTCCTGATCTCCTGGCGTACAATAAACACCATGCTCCTGATCTCTGGTGTACAATAAACACCATGCTCCTGATCTCCTGGCGTACAATAAACACCATGCTCCTGATCTCCCGGCGTACAATAAACACCATGCTCCTGATCTCCCGGCGTACAATAAACACCATGCTCCTGATCTCCTGGCGTACAATGATCACCATGCTCCTGATCTCCCGGCGTACAATAAACACCATGCTCCTGATCTCTGGCGTACAATAATCACCATGCTCCTGATCTCCTGGCATACAATAAACACCATGCTCCTGATCTCCCGGCGTACAATAAACACCATGCTCCTGATCTCCTGGCGTACAATGATCACCATGCTCCTGATCTCCTGGCGTACAATAAACACCATGTTCCTGATCTCCTGGCGTACAATAAACACCATGCTCCTGATCTCCTGGCGTACAATAAACACCATGCTCCTGATCTCCCGGCGTACAATAAACACCATGCTCCTGATCTCCCGGCGTACAATAAACACCATGCTCCTGATGTCCTCGAGTAAAATGATCACCATGCTCCTGATCTCCCGGCGTACAATAAACACCATGCTCCTGATCTCCCGGCGTATAATAAACACCATGCTCCTGATCTCCCGGCGTACAATAAACACCATGCTCCTGATCTCCTGGCGTACAATAAACACCATGCTCCTGATCTCCTGGCGTACAATAAACACCATGCTCCTGATCTCTGGTGTACAATAAACACCATGCTCCTGATCTCCTGGCGTACAATAAACACCATGCTCCTGATCTCCCGGCGTACAATAAACACCATGCTCCTGATCTCCCGGCGTACAATAAACACCATGCTCCTGATCTCCTGGCGTACAATGATCACCATGCTCCTGATCTCCCGGCGTACAATAAACACCATGCTCCTGATCTCTGGCGTACAATAATCACCATGCTCCTGATCTCCTGGCATACAATGATCACCATGCTCCTGATCTCCTGGCGTACAATAAACACCATGCTCCTGATCTCCTGGCGTACAATGATCACCATGCTCCACATCTCCCGGCGTACAATAAACACCATGCTCCTGATCTCCTGGCGTACAATAAACACCATGCTCCTGATCTCCTGGCGTACAATAAACACCATGCTCCTGATCTCTGGTGTACAATAAACACCATGCTCCTGATCTCCCGGCGTACAATAAACACCATGCTCCTGATCTCTGGCGTACAATAATCACCATGCTCCTGATCTCCTGGCATACAATGATCACCATGCTCCTGATCTCCTGGCGTACAATAATCACCATGCTCCTGATCTCCCGGCATACAATAAACACCATGCTCCTGATCTCCTGGCGTACAATGATCACCATGCTCCTGATCTCCCGGCGTACAATAAACACCATGCTCCTGATCTCCCGGTGTACAATAAACACCATGCTCCTGATCTCCCGCTGTACAATAAACACCATGCTCCTGATCTCCTGGCGTACAATAAACACCATGCTCCTGATCTCTGGCGTACAATAATCACCATGCTCCTGATCTCCTGGCGTACAATGATCACCATGCTCCTGATCTCCTGGCGTACAATAAACACCATGCTCCTGATCTCCTGGCGTACAATAAACACCATGCTCCTGATCTCCTGGCGTACAATAAACACCATGCTCCTGATCTCTGGCGTACAATAAACACCATGCTCCTGATCTCCTGGCGTACAATAAACACCATGCTCCTGATCTCTGGCGGACAATAAACACCATGCTCCTGATCTCCTGGCGTACAATAATCACCATGCTCCTGATCTCCTGGCGTACAATGATCACCATGCTCCTGATCTCCTGGCGTACAATAAACACCATGCTCCTGATCTCCCGGCGTACAATAAACACCATGCTCCTGATCTCCCGGCGTACAATAAACACTATGCTCCTGATCTCCTGGCGTACAATAAACACCATGCTCCTGATCTCCTGGCATACAATAAACACCATGCTCCTGATCTCCCGGCGTACAATAAACACCATGCTCCTGATCTCCTGGCGTACAATGATCACCATGCTCCTGATCTCCTGGCGTACAATAAACACCATGTTCCTGATCTCCTGGCGTACAATAAACACCATGCTCCTGATCTCCTGGCGTACAATAAACACCATGCTCCTGATCTCCCGGCGTACAATAAACACCATGCTCCTGATCTCCCGGCGTACAATAAACACCATGCTCCTGATGTCCTCGAGTAAAATGATCACCATGCTCCTGATCTCCCGGCGTACAATAAACACCATGCTCCTGATCTCCCGGCGTATAATAAACACCATGCTCCTGATCTCCCGGCGTACAATAAACACCATGCTCCTGATCTCCTGGCGTACAATGATCACCATGCTCCACATCTCCCGGCGTACAATAAACACCATGCTCCTGATCTCCTGGCGTACAATAAACACCATGCTCCTGATCTCCTGGCGTACAATAAACACCATGCTCCTGATCTCTGGTGTACAATAAACACCATGCTCCTGATCTCCTGGCGTACAATAAACACCATGCTCCTGATCTCCCGGCGTACAATAAACACCATGCTCCTGATCTCCCGGCGTACAATAAACACCATGCTCCTGATCTCCTGGCGTACAATGATCACCATGCTCCTGATCTCCCGGCGTACAATAAACACCATGCTCCTGATCTCTGGCGTACAATAATCACCATGCTCCTGATCTCCTGGCATACAATGATCACCATGCTCCTGATCTCCTGGCGTACAATAAACACCATGCTCCTGATCTCCTGGCGTACAATGATCACCATGCTCCACATCTCCCGGCGTACAATAAACACCATGCTCCTGATCTCCTGGCGTACAATAAACACCATGCTCCTGATCTCCTGGCGTACAATAAACACCATGCTCCTGATCTCTGGTGTACAATAAACACCATGCTCCTGATCTCCCGGCGTACAATAAACACCATGCTCCTGATCTCTGGCGTACAATAATCACCATGCTCCTGATCTCCTGGCATACAATGATCACCATGCTCCTGATCTCCTGGCGTACAATAATCACCATGCTCCTGATCTCCCGGCATACAATAAACACCATGCTCCTGATCTCCTGGCGTACAATGATCACCATGCTCCTGATCTCCCGGCGTACAATAAACACCATGCTCCTGATCTCCCGGTGTACAATAAACACCATGCTCCTGATCTCCCGCTGTACAATAAACACCATGCTCCTGATCTCCTGGCGTACAATAAACACCATGCTCCTGATCTCTGGCGTACAATAATCACCATGCTCCTGATCTCCTGGCGTACAATGATCACCATGCTCCTGATCTCCTGGCGTACAATAAACACCATGCTCCTGATCTCCTGGCGTACAATAAACACCATGCTCCTGATCTCCTGGCGTACAATAAACACCATGCTCCTGATCTCTGGCGTACAATAAACACCATGCTCCTGATCTCCTGGCGTACAATAAACACCATGCTCCTGATCTCTGGCGGACAATAAACACCATGCTCCTGATCTCCTGGCGTACAATAATCACCATGCTCCTGATCTCCTGGCGTACAATGATCACCATGCTCCTGATCTCCTGGCGTACAATAAACACCATGCTCCTGATCTCCTGGCGTACAATGATCACCATGCTCCTGATCTCCCGGCGTACAATAAACACCATGCTCCTGATCTCCTGGCGTACAATGATCACCATGCTCCTGATCTCCTGGCGTACAATAAACACCATGCTCCTGATCTCCTGGCGTACAATAATCACCATGCTCCTGATCTCCTGCCGTACAATAAACACCATGCTCCTGATCTCCCGGCGTACAATAAACACCATGCTCCTGATCTCCTGGCGTACAATAATCACCATGCTCCTGATCTCCTGGCGTACAATAAACACCATGCTCCTGATATCTGGCGTACAATAAACACCATGCTCCTGATCTCCTGGCGTACAATAAACACCATGCTCCTGATCTCCCGGCGTACAATAATCACCATGCTCCTGATCTCCCGGCGTACAATAAACACCATGCTCCTGATCGCCCGGCGTACAATAATCACCATGCTCCTGATCTCCCGGCGTACAATAAACACCATGCTCCTGATCTCCTGGCGTACAATAAACACCATGCTCCTGATCTCCTGGCGTACAATAAACACCATGCTCCTGATCTCCCGGCGTACAATAAACACCATGCTCCTGATCTCCTGGCGTACAATGATCACCATGCTCCTGATCTCCTGGCGTACAATAAACACCATGTTCCTGATCTCCTGGCGTACAATAAACACCATGCTCCTGATCTCCTGGCGTACAATAAACACCATGCTCCTGATCTCCCGGCGTACAATAAACACCATGCTCCTGATCTCCCGGCGTACAATAAACACCATGCTCCTGATGTCCTGGCGCACAATGATCACCATGCTCCTGATCTCCCGGCGTACAATAAACACCATGCTCCTGATCTCCCGGCGTACAATAAACACCATGCTCCTGATCTCCCGGCGTACAATAAACACCATGCTCCTGATCTCCTGGCGTACAATGATCACCATGCTCCACATCTCCCGGCGTACAATAAACGCCATGCTCCTGATCTCCTGGCGTACAATAAACACCATGCTCCTGATCTCCTGGCGTACAATAAACACCATGTTCCTGATCTCCTGGTGTACAATAAACACCATGCTCCTGATCTCCTGGCGTACAATAAACATATTGCTCCTGATCTCCCGGCGTACAATAAACACCATGCTCCTGATCTCCCGGCGTACAATAAACACCATGCTCCTGATCTCCTGGCGTACAATGATCACCATGCTCCTGATCTCCCGGCGTACAATAAACACCATGCTCCTGATCTCCCGGTGTACAATAAACACCATGCTCCTGATCTCTGGCGTACAATAATCACCATGCTCCTGATCTCCTGGCAGACAATGATCACCATGCTCCTGATCTCCTGGCGTACAATAAACACCATGCTCCTGATCTCCCGGCGTACAATAAACACCATGCTCCTGATCTCTGGCGTACAATAAACACCATGCTCCTGATCTCCTGGTGTACAATAAACACCATGCTCCTGATCTCCTGGCGTACAATAAACACCATGCTCCTGATATCCTGGCGTACAATGATCACCATGCTCCTGATCTCCCGGCGTACAATAAACACCATGCTCCTGATCTCTGGCGTACAATAAACACCATGCTCCTGATCTCCTGGCGTACAATAAACACCATGCTCCTGATCTCCTGGCGTACAATGATCACCATGCTCCTGATCTCCCGGCGTACAATAAACACCATGCTCCTGATCTCTGGCGTACAATAAACACCATGCTCCTGATCTCCTGGCGTACAATAAACACCATGCTCCTGATCTCTGGCGTACAATAAACACCATGCTCCTGATCTCCTGGCGTACAATAAACACCATGCTCCTGATCTCCTGGCGTACAATAATCACCATGCTCCTGATCTCCCGGCGTACAATAAACACCATGCTCCTGATCTCGCGGCGTACAATAATCACCATGCTCCTGATCTCCCGGCGTACAATAAACACCATGCTCCTGATCTCCTGGCGTACAATAAAAACCATGCTCCTGATATCCTGGCGTACAATAAGCACCATGCTCCTGATCTCCCGGCGTACAATAAACACCATGCTCCTGATCTCCTGGCGTACAATGATCACCATGCTCCTGATCTCCCGGCGTACAATAAACACCATGCTCCTGATCTCCTGGCGTACAATAATCACCATGCTCCTGATCTCCTGGCGTACAATAAACACCATGCTCCTGATCTCTGGCGTACAATAAACACCATGCCCCTGATCTCCTGGCGTACAATAAACACCATGCTCCTGATCTCCTGGCGTACAATAATCACCATGCTCCTGATCTCCCGGCGTACAATAAACACCATGCTCCTGATCACCCGGCGTACAATAATCACCATGCTCCTGATCTCCCGGCGTACAATAAACACCATGCTCCTGATCTCCCGGCGTACAATAATCACCATGCTCCTGAGCTCGCGGCGTACAATGATCACCATGCTCCTGATCTCCCGGCGTACAATAAACACCATGCTCCTGATCTCCTGGTGCACAATAAACACCATGCTCCTGATCTCCCGGCGTACAATAAACACCATGCTCCTGATCTCCTGGCGTACAATAAACAACATGCTCCTGATCTCCTGGCGTACAATAAACACCATGCTCCTGATCTCCCGGCGTACAATAAACACCATGCTCCTAATCTCCTGGCGTACAATGATCACCATGCTCCTGATCTCCTGGCGTACAATAAACACCATGTTCCTGATCTCCTGGTGTACAATAAACACCATGCTCCTGATCTCCTGGCGTACAATAAACACCATGCTCCTGATCTCCCGGCGTACAATAAACACCATGCTCCTGATCTCCCGGCGTACAATAAACACCATGCTCCTGATCTCCTGGCGTACAATGATCACCATGCTCCTGATCTCCCGGCGTAAAATAAACACCTTGCTCCTAATCTCCCGGCGTACAATAAACACCATGCTCCTGATCTCCCGGCGTACAATAAACACCATGCTCCTGATCTCCTGGCGTACAATGATCACCATGCTCCACATCTCCCGGCGTACAATAAACACCATGCTCCTGATCTCCTGGCGTACAATAAACACCATGCTCCTGATCTCCTGGCGTACAATAAACACCATGCTCCTGATCTCCCGGCGTACAATAAACACCATGCTCCTGATGTCCTGGCGTACAATGATCACCATGCTCCTGATCTCCCGGCGTACAATAAACACCATGCTCCTGATCTCCCGGCGTACAATAAACACCATGCTCCTGATCTCCCGGCGTACAATAAACACCATGCTCCTGATCTCCTGGCGGACAATGATCACCATGCTCCACATCTCCCGGCGGACAATAAACGCCATGCTCCTGATCTCCTGGCGTACAATAAACACCATGCTCCTGAACTCCCGGCGTACAATAAACACCATGCTCCTGATCTCCCGGCGTACAATAAACACCATGCTCCTGATCTCCTGGCGTACAATGATCACCATGCTCCTGATCTCCCGGCGTACAATAAACACCATGCTCCTGATCTCCCGGTGTACAATAAACACCATGCTCCTGATCTCTGGCGTACAATAATCACCATGCTCCTGATCTCCTGGCATACAATGATCACCATGCTCCTGATCTCCCGGCGTACAATAAACATCATGCTCCTGATCTCCCGGCGTACAATAAACACCATGCTCCTGATCTCTGGCGTACAATAAACACCATGCTCCTGATCTCCTGGTGTACAATAAACACCATGCTCCTGATCTCCTGGCGTACAATAAACACCATGCTCCTGATATCCTGGAGTACAATGATCACCATGCTCCTGATCTCCCGGCGTACAATAAACACCATGCTCCTGATCTCCTGGCGTACAATAAACACCATGCTCCTGATCTCTGGCGTACAATAAACACCATGCTCCTGATCTCCTGGCGTACAATAAACACCATGCTCCTGATCTCCTGGCGTACAATAATCACCATGCTCCTGATCTCCCGGCGTACAATAAACACCATGCTCCTGATCTCGCGGCGTACAATAATCACCATGCTCCTGATCTCCCGGCGTACAATAAACACCATGCTCCTGATCTCCTGGCGTACAATAAAAACCATGCTCCTGATATCCTGGCGTACAATAAGCACCATGCTCCTGATCTCCCGGCGTACAATAAACACCATGCTCCTGATCTCCTGGCGTACAATAATCACCATGCTCCTGATCTCCCGGCGTACAATAAACACCATGCTCCTGATCTCCTGGCGTACAATAATCACCATGCTCCTGATCTCCTGGCGTACAATAAACACCATGCTCCTGATCTCTGGCGTACAATAAACACCATGCTCCTGATCTCCTGGCGTACAATAAACACCATGCTCCTGATCTCCTGGCGTACAATAATCACCATGCTCCTGATCTCCCGGCGTACAATAAACACCATGCTCCTGATCTCGCGGCGTACAATAATCACCATGCTCCTGATCTCCCGGCGTACAATAAACACCATGCTCCTGATCTCCTGGCGTACAATAAAAACCATGCTCCTGATATCCTGGCGTACAATAAGCACCATGCTCCTGATCTCCCGGCGTACAATAAACACCATGCTCCTGATCTCCTGGCGTACAATAATCACCATGCTCCTGATCTCCCGGCGTACAATAAACACCATGCTCCTGATCTCCTGGCGTACAATAATCACCATGCTCCTGATCTCCTGGCGTACAATAAACACCATGCTCCTGATCTCTGGCGTACAATAAACACCATGCTCCTGATCTCCTGGCGTACAATAAACACCATGCTCCTGATCTCCTGGCGTACAATAATCACCATGCTCCTGATCTCCCGGCGTACAATAAACACCATGCTCCTGATCACCCGGCGTACAATAATCACCATGCTCCTGATCTCCCGGCGGACAATAAACACCATGCTCCTGATCTCCCGCCGTACAATAATCACCATGCTCCTGAGCTCGCGGCGTACAATGATCACCATGCTCCTGATCTCCCGGCGTACAATAAACACCATGCTCCTGATCTCCTGGTGCACAATAAACACCATGCTCCTGATCTCCCGGCGTACAATAAACACCATGTTCCTGATCTCCTGGCGTACAATAAACAACATGCTCCTGATCTCCTGGCGTACAATAAACACCATGCTCCTGATCTCCCGGCGTACAATAAACACCATGCTCCTAATCTCCTGGCGTACAATGATCACCATGCTCCTGATCTCCTGGCGTACAATAAACACCATGTTCCTGATCTCCTGGTGTACAATAAACACCATGCTCCTGATCTCCTGGCGTACAATAAACACCATGCTCCTGATCTCCCGGCGTACAATAAAAACCATGCTCCTGATCTCCCGGCGTACAATAAACACCATGCTCCTGATCTCCTGGCGTACAATGATCACCATGCTCCTGATCTCCCGGCGTAAAATAAACACCTTGCTCCTAATCTCCCGGCGTACAATAAACACCATGCTCCTGATCTCCCGGCGTACAATAAACACCATGCTCCTGATCTCCTGGCGTACAATGATCACCATGCTCCACATCTCCCGGCGTACAATAAACACCATGCTCCTGATCTCCTGGCGTACAATAAACACCATGCTCCTGATCTCCTGGCGTACAATAATCACCATGCTCCTGATCTCCTGGCGTACAATAATCACCATGCTCCTGATCTCTGGCGTACAATAAACACCATGCTCCTGATCTCCTGGTGTACAATAAACACCATGCTCCTGATCTCCTGGCGTACAGTAAACACCATGCTCCTGATATCCTGGCGTACAATGATCACCATGCTCCTGATCTCCCGGCGTACAATAAACACCATGCTCCTGATCTCTGGCGTACAATAAACACCATGCTCCTGATCTCCTGGCGTACAATAAACACCATGCTCCTGATCTCCTGGCGTACAATGATCACCATGCTCCTGATCTCCCGGCGTACAATAAAAACCATGCTCCTGATCTCTGGCGTACAATAAACACCATGCTCCTGATCTCCTGGCGTACAATAAACACCATGCTCCTGATCTCTGGCGTACAATCAACACCATGCTCCTGATCTCCTGGCGTACAATAAACACCATGCTCCTGATCTCCTGGCGTACAATAATCACCATGCTCCTGATCTCCCGGCGTACAATAAACACCATGCTCCTGATCTCGCGGCGTACAATAATCACCATGCTCCTGATCTCCCGGCGTACAATAAACACCATGCTCCTGATCTCCTGGCGTACAATAAAAACCATGCTCCTGATATCCTGGCGTACAATAAGCACCATGCTCCTGATCTCCCGGCGTACAATAAACACCATGCTCCTGATCTCCTGGCGTACAATGATCACCATGCTCCTGATCTCCCGGCGTACAATAAACACCATGCTCCTGATCTCCTGGCGTACAATGATCACCATGCTCCTGATCTCCTGGCGTACAATAAACACCATGCTCCTGATCTCTGGCGTACAATAAACACCATGCTCCTGATCTCCTGGCGTACAATAAACACCATGCTCCTGTTCTCCTGGCGTACAATAATCACCATGCTCCTGATCTCCCGGCGTACAATAAACACCATGCTCCTGATCACCCGGCGTACAATAATCACCATGCTCCTGATCTCCCGGCGTACAATAAACACCATGCTCCTGATCTCCCGGCGTACAATAATCACCATGCTCCTGAGCTCGCGGCGTACAATGATCACCATGCTCCTGATCTCCCGGCGTACAATAAACACCATGCTCCTGATCTCCTGGTGCACAATAAACACCATGCTCCTGATCTCCCGGCGTACAATAAACACCATGCTCCTGATCTCCTGGCGTCCAATAAACAACATGCTCCTGATCTCCTGGCGTACAATAAACACCATGCTCCTGATCTCCCGGCGTACAATAAACACCATGCTCCTAATCTCCTGGCGGACAATGATCACCATGCTCCTGATCTCCTGGCGTACAATAAACACCATGTTCCTGATCTCCTGGTGTACAATAAACACCATGCTCCTGATCTCCTGGCGTACAATAAACACCATGCTCCTGATCTCCCGGCGTACAATAAACACCATGCTCCTGATCTCCCGGCGTACAATAAACACCATGCTCCTGATCTCCTGGCGTACAATAAACACCATGCTCCTGATCTCCTGGCGTACAATGATCACCATGCTCCTGATCTCCCGGCGTAAAATAAACACCTTGCTCCTAATCTCCCGGCGTACAATAAACACCATGCTCCTGATCTCCCGGCGTACAATAAACACCATGCTCCTGATCTCCTGGCGTACAATGATCACCATGCTCCACATCTCCCGCCGTACAATAAACACCATGCTCCTGATCTCCTGGCGTACAATAAACACCATGCTCCTGATCTCCTGGCGTACAATAATCACCATGCTCCTGATCTCCTGGCGTACAATAATCACCATGCTCCTGACCTCTGGCGTACAATAAACACCATGCTCCTGATCTCCTGGTGTACAATAAACACCATGCTCCTGATCTCCTGGCGTACAATAAACACCATGCTCCTGATATCCTGGCGTACAATGATCACCATGCTCCTGATCTCCCGGCGTACAATAAACACCATGCTCCTGATCTCTGGCGTACAATAAACACCATGCTCCTGATCTCCTGGCGTACAATAAACACCATGCTCCTGATCTCCTGGCGTACAATGATCACCATGCTCCTGATCTCCCGGCGTACAATAAACACCATGCTCCTGATCTCTGGCGTACAATAAACACCATGCTCCTGATCTCCTGGCGTACAATAAACACCATGCTCCTGATCTCTGGCGTACAATAAACACCATGCTCCTGATCTCCTGGCGTACAATAAACACCATGCTCCTGATCTCCTGGCGTACAATAATCACCATGCTCCTGATCTCCCGGCGTACAATAAACACCATGCTCCTGATCTCGCGGCGTACAATAATCACCATGCTCCTGATCTCCCGGCGTACAATAAACACCATGCTCCTGATCTCCTGGCGTACAATAAAAACCATGCTCCTGATATCCTGGCGTACAATAAGCACCATGCTCCTGATCTCCCGGCGTACAATAAACACCATGCTCCTGATCTCCTGGCGGACAATGATCACCATGCTCCTGATCTCCCGGCGTACAATAAACACCATGCTCCTGATCTCCTGGCGTACAATAATCACCATGCTCCTGATCTCCTGGCGTACAATAAACACCATGCTCCTGATCTCTGGCGTACAATAAACACCATGCTCCTGATCTCCTGGCGTACAATAAACAACATGCTCCTGATCTCCTGGCGTACAATAATCACCATGCTCCTGATCTCCCGGCGTACAATAAACACCATGCTCCTGATCACCCGGCGTACAATAATCACCATGCTCCTGATCTCCCGGCGTACAATAAACACCATGCTCCTGATCTCCCGGCGTACAATAATCACCATGCTCCTGAGCTCGCGGCGTACAATTATCACCATGCTCCTGATCTCCCGGCGTACAATAAACACCATGCTCCTGATCTCCTGGTGCACAATAAACACCATGCTCCTGATCTCCCGGCGTACAATAAACACCATGCTCCTGATCTCCTGGCGTACAATAAACAACATGCTCCTGATCTCCTGGCGTACAATAAACACCATGCTCCTGATCTCCCGGCGTACAATAAACACCATGCTCCTAATCTCCTGGCGGACAATGATCACCATGCTCCTGATCTCCTGGCGTACAATAAACACCATGTTCCTGATCTCCTGGTGTACAATAAACACCATGCTCCTGATCTCCTGGCGTACAATAAACACCATGCTCCTGATCTCCCGGCGTACAATAAACACCATGCTCCTGATCTCCCGGCGTACAATAAACACCATGCTCCTGATCTCCTGGCGTACAATGATCACCATGCTCCTGATCTCCCGGCGTAAAATAAACACCATGCTCCTGATCTCCCGGCGTACAATAAACACCATGCTCCTGATCTCCCGGCGTACAATAAACACCATGCTCCTGATCTCCTGGCGTACAATGATCACCATGCTCCACATCTCCCGGCGTGCAATAAACACCATGCTCCTGATCTCCTGGCGTACAATAAACACCATTTTCCTGATCTCCTGGTGTACAATAAACACCATGCTCCTGATCTCCTGGCGTACAATAATCACCATGCTCCTGATCTCCTGGCGTACAATAAACACCATGCTCCTGATCTCTGGCGTACAATAAACATCATGCTCCTGATCTCCTGGCGTACAATGATCACCATGCTCCTGATCTCCCAGCGTACAATAATCACCATGCTCCTGATCTCCCGGCGCACAATAAACACCATGCTCCTGATCTCCCGGCGTACAATAAACACCATGCTCCTGATCTCTGGCGTACAATAAACACCATGCTCCTGATCTCCTGGCGTACAATAAACACCATGCTCCTGATCTCTGGCGTACAATAAACACCATGCTCCTGATCTCCTGGCGTACAATAAACACCATGCTCCTGATCTCCTGGCGTACAATAATCACCATGCTCCTGATCTCCCGGCGTACAATAAACACCATGCTCCTGATCTCGCGGCGTACAATAATCACCATGCTCCTGATCTCCCGGCGTACAATAAACACCATGCTCCTGATCTCCTGGCGTACAATAAAAACCATGCTCCTGATATCCTGGCGTACAATAAGCACCATGCTCCTGATCTCCCGGCGTACAATAAACACCATGCTCCTGATCTCCTGGCGGACAATGATCACCATGCTCCTGATCTCCCGGCGTACAATAAACACCATGCTCCTGATCTCCTGGCGTACAATAATCACCATGCTCCTGATCTCCTGGCGTACAATAAACACCATGCTCCTGATCTCTGGCGTACAATAAACACCATGCTCCTGATCTCCTGGCGTACAATAAACACCATGCTCCTGATCTCCTGGCGTACAATAATCACCATGCTCCTGATCTCCCGGCGTACAATAAACACCATGCTCCTGATCACCCGGCGGACAATAATCACCATGCTCCTGATCTCCCGGCGTACAATAAACACCATGCTCCTGATCTCCCGGCGTACAATAATCACCATGCTCCTGAGCTCGCGGCGTACAATTATCACCATGCTCCTGATCTCCCGGCGTACAATAAACACCATGCTCCTGATCTCCTGGTGCACAATAAACACCATGCTCCTGATCTCCCGGCGTACAATAAACACCATGCTCCTGATCTCCTGGCGTACAATAAACAACATGCTCCTGATCTCCTGGCGTACAATAAACACCATGCTCCTGATCTCCCGGCGTACTATAAACACCATGCTCCTAATCTCCTGGCGGACAATGATCACCATGCTCCTGATCTCCTGGCGTACAATAAACACCATGTTCCTGATCTCCTGGTGTACAATAAACACCATGCTCCTGATCTCCTGGCGTACAATAAACATCATGCTCCTGATCTCCCGGCGTACAATAAACACCATGCTCCTGATCTCCCGGCGTACAATAAACACCATGCTCCTGATCTCCTGGCGTACAATGATCACCATGCTCCTGATCTCCCGGCGTAAAATAAACACCATGCTCCTGATCTCCCGGCGTACAATAAACACCATGCTCCTGATCTCCCGGCGTACAATAAACACCATGCTCCTGATCTCCTGGCGTACAATGATCACCATGCTCCACATCTCCCGGCGTGCAATAAACACCATGCTCCTGATCTCCTGGCGTACAATAAACACCATTTTCCTGATCTCCTGGTGTACAATAAACACCATGCTCCTGATCTCCTGGCGTACAATAATCACCATGCTCCTGATCTCCTGGCGTACAATAAACACCATGCTCCTGATCTCTGGCGTACAATAAACATCATGCTCCTGATCTCCTGGCGTACAATGATCACCATGCTCCTGATCTCCCAGCGTACAATAATCACCATGCTCCTGATCTCCCGGCGCACAATAAACACCATGCTCCTGATCTCCCGGCGTACAATAAACACCATGCTCCTGATCTCCTGGCGTACAATGATCACCATGCTCCACATCTCCCGGCGTACAATAAACACCATGCTCCTGATCTCCTGGCGTACAATAAACACCATGCTTCTGATTTCCTGGCGTACAATAAACACCATGTTCCTGATCTCCTGGCGTACAATAAAAACCATGCTCCTGATCTCCTGGCGTACAATAAACACCATGCTCCTGATCTCCCGGCGTACAATAAACACCATGCTCCTGATCTCCCGGCGTACAATAAACACCATGCTCCTGATCTCCTGGCGTACAATGATCACCATGCTCCTGATCTCCCGGCGTACAATAAACACCATGCTCCTGATCTCCCGGTGTACAATAAACACCATGCTCCTGATCTCCCGGTGTACAATAAACACCATGCTCCTGATCTCCTTGCGTACAATAAACACCATGCTCCTGATCTCTGGCGTACAATAATCACCATGCTCCTGATCTCCTGGCTTACAATGATCACCATGCTCCTGATCTCCCGGCGTACAATAAAGACCATGCTTCTGATCTACCAACGTACAATAAACACCATGCTCCTGATCTCTGGCGTACATTAATCACCATGCTCCTGATCTCCCGGTGTACAATAAACACCATGCTCCTGATCACCCGTGTACAATAAACACCATGCTTCTGATTTCCTGGCGTACAATAAACACCATGCTCCTGGTCTCCATGCGTACAATGATCACCATGCTCCTGATCTCCTGGCGTACAATAATCACCATGCTCCTGATCTCCCGGTGCACAATAAACACCATGCTCCTGATCTCCTGGCGTACAATGATCACCATGCTCCTGATGTCCCGGCGTACAATAAACACCATGCTCCTGATCTCCCTGCGTACAATGATCACCATGCTCCTGATCTCCCGGCGTACAATAAACACCATGCTCCTGATCTCCCGGCGTAAAATGATCACCATGCTCCTGATCTCCCGGCGTACAATAAACACCATGCTCCTGATCTCCTGGCGTACAATAATCACCATGGTCCTCAACTCCTGGCGTACAATAAACACCATGCTCCTGATCTCCTGGCGTACAATAAACACCATGCTCCTGATGTCTGGCGTACAATAAACACCATGCTCCTGATCTCCTGGCGTACAATAAATACCATGCTCCTGATCTCTGGCGTACAATAAACACCATGCTCCTGATCTCCCGGTGTACAATAAACACCATGCTCCTGATCTCCTGGTGTACAATAAACACCATGCTCCTGATCTCCTGGCGTACAATAAACACCATGCTCCTGATATCCTGGCGTACAATGATCACCATGCTCCTGATCTCCCGGCGTACAATAAACACCATGCTCCTGATCTCTGGAGTACAATAAACACCATGCTCCTGATCTCCTGGCGTACAATAAACACCATGCTCCTGATCTCCTGGCGTACAATGATCACCATGCTCCTGATCTCCCGGCGTACAATAAACACCATGCTCCTGATCTCTGGCGTACAATAAACACCATGCTCCTGATCTCCTGGCGTACAATAAACACCATGCTCCTGATCTCTGGCGTACAATAAACACCATGCTCCTGATCTCCTGGCGTACAATAAACACCATGCTCCTGATCTCCTGGCGTACAATAATCACCATGCTCCTGATCTCCCGGCGTACAATAAACACCATGCTCCTGATCTCGCGGCGTACAATAATCACCATGCTCCTGATCTCCCGGCGTACAATAAACACCATGCTCCTGATCTCCTGGCGTACAATAAAAACCATGCTCCTGATCTCCTGGCGTACAATAAACACCACGCTCCTGATCTCCCGGCGTACAATAAACACCATGCTCCTGATCTCCTGGCGGACAATGATCACCATGCTCCTGATCTCCCGGCGTACAATAAACACCATGCTCCTGATCTCCTGGCGTACAATAATCACCATGCTCCTGATCTCCTGGCGTACAATAAACACCATGCTCCTGATCTCTGGCGTACAATAAACACCATGCTCCTGATCTCCTGGCGTATAATAAACACCATGCTCCTGATCTCCTGGCGTACAATAATCACCATGCTCCTGATCTCCCGGCGTACAATAAACACCATGCTCCTGATCACCCGGCGTACAATAATCACCATGCTCCTGATCTCCCGGCGTACAATAAACACCATGCTCCTGATCTCCCGGCGTACAATAATCAGCATGCTCCTGAGCTCGCGGCGTACAATTATCACCATGCTCCTGATCTCCCGGCGTACAATACACACCATGCTCCTGATCTCCTGGTGCACAATAAACACCATGCTCCTGATCTCCCGGCGTACAATAAACACCATGCTCCTGATCTCCTGCTGTACAATAAACACCATGCTCCTGATCTCCTGGTGCACAATAATCACCATGCTCCTGATCTCCCGGCGTACAATAAACACCATGCTCCTGATCTCCTGGTGCACAATAAACACCATGCTCCTGATCTCCCGGCGTACAATAAACACCATGCTCCTGATCTCCTGCTGTACAATTATCACCATGCTCCTGATCTCCCGGCGTACAATAATCACCATGCTCCTGATCTCCCGGCGTACAATAAACACCATGCTCCTGATCTCCTGGTGCACAATAAACACCATGCTCCTGATCTCCCGGCGTACAATAAACACCATGCTCCTGATCTCCTGGCGTACAATAAACAACATGCTCCTGATCTCCTGGCGTACAATAAACACCATGCTCCTGATCTCCCGGCGTACAATAAACACCATGCTCCTAATCTCCTGGCGGACAATGATCACCATGCTCCTGATCTCCTGGCGTACAATAAACACCATGTTCCTGATCTCCTGGTGTACAATAAACACCATGCTCCTGATCTCCCGGCGTACAATAAACACCATGCTCCTGATCTCCCGGCGTACAATAAACACCATGCTCCTGATCTCCTGGCGTACAATGATCACCATGCTCCTGATCTCCCGGCGTAAAATAAACACCATGCTCCTGATCTCCTGGCGTACAATAAACACCATGCTCCTGATCTCCTGGCGTACAATAAACACCATGCTCCTGATCTCCCGGCGTACAATAAACACCATGCTCCTGATCTCCTGGCGTACAATGATCACCATGCTCCTGATCTCCCGGCGTAAAATAAACACCATGCTCCTGATCTCCCGGCGTACAATAAACACCATGCTCCTGATCTCCTGGCGTACAATAAACACCATGCTCCTGATCTCCCGGCGTACAATAAACACCATGCTCCTGATCTCCCGGCGTACAATAAACACCATGCTCCTGATCTCCTGGCGTACAATGATCACCATGCTCCACATCTCCCGGCGTGCAATAAACACCATGCTCCTGATCTCCTGGCGTACAATAAACACCATTTTCCTGATCTCCTGGTGTACAATAAACACCATGCTCCTGATCTCCTGGCGTACAATAATCACCATGCTCCTGATCTCCTGGCGTACAATAAACACCATGCTCCTGATCTCTGGCGTACAATAAACATCATGCTCCTGATCTCCTGGCGTACAATGATCACCATGCTCCTGATCTCCCGGCGTACAATAATCACCATGCTCCTGATCTCCCGGCGCACAATAAACACCATGCTCCTGATCTCCCGGCGTACAATAAA
This sequence comes from Heptranchias perlo, assembly GCF_035084215.1. Lineage (NCBI taxonomy): Eukaryota > Metazoa > Chordata > Chondrichthyes > Hexanchiformes > Hexanchidae > Heptranchias > Heptranchias perlo. Next base: position 9,177,260 of record NC_090326.1, on the reverse strand, counting down.
CACCATGCTCCTGATCTCCTGGCGTACAATGATCACCATGCTCCACATCTCCCGGCGTACAATAAACACCATGCTCCTGATCTCCTGGCGTACAATAAAAACCATGCTCCTGATTTCCTGGCGTACAATAAACACCATGTTCCTGATCTCCTGGCGTACAATAAACACCAGGCTCCTGATCTCCTGGCGTACAATAAACACCATGCTCCTGATCTCCCGGCGTACAATAAACACCATGCTCCTGATCTCCCGGCGTACAATAAACACCATGCTCCTGATCTCCTGGCGTACAATGATCACCATGCTCCTGATCTCCCGGCGTACAATAAACACCATGCTCCTGATCTCCCGGTGTACAATAAACACCATGCTCCTAATCTCCTGGCGGACAATGATCACCATGCTCCTGATCTCCTGGCGTACAATAAACACCATGTTCCTGATCTCCTGGTGTACAATAAACACCATGCTCCTGATCTCCCGGCGTACAATAAACACCATGCTCCTGATCTCCCGGCGTACAATAAACACCATGCTCCTGATCTCCTGGCGTACAATGATCACCATGCTCCTGATCTCCCGGCGTAAAATAAACACCATGCTCCTGATCTCCTGGCGTACAATAAACACCATGCTCCTGATCTCCTGGCGTACAATAAACACCATGCTCCTGATCTCCCGGCGTACAATAAACACCATGCTCCTGATCTCCTGGCGTACAATGATCACCATGCTCCTGATCTCCCGGCGTAAAATAAACACCATGCTCCTGATCTCCCGGCGTACAATAAACACCATGCTCCTGATCTCCTGGCGTACAATAAACACCATGCTCCTGATCTCCCGGCGTACAATAAACACCATGCTCCTGATCTCCCGGCGTACAATAAACACCATGCTCCTGATCTCCTGGCGTACAATGATCACCATGCTCCACATCTCCCGGCGTGCAATAAACACCATGCTCCTGATCTCCTGGCGTACAATAAACACCATTTTCCTGATCTCCTGGTGTACAATAAACACCATGCTCCTGATCTCCTGGCGTACAATAATCACCATGCTCCTGATCTCCTGGCGTACAATAAACACCATGCTCCTGATCTCTGGCGTACAATAAACATCATGCTCCTGATCTCCTGGCGTACAATGATCACCATGCTCCTGATCTCCCGGCGTACAATAATCACCATGCTCCTGATCTCCCGGCGCACAATAAACACCATGCTCCTGATCTCCCGGCGTACAATAAACACCATGCTCCTGATCTCCTGGCGTACAATGATCACCATGCTCCACATCTCCCGGCGTACAATAAACACCATGCTCCTGATCTCCTGGCGTACAATAAAAACCATGCTCCTGATTTCCTGGCGTACAATAAACACCATGTTCCTGATCTCCTGGCGTACAATAAACACCAGGCTCCTGATCTCCTGGCGTACAATAAACACCATGCTCCTGATCTCCCGGCGTACAATAAACACCATGCTCCTGATCTCCCGGCGTACAATAAACACCATGCTCCTGATCTCCTGGCGTACAATGATCACCATGCTCCTGATCTCCCGGCGTACAATAAACACCATGCTCCTGATCTCCCGGTGTACAATAAACACCATGCTCCTGATCTCCTTGCGTACAATAAACACCATGCTCCTGATCTCTGGCGTACAATAATCACCATGCTCCTGATCTCCTGGCTTACAATGATCACCATGCTCCTGATCTCCCGGCGTACAATAAAGACCATGCTTCTGATCTACCAACGTACAATAAACACCATGCTCCTGATCTCTGGCGTACAATAATCACCATGCTCCTGATCTCCCGGTGTACAAGAAACACCATGCTCCTGATCTCCCGTGTACAATAAACACCATGCTCCTGACTTCCTGGCGTACAATAAACACCATGCTCCTGATCTCCATGCGTACAATGATCACCATGCTCCTGATCTCCTGGCGTACAATAATCACCATGCTCCTGATCTCCCGGTGCACAATAAACACCATGCTCCTGATCTCGCGGTGTACAATAAATACCATGCTCGTGATCTCCTGGCGTACAATAATCACCATGCTCCTGATCTCCTGGCGTACAATGATCACCATGCTCCTGATCTCCCGGCGTACAATAAACACCATGCTCCTGATCTCCCTGCGTACAATGATCACCATGCTCCTGATCTCCCGGCGTACAATAAACACCATGCACCTGATCTCCCGGCGTAAAATGATCACCATGCTCCTGATCTCCCGGCGTACAATAAACACCATGCTCCTGATCTCCTGGCGTACAATAATCACCATGGTCCTCATCTCCTGGCGTACAATAAACACCATGCTCCTGATCTCCTGGCGTACAATAAACACCATGCTCCTGATGTCTGGCGTACAATAAACACCATGCTCCTGATCTCCTGGCGTACAATAAATACCATGCTACTGATCTCTGGCGTACAATAAACACCATGCTCCTGATCTCCCGGTGTACAATAAACACCATGCTCCTGATCTCCTTGCGTACAATAAACACCATGCTCCTGATCTCTGGCGTACAATAATCACCATGCTCCTGATCTCCTGTCTTACAATGATCACCATGCTCCTGATCTCCCGGCGTACAATAAAGACCATGCTTCTGATCTCCCGGCGTACAATAAACACCATGCTCCTGATCTCTGGCGTACAATAATCACCATGCTCCTGATCTCCCGGTGTACAATAAACACCATGCTCCTGATCTCCCGTGTACAATAAACACCATGCTCCTGATCTCCTGGCGTACAATAAACACCATGCTCCTGATCTCCATGCGTACAATGATCACCATGCTCCTGATCTCCTGGCGTACAATAATCACCATGCTCCTGATCTCCCGTTGCACAATAATCACCATGCTCCTGATCTCCCGGCGTACAATAAACACCATGCTCCTGATCTCCCGGCGTACAATAATCACCATGCTCCTGAGCTCGCGGCGTACAGTGATCACCATGCTCCTGATCTCCCGGCGTACAATAAACACCATGCTCCTGATCTCCTGGTGCACAATAAACACCATGCTCCTGATCTCCCGGCGTACAATAAACACCATGCTCCTGATCTCCCGGCGTACAATAAACACCATGCTCCTAATCTCCTGGCGTACAATGATCACCATGCTCCTGATCTCCTGGCGTACAATAAACACCATGTTCCTGATCTCCTGGTGTACAATAAACACCATGCTCCTGATCTCCTGGCGTACAATAAACACCATGCTCCTGATCTCCCGGCGTACAATAAACACCATGCTCCTGATCTCCCGGCGTACAATAAACACCATGCTCCTGATCTCCTGGCGTACAATGATCACCATGCTCCTGATCTCCCGGCGTAAAATAAACACCATGCTCCTGATCTCCCGGCGTACAATAAACACCATGCTCCTGATCTCCCGGCGTACAATAAACACCATGCTCCTGATCTCCTGGCGTACAATGATCACCATGCTCCACATCTCCCGGCGTACAATAAACACCATGCTCCTGATCTCCTGGCGTACAATAAACACCATGCTCCTGATCTCCTGGCGTACAATAATCACCATGCTCCTGATCTCCTGGCGTACAATAATCACCATGCTCCTGATCTCTGGCGTACAATAAACACCATGCTCCTGATCTCCTGGTGTACAATAAACACCATGCTCCTGATCTCCTGGCGTACAATAAACACCATGCTCCTGATATCCTGGCGGACAATGATCACCATGCTCCTGATCTCCCGGCGTACAATAAACACCATGCTCCTGATCTCTGGCGTACAATAAACACCATGCTCCTGATCTCCTGGCGTACAATAAACACCATGCTCCTGATGTCCTGGCGTACAATGATCACCATGCTCCTGATCTCCCGTCGTACAATAAACACCATGCTCCTGATCTCTGGCGTACAATAAACACCATGCTCCTGATCTCCTGGCGTACAATAAACACCATGCTCCTGATCTCTGGCGTACAATAAACACCATGCTCCTGATCTCCTGGCGTACAATAAACACCATGCTCCTGATCTCCTGGCGTACAATAATCACCATGCTCCTGATCTCCCGGCGTACAATAAACACCATGCTCCTGATCTCGCGGCGTACAATAATCACCATGCTCCTGATCTCCCGGCGTACAATAAACACCATGCTCCTGATCTCCTGGCGTACAATAAAAACCATGCTCCTGATATCCTGGCGTACAATAAGCACCATGCTCCTGATCTCCCGGCGTACAATAAAAACCATGCTCCTGATCTCCTGGCGTACAATGATCACCATGCTCCTGATCTCCCGGCGTACAATAAACACCATGCTCCTGATCTCCTGGCGTACAACAATCACCATGCTCCTGATCTCCTGGCGTACAATAAACACCATGCTCCTGATCTCTGGCGTACAATAAACACCATGCTCCTGATCTCCTGGCGTACAATAAACACCATGCTCCTGATTTCCTGGCGTACAATAATCACCATGCTCCTGATCTCCCGGCGTACAATAAACACCATGATCCTGATCACCCGGCGTACAATAATCACCATGCTCCTGATCTCCTGGCGTACAATAAACACCATGCTCCTGATCTCCCGGCGTACAATAAACACCATGCTCCTGATCTCCCGGCGTACAATAATCACCATGCTCCTGAGCTCGCGGCGTACAATGATCACCATGCTCCTGATCTCCCGGTGTACAATAAACACCATGCTCCTGATCTCCTGGTGCACAATAAACACCATGCTCCTGATCTCCCGGCGTACAATAAACACCATGCTCCTGATCTCCTGGCGTACAATAAACAACATGCTCCTGATCTCCTGGCGTACAATAAACACCATGCTCCTGATCTCCCGGCGTACAATAAACACCATGCTCCTAATCTCCTGGCGTACAATAAACACCATGCTCCTGATGTCTGGCGTACAATAAACACCATGCTCCTGATCTCCTGGCGTACAATAAATACCATGCTACTGATCTCTGGCGTACAATAAACACCATGCTCCTGATCTCCCGGTGTACAATAAACACCATGCTCCTGATCTCCTTGCGTACAATAAACACCATGCTCCTGATCTCTGGCGTACAATAATCACCATGCTCCTGATCTCCTGTCTTACAATGATCACCATGCTCCTGATCTCCCGGCGTACAATAAAGACCATGCTTCTGATCTCCCGGCGTACAATAAACACCATGCTCCTGATCTCTGGCGTACAATAATCACCATGCTCCTGATCTCCCGGTGTACAATAAACACCATGCTCCTGATCTCCCGTGTACAATAAACACCATGCTCCTGATCTCCTGGCGTACAATAAACACCATGCTCCTGATCTCCATGCGTACAATGATCACCATGCTCCTGATCTCCTGGCGTACAATAATCACCATGCTCCTGATCTCCCGTTGCACAATAATCACCATGCTCCTGATCTCCCGGCGTACAATAAACACCATGCTCCTGATCTCCCGGCGTACAATAATCACCATGCTCCTGAGCTCGCGGCGTACAGTGATCACCATGCTCCTGATCTCCCGGCGTACAATAAACACCATGCTCCTGATCTCCTGGTGCACAATAAACACCATGCTCCTGATCTCCCAGCGTACAATAAACACCATGCTCCTGATCTCCTGGCGTACAATAAACAACATGCTCCTGATCTCCTGGCGTACAATAAACACCATGCTCCTGATCTCCCGGCGTACAATAAACACCATGCTCCTAATCTCCTGGCGTACAATGATCACCATGCTCCTGATCTCCTGGCGTACAATAAACACCATGTTCCTGATCTCCTGGTGTACAATAAACACCATGCTCCTGATCTCCTGGCGTACAATAAACACCATGCTCCTGATCTCCCGGCGTACAATAAACACCATGCTCCTGATCTCCCGGCGTACAATAAACACCATGCTCCTGATCTCCTGGCGTACAATGATCACCATGCTCCTGATCTCCCGGCGTAAAATAAACACCATGCTCCTGATCTCCCGGCGTACAATAAACACCATGCTCCTGATCTCCCGGCGTACAATAAACACCATGCTCCTGATCTCCTGGCGTACAATGATCACCATGCTCCACATCTCCCGGCGTACAATAAACACCATGCTCCTGATCTCCTGGCGTACAATAAACACCATGCTCCTGATCTCCTGGCGTACAATAATCACCATGCTCCTCATCTCCTGGCGTACAATAATCACCATGCTCCTGATCTCCCGGCGTACAATAAACACCATGCTCCTGATCTCCTGGTGTACAATAAACACCATGCTCCTGATCTCCTGGCGTACAATAAACACGATGCTCCTGATATCCTGGCGGACAATAAACACCATGCTCCTGAAGTCCTGGCGTACAATGATCACCATGCTCCTGATCTCTGGCGTACAATAAACACCATGCTCCTGATCTCCTGGCGTACAATAAACACCATGCTCCTGAAGTCCTGGCGTACAATGATCACCATGCTCCTGATCTCCCGGCGTACAATAAACACCATGCTCCTGATCTCTGGCGTACAATAAACACCATGCTCCTGATCTCCTGGCGTACAATAAACACCATGCTCCTGATCTCTGGCGTACAATAAACACCATGCTCCTGATCTCCCGGCGTACAATAAACACCATGCTCCTGATCTCCTGGCGTACAATGATCACCATGCTCCTGATCTCCCGGCGTACAATAAACACCATGCTCCTGATCTCCTGGCGTACAACAATCACCATGCTCCTGATCTCCTGGCGTACAATAAACACCATGCTCCTGATCTCTGGCGTACAATAAACACCATGCTCCTGATCTCCTGGCGTACAATAAACACCATGCTCCTGATTTCCTGGCGTACAATAATCACCATGCTCCTGATCTCCCGGCGTACAATAAACACCATGCTCCTGATCACCCGGCGTACAATAATCACCATGCTCCTGATCTCCCGGCGTACAATAAACACCATGCTCCTGATCTCCCGGCGTACAATAATCACCATGCTCCTGAGCTCGCGGCGTACAATGATCACCATGCTCCTGATCTCCCGGTGTACAATAAACACCATGCTCCTGATCTCCTGGTGCACAATAAACACCATGCTCCTGATCTCCCGGCGTACAATAAACACCATGCTCCTGATCTCCTGGCGTACAATAAACAACATGCTCCTGATCTCCTGGCGTACAATAAACACCATGCTCCTGATCTCCCGGCGTACAATAAACACCATGCTCCTAATCTCCTGGCGTACAATGATCACCATGATCCTGATCTCCTGGCGTACAATAAACACCATGTTCCTGATCTCCTGGTGTACAATAAACACCATGCTCCTGATCTCCTGGCGTACAATAAACACCATGCTCCTGATCTCCCGGCGTACAATAAACACCATGCTCCTGATCTCCCGGCGTACAATAAACACCATGCTCCTGATCTCCCGGCGTACAATAATCACCATGCTCCTGATCTCCCGGCGTACAATAAACACCATGCTCCTGATCTCCTGGCGTACAATGATCACCATGCTCCTGATCTCCCGGCGTACAATAAACACCATGCTCCTGATCTCCTGGCGTACAACAATCACCATGCTCCTGATCTCCTGGCGTACAATAAACACCATGCTCCTGATCTCTGGCGTACAATAAACACCATGCTCCTGATCTCCTGGCGTACAATAAACACCATGCTCCTGATTTCCTGGCGTACAATAATCACCATGCTCCTGATCTCCCGGCGTACAATAAACACCATGCTCCTGATCACCCGGCGTACAATAATCACCATGCTCCTGATCTCCCGGCGTACAATAAACACCATGCTCCTGATCTCCCGGCGTACAATAATCACCATGCTCCTGAGCTCGCGGCGTACAATGATCACCATGCTCCTGATCTCCCGGCGTACAATAAACACCATGCTCCTGATCTCCTGGCGTACAATAAACAACATGCTCCTGATCTCCTGGCGTACAATAAACACCATGCTCCTGATCTCCCGGCGTACAATAAACACCATGCTCCTAATCTCCTGGCGTACAATGATCACCATGATCCTGATCTCCTGGCGTACAATAAACACCATGTTCCTGATCTCCTGGTGTACAATAAACACCATGCTCCTGATCTCCTGGCGTACAATAAACACCATGCTCCTGATCTCCCGGCGTACAATAAACACCATGCTCCTGATCTCCCGGCGTACAATAAACACCGTGCTCCTGATCTCCTGGCGTACAATGATCACCATGCTCCTGATCTCCCGGCGTAAAATAAACACCATGCTCCTGATCTCCCGGCGTACAATAAACACCATGCTCCTGATCTCCCGGCGTACAATAAACAACATGCTCCTGATCTCCTGGCGTACAATAAACACCATGCTCCTGATCTCCCGGCGTACAATAAACACCATGCTCCTAATCTCCTGGCGTACAATAAACACCATGCTCCTGATGTCTGGCGTACAATAAACACCATGCTCCTGATCTCCTGGCGTACAATAAATACCATGCTACTGATCTCTGGCGTACAATAAACACCATGCTCCTGATCTCCCGGTGTACAATAAACACCATGCTCCTGATCTCCTTGCGTACAATAAACACCATGCTCCTGATCTCTGGCGTACAATAATCACCATGCTCCTGATCTCCTGTCTTACAATGATCACCATGCTCCTGATCTCCCGGCGTACAATAAAGACCATGCTTCTGATCTCCCGGCGTACAATAAACACCATGCTCCTGATCTCTGGCGTACAATAATCACCATGCTCCTGATCTCCCGGTGTACAATAAACACCATGCTCCTGATCTCCCGTGTACAATAAACACCATGCTCCTGATCTCCTGGCGTACAATAAACACCATGCTCCTGATCTCCATGCGTACAATGATCACCATGCTCCTGATCTCCTGGCGTACAATAATCACCATGCTCCTGATCTCCCGTTGCACAATAATCACCATGCTCCTGATCTCCCGGCGTACAATAAACACCATGCTCCTGATCTCCCGGCGTACAATAATCACCATGCTCCTGAGCTCGCGGCGTACAGTGATCACCATGCTCCTGATCTCCCGGCGTACAATAAACACCATGCTCCTGATCTCCTGGTGCACAATAAACACCATGCTCCTGATCTCCCAGCGTACAATAAACACCATGCTCCTGATCTCCTGGCGTACAATAAACAACATGCTCCTGATCTCCTGGCGTACAATAAACACCATGCTCCTGATCTCCCGGCGTACAATAAACACCATGCTCCTAATCTCCTGGCGTACAATGATCACCATGCTCCTGATCTCCTGGCGTACAATAAACACCATGTTCCTGATCTCCTGGTGTACAATAAACACCATGCTCCTGATCTCCTGGCGTACAATAAACACCATGCTCCTGATCTCCCGGCGTACAATAAACACCATGCTCCTGATCTCCCGGCGTACAATAAACACCATGCTCCTGATCTCCTGGCGTACAATGATCACCATGCTCCTGATCTCCCGGCGTAAAATAAACACCATGCTCCTGATCTCCCGGCGTACAATAAACACCATGCTCCTGATCTCCCGGCGTACAATAAACACCATGCTCCTGATCTCCTGGCGTACAATGATCACCATGCTCCACATCTCCCGGCGTACAATAAACACCATGCTCCTGATCTCCTGGCGTACAATAAACACCATGCTCCTGATCTCCTGGCGTACAATAATCACCATGCTCCTCATCTCCTGGCGTACAATAATCACCATGCTCCTGATCTCCCGGCGTACAATAAACACCATGCTCCTGATCTCCTGGTGTACAATAAACACCATGCTCCTGATCTCCTGGCGTACAATAAACACGATGCTCCTGATATCCTGGCGGACAATAAACACCATGCTCCTGAAGTCCTGGCGTACAATGATCACCATGCTCCTGATCTCTGGCGTACAATAAACACCATGCTCCTGATCTCCTGGCGTACAATAAACACCATGCTCCTGAAGTCCTGGCGTACAATGATCACCATGCTCCTGATCTCCCGGCGTACAATAAACACCATGCTCCTGATCTCTGGCGTACAATAAACACCATGCTCCTGATCTCCTGGCGTACAATAAACACCATGCTCCTGATCTCTGGCGTACAATAAACACCATGCTCCTGATCTCCCGGCGTACAATAAACACCATGCTCCTGATCTCCTGGCGTACAATGATCACCATGCTCCTGATCTCCCGGCGTACAATAAACACCATGCTCCTGATCTCCTGGCGTACAACAATCACCATGCTCCTGATCTCCTGGCGTACAATAAACACCATGCTCCTGATCTCTGGCGTACAATAAACACCATGCTCCTGATCTCCTGGCGTACAATAAACACCATGCTCCTGATTTCCTGGCGTACAATAATCACCATGCTCCTGATCTCCCGGCGTACAATAAACACCATGCTCCTGATCACCCGGCGTACAATAATCACCATGCTCCTGATCTCCCGGCGTACAATAAACACCATGCTCCTGATCTCCCGGCGTACAATAATCACCATGCTCCTGAGCTCGCGGCGTACAATGATCACCATGCTCCTGATCTCCCGGTGTACAATAAACACCATGCTCCTGATCTCCTGGTGCACAATAAACACCATGCTCCTGATCTCCCGGCGTACAATAAACACCATGCTCCTGATCTCCTGGCGTACAATAAACAACATGCTCCTGATC